>NC_090385.1:65456064-66056064 GCF_036365525.1 Heterodontus francisci
TCAGCTGCAATGCAAAATTGTCAGTGTCTTTCATTTACCCTCATAAGATGTATATTTTATTCTTTTCTGAAAAATATGAAGATCCATTTTCTTTGAAACATTCATTTAACAGTTTCGTACATGGTTTTTGAAGCCCATGTTACACAACCACTATCTGTGGTACCTCTGTCACATTATTAGTTTTTCTCCAGCTCCCCACTATTGCCTCCACGTTTTCCTTCAGCCATTTTAGTGGAAAGTTGGAAGCCTAGGACTTAATGGTACTCTATGTATTGAATAGGTGTTGCTAGTCTGTGGAGAGGGTTTCCTTCTTGAAATGGAGCTTTTATTGTTATGCAAGTCTCTATCTAGCCGGTTCCCTAAAACTGTTGAATTTTCTCATCGAAGGCACCAGAGTTTGGATGACACCTAGGGCTGGCATTCACATTTTGGTCTTGTTGGCAGTCGAGCAAGAGCTCCCAAGTCACTTTTCCAGCAACTTTCCTTGATCAACTTTATTTAAACTAACAGAAACATATGCGAGCCCTGAGGTGTATGGTTTTTAGGCTTTTAGATGTAATGGCGCATTGAACACAAAAGTCCGAGTGTATCAGGCCTGTGTCCTCAGTACCTTGCTCTATGGCAGCGAGGCCTGGACAACGTATGTCAGCCAAGAGCGACGTCTCAATTCATTCCATCTTCGCTGCCTCCGGAGAATACTTGGCATCAGGTGGCAGGACCGTATCTCCAACACAGAAGTCCTCGAGGCGGCCAACATCCCCAGCTTATACACACTACTGAGTCAGCGGCGCTTGAGATGGCTTGGCCATGTGAGCCGCATGGAAGATGGCAGGATCCCCAAAGACACATTGTACAGCGAGCTCGCCACTCGTATCAGACCCATCGGCCGTCCATGTCTCCGCTTTAAAGACGTCTGCAAACACGACTTGAAATCCTGTGATATTGATCACAAGTCGTGGGAGTCAGTTGCCAGCGTTTGCCAGAGCTGGCTGGCAGCCATAAAGACGGGGCTAAAGTGTGGCGAGTCGAAGAGACTTAGTAGTTGGCAGGAAAAAAGACAGAGGCGCAAGGGGAGAGCCAACTGTGTAACAGCCCCGACAAACAAATTTCTCTGCAGCACCTGTGGAAGAGCCTGTCACTCTAGAATTGGCCTTTATAGCCACTCCAGGCGCTGCTTCACAAACAACTGACCACCTCCAGGCGCTTATCCATTGTCTCTCGAGATAAGGAGGCCAAAGAAGAGATGATGGTATCCAGCCTGCACAGGCCAGAAAGTATTGGAAATTATTTACTTATATAAAACAATCACACCATAAGTGCAGTGCTAGAAAGAATGTTATGTTTTATGTCTGAATTATAAAATGGGACCAGTAGGATGTTCAGTCAATTTTACTCTGATAAGTAAGTTATTTTTCAGTACATCTCTTTCATAATGTCATAGGTAAATTGATACAAAGAGACTCCTCTTCTCTTTGGGGTTGAGTTTATCATAAACAATTTATTGATTGGATTTAAATACAAAATAAGCAGAAAACACACCGATGATCAGATAATAAAGATCAGAGTATTTTATAGAGATTGATTTGACTTGTATTTGAATAAAAATGTGTTGAAAGTGCTAAATGTATAACCTCAGTGTTTTCCACAGTAGTAACAATATATTTAAGTCTGTACAAACCTGAATGAATAATGAAAATTAACCTTGTATTTCGGAATGTAGGGAATGCCACTACAAGCCAGTAAAGGTTACACTCATCTACTTGGACAACCTCTTGAATTTTTGTTCTGCCACCAGGAGCGGGTTCATAATAGCCCATCCCCAGCACCATCCCTTGAAGATAGTCACCGGCCTGGAAGTCACCCCTCTTCACACCAGAGCAGCAGTGTGTCTAGCTCACCATCCCAGCATGACATTGCCTCTGACAGAATATGTAAGCAAGTTCTTGTTGTTGAACTCTCTGAATTATTACTCACAGCCCAAAAATTCCAGATCTTATCTGTGCCACTTAATTACTTCTGAAATTTATCTTCTACTGTAAAATATAACTTGCTTACCCCATTTTAAATGATTGGATGTATTATTGCACAGTTTTAAATAATTATGAACCTAATATATAGAGAGAATAATAGTGACAACAATCCAATGGTCACTTTGGGTGGTGGCTTACATGATACCATGAAGCAGGATAACAATTTTTTATTGTTACTTTCAAACAATCACCTTAGCTCCAAGATAAGACCAACCATCTTGAATTCACTGTTATGTACCTGCATTTATTTATATAAATATATATATATATAAAATACTTGCAGGTTGATAGGTAAATTGGCCATTGTAAATTGCCCCTAGTGTAGGTAAGTGGTAGGAGAATGGTGGGGATGTGGTAGAGAATATGGGATTAATGTAGGATTAGTATAAATGGATGGTTGTTTGTCGGCACAGACTCGGTGGGCCGAAGGGCCTGTTTCAGTGCTGTATCTCTAAATTTAAAAAATATATATATATACACACACACAGTGGTTTTCTTCGATTGACAGATCACAGTGGACATTAATGGGAAGAGTGCAGCATGTCATCAGTGATACTGAATGAATAAAACTGATGTGATTACTGCAAGGTTTATGAATGACAATTTAATTCACAGTGGATTACCAGGAAAATAACAAGTCATATTACAAAATCTGTAAACAAATATATCCATGGCTATGTGAATATATTTTTAAAAATTACAAACACACACACGTGCACAAACACGCACACCAGAGATCTGCCATGACATTGCGACAGTGAGTCAAGCTATGCATTTGTAATTGGGGCTGCAGATCTCTAGTGAAAGAATTTGGAAATATATTTGTAAAAGATTTCTACAGAGACTGTAAAGTAAGTGCTTTTACAAATAGTAATTTCTTCACCCACTGCCGGTAGGTACCATGAATATATTGATAAATTTCTGCAGCTAATAAGGGGATTCAAGTTGTTATTGTATATCAATTTACGATATGGCTTTTTACTAGCATATTTGCAATGTTCCTTCTTTATGAAATATCTCTGTAACTGCACTTACTAGATTGAAGCAAAGCTTTGTGGTAAAATTCGAGACTGCCCTACAAACTTGAATAATAGTCATTTCAGAGGCTGCTACCTGTTTATATGAACGATGATTGTTTTGAGTTCAGAATGAACAAAAAAATGCAACTGCAGTAACAATTTAGAAAACGTACAAAACATTTCACTTCAAAATTTGGCTTTTTTAATGTTTCATTTGTCACATATAACATTATTTTAATAACCCACTGAATTAATTAGATATGCACAGAGTTCCTGTCTGCATAACTTTTTGTTTCAAAATCTTTCCAATCTAAATTGTAATGCCCATAGCTATAATGCTGTATAAACATGTCATTGTGAAAAGCAATCTGGCCCTTGGGCTCTCAGAAATCGCTCAAAATTCTTTTGTATTTTGTTTTATAATTCACCATTTTTTTCTCTTAGTAACGACCATTTCTAATGTCCAAAATAAAGTATTTAAACAAAATTTAATTAAAAAATACATAACTTATAATAACATGATTAAATTTATCAATGCCTTAATTAAAGTTAATATTGAAGGCTTCAGCCTCTCCACAATATCGTGACTTGGACAATATTATTGTCCAGAGCTGAATTTTGATTGCACAGTTTGATCATGGGTATTTGTGTAGACAGAATATTTTTCTTTAGCTTTTCACAATTTCTGTTCAGTAGCTTTTCTTAAAATAATTTTGAAAAATAAAGGACAAATTTCAAAAGCTTTGAGGTAAAGTTTATATTAAGTATGTATGTGGAGTGGGGGTGGCAGTGAATGAATCACAATGGTTCAGATGAAATATCTATGGGAATTCTTGTTTTGTGTTTTATGATGCACTTCAGGTGGGAGAAGTGCAGAAATAGAATGAAAAAGAGAACTGAGCTGGATCAGAGAGAATGGGCTGGATTTTGTTGAGGTCCCGACATCGGGAACCATGGTGAAGGGGGGAAGGGCTGGCAGACTGTACCAGCAGCAGCCCACCACGGAGTCCGGCGCCGGGAGTGCCGGGCCCAATTTTCCCGACGGTGGTGAGGCTCCTTGGCGGCCCCCCCCCCCCCCCGCCGCTGCTGGGTGAATACAAAATGAATACATTAATATAAAATTGTCAGCGATCTTACTTGCTGCCCGGGATCTTCCGAGTGACATCCGGCACTGACGCGCCTTCACTTTCCTGTCCAGGGAAAACTGGCGTCACCGAGGTGGGGAAGGGGTGTACTTACGATTTACAAGTGTAGTGGGGTGGGTACGGGTGCATTGATAATGTAGGGGAGGGGCGAACGGGTGACCTTTGAACTTTGAACATTTTGTGGGGGGAGGTCAAGTCTTGCATGTAAGTGTTTTTTTTGGGGGGGAGAGGGCAACTATTATCGTTAAGTGTTATTGTGGGCAGGGGAAGCGGCAATATTTTTTATTACGGTGTACTGGGGGCGGGTGGGGGTTGGGGGGGGGGACAGTTTTAAATATTTAAATTTAGCGGCAGGTCTGGCTGCCCTTTAAAAATGTGCCAGTGGCTGTGCACAGGCGGATGATGCTGTAGCCAGCGTCGCAGAGCCCACTCCCCGCAAGTGATTAGGGGTGGGGGTGGCCCGACAGGCGTATTATCTTGAGCTGTCCCGTGGTAGAGCACAGTGGCATGGCGGCGAGTAGCCCACACTTGCGGCCACTTTTTTTTTGCCCGTTGCTGCTACTGGCGGCGGAAAAATAAAATTCAGCCTAATAAGTGGAGAGAGAGGGATAGATAGTGAGCCTATGGTCAGAGAAATAGAGAGCACGAAAAGATGTTTTTCTTCATTTAATGTTATGAAACAAAATTGAATTCTCATCTGTGTATTGCTGAAGGCTAATATGGCAATGCTAATTATTTAATCTGTGAATGAGATTCTTATTTTTAATACCAACATAAGAGAAAGAAATGGAGGATGGTGGTGTTGAGAGAGAAATGAAGAGAAAGGCAGATAGTTCTTTCCTCATTCTAATTTTATTTGATCAGAATGTTAGGCCCCCCCCCCCCCCCGTCCCAGGAACAGACTGGAGGCAGAGAGAGTGGTAAAATCGAGTGGGAGGCGTTGGGTGCCTGCTCCCGCTGCTATTTTATAAGCAGTGGGGGAGGTTGAAAATGGCCTGCCCACGCCAGGCCAATTGAGATCCTTAAGTGGCCAATTAATTGTCACTTAAGGGCCTCCTCCCACCACTGTTAGTATCTTAACAGCAGCGGCCAGGCACTTTGCCACCTGGGGAGGCTGCCCAGTAAAACCAGGCGGCCTCCTTTTGAGCTGGGGGGTGCCCTCCTGATAGGGCACCCTGTGCCCATGGAGGGCCTCCCCATGGTACAAGCCTCCCTTGCTGAAGCACCTCCCCTGCCCTCCTAATCGTCCCCTACCCCCCTCGCTGGGGTCCAGCCAATTTTTGGGCGAGGCCCGAAACCCCACTCTCCTTTCAGTGCCGGCATCCATGGTCTTCTTCTAGCTGGGTGCAGTCCCAGCAGTGGCCATTGCTCCTGGTGGCGCTGCTGGGACTAAGGAGCTGCCGGCCCTTTGATTGGCTGGCAGCTCCTGGAAGCGGGACTTCCTGTCACAGAGGGGCAGAAGTTCTGCCTGGGGCCAGTTATGGGCTTGAGTCATGCAAAATTGCTGCCTGGCTTCCAGGCCTGATGGAGGCGGACTTGCCCATGACTTTTTAGCTGGTGGGCGGGGCCTCCACCGCCACATAAAATTTTGGCCTTTATTTTCTTTATTAGGAGAAACACAAGCTACTTTATGAAAGAAAATTGTCTCTGAGGGAAATTAGAAAGAAGAGTAGGGGGGCAACAAATTGGGGTGTCGAGGCTTCTGGCTTCTGACTACCTGCTGTTGGGAGGGGAGAGTGGAGTAAGAAGGTTAAGGATGAGGTGAGTGGCATTGAATCTTTGAAGGGAGGGATCCTGGGGTTGGGCAGGCAAATCAAAGAGGAAGGGGTCATGATAGTGATGGGAGTGAGGGGCTAGTAGGAAGAGCTCACAACTAGGCTGGCACTTCTGTACAGTACTGAGGAGTATTACGATTGAGGTGGGAGGAATGCACTGTTAATTCAGTCCCACTTCTCCACAGGTCACAAGATATCAATAAATTTTCGAGGCCTCGTTGCGGTCACCCTGCCGCTCGGCAACGGGACCCGCATTAAAATAATTAAGTGCCGACTTACCATGCAACCCGCAGTGATTCTGCCATCACATTGCCATCTTCATTCTTGCCGCCGACACTGCTGCACCGTCAAATCCCCATTTGGGGAAACGTGGCATGATACCTGTGGGGAATGGAGGAGGAGGTTTTTTTCTCTGTGCGGGGTTTGGGGGAGCAGGGTTACAAGGCCTTGGATTGGTCGGCGGGGTGATGGGAAGGGGTAAAGGACAAAAGTGCCAAATTTTGCGTGGGGGGTGGGGGGGGGGGTGCGGGGTTGGTGGAGGACAAAGTTTCAATATTGGAATTCTGGGGAGGGAAAGGGCAGGAATGTTGTGCGATGCCATTGGGGTGGTGTTGAGGGTTGGGAGAATGTCTAGAAACGTCATTGCATTTATTTGAGCAAAACTTTCACTGAACTTGCCCTTTAAAAATGGCGCCGGTGCCTGTGCATTGGCACCAGATGCCGTTGCTGGCAAGAGCTCGTCTGCCCCCTCCATGTTAACGCGGGGTGGGGGGGGGGGGCACGCGGCCATGTAAATGAGCCACAGCATTTGAAATTGTGACAGCACCGTGACGTGGTGCCCATGCGCACGGGCTGCATTTTTTTACTTTGGTGATGGACTCTTAAAATGCAGTTAATTGTTTTACATGCCTCAGTAGTTATTCATTGAACATTTATCTATTTGCTTTTCTCATGTTTGATTCATATGTTCTCTACCTCTTCATTTGTGATTTGTTGCTGCTTTATGAGTACAAAATTTGAGTCAAACAACTGCAAGCAATTTGCTTTTACAATAAGGCAATGCACGAGATGCAATTTCTTAAGTGTGACAACAGACAATGTGCACTAAATGCATCATTTAAGGGAAAATCGATACACAACCCCACACACACAACCACATACATTATAGGGGTAATTGTCACCTTCAACGCTTAGACGGTGAACAGTCAGAGCAGACCACCCTCCCATTATAGAACCTGTCCAATTTACACTTTCACCGATTTCAATGGAAATGAAAATTGGGTGGCAGTTGTATGGGCGGGAAATCTACTCTATTAGTTGGTGAAAATGACCTCCAATATTAGTATATAGCAGTTAGAAAAAACACAAACTTTACCTTTCTTGAAAGGAAAATAGAGCTAATATTCATGGCAACATATCCAGGAAGTGTAGCATTGCATTGCAAAATAATACTACGCTAAGGAACATTTTGGTGAGTTTGAGGTATTTGTGCTCAGGTATTAATTTATGAAAACAACGACCGCAGGTTTAAAAATTTTTTAACAATTATTATGCTGTTGAGGAACTGTGGTCCAGACCCCAGGTTACCAAGAAGCTTAATGTCTGAGATTTGTGAAAATGCGGAAGATTGTGAATGGATAAAAACAAACTCTGGTATTGGTTCGTACAAATAAACTGTGGAATATTACAATTCTTTGCCAACAGCTGGTCAGCCTGGGACTAGAGAAGGGGAGCTTGCTGATCACGATAATGGGCCCAATATAAAGAGAAGCCAAAAGGAGAAAGGTAGGACAGCTTTCTAAGCTAGTTTTAATTTAAGGGAAGAGAGAGACATATAACCATGTCGTTAAACCTCTCAGAATATCCTTTGATCTCTGTGTCTCTGGAAGTGATCAGAAAGATCATGTTCAGATAAGTCACTTTTTAATATAATTGCAGAAATACTTTCTTCTTCTCCCACTCTCCTCCCCATCCCAATTTTCTCATCTTAACCGCACTTTGCTACCTGGAAAACTTACATGACTTATTTTAAATGGGTTAATGTCACCGTTTAAAATACTGTGGATAGAAATATATAAGTGGGTGACCTAAAAATAAAGCGCAGAAGAAAATCGATGATGAGGTATAGTTTCATGGACACTAACAAAATGTCAACCTGCACATTTACAAAATCTGCTTCTGTTGCAGGCATGAGTTTTTAAACAAAAGGTACATGAGTCGTATAATATTTTACTCATTGACTTACAATGGTTACTGTAATTAGGCCAACATTACCATTTGAAAAAGCCCAAATAAAGGACCACATATTTTATACATTAGGAATAACATTTCCAGCTGCAGTCATTTCCTTCCAGTTAAGCGCAAGTAGGATTTTCCAATAAAGATTTTGCTTTTATTGGGCATTGATCTCATCAGGAATTCCTATTGCTGATATAAACATTGATCCAAAATGTTCTACAGAATGATAAGCTATTCTTATTTGAGGAGATCAACATACAAAACCCAGTGCAGTACATTTAAAAGACTGTAGAGTTGATACCATTGATACTGGGGGGCAGAGAGACCTTTTTGGATAATTGGGGTACCCTGTTGCTGAAGGTATAAGGCTTTAAGTGAACAGCTCATTTTGACTGGAACTAATTTAAATAGAAAATAATGAGGAAAGTGTCTATATATTGGGGAATCTTAGTTTTGGTGAAATATAATTCATGTATAATTCACATTCAGGCAAGTCCAAATCTACGAAAGAAAGTGAGGAACAGAGAAGAAATCTGAAGCAGAAGCTAGTAGTCATAGTAGTGGTCCTTCTAATGTTGGGTTACAAATCTTTCATCAACATACTTTTCACATTCAGGAAGTATTAAACATGGGCATACTAGAAAGAAAACGTGACATTGCTCTGATTAGGTTTTAACTTTTAATAAAATTAATGTGGTTAGTCAGTGGTGGAATGTTTTGGTATGGCAAGGTATCATATTACAAAAAGGACACGTCATCGTGGGACCTGTGTAACCCAACACAGCAGGCCATCAGAAGAAGCACCAAGATGTGGTGAAGTATATGTCACAGAAAGCAAGTCAGCCTTTGTTGCTCAGGTGTTTTCTAGCACCAAGTCCAAGAATATTAGCAGAAGCCTGGGAGCAAGTTACCTGCCCCTTCTTGGTTGAAGAATGGTGTGTAATATTGAGAAAGGAAATAGGGGGGGGTGGGGGGGTGGGGGGTGGCGGGCAGAAAATGTAAGTATTATAAAGAAAAGAAAACACTAAAGATTCTTAGAAGGTCAAAACCAGAAAAAATATTGATATTTGTACAATAATATTGCACAGTAGTAACTGCTTGATGAAAATTTTGAAGTTTGCTGTTATGTTCTTTCACTTAGTGTTGAAGCTAAGGGTTTCCCTGTAGTAAACTTCCAATCCATCATTGTCAGGTAAAATTAGGTCTTTGGAGAGAAAAAAAAACAGGTGCAAAACACTTGATACGGTTACTGACAGTGAAACAAGTGCTGTGGGTTTGTTCAATGTGGGATGTTTCCTGAGTTTTTCTAAACATTTTATCGGCTTAAAAAAATTTAGAGATAAAAAGTGCACTTGAAGCGACGAGAGGATGTGACCTTGTCACAGATGCAAAGAAAGCAGAGAGGCCCCTGGCATAGTAAGGAAATACTGCACTGATTAATAGCCACCGTGTGCAAAGTGGATACAACATATGGAATTGATCAACACATTCTCCTTTTAAGTTGCACACAAACACATCAGAAGTTATTTAGATCCGGTTATTAGACATTTTCTGCGGCAATTTGTAATACATTGTTACGACCAGGTGAGAAATGCATCTAGGGGTCTGTTACTATCTTCACCTGGTCTTATTGTAACAGGGTTTAATTTTACACACATTGTGTTTTGAGCTTCCCTTTTTGTGAATCCTTGTTCACAGTTTTCCAATTATAAGACAAAGAAATCAATTCACACAGGCTTTCTTAGGTTTAAAGAAGATGAAATTTTATTAAAACTTAAACTCTAATATGGTTCACGCCTGTGGATATACAACGCGCCCACGCTAGCATGCACACGCGATATCACATGCAGATAGGGACAGAAAAGAGAAGAGGAAAATATAGTATCGAGGGGTTTGAGGCAATATCTTGTTACGGTGCTTCAAGCTCACTGTAGTCCTTTTGTAAGTAGTCTTGCTTTTCCTTGTGGCCCAGTAGTCTTCCTAAAACCTTATTCACGTAAAAAAACCTTTCTCTCTTTGAGTCTCACATGTTTTCACAAGATTTAGTTCCGTGGGAAGGAAATGGAAGCAGGCAGACAGAAGAGGCTGTAATTCTTGCTTCAGTTCCAGGAGAAATCTTTACTCCATGAGCACAGGGCTTTGTCTAAGTTCAAAATCCTTTGTTGGAAGTTCAAATTCTCTGCAACAGCCAGTTAGTCATGTGACTAAAACTGGTCTGACCACTTCTTCGATGTATTGGGGAAGCAACGACTAAGTCCCCATTGTTCCAACACTGCTAGTACTATGCAAATGTCCTTCCAGTCAGGGCTTGCAATTTTAAGTTTTAATGTTCATGTGGCGAAATAATGCGTGTCTCAGTTTTGGTAGGTGTGGGGGGGTGGGGGGGGGGGGGGTGGTGGTTTGCCTGACAACATTCTTTGAGATAAGAATATGAATAGTTTTACAATGCCCCTGCAATCAGTACTGATGAAATAAAATACAGGACACATGCCAAACATTTGAGCTTTATGCCATGACACATGTCTTTGGTAACCATGATGTCTGAGAAATGTCTTACATTTCTCTGTGCTAGCTTAACTGTTACAGGTTAAAAACTTGATCAAATGTGGATTGATTAAATAATGTCAAATAAACATTGATCCCAATATTTACTGAGCAGCATGTTCAGAGCTTGGGGGAGGGGGAAGAGTACTTTCCGGTTTCCCGAAAGTCCTGTAGTTTTAACTGCAGACGTCTTAAATTTTTTCTCCAGGTTTCTCACCAGACAACCAGCTTGATTGCAGGCTGTCGGGTGGGAAAGCTTGCAGCAGAAGAACACAGTGGTGGGGAAGAGCCTGCAGGGTGGGATAGAGCGAGGTCAGGGGAAGGAGATGGTGGTTGTAGCGAGGGGAGATTGTGGCAGGGGGTGGCGAGATGGTGGGGGCTGTTTACAGGGTAACTTGTTGGGCTAGCAGGAAACATTCCTGCTCCTTCTGGCCTACAAACAATGCTGTAAAAAGACTTACCTTGTGGACATAGCCCTTCTCACTTCTTTTTAGCTGTTGGGTTTCCCGAGGCCCAGGAAACCCAGCTGATGTGAGTTAAAATTAGAAATCTTGTTAAAAGGGAGGCATAAGGCCTTCTTAAAAGCTTTCAATGACTGATCCAGAGCAAGTTAAAATTACCTCCAATGTCCTAATTGCCCCAAAGTCAATGCTTAGGGCTGAATTTTCGTGGCCCCCCAAAGTCAGGAATAAAGGTGGCGGTGGGGGACCCATAAACACAGTCAGAAGCAGTTTGGGTAGAGATGAGAAATCATAAAGGCAAGAAGTCACTTGTGGGAGTGGTGTACAGGCCACCTAACATTAACCACACTATTGGACGGGATATAAAGGAAGAAATAATGGCAGCCTGTCAGAAAGGTATGGCGAAAATCATGGGGGATTTTAACCTACATATGGACTGGAAAAATCAGATGGGCAGAGGTAGCCTAAATGAGGAGTACATAGAATGTTCTCGGGAGAATTTCTTGGAACAGTACATTCTGGAGCCAACCAGAGAGCAGGCTGTACTCGACCCGGTATTGTGCAACGAGATAGGATTAATTAATGACCTCATAATTAAGGCGCCCCAAGGTAGCAGCAATCATAATATGATTGAATTTTACATTCAGTTTGAGGGAGAGAAGAGTGGGTCCAAGACCAGTATTTTAAACTTAAATAAGGGCAATTATGAGAGCATGAAAGCAGAGTTAGCTATAGTAAACTGGCAAATTAGGTTAAGGGATAGGTCAATAGAGATGCAGTGGCAGACATTTCAGGGGATATTTCAGAATACACAGAATAGATACATTCCAATGCGAAAGAAAAATTCCAAGGGGAGGGGGACCCGCCATCCGTGGTTAACTAAAACAGTTAAAGATAGTATCAAACTTAAAGAAAAATCATATAGTTACGCAAAGACGGGTGGCAGGTCAGAAGATTCGACAGAATATAAAAAACAGCACAGAATGACTAAAAGATTGATAAGGCAGGGAAAATTAGAGTACAAGAGAAAGTAAGCTAGAAATATAAAGACAGACAGTAAGAGTTTCTGTAGGTATTTAAAAAAGAGTTAACAAAGTGAACGTTGGTCCTATAGAAAGTGAGTCTGGGGAATTAATAATGGATAATAAGGAGATGGCAGATGAACTGAACAGGTGTTTTGCATGGATCTTCACTATTGAGGTTACAAATAACATCCTGGAATTAGCTGTAAGTCAGGAAATGGAATGGAGGGAGGAACTCAAGAAAATTACAATCACCAGGGAAGTGGTACTGAACAAATTGTTGGAGCTATGGGCTGACATGTCCCTGGGTCCTGATGGACTTCATCCTTGGGTCTTAAAAGAAATGGCTAGTGAGATAGTTGGTGAGGTAGTTTTAATTTTCCAAAATTCCCGAGATTCAGGGAAGGTTCTGCTAGACTGGAAAATAGTGAATATAACTCCTTTATTCAAAAAGGGAGGGAGACAGAAAGCAGGAAATTACAGGCCAGTTAGCTTAACATCTGTCATAGGGAAAATGTTAGGAGCTATTATTAAAGATATTATAGCAGGACGGTTAGAAAAATTGAAGGTAATCAGGCACAGTCAACATGCTTTTGTGAAAAGGAAATCATGTTTAATCAATTTATTGGAGTTCTTTGAGGGAGTTACATGTGCTGTGGCTGAAGGGGAACTGGTAGATATATTGTACTTAGATTTCCAGAAGGCATTTGATAAGGTGCCACATCAAAGGTTATTGCAAAAAAAAAAGCTCATGGTGTAGGGGATAACATATTGGCATGGATAGAAGATTGACTAGCTAACAGCAGACAGAGACTAGACATAAATGGGTCATTTTCTGGTTGCCAAGATGTAACAAGTGGTGTGCCACAGGGATCTGTGCAGGGGCCTCAACTTTTTACAATTTATATAATGAAAGGTCTGAAGGTATGGTTGCTAAATTTGCTGATGACACAAAGATAGAAAGGAAAGTAAGTTGTGAAGAGGACATAAGGAGGCTACAAAGGGATATAGATAGATTAAGGCAGTGGACAAAAATCTGGCAGATGGAGTATAATGTGGGAAAATGCAGAGTTGTTTATTTTGGCAGGAAGAATAACAAAGAAGCATATTTTCTAAATGGTGAGAGATTGCAGAGCTCTGAGATGCAGAGGGGATCTGGGTGTCCCAGTGCATGAATAGTAAAAGGTTAGTATGCAGGTACAGCAAGTAATTAGGAAAGCAATAGAATGTTATAGTTTATAGTGAGGGGAATTGACTACAAAAGTAGGGAGGTTATGCTTCAGTTATACAGGGCATTGGTGAGACCACATCTGGAGTATGATGTCCAATATTGGTCTCCTTTTTTAAAGAAGGATGTAAATGCGTTGGAGGCAATACAGAGAAGGTTTGCTGGACTGATACCTAGAATGGGGGGGCTATCTTATGAGGAAAGATTGGACAGGCTAGGCTTATATCCACTGGAATTTAGAAGAGTAAGAGGCGACTTGATTGACACATATAAAATTCTGAGGGGTCTTGACAGGATGGATGTAGAAAGGATGTTTCCCCTTGTGGGAGAATCTAGAACCAGGGGTTACTGTTTAAAAATAAGGGGTCGCACATTTTAGACAGAGATGGGGAGAGCTTTTTTCTCTTCCTCAAAAGGCGGTGGAAGCAGAGTCTTTGAATATGTTTAAGGCAGAGGTAGATAGATTCTTGATAAGCAAAGGGATGAAAGGTTATTGGGGGTAGGTGGAAATGTGGAGTAATCAGTTCAGCCATGAACTTATTGAATGGCGGAGCAGGCTCGAGGGGCTGCGTGGCCTACATCTGCTCCTAATTCATATGTTCGTCACCGGGCAGCATGTCAATTTCAAGGTGCTGTTCCTGGCATTGGCAAAACCAATAAGAGCGGGAGATGGCAGGACAGGAATATCACTCTCCTCCCAATTAAGTCCAATTAAACTTGTTAAAAAGCTCACTTAGAGCTTGCCGGGGCTGAAGTGGTAATTTTTAAAGGAGCCGATAGCTTACACGCACCTTCAGAAACTGACCAGCTGAAGGCAGGCGGGTAAAGAGTGGGGAGACAGTCATGGTTGCCCCAGGGCATCACCCCGGCCCATAAGTGGGTCAGCGAGGCAAAGAGGGACTGATGTGCTCTCCATTACATGGCCCTCCAGAGAGGTGCAGACCTTGAGGACAGTGAGGCACTGGAAGGAGATGGCTCATCGGGGGAGGAACAGAAGCAGGACGTAAGAGAGCAGGATGAATTGGAGGTGGAGGAAGATTATGTTGAACAGAGAGGTACCCCTGCTGCATGATGAGGTGGCCTTCTCCTGTTATCCTCCGGGTAGAGAATCTCCCTCCTCTCCCACAAAGCCTCCAGCGGTAGATCCAGGTTGGCATCGATGAAGCGAGGGTCTGCCCTGTCCTGGGTGCCAGGCCTCCAGCTCCTCAGTGATATATCACTTCCCTCTGGCAAGGCTTTGGGCACAATCTGCAGACCTCTCTCTCAGGTCAACCAGGAGCCTCAGGAATGGCTCCAGCGAAAGTCTAAATGAGTCTCACACTTCGTCTGACCTGCCTCCGTTCCCGCCCCCACTGGTTCTAAGTGGACAGGAAACCTGTCTCTGTACCAATTAAGGGCTCACACCTGTGAAAATCTCAACTTTGATCAGTTTTTCACTGGAGGTGGGTTTCTGACCTCAAAACAGACCCGGCTCCTGTTTCCCACCACCGTGATGAAAATACAGCCCTTACTGTCCTTCCTGCTCACTCCTTCCAAAGTGAAATGCTAGGCATAGGAACCCAGATGAGAGATGGACAAGGTAAATGTGCAATTGCTTTCCATTGCACCACTGAACCTCAGAACGTTGGCCTTCACCATAGCAGTGTCCAACCTAAGATCTCAAATTGAAACACACCTAGACTATGAAATACAATAACATAAAATGAAACATGAATAATAAATGCCATTAACAGCGAGCAGAATATCAGGTGGTCAGAATGTCTATTGGAAAAATATTGCTGACCTTAAAGGCAAAAGCAAGTTTGACATATATTTATATCAGAGATGTGTTCAGTGCTCAGTAAGTTTAAAAACAGTATAAGCAGTTTTTTGGTGAAGTTATATGTTTGCAGTCAAAAGTTACAATTTAATAGTGGCCAACAGTCCAATGGAACTATTGCCCAGCTCCCCCCACTAACCCAGTAAATGCTACACAATTCCAATAGACCTCAGTGGGCTGCTCATGAACATGGGGTAACATGATTTCCAACTTTTTTTAAATTCGTTCTTGGGATGTGAGTGCTGCTGACAAGGCCAGCATTTATTGCCCAACCTAATGCACTTGAGAAGGTGGTGAGCCGCCTTCTTGAACCGCTGCGGTCCATGTGGTGTAGGTACACCCACGGTGCTGTTAAGAAGAAAACTAATGAAATGGTGATGGAAGCTTGACCAATTACCTCTCCAGCAGTATTGACTTTGGATTAGCCACTGCACTTGGGAGCAGTGAAGGTATGTCACAAGTAGATCTATTCTAATCTCTTAGAGAAGGAGGAAGAAAATTCAAACTCAAAGATGATGGCCAGAATCATCTTCTGCCGCTGCCGAGGACGGCGGTGTGCGAAGGAAGTGATGCACGGCCGGCACCGGCTGCATGTCGGTGAGCTTCCGCAATCATCAGTGCGGCGGCTCATTTGAATGGATGGAGTGGCCCGACCCCCTGATCACATGGGGGGGGGGGCCCATCTGTCACTGGCAATGGCATCAGCTGTCTGTGCGTAGGCGCTGATGCCATTTTTAAAGGCCTTTGAGCTCTTCTGGCAGATTTTATGATTTTGGAAGATAATAATGAAAACAGTTAGATGCAGTACATTTGGCCTTCTCCCACATGACCACCCCCCCAAATTATCATAAAATTGAATGTTGCCCTCTCCAGCCCAAACCACTTTCCTTTTTCAAATGACCTTGCGCCCCCCTCAAAGTGCAGAAACGATAAACATTACCCCTTCCCAACGTCCCCTGCGCCAATGAGAAGACTTTATTGCTGCTTCCCACCCCCACCCCGCACAGAAAAACTGGCTACTCCCCCCTCCCAACCAGTGTGGCGCCTCAAGTCCCTGGATGGGGATCGGAAGGCGCGGGAGTGCCGGCCAGCGGCACGATGGTTGCACCGGGACCGGAGGCGGCGGCGGGCATGCAATTAACTTGTATGTAAATTTGTTTAAATATGTAAATGCCAGGCCCATCGCCAAGCGACGTGCGGGGGGGGGGCCGCCATGAGGCCTCTCCGCCTCCATGAAGATCGGGCCGGGCCTTCATGGCATCGAGGTCCGGGGCAGGCCTCCTCTGGTGCGATCTTCAGGCCTCCCCCGCCACGGACCTCGACGTCTGGGAGGGAGCTAAATTCAGCCCGATATGGGGGCAATAGATGTTGACGTCATACTGTTTTGAGATCCCAGATGACAGGTTGGAGAAGTTGATATTCAGTCAGCAGAACAATTCTGATCAGTCTTTCAGATTTTTCCATTCCAAAGCTATTCTCATGATCAATAAAGCGGTCAGAGCATAAATGATGATTTACAGTGGAATCCAGTCTTTTGGATTAAAAGTGCAGAAGAAACAAATCTCTGAGTCAAAGTTTTGTGACAATTTAACTGTTATTTCACTGATGTAGTAATGCATGTAGGAAGGTTTGCTACAAACCAAAGCAGTATCATTTCTGATAAGCAGATCGATTTAGAAATCAGTTTCATGTTTCAAAATTTTGGTACAAGGGTGAAAATTAAGCATATCACTGTTCCATTTTTTTTTTACTATTTGCTTTCATCTTATGAAAATAATGACTTTTTCCCTTTCCGAGGTCTTGCTCTGGCAAGTAACCAAACACATCGTACAGCCAGTTTCTGCAGCTTTTAACCCTGAAAGCTGGTTCTAATGCACAGGTACAGTAATGCCTGACTGGACTGTTGAAAAATGCTAATTTCAACCAGAACTAATCCTTAACAGTTACCGCTATTTGGAGCGGTTTATTGCAAAGATTAATGACAGCCCTGTGGCTAGTCTGAGCTCACATGCTTCGTTTTATATAGAAGGACAAATTCCATGTTTTAATATCAACAAGCTGCTGAGTAAACCTTTGTTATAAATCCATATGCACGGAATATGTGATTTTAAAAAAAGTTGAAGTGTACTTAAACCCAAACAATTAAGTGATATATTTTGTGTTTCAACTGTAGTGGCACATATACTTTCTCACCACATTGCAAAGGGCCTTGAAACCCATGCATCTTTTGCCTTCCAGCATCATATTTATTTAGTTTAGTTTTCAAAAAGATGGGATTTAGTTTTATTTCCTAAAACGTTCAGGTCATCTCTGCAGCTTCTTATAGCAACAAGACCTGAAAAGGTTGTAAAATGTAAAACCAGAACTGAATTTATATGAAATGCCCCATACTTGATTGTAATGGATGACTTAAATAATTATATTTATTTGTTGTTAATACACCAATCAAAACAAATCGGGGATGAAATAAAGGTTGCTAATCTACATACATGCAAACATACGAATTAGGAGCAGGAGTAGGCCACTCGGCCCCTCGACCCTGCTCCGTCATTCAATAAGATCTTAGCTGATCTGATTGTAACCTCAACTCCATATTTTCACCTACCCCGATAACCTTTCACCCCCTTGCTTATCAAGAATCTACCTACCTCTGTCTTAAAAATATTCAAAGACTCTGCTGCCACCCACGTTTGAGGAAGAGAATTTCAAAGACTCACTGTGAAAAAAATTCTCCTTATCTTTGTCTTAAATGGGTGACCCCTTATTTTTAAATAGTGACCCCTTGTTCTAGATTGTCCCACAAGAGGAAACAATCTTTCCACATCCACCCTGCCAAGACCCCTCAGGATCTTGTATGTTTCAATCAGGTCACCTCTTACTCTTCTAAACTCCAGCGGATACAAGCCTAGCTGTTCTCATAAGACAACCTGCCCATTCTAGGTAGTAGTTTAGTAAACCTTCTTTGAACTGCTTCCAACGCATTTACCTTAAATCTCCTTAAATAAGGAGACCAATACTGTACACAGTACTCCAAAGATGGTCTCATCAATGCCCTGTATAACTGAAGCATAACCTCCCTACTTTTGTATTCAATTCCCCTCACCATAAACGATAACATTCTATTAGCTTTCCTAATTGCTTGCTGTACCTGCATACTAACCTTTTGTGATTATTGCACTAGGACACTCAGATCCCTCTGCCTCTCAGAGCTCTGCAATCTCTCACCATTTAGATAATATGCTTTTTTATTCTTCCTGCCAAAATGGACAATTTCACATTTCCCCACAATAAACTCAATTTGACAGGTCTTTGCCCACTCATTTAACCTATCCAGCAAATAATAAAAAAAATTGTCAAACTTGATTGATGCAGGTTGTATTTTTGTTTGGTTAAGAGACTCTGTGACCCTGAAAGCCCAGAAAGTAGCTGAACCATACAGAGTAAGATGGTTCCAGGTTCACTGCCTGACTTTATTGTGTTTAGCTGATCTCTGCTACATTTTTTAACCAAAGGATGGATGCTAAGAGAGGATGGGGCAGATGCATTGCCTTCTGCCCTTGCTCACTGTCATAGCTCCTAATAGGAACAATAGCATTTGGATGAGGTATTGGAAGATACTCGATGCCCAGCAAACTGTTGCAATGCAAGGAGCCAACTCCTGTAGGAGAAGGAAAAAAAAAAGCCAGGATTGGATATCTGCCCACAAACTGTTTTGACTCTATATTTTATACAAGCACTCCATGGGGCTTTCCACAGGCTGAGATAGGATGGCACAGTACCACACAACTTCTTGGAACACCAGGCTGCTTTCTATTAAATGCCACACAGTTTTTCCCTTTATTCATAGATGCATGAGGAGAAAATTCCACCCAGTGTTTCTTCCAATATAACTAATTAATCTCCTGCAGACTGCAGCTGCTATGCTTTCATTATTCACAGAACCTTTGAGAAATCTTTTCAATTTGAGAGAAGTATTTGTTTAAAAATAAAAAAATGAAAAAGAAAAAATGTTGAAAGCTCATCTTCGTGGCTTAGTGCATCACAGGAGCCAGTAGACATTTGACGTTGGTTAGGTTTAAATTCAACAGGCACTCTTGTAGGTGATTATTAATGCCAGTTTCCTTCTCAACTAGTTTGAATCTAGTCAACAAAATAGATTAAACCATTCCACAAATCCATGTATTTGGAGCTGGGGCCAGTTTGTCCTGACAATGGATTTGTTGACATCTGGGACCAAATCCAGCAACAGTGACTCATTCTGGAATTTCCTGACACCTGGTGCATAACTGGAGCCAGAAAACCAAATGACTCATGGCCACCCCAAACAAAATCCTAGAATTACATTGAAGTGACTAATTTCCACAATTTACTATTGTGCAAAAACCAACGGCCATGTTCCATTAACAAATTTGAAGAATTTGTTTATTTGCTCATTTAGAATGTTGGCAAATGGTGAAATATTCATACCTGGCTAAGTAGAAAATAAAACATTTTGTGGTGTTTTAAGTGGATAATCCAGATAATAAGTGAAATTTCCAGTAAACCTTGTGCATCAACTAACTGATCAGAAAAGGTGGTTGAAGCAGGCTCAAGAGTAATTTTCAAAAGGGAATTGGATCACTATTCATAAAGGGAAATATTTGCAGGGCTGTGGGGAAAGAGCAGGGCAGTGGGACTAATTAGGAGCTCCTTCAGAGAGCCAGAACAGGCATGATGGGCTGAATAGTCTCCTTCTGTGCAGTGTGATTTTATGATCTGTTCCAAGTCATCAATTCAGATGCTGCAGTTGACCTCAGCAACCATGAGAAAGTATTTGAGAGAGAAGCGACGACAGCAGCAGATAGGACTGAGTTCAGAACTATGTAGCCCATCAACAAACACCATCTCATTTCAAGAATAAGCAGTTGGGTATGTGCAGCCCTCCGATCCCTCACCTGTGGTACCATTTTTAAATATGATGAAAAATTAATTGAAGTGTTCCAAGTCCATGAATTAAAATTATGATATGTTAACACAGGCTGATTCATTAATTTTCATTTGGAAAGAATGCAATAGTTGAAGGGAATGATTCATACACATTCTTACATGGGCGTTAATGTGAGCAAACATTTTAACTTGTTTAAATCAAATAGGAAATGGGTTATATTTTAATTTTGCTATTCATTCACAGTCTCAGAATAGCAAACCAGTCTATCGCTGTTTAGGAATTATGTTTGTTTGACAGTCATGTTCATTTGGGGATGGTTATGTTGGGGATGTTTTCATTCAGATGCCTTGTAAATGTTGTGTAAAATCCTATCCTGAAAAGCCTCGGTAATATTCTCCCAGGGGTACACTCTTATTTTGCAGGAACACCTTGTGAAATTCTGACTTCTCTCAATTGAATAATCAGTTGTCAGTCAGTATTTATTGGTCTAGTTGCCTTGTTGAAATATACATCAGACGGACAAGTCTCCAGACTGGTCAGCATCAGTTAAATATAAAATACCTTCAGGTTTTAACATGGGTTCCATTGTAACAGTCTTCAAACATCAAACATTCTCAATCCTAACATGTTTATAAAGTATTTCACTGGGAATGTGATCCTGTATTAAGCAGTCACTGGACTCCTTCAGTAGTTACATACTACGTGATAACAGTCTCACGTACAAACATAGCAACCGCAATCCGTTAGCTTTGAACAGAAACCACTCGTGTATAAAATTATATATAATATACATGTATGAAATTAGTTGGTATTCAGTACTGGTTCAGGGGCATCTTTCTTGTCAATCAATTTAATATTCATCTACATTTAATATTTAGCTGTGATGATGGCTGATGTCACTGTTTGTAGAGTATTATCTTAACACCTAAACTAAAAATAGTTGCAAGTCTCATTTCCCCTCCCTTTATTTACTTTAGCATTCTGTAGCCTCCTTCCAGTTACTGTTCATTGCACTATACAAGTTTGCTCAGTGATTTCATCAGTCACGGTTTGTACACCTAACTGACAACAGATTCTGCCTTGATTCAAACAAGGCATTTTCCCCTGCCAATAACACTTCTCCTGTTTCTGACTCTCAGGCCTGGCATACCCCTTACTTGTTAATAGTAGCAAGGAACATATTCGTTAATCATGCTGATTCTCCCTCATTTCTGGGACAATGCTGAGTCATGGAAGAACTTGATTCCTTCAAATCAATTCAATTACCTTCTGAGGGTAATATTTATTTAAGTTTATTTGTTTGAATATGCAGATGCACTTAACATGTCATAATATCAGGCGCTGCTTATAACAGGTGGCCAATCTATTTTGCACCACAGATGAATTTTCTAGCCCCAGTCCTATAATTAGGTACAATTAGGAGTGTAGAAAAAGAAATGTAAAAGCTGGGTTACCTTGTGCATTTTAAAATGGGCCAGATATAATTCAACTTGTATTCATTATTTAACTCCAGTCAAGCTTATTTGTGTTTTGATTATGTTTTATTCAAAGAAAATTGCATGACATGTTAAGATTATACAATTGATGGTCTTGTTCAGTTTTTGTTTACATCAAGCAGCAGAACTGAATTAATGTCTCTTAATATAGGGAATGGTACACAGCACCAACAAACACTGGGCTACTGCAGAACTAACTTTATTGACCCAACATACCTACTGTGCACATACTATGTTTACAGGCAAATAGAAAAATACCAGATTAAATTATCATGACTCAGCAAACAAAGCTAAATCAAAGTGCTGCTTTTTATATTGTAATGAATTGTAATATCAGATGGATGCTAACTGTTTAACTTACTAATGGACCAACAGAATATTCACAGGCGCACAGTGCTTGGGGTGGAAAATTATGCTATATAAAACACAATTAGAAGCTTCACTTCCTGCTTTTGAAAGAGGTGACTAGCTGAACAACACCAACGTATTGAAAGGATGATAGTAATGAGTAACAGAGTCCCAAACAACTACAGACACGGAAAACTAACTAGCTAACATTCCAGGTTACTAACCCAAACCAATACCCGACTACCCCCTCATGCATTAATAGGTGTCATGGTTTCAGATTGGGATTTCCTCCCTACTTCACCGAGCTTTTCTTTTCGCTTAGTTGAAACAAAATTAGCTTCTTTTGGGAAATTATGTGAACCAGAATGATTTTCAATGTAATTTATGTTAAGTGACAGAGGGGTTCCATTATGGAAAACATGCATTGTTGTTTGGAGAAGATTAGAAGCAAATGTGGAATAACGGACGGTGCATGACATTCTATGGATTCCTTACTCCAGCATCTGTTGCTCTAACTGTAACTCAATTCATAAAATGTTTCAAGGGATCAATGGAAAAGTTTGGAATATACTTTCCAGGATCATAAATATCATACTCGAGGACATAAGTTTGCAAAATCACCTAAACTTTAACAGATGACATTCATCTGCATTATTGGCAAGCTTGAACATCTTTCCTGGATGATTGGATTGTTCCGATATAAATTATAACTGAAGACTGTGGACGTAGTCAAGCTCAAGAGATCAAGGAGTTACTAGTTATCCCAGAAGCTTTTGTTTATAGCAGTTTAACAGTTTGAATAGTTTAACTTTCTGGCTATCACTTGCCTCAGTTGGATGAATTTTGTCAGTTCTCAGTTAAGTAAGCTGTTGGGCAAAGTGGCACGCAGTAGTGAAATTTCATTTTGAGGCCAGAAAGGAAAACTATGGTATCACAAACCCTGCTTAAATAGTGCCCCTAAGGTAATAGAATAACCCATCTTATTTTCCCAGGTTGTGATGTAGAGGATATAGCTGAAGTCAAAGCAAAAGTCTCGCTTACAAAGAGGGGAGTGGATTCATTACCCAGTGCTGTGAGAGAACTAGGGTGCTGTGTTGTCCATACAATACAGCTAAGCCATGCATCATGGCTCTAACTAGGGAATGCCATGGTTCTAAGCTCGTACCTGCTATGTTACTAGACTGTACACAGCCTATATCAGCACAGGATTCCCAAGTGATTCAAGGCTCTAGTGCATGTCATTAACTCCACATTCAATTACTTGAAACAGTTTTCAACAGGGGAGATTGAAAATTGTTAACTACATCTATGAAACTAGATCTACTTCCCATCAAAATCAGAAACTAAAACGTGCGAGTTTATTTCAATTATTTTCAAACTTTTATGCTAGTGGAGGAAAAGTTGTAAATATTGACATACTCAGTCCTAATTTCCTAATTGCCAGTTTTCCAAATTAGTTATCCAAAAGGAAAACAACTAGATTTCAAAAAGCACAGTAACAGATAACCCAGAATTTCCTACATTTCATTTGTGTTGAAATTGCCAAAATTTAGGCCAGTTTCTGCATTGATCTTGCTGTCCCACATTTCCTGCGGAGCTCATTTGCTTTCACCGCAATGTAAAATGTCTGCAAATGGCATCAACAGGGATAATGTCTTCTGCCTTGCTGCCTAGTTATCGGTTCCCTTTGCCTCCACTATTCCTCTTCCATTATTGTGCAGAAGAGGGATATGCAAATTCCTGCTGCTTAGTGCTTCTTAACTTGTGTGGGGGGGCGGGGGGGGAGGGGTTGCAGCAGGGACCCTAATAATTTCAGAACACTGCACTTCGGTTAAATAGAGATCAGGTCTTGGTAAAAAAAAAATTAAACAAGTCATGAAGAAAATTATTAACCAGAAATCTCAGTTATGCTGCTATCAGGTGACCGGGGCTGTGCTGCACTTAAAATTCTTCGGCATAAATATATGCAAGCGCAACATTTGCATAAATTCAGGAAACTCATGCAAACTGATCTTTTGGGGGAGAATGCAGTTATGCAAACAGGCGGCACAGGGTTCTGGCAGATGTAAATCAGAAGTGGCGCAAACGGTCAAGGAAATTCGTCAGTAACAACGTTTCAGCGTACCCCTGGTTACAAATTAATTGTGCTGGATTTTACAAGATCCCTGACATTGGGCCCTGTGGGTGGGGGGTTGGAAGATCATTTTGGCATCGGCCCGCCACGGAGCCTGATGGCGGGAGGGCCGGGCCTGATCTTCCCGGCGGTGGCAAGACTCTGTGGCGGCTTCCCGCCGCAGGGCGACGAGACCTGCATTAATTAAATGCATACATTTAAATACACCTACCTGCAATCTAACAGTTAGGCCTCAATCTTCAGGGCAGCGGCTGGCACTCCCACGCCTTGGTTTACTGTCTGGGGAAAGCAGGTGCTGCAGTGGTGGGGAAGCGGGGAGCATGAGATTTTTAATGTTGGTGGGGGGAACGGGGTCAAACTTTCCTCATTAGTGTAGGGGAGGGTGGGAAGGGTTAAAATGTGAACTTTGTTCAGTTTCAGGGTGAAGGCCATATTTGAAAGGTAAGTGTTTTTTGGGGGAAAGGGCAGATATTTAATTTTACTGTTATTGGGAAGGTGGGAAAGGGCGATAAAATTTTGATTTGAACAGTGGGGGGGTGGTTCCCTTTAAAAATCTATATTAGCCTGCAGGGCTGGCTGCCCTTTAAAAATGGCGCCTGTGTCTGCGCACAGGCAGCTGACACCATTGCTGGCGTCTGAGAGCCCGCTGCCCACGTGCTTGGGTTGTGGGGGCGGGGCGGTGGGCAGGTCGACCAGGGTATTTAAATGAGCCGCCACGTGGGAGATCGCAGCGGTGCTTGGCTCACGCGTGCGGGCCATCATTTATTTTACCCGCTGCCACTCCCAGTGGTGGGCGCTTAAGATCCAGCCCATTATGTCTGAACTCCCTCCAAAAATCATGGTAAGACTCTGCTTTTATGCTGAAAGACTCCAGGAAGCTCCACAACTGTGCTAACCCATCACCATGATCACCTTCTTTCAGCTCGGTAACATCGTCTGCCTCTGCACCAACTCTCCCCTTTTGCTGTTGAAACCTCATTCAGGCCTTTTATTACCTCGAGGCCCATATTCTTGGCTTTACTGAGACCCACATCTCCATTACCCTTGTCCTCAGAGATCCACTGGCTTCATGTCCCAGCAAATTGAATTATCCTTGCCTTTCAAATGCCTCTATGGACTTTCCCTACCCTGTATCAGCTTTCTCCCCAAACTGTATTTCAAAGCACACACTCTATTCTCTCAGTCCTCTAACACTGGTTCCTCTTTCCATCATTAATACCACTATGCATCCCTCCCTTCTGGAACTAGCATTTGTGCCTAGTCACCTCCCACATTGCTTTCAGAAATTTCTCTAAGGCCCCTTTGTACCATGCTTTCATCTCCCTCCTCAGCCCCTCTTCACTCCCCTGCTCAGTGTGTACTCTTTGTCCACCGCCCTGTAAAGTACTTTGAGATATTTCTCTGCCCACAAGGAGCGCTACAGAAATGCATATTGTTGTAATAACTCAACAAATCTGAATTCACAAATACCTGAAGAATGGGGACCCCTGTAGTAAAACCTATGGTTTGTATTGTTCCATTCTGATCACCAAACCTATTATGTAATATTCATTCATACAATTTGTTTGAGATGAATGGAAAAAAAAGCTACAAATAGATCATTTAGTGGTTTAAGTGTTAATATGGGGAACTCTACATTGCTATTGGTGGAGGTTCTCTCAAAATGAGATGCATTATCATCTTTTATTAGCTGCACATAAAGCACTTTTTCAAGTAGTTCTTACAACTGTAACAGCCGTTTTGAGATTTAATCATGTGCGTTTTTCTTATTGAATATACAGCTTTTTCGGTCGAACCATTTGTCTTGCAGCCCTAAATGTCTGTGTGCATTACAGATCTCAGTTTAGCAACATATTTACCTGTGTAGATTTATCACAAGTGATTAAGTGAAAAATGGGGCTGTTTATAAACATCATAAATCTTTATCGGGCAGTATTTTTTATAGGCTTCAAACAGACTGGTCAATAAACTCTAATCATTACCCCAAAACATGAATGAATAGCACATTTTAACCCCAGGATACAAAGACAATTTTCCTTATGTGCTTTAGATTAGAGTATCAGGCCATGTAGCTGAAACAAGAGATGGAGTTATGAATTTGAATCCTAGTGCGACCAAGATTGGAGCTCAGCCACT
The DNA here is from genome assembly GCF_036365525.1 of Heterodontus francisci. NCBI lineage: Eukaryota > Metazoa > Chordata > Chondrichthyes > Heterodontiformes > Heterodontidae > Heterodontus > Heterodontus francisci. Next base: position 65,482,387 of record NC_090385.1, read on the forward strand.
CCAAAGGGGAAAGACTGGAAGATTGCTTGAGTTTTTAGAGATCAAAGCAAAGAACTGTAACTAGTATTGCTGAAAAAAGAGACATGCTGTCGAGAAAACAGGGAATTATAGACCGGTTAGCCTGACATCAGTAGTGGGGAAAAATGCTACAGTCCATTATAAAAGATGTAATAGCACAGCACTTGGAAAACAGTGACAGGATCGGACAAAGTGAACATGGATTTATGAAAGGGAAATCGTGCTTGACAAATCTACTGGAATTCTTTGAGGATGTAACTAGTAGAATAGATAAGGGAGAACCAGTGGATGTGGTGTATTTGGACTCTCAGAAGGCTTTCAATAAGGTCCCACATAAGAGATTAGCGTGCAAAATTAAAGCACATGGGATTGGGGGTAAGGTACTAACATGGATAGAGAACTGGTTGGCAGACAGGAAACAAAGAGTAGGAATAAATGGGTCTTTTTCCGAGTGGCAGGCAGTGACTAGTGGGTACCGCAGGGATCAGTGCTAGGACCCCAGCTATTCACAATATATATTAATGATGTAGATGAGGGAATTAAATGTAATATATCCAAGTTTGCAGACGGCATGAAGCTGGGTGGGAGTGTGAGCTGCGAGGGGGATGCAGAGTAGATCCAATGTGATTTGGACAGGTTGAGTGAGTGGGCAAATACATGGCAGATGCAGTATAATATGGATAAATGTGAGGTTATCTACTTTGGTGGCAAAAACAGAAAGGCAGATTATTATCTGAACGGCGATAGATTGGGAACGGGGAAGGTGCAGCGTGACCTGGGTGTCCTTGTGCACCAGTAGCTGAAGGTAAGCATGCAGGTGCAGCAGGCAGTTAAGAAGGCAAATGGTATGTTGGCCTTCATAGCGAGAGGATTCGAGTACAGGAGCAAGGATGTCTTGCAATTATACAAGGCCTTGGTGAGCCCACATCTGGAATATTGTGTTCTCCTTATCTGAGGAAGGATGTTCTTGCTATGGAGGGAGTGCAACGAAGGTTCACCAGACTGATTCCTGGGATGGCAGGGCTGACGTATGAAGAGAGATTGGGTCAATCAGGCTTGTAATCGCTAGAGTTCAGAAGAATGAGAGGTGATCTCATAGAATCCTACAAAATTCTAACAGAATTGGACAGACTAGATGCAGGAAGGATGTTCCCGATGGTGGGGGAGTCCAGGACCAGGGGTCACAGTCTAAGGATAAGGGGTAAGCCATTTAGGACTGAGATGAGGAGAGATTTCTTCACCCAGAGGGTGGTGAACCTGTGGAATTCTCTACCACAGAAAGCAGTTGAGGCCAAATCATTAAATATATTCAAGAAAGAGTTAGATATAGTTCTTGGGGCTAATGGGATCAAGGGATATGGGGAGAAAGTGGGGACAGGATACTGAGTTTGGATGATCAGCCATGATCGTATTGAATAGCGGAGCAGGCTCTAAGGGCTGAATGGCCTTACTCCTCCTATTTTTCTATAAGTCTATGTTTCCGTCTTGCACTCATCAGGACAGATGCACGAATGACAAATTTTAAAGGGAGCAACAATTTATACTGCATGAGAAAAGGGTGCTGATTGGTTGGCAAGTTGACTTTGGTCAAGTCACTGCTATGGAGAATGCACCATGGAACTATTGTCCCCCACGCTTTTGTTTAATTCAAAAAAGGTGCAACGCCTGGATATGTTCCTTTTCTTATGCAGAATAAATTGTTGCTCCCTTTAAAATTTGGCATATCTTGCATCTGTGCTGATGACTGCAAGACAAAAAGCTTCGATAGCATGTCTTTTTTTCAGCATTGGTCAAGTTCAGTACTACCAAGTGACTATTTGAACAGTAACTAGATGGGGAAGATTTCCTGCCCACAGTTGCAGAACACAAGCAGGTCGACTGTGGGGTGACTGTTGGAGCATTTCTAAACCATTCTTACCAAAGAGCATACCATGAATTTCGTCAGCTAAATTGGAGAATTCAAAACATGAATGTTTTTTGCGAACTGTATGTTCTTTCCACTGATGGATATTAGTTTCTCCGTGTCAAGCATCAGGCCGCAAATGAAAAGGCTTTAACTGCAAAAAAATGCTCTATCCTCCAGCCTCAGAAGGGTATACCCTGCTTCAGTGTGACATTTCCCATTTTCTACCATACCCATGCTGGTGCTCTCAACCAAGTGAGATCTCCAATTTAGAAGGACAGCTGTTTTCTAGGAGCTCATGGCCATCAGGAACATGGATAAGACCTTTAGAGCCAATCAGTCCTAGCTGGATGCAGACCTCAGCCCCAAATGATGTGTGCTAACACCTTACACTATCCAGTTTTAAAATGATTGAACTGTTTCTAGAAATGGCATGGAGCTTCAGTTTGAAAGTTGGCGGAAGTTACAATATTGCTTTTTGATAGATTTGCAATATAGTCATTACAAGTGACAAATTTATATAATACTGATTGTTTTCTTGCATACTGCACAAGTTGCATTGAAGGAACAAGTTCTTCTTTGTAATAAGTTGTTTGGAACATATAAAAGAGGAACAGGTGTCTTGAAAAAAGCGATCTCTCAAGGGCAGAAGAGCTAGAAGTAATTTTCTTCAAATAAGCTGCCTTTATTCAGATAAGTGAAGAAAGATTCGACCTGCACACACATTAGTAGTTTTGCTCATCTTGATTGTATTAATGTTGATATTGTTAAATTTAATCCAATATATTAAATTTGTTTAGATATTGGGTACCTTTACGTTGCTTTAATGGTTGGAGAGAGTCACTTATTTGGAAAATGGTTGTATGCTAACTCACAAAATGGGAGCGATATTGAGCAGATTCTACCTCAGGAAGAATTACCTTTGGATCTAGGTCATCAACAAACTGACGTTGTTAATTGAAAAGAAATCAGGTATCTAATGAAAAACTGTGTGGAGCAAGACTGCAATTTAACAAATCACCTTTCAGATACAAGTGGTTAGCCAACATAAGAAAAATTCTATCATATCATTTGGAAATTTGGTCATCTGCCATTGTATGACAAGAGTACAGGATAGGTGACTATTCAAATTGAAATGCTGTATAGCACAGTGGTATTCAGTGCGTAGGAGTTTGTTACAGTCAATCTTGCATACACAAGTCAGGTAAATTCCATCAAATAGAAATAGTTCTAAATGCTTTATAGTAAAAGCATCCAAAGCTATTCATGGCTTTCAATTGATGTTTCTTTTATCAAGATGAGAGATGTTATAGTTGGAGAATGGACTTTTTTCTCCACTAATTGTCAATATCGCACATGGTTGAACATGGTTAGATGCAGAATAAAACTTCTTTTACCCTGGATCCACACCGAGGACAAAAGAGCATATCAACTGCATTGTGACATTTCTCAAATCAGCCAAGTTTGTGGACATTATGAGCAAGTCTGACAGTTATTGTGAATTAAAGGCAAGTTTGTGCTATGGGTTCACATCCATAGGGAACTAGGTTGAGTCTGTCCAGATTCATGTCAGCACCTTTACAGCTAGCAACGGTGAAGACTTTCATCCCATCAGTCTAGACTTGGATTCAAAAAAGTGAAAAGATAATGTCGATAGTTTATTTTCGTAGGGTGAATGCAAGGCAGAGGTTCAGCTTTGCAAATCCATACCACTTAAATGTAGGATAAAAATAAAACTGAGCAGAAATATTTCACGATTTAAAAATACTAGAAAATAGCATGTTCCTAACCAATGTTTGCAATTAACAGGCGTTTTCAATCAAACAACTAACAAGAAGTTGAAATGATTTTTGTTTAAACTCTTCTAATCATGCACAACTTTCTCAAAAGAGGTGAATGGACTTTAAATATTATTGACAAGCATTAGAGCAGCATCATGGCCAGATGAAAACATAGCGGGTGCAAAATTCAGATCAGTGGCATCCCTGGAGCTACTGAAGCAGGTCGCCCTCCTGGGGATGCGCACTGCACTGCCATTTGCATCCAGCGCAGTATCTTGAGAAGGGCACATCTCCTGCGAGTGCCGGAAGCAATTGATGCATGCTGTCATGATGCCACACAACCCTACCAGTTGACGTAACGCCCATTTACCAAATTTGGACCATGCAGGTCCATTCATTGAATTTGCACATCACTCATAAAAGATCAAGCATTTGGCTGAAAGATGGCCCCTAACTGGTGTTACTTAAAGGGGCAGGCACCCAAATTATTCTATTGCAAAGTGTCTGAAAGTACTCTGCAGTGTCTCTGGGGATGTTATGTTGAGCTCCTAGATTTGACAGTGAGTGTTGTTGCATCCTAATGGGGAGGACAGAGGAGGAGGTAACCAGTCCACTCAGAGGCTGCACAGGTACAGGAGAAGCCAGTTGCAGTGTCTCTGGATCTGCATTATGACGGGAAAATGGAGCAAAGTTTGTGGAGAGTGCAAGGTCTGTGCAATGCCCTCTGCCAACTTGGAGCTGGACTCCTCCTTGCTCCTTGATAGTGTCAGGAGCCTGTCTGGCAGGCCAGCCAATGCACCCAGCATCTCAGTGTACATGGCCATCGGCGCTCTCCTGTATACTGCCCCATCAAGTCCTCCGATCTCGTCTGCAACCTCACCCTCTGGTACTGGCACACGAATTATATTTTACCCCTGGCCTGGCTACAGCCTGCTCATGTCCGGTGACTCACCACGTGCTCATCCTAAATCTATACTAGCCTTTAATGTATGAGCAGTGCCAATATCTGAGCTGATGGCTGCAAGTGGCCAGCCAAGTGAAGGGGCCTCATTATTAGTGCTGTGCTGTTGCTCTCTCTCCTGCTGCTGTGGCTGGGTAGGTGGCAGTTCTTGGGTAATTGAAAGCAGAAAATCAGAACGGGAATGTTGGGAAGAGGGAAGTGGGGTTGGGGTGGGAAGCATGAGTCCATGGTGATACCATCTGCAGCTTGCTCATCATGCCAGATAACAGGATGAGGGTGAGCTGGGATTTGAGAAGGAACATAAGGCAGGAACATAGCGTCATCCTAAACGTTCTCAGTGATGCCAGATGCCATGGGCTTTGTTGCAACTGGCCCCATGATGCTGAGAACTGGAGGGCTCAGGAGATGTAGGCATCCTTGTTCCACACTGGTTCTGGTCTACTCCTTTCTATTATCTGCCACCTTGTCCTGCAAGAGAGGGGGAAGAATATCAATGATTGTGTGGCACTGTGTTTGGCTGATGTGCCTGTAGCTGAACCGAGACCGCCTGCATGAAGTCATTAGATTTCTTTTGGCACTGCTGCCAGGTCCTCCGGAAATTGACCTCCCTAGCCACCTGCTCGCAATCTCTTCTGAAGGTGGTCCTTGAGAGCTTCCTGGCCCCCCACAGAAACATTGCATCTCTCCTCCTATCTATCTCCACCACTAGAGTCTCCAGTGCTGCATTCATGAGCCTGGAGCCTCTCTTAGTCCTGGTGTTCCATTTTCCTTGTTCAGAATTTCAGCAATAATATTTACTAGCAGCCTCCTGTCCTGTCACTCAGTGCAGCTTCCCTTTAAGAGAGACTGCCTTTAAGAGCAGAAGGTTGGCTGCACCATACACAACAGTGTTCAGCTCTTTTTATTTCCAAAATATACTTCATTCATAAAAAACTGTAGAAAATACAATACCAAACAGTTCCAAAAAGCACAAAGTCAAAAAATACAAGCAGTGCAAAAGAGATCAGTTTCCTTCAATACAGGAATGAGTTGCCTCACAATCCTTCCATTTCATTTTACATGCTATGTACATTTTACAGCAAACCAAATATTTTCTGGATACAGTTGAGAGGGTTTTTCATTGGTCCAGCCCCTTAGTTCATCTTGGTGGGGGGGTGACCTTACACTGTGGTCTTTCCCCATTGAGCCTTTGCCGCGGCTGCCCCAAGCTTTAGTGCATCCATCAGCACATAGTCCTGGACCTTGGAATGTGCCAATCCGCAACATTCGGCCGTGGACAACTCTTTGCGCTGGAAGACCAGCAAGTTTCGGGCAGACCAAAGGGCATCTTTCACCGAGTTGATAATCCTCCAGCAGCAGTTGATGTTTGTCTCGGTGTGCGTCCCTGGGAACAGCCCGTAGAGCACAGACTCCTGTGTTACAGAGCTGCTTGGGATGAACCTTGACCAAAACCAATGCATCTCTTTCCACACTTGCTTTGCAAAAAAACATTCCAGAAGGAGGTGAGCAACCGTCTCTTCCCCACCACAGCCACTTCGAGGGCATTGTGCAGAGGGTGTGAGACTCCGGGCGTGCAGGAAGGATCTGACAGGGAGGGCTCTTCTCACCACCAGCCAAGCTAGATCTTGGTGCTTGTTTGAAAGTTCTGGTGAAGAGGCATTCCGCCAAATGACTTTGGCAGTCTGCTCAGAGAATCATCTTCGGCTCTCTGCTGAGCGTAGAGGCAGCCAATAGTATGGGAGCAACTTGACCCATGCTACTATCAGGAAAATGAGGTGGTAGCAGCACATTTGCATGCTGTCCCCCTGCACCAGAAGTGGTGCAGGCAGGTCACGAATCACAACTCCACAATGGCACAATCCAATTATTAGCTTAGTATTTCTTTGGAAACTGGACTTGACAGAATTGCTGCCTTTTATTGTCTGCTTTAATCTATTATAATAATATGCAGTTTCTGTCTGCACTTTTCTGATTGGTCAGTGGGTTGAATTATTGGGCAGAGCCAGTACTCAGCACACAGCAGAAAGTTTATCGGCCCCATGTTCCACTGTGAGGGAGGTGAGTTGTGCAAATGAAAACTTTCTGCTGTTTAGATTTGACCCCAAATGGGAGATCAGGTCTACAATACATATGTTCAAGGTTTTTGAACATACATTGAGATGCGAGTTTAGTATGCGCTCGTGACTATATTATAAAATTGAGAGACTGAGGTAAAATTTAATCATTGTAATATAAGGATCACAGAGGGAGACCCATTTTAAAAATTGGACAACTCCTTTTGGGTGTGTACATCTTAGTTTATGAAGTAAAAATAGAAAGTGCTGGAAATACTCAGGTCTGGCAGCATCTGTGGAGAGAGAAGCAGAGCTAACGTTTCAGGTCAGTGACCTTTCATCAGAACTATTTTATCATTTTATTTTAGTTTATGAAGTATTTTGTAAGATCCAGTGAGGTTTTGCCCCTGTGGGCTGATAGTTGCTTGATTAGTTATTGTAACGTTTTGTTGTAACATTAAAGTACAGCGTGTGTTGAGTGACAGTTTTTTGTTCGATTCAATTCAAGGCATCTGATGAATGGGGAAGATACATCTTTGGTGGGCGGTACTTGGTGCATGTGGAGGCATGTGTGGGGGCGGGGCGGGGGGGTTGTGCTTGCAGTGGAAACTATGATGGTTGCTACTAGAAAGATTTGGAGGCAGATTGGGATGAAACAGGTTTGACATCACAGAATTTTAAGGAAAAATAGCGAGGGACTGAGGTAAAATATAATCAGTATAATATAAAATTGAAAGAGACTGATGTGAAATGGAATCAATGTAATATGAAAAAAAGAGAGACTAAGGTAAAATAATACCAATAAAATATAAGATAGGAGAGAGACTGGGGTGATGATGGGAGCGATGGGGATGGCAAGAGCAGGAGGCGGGTAGTATGGGGTGGGTAGTATGGAAAGGATGGAATGGCATGGGGTGAGGATGGCATGGGAGCAGTGTATGAGATGATGGAATTGGTTAAGTGTACTAATTTGACCGCAAATGTTTTGCGGGTCTCTGCAAGTTCTTGTAAATATTTCCGAATGCTTCCTTTTGGCCACCCAGTTTCAACTGAATACTTTATGATAAAGCATTAGAACAAATGCAACTAATTTTGACAGATTTACTTCAACTTAAGCTAAAAGAGATTGAATAGATCACTATGCACGTTGTCGAGTCAAACTTTAATGGACCAATCAGGAGGAGGCTTTCCTTTTGAAAATATAAATTGGGCTCAGTACAATGTACGACTCATGAATCCAAATGTCTTCAAGTGATCTATAGACTATTTTATATTAGACCCTCTTAGACTATTTTTGACCTCAGTCTCATTAAATACTCAAGTACTTCTGGCTGCCAGGGGGCTATTAGGCTTGTGGTGTATACAAGGCAAAAACTCTCATATCTTTGAATAGCTGGCCCATGGTGACAACGTATAAATCAATGGATAGCTATTGGCTATCAAACGTTCTCTCATTGTTAGTACACAGCAGTTGTTCTTGTAGGGACTCCTCTGCCCTCATCTAATGCTTTACCTTGTGCATCTGTCCAGTAAAATACTGCCAAATTTTTCTCTCATAACTATCAACCACATCCCAATACAAAAATGAATATGATTAGAGGACCTAGTCTGAAAATGTCAATGTAGAAAAAATGGCAGGTCATCATATACTCTCTGAAATTAATCCCAAAATATGTGTACATGAATTAAATCACTTTAACAGGCCATATTGACCTGGGGCAAGAGTCTGAAAAAGCTTCTGAGAGACAAACAAGTCATTAAAATACTCTGATCATTTTACATATTGTTTTAATTATGAATTCCTGAAAAAGATATTGGTTATTTTTTAGAACCTCATTGTTATCATCAAGGATCAAACCAGTAAACTGCTGGAGAAAATTGTGTATTAGGATTAAAAGGTCAAAAGAACACATTACAAAAATGAGGCCCCAGCACCAGCAATACTTGTTAATGATTGAAATTGTGAGTTATGACCCAAAATGATCACAGATGTGTTTCGGAATCTCACTGTTGGGATCTAGGCTGCAGACTGCCTCTTTCATCCAATAGCATTTATGGAAATGTGACAGCAGATAATTTAATACACATTTTAAAATTAAATTAGAAGATGCAATGATTCTTTTCCAGTGAGATTGACACGCTTAAAAAAAACTGCAAAAATCTCAATCAAATAATTACATTAAAAGAATTTGAAACCAGATGATGCCCTTGCAAAATGCATTTCTTGTGGGATAGGCAGCCAATGAACAATAGGTAAGAGAGAGCAAGAGGTTATCTTATCATTGGAATATCCTGCTGGAAATCGATGTGACCTCTGCTACTGTCATCCCAATTCCCACCCTCAGTGCACTGCCTGTCCTATTCATCTTCTAGAAACTCAATCTAGTGTGTGATCCCCTCCTGCTTCTCCAGGGGCAGATTATCAGAATGAATCATACCCAGACTACTTTCACACTTCTATTTATTTCCTTGTGCTGATGGGATGCTGTCTGGGGAGGGGGGTGGGGCATGAAAATATCAATTCAATTTAAATGACAACCTCCCTGCCAAACATACAATGTAGGCTGGGTGAGAGATACAGGAGAATTCATTATATTGTGCTGTAAATGTTACAGCAGTGAATAGAACCAGCACTAGAAAAGAAAATCAACCGACTCAGTGAATACCTTTACAATATACACTTCAAAGGCTTTGTGCGTCTTCAATTCAACCATGCAGGTTACACTTTGTGGTGCTGTGCTGTACAGTAGCAAGGAGCTCCGATCATTCGTTTTCAGTGCTGTGGACACATGTACTAACTCCTGTACTATAACTAAGAGATGACCTATTTTCACATCTAGAAATATCTCAACTTTTTTTGAATACAAAATTAGCCTTTGCTGATAGAGGTTTCAAAATCTGTCCAGAAAGGTGGTCAGAAATTTTAAGCACACTCATCATATAAGCATTACTAGAATTACTGCATTATAGTAAAACACTGAGTAAAAGTGCTGTTGAGGTCAAAATTACTAGATATTCCAACATTGGTCCCACACAAAAAACAATGGAGACAAAATGACAGGAGGTTCGTTTAAGGCTACATACAGAATTGAGGTCACCCTAATTTACACTCTCACTTGTCGCCCCCACCCCCATCAAAAGTTGGTACACAATTACTATTCCACCTGGGTGTAGATAACACACACCTGAAAGGGGAATTGAGATCTGGTATTACTGAATGTAAGGGACAAAGAAATTCAGTTTATAATTTAAAAAAATGAGCACTTCTGGGCACCAAGGGCTGGATTTTCGAAGGACCATTGGGTCAGGACCCAGTGCGGACGTAATTTGGAAATTACAGTCTCAGAGGTTGTCTCCGGAACCCGAGGCCTCTGGGATAGTCTGCAATTTTCATTGTGGGTGGCGAGGAACAAAGAAGCTACAGGCCTCCAATTAAGGGCCCATTAAGTCCATGGAGAAGCTCATTAAGGGGCTGGGAGTCCGCACTGTAATTTTCAATGGTGATTCTGGTGAACTTGATCAGACTGGTGCATGATAGTGCACAGCTAGGGCTCACAAGGAGAAACTTTTATTGCTGCACAATGAAATGTTTTGGGCCCACAGGGATCTTGCACCAGGCCAAGCACAGGACATTTTTTTTTAAATTCTGGAAGTGCTGCCTCACCTCTTCATTCCACTGGCCCTCCATAGAACTGCCTGCTCTCTGCGATAAGGCACCGGCATGCCCCATCACGACTGCTGCCTGTCTTTGCCGTTCACGCTTAGTTTAGTTTTAGAGATACAGCACTGAAACAGGCCCTTTGACCCACCGAGTCTGTGCCAACCATCAACCACCCATTTATACTAATCCTACACTAATTCCACATTCCTACCACATCCCCACCCTGTCCCTATATTTCCCTACCACCCACCTATACTAGGGGCAATTTATAATGTCCAATTAACCTATCAACCAGCAAGTCTTTGGCATGTGGGAGGAAACCCACGCAGACACAGGGAGAACTTGCAAACTCCACACAGGCAGTATCCAGAATTGAACCTGGGTCGCTGGAGCTGTGAGGCTGCAGTGCTAACCACTGCGCCACTGTGCCGCCTCCTGCATTCGCTCAGTGCCACTAGTTGGGCGCTGAACTCGCCTTCTGCCCAATTAGAGCATTAACATTTGAAGATCACTTTGCGTTAGCGACACAACTCAGGAGTGGGGTCAGGACCCAGAAATTATCCGGGTGTCGGCCCGAAATTCCCAAATGATTTTTAAAGTTGTTTCAAAAACAGAAATGCTGAATTCTAAAAAGTAATTTCCTTTGAACTGAAGCTAAACTCTATTGCACACGAACTGATCAATTTACAATTTTTGCTAAGGTGAAAAGGGAAAAAAACAGTATCCTTCTCCCCAATGTAACCATTGAACTTCTTTATTATTATGTTCACATTTAAATGAAAGAAACACAATTAAAAGGAAAGAAGTCTTTTTAAATTCAGATCTGTTTTAGTGATACTGCAAGGTATTATTCACTTTGTAAAACTTTATGAAAGTAATTTTCTTCCTTCTTCCTGCATGAAACTCTCTTATTCCCAGCTGCAATATCCAATATCAGCATCAAAGCAGCTCAAACATCTTGCCCTGGTCTTGGCATAAGCATCAGTCGCCCTCACTGACGCACAAAAAAACAATCCCAAACGTTATTTGCTCAATTTTTATTTTGTTTAATAGAAAATGGTGAAAAAATAAAATCTCAACCTGAGATGAATTTCCTTCTATTCTGCTATTCATACCTCAATTATTATGTAACAGAATAATTTGGTATACTTCTCGAGCAACAGGTTGAAAACTACAGCCCCCATAATTAGGAACATTTGTTTACAGTGACTGAACAAGTCAAGTTCCATTTTTATCACATAGGATTCTCAAGTATTTTAAGAATCATATTCTGTAATCCATTCCATTTACTTGTGAAAACAGCACTTTTGTCTAAAAGCATCTCCCTCATATTCTCACTCACTGTACATTTTCTCCACAGATGTTGGCATCTTTTCCACTTTGCTGTCCTGGTATATTGGTCATTTTGGCGCATTCTGGGTATTATAATTCCACAGGAGCAGAGGGAAAGTTACATCTCCCATGATGCAGCACACAACCAATTTATCCAGAGGTCCTGAAAGTCTCCAGGCGAAATTTCCAACTCAAACCATTGGCTTTAGCTGGTAGAGCTGGTCTGTACTGGCAGGGGGCGCTGGGGCACAGGGGGATATCCTTGGAGGCATTTCTACCTTAACAAGTTCATAGATAAGATTAATTACACTTTCTTCACCACCATGCTGCTTCCTGAGTAGTATTATATTTATGCCCAAAGTTTTGCCGTTTAATAAAAAGTTACTTTAAATATAATTCTCCCATTGTGCATTCTTTCAACTCAGATCAGTATAAAGAAATTAGTTGAGCAGTTTGTAGCACTTGCTGGCTCAGAAATAATGGCTTTAAAAACAAATTTGAGGTAATTCATTGCTTCGATTTCAGCGTGTTAATTGTCTCTGTTTGGCACTTTTTGCTGCTTTTGATTTGTCCACATTTAGTCAGGTGGATTTTTGATTGCTTCCTTAATGGAGTGGCTTTTTGAGCCAGTCACAATGTCTTTACCTTATGGATGTGAAGCTTTGAAATTGTGCAGCCTTAAGGTGTGACTTCGGAGGTGCAATGCCCCAAGGTCACACATTCAAGGTGTGAAATGACAGACCCAAGCTAGATACAGGGCTTTGTAATTATCTGATAGCAAGTGACCGCCTTAATGATAATGAGATTTTCACAGCAGTTTTTGCTTTATTTTTCCGGCTCGAACACATTTCCGTTGTTTGCAGGGCTGATCATTAAAACACACAACCAAAGAGTTTGGGGAAAACACTTGCTGGTCTCAATTGAATGTGCTTTCATAAAATCCTTGCTAACTTTGAACAAGTTGTTCCATAGAATGGCTCAGCCATCATGTATGAAAACTAAATTACATTATTGGAAAACAGACTGCGATAACACAGGCATTAAAATATTTCGCAACAATTTTTAAAAAATTATGTGGTGGTGGTAGGGAGTGGTGGCAGAGGAGAGACAGGTTGGGGGGGAGGGGGGGAGAAAAACTGGTCAAGTAGGATGCAAAGTATTTCGAAGTATCACCAGAAAAATGCAAACAGAAATACAGAATTTTCTTCCTTTGAAGTGCATTTAGTGTTTTTTTATAGAATTCATTTTGAAAAATAATTTATTTATTTTCATTTTGAAATCCTGCCTTAATTCTCTACAGTGAATCTTGCACAGAGGAGTGGATTTTGTGCTGGAGGCAGGGCTCCCGGCACCAGGCTGAAAAGGCGAGGGGAGCCCCCTGGAGTGATTCTCCGGTCGTGTTGAATCAAAGTTTCAGGAAGTGGGATCCCCGTCCCTTTAAAGTCTTTAAAGGGATGAGGATCCAGCCTCCAAGGACTGTCGGCCAATCAGTGGGCCACGAGCTCAGTAGTATCAGCAGGGACACTGGGAGCGGTGGCCACTGCCAGTACTGCAGAGGCCTCGGACCCAGGCCTAGTGCTGGAACCCTGGACCAGAGGTAGGGGAGGCGGGATCCGGAAGGCCCCAGTGAGGGGGTTGGGGGGGGTGTGGTCGTGCAGTGCAGGGGGAGGGAGGTCCGGGGGGGGTGTGGTGCGGTAAAGTTGTTCCTGGTGGGGGTCCTCTATGGGCCACAAATTGTCCACGAAGGAAGGACCCCCCCCCCCCCCCACAAGCCCACAGGGAGGGCGCCTCATATTACGATCTGTTAATAGGCCATTTAAGGGCCTCAATTGGCCTCTGGGCAGGAAGGCCTTCATCGGCCTATCCTGCCCCCAGGATGATCACTGGGTGACGGGCCCACTGCCCGTCGCGATACTCTGCGCCTCCGCCCATCTCCCCCCCCCCCCCCCCCCCCGCCCCCCACCTCCAACCCTGCCTCAGACAGCCTCACAAAATCGGCCAGAGTTAGTTTCACATCACAGTTGATGGAAAATATTCTTTATCTATAAGCAACAGTTCAGGCAGGCCATAGACTGCACAAAATTAATGTGACATTGTATTTTATTAGCAGTGTTTGTTTTATATTTTCAATTTTCATTGCTTTGCAATGAATTATTTCATTGGTGACAGCAGTAGATTGAAGAAAAACTATACAAGCTCAGGCCTCAAACACAGCTCACACTGATTTCCTGGCAACTATTCAGGTATTGGCTGAAGCAAAACATAAAAAAAACTTTCAAATGACAGGAATACATTTAATAAAGAAAATGACAAGCGACTTGCAGATACCAGGAGAAATATAGATGACTTTACCTCACTGAAATATTGGATTGGAGATGCATATATGAAAAAGGTATTGGAATGGAAACAACTCACACTTTATTGATTATTTAACTTGAAGAATTGCAAAAACATTGTAACCTATTAATTGTGGTCAGTATGGAACAGTGCTCAATTTAGTGTTGCAATTAGAAAACTGGGAAATGTTCTATTTAGGATTGAAAATGTATTTTGTTCTGGTTACTTAGTCCTTTTTCAGACAACTCGGCAGCGTACATCATACTTTGACTTGGGATAATAAGACAGATTAGGCCTTGGACATTTCTGGGAGCACTGTCAATGCTGTTTGGTTAACTGTCAGGAGCAGTAATTAAATTCTTTTTTTATGGTGGAACTACTGTGAGGAAAGAAAGTTTGAGTAACGTCAGGAAATTCAAACACCCAGTCTTCTGCTCCAGAGCAAAATGGTCAATTGCTTGAGCTAATGGGCTATGGAAAGTTTTTTTTTGATATTCATAGTATTACATAGAATTTACAGATAAAATACAACTTAATGCAGCAGTGCCCCATAATGACATTTATCCCATTGTAGGTTGGAGCTAAAGATGTCTACCTTTATAAAACTGTTTCTTATGCCAGATTACAATGATACAAGAAACAGATTTCAGTTTGTGTAGCTCTTGGTTTGTATTTATGGTACTAACCTCCAGCTTTTGCCTAATGATTGGATAGAACCCAGAGGCAAAGAGCAGAGGTGACTGGCAGGAGTACATAAGCTGTCCATTGTTAAAATTGGTCTGTGACTCAAAAAGATAAAGATTTTCCATACAGATAACATTATGAATGCAATGATTGAAGTTTCATTTTCACAGAGCAATGGATGCTTTTCTAAATACAGAGAGGAATTAAAAATAGCTTTGTGGAGCAATAATGGGAAATAATGGCTGGGATTTTATCCAGGTGATGGGAGTCTCGACCACTGGCAAAAGCACTGGCGAGAACCACGCGCCGCCTCCTCAAGGGAAGGCCTACTGGATCAAGTGCCAATTAGGCACGTAAGTGAACAGCAGCAGGCCTTCTCTGGGATCAAGGACCCCGGCAAGGTACATCTTGCCTGCTGAGAGCTGCCAGCCAATCAGAGGCCTTCAGCTGTTTAACTGAGCAGTGCCACTGCAGAGGCAATGGCTGCTGCCAGTACTGAACTCACCCGAGGCCCTGGGCCCAGGCCAAGGCAAGTCATAGCAGGAGGGTTTATGCAGGGTGGAGGTTGCGGGGGAGTGGGGTGGAGGTGGTGCTGTAGTGGGGGTTGTCAGCAAGGGCAGAGGGGCGGCTCTCAAAGGGCCCCTCCCTTCCCGATGCTGGGTCCTTTGATCAGGCACTAAGTGCCTTTTAACAAGGGACACCACCCCCCCACCGGGAGCTGGTTTGCTTGGCATACTCCCTGTGCAGCGACAGGCCTGCTCGCCACTGGGCCTTCCTGCCTCGGACTTAATTTAGGTGGAGGTGGGAAGGCGGCAGGGTCGCCTCCCCCTCACCACCCCCCCCCCCCCCCCAACCCCATCACCATCCCGCTCGATTATATATGCTCCATGCTTCCAAATCCGTCAGGAGCAAAGCATAAAATTCCCCCCAATGTGTTGTGTCATCACTAAACATTAATCTGGAAGAGGTTTTGAGAAATTGTTTTAAGATATTGGAAATGTCCGTATCAGTTTATGCTGAGAAAAAGTATCATATGAGCTTTGTGGGAGCTCATGTAACAGGTGCTCTACCAACTCTTAAGGCTGTTGTTGGCATTTTTCCAATGAGAGGCGATATATTTCTCAAGGTAGGCAGCTAAACTGGTGAGAGTTTTTTTTGCACAATGTCATTTTAATATTTGCCAGAATATATATATATTCCACATTATAAAAGCGCAAATTCAATGACAGATTTAGAGTTCTGACTGACGTTTATTTATTGTATTGTTGTATCTTGGACCCTGTGTTCATTACCAATATCTTCTTCATGCATACAGTCAACTCACCAGCTGTAAGACACCATTTTTTTTCAAATGGAAACAAGGGGGAACACATCTCCTGTATATAATACAAAACAACAGATGATCAGGACACTTAATTTTGGGATGCCACGTCACTTTGTCCTTATATGTGTACACATCCTGACCTTGATTGAACTCAGAACCAAATGCAAGTCTGTGCTTAATCCTCCCATTCATAATTTCATTCATAATCAATGAAAGGAAGGGTAATGAAAGACTGAGCAATGCAAGTTATGCGAATATGATTTCAACTGTGTCAGAAGTAAATATACCATATTTCATCTTGATCAATCCAATTATGAACACATGCTGCTCAACATGCATTGCATGCACTAGAGTTTTACTGTTATACGTTCTGAATATTCCATAATTTATCCCTTACTTATTCCATTTTTATACTATGTAGATGAGACTCAGCTTGTGATGCCCACCATCAGAACCAGCATTGAGAAATTTCACATGGCTGGGCAAGCGTTGCCACCTGGGTTTCCTGCACCATTTCTATTTGCTGATGGACTGTCTTCAATAGAAACACTTCTAACCAATATTCAGGTAAACCTAAGAAGCATCAAAAAGCTATGACTGGAATAGGGAGGAATGTTATTTTGTGTTTATTGTGATTTGATGGTTTATTAAACATTGAGGTGCCCATCGCTCCCAGTGATAATTTATGGAAGAGCATTCAACCAGGTAGATGCTGCAGTAGCAAGCAAGTGCAGAAGGAAGGGACAGACATAACTGTTAATTTTAAAATGCCTCATGAGAAAATAGAAGAGGAAATTCCTTGTGTTCTGTATTGGAAGTGAAATTATAAGTAGCTAGCTACAAACAGCAAACACCAGAAAATATCAGAAACAGTAGCAACAACTTGTCTTTATATCGTCACTTTAATGCAGAAAAACAGCCCAGGGTGGTTCACAGGAGGTGCAAAGAAAACAGACACTGAGCCAAAGCAACAATTACAAGGGGAAACCTAAGCTTGGTCAATGAGGTCAATTTTGAAGAGGAGGTGGACATAAAGAGGGGATTAAGGAGAAATATTCAGAACATTGAGCCTAGGTGGGTGAAGCCATGTCCACCAGTTGTGGGACTGCACAAAAGTCCAGAATCAGAATGAAGATGGGGAGGGCGTTATTGGAAGTTCCGAAGATTGGGAGGGACAAGGCCTTAGAGAATTATAAACACAGGATGAGAACTTTAAATGAGGCTTTAGGGGTGTGGAAGCCAATGCAGATCAATGGGGAAAGAGGTTATTGACAAGCAGAACTTGGTACAGGATAGGATGGGGCCAATGATCCCTCTGAGCTGTGCAGCAATGCAAAAGTCCCAGTGCAGGCTGCGCACAAGTTGGCCCTTTTAAATTACACTGTGTGCGTGAGCATGCAAAAAATGTAAAGGGGCCGTGCATTTAAACAGATCGCCCACACATTCCACAAAAACATTCGAGGAAATGTTGGATGTGGCAGCAGAGTTCGAGGTGATGAATTTTATGGAGAGTGGAAGATTGGATGTCAGTTCGGAAACCATTTATATAGTCAAATCTGGAAGTGACAAAGGCTTGGATGAGGGTTTCAGCAGCCAATGTAGCGAGATGGTAGAGATACAGGCAATGTTTTGGGGATGGAAGTTGATGGTCTTTGTGATGGAAAGACAGATGAGGTGAGAAGCTCAGTTTAGAGTTAAGCAAGATACTGAAGTTATGAAGTCTTGTTCTGAAACTGTAGCAAGGAATGGGGATTATTCCCAGTGCCAAGTACTAGTGAGAGTAGAAATAGGAAGATAGGGAGGATCAGTGCGTGGCTTGAAGCGTGGTGCAGGAGGGAGGCCTTCACATTCTTGGGGCATTGGGACCAGTTCTGGGGCAGAAGGCACTTAATCAGAAGGGATGGGTTGTGACTCAACAGGACTGGGACTAATGTCCTCGCAAAGCGATACACTAGTGTAGTTAGGGATGGTTTAAACTAAATTGGCAAGGGGATGGGCACCAGCATATAGAAATAGGAAAAAAATGTTGGACAGTACTAGAGAGGGGAGTAGTTCTGTATTAGATGGAAGCAGACTGAGAAGGACAATGAGGAATGCAATGACAGGATTACAATGCATGTGTGTAAATACACAAAGTGTGGTGAATAAGATTGGTGAGCTACAAGCACGAATAGCAGTATGGGGATATGATGTGGTGGCAATAACTAAAATGTGGCTTAAAAATGGCAAGGACTAGGCGCTTAATGTACAAGGATATAAAGTGTTGAGAAATGATAGAGAAGGAAAAAAGGGAGATGGGGTGGCAGTACTGATTCGGGAAGATATTGTAGTGTTGTAAAGCGAGGCTGTCCTTGAGGGGGCAAGGACAGAATCCATTTGGTTAGTGTTGAGAAGCAAAAAGGGTGTGATCACAGTACCAGGGGTACTGTACAGGCCTCCAAGTAGTGAGAGAGAAAGAGATAGAGGAGCAAATCTGCAGGGAAACCACAGAGATGTGCAAGAACTATGATATTGGGGAATGCCAATTACGCAAATATTAATTATGGCAATTTTAGAGTAGAGAGTAAGGAGGGGATGGAATTTCTGTAATGTGTTCAGGAGAGCTTCCTTGATCAGTAAGTTCCTGGCCCAACTAGAAAAGAGGTGTTGCTGAATCTGGTGTTAGGAAATGAGGTGGGCCAAGTGTTTGTTGGTGAGCATTTTGGTAAGAGTGATCATTGTATCATAAGGTTTAGACTAGGAATGAGGAAAGCAAGGAATGAAGTAAGGCAGAATGTCTAGATTGGAAGAGGGCTAATTTCAACATGATGAGAGGGTAAAATGGAATCAAGGACTGACAGAAGAGCTGTTTGGGAACAATGGGTTATCTTTAAGGATGAAATGCTTCAGGTACAGGCTCGGTACATTCCAACAAGGGCGAAAGGTAAGGCAACCAAAAACAGGGCTCCTTGGATGATGAGGGAGATAGAGATTATGATGAAACAAAAAAGAGGGTGTATAATGCATGTCAGGTGAAATCTTCAAGTGAGAACCAGGCCATATAGAATAAGTTGAGAGGGGGAGTGAAGGGGAAAATAAAATAGGCAAAGAGAGAACATGAGAATAGAATGGCAGTGAAAATAAAAGGGAACCCAAAAATGTTCTACTGGCATGTAAATAGTAAGCAGGTAGTAAGAGGTGGAGTGGGGCCTAATAGGGACAAAGAGGGTAATATATGCTTAGAGGTGCAGGGCAAGGCTAATATACTTAATGAGTACTTTGGGCTGAATTTTACCAGCCCCTCGAAACCGTGAGTTGTGGCAGGCGGGGCCTGTAAAATTCTGCGGGGAGAGGCCCGCCTCAACCCCTGATGTCGAGAAGGGCCCACCGCATATTACCTGCGAGGGGGGACCTCCGTGCGCCCCGTCATCATCTAAATATTTAAATTAACATAAATTACATGTAAATGAACTAACCTGCTAGTGACGGCCGTCCCACGCCAATTTTACGGCCACCGTTCGCACCACGCGCACCTTTGGAACTCCATATGGAGTTACAGGAATTCAGACTACCAGTAGAAAGCCAGCTTAGTTTAAGGACAAATGGCTTCAAACAGGTGTTGGAGATCCAGTTGATTTAAAAAAAGTGAAGCTATGAGAACCAATTTACAAGGACTCGCCCGGAAGGATGAATAACCGATATAAAACAGGAAACCCTGGAGTAATGCCTGTGCCTTGGTATCACAGCAAGGAAATGACCAAGGATTATGTCAAGGAAACACATTCATTTACAGGGGGGAAAGAATGGGGTAGAATGAACATATGCAATATTTCATTTATGCTGTTGTCTAGAAATTTTAAACTTATGTGAGCTTTGAACAATTGATCAAATAGAAACAGCACACATTACATCAGCTGACAGTAGGATTTTGATGAAGTAAAACAATGGCTATCACTAATATTGCACATCACCACCCGGAAGTATACGAGTGCTGGACAAAAAAGGGGCTGTTTGTATTTTGCATGATGGAACATTTTCCAAAGTTTATGAGAATATAAATATAGTAATTTTACTGCTGATTTGTAAGTTTATCATTCCTGCAACAATTACATTAATTAGTCTACAAATATAACCACCTTATTTTATTAAATCCAGAAAAAATGCAAGACAATGTAATGACTTAATTTTATTTCAAGGATAAATCAATCGTTTTTGAAAAACTTAAAATATCCCGGATAGTTCCATTGTAATGTGCTCCATTCTATTCCTGGTTACAGTACAGCAATATTTGACCTTGATGAATACAAGGGAATACTTGGTGACCCTTCATGCTGATATATATTCCATTTGAAAGTTGTTTGAAGGTTTTCATGGTGAGAGCAATAAGGTTGAGTAAGACGATTTTATGGTTTTTACACAATGTGAGTTTGCTCTTGAAAGAGCAGTTGTTTCCCTGAAAAAAGGATTTCTTAGAAGAACTGGCAGACCTTGACATTTTGGGCAGCATACTCTAAAGCGTGGCTACCCGACCCGAGCCCAACCAGACCCAACAGCATGTGTCGGGTTTGGGTCGGGTTGGGTCTCCCTTCCGGGTCCAGCATTCGGGCTCAGATCGGGTTGGGCTGGATGTGGACAGTGCTGCCTTGCTCCGTGAAGTAGTCTTCAAATGAACGTTCAGGACGTCAAGGCGGGAAATGTGCAGTAAAGCCTGCCTACCCGATCAAACCCAACTACATGTGTCGGTTTCGGGTCGGGCATTTAAAAAAATTAAAGGACTCGGGCCCAGGTCGGGTTCATGTTGGCTGTTGTCGGGTTCAGTTTTAATTTTATTCTCGAACCAGGCTTTAGCGTACTGTGCCCATCATTTGGAGAAATAACTGGAACAGGTGATAACACGTTAGCGTGTATTTGGTGGAAGATGGGAATGTAGGCGGGATCTTACTGCTGATAGGTCATTACATGTTCTTGTTCTTTCTGCTATTGGTTGCTTAATTGTGTTCTGTGATAGGTCTGTACATGCTATTGTTCTTGCTGCTGATTGGTCATCTATTGTGTCTGGTGGTAAATCACAGAATCACAGAATTTTTACATCACAGAAGGAGGCCATTTTGCACATTGGTGTCTGCACTCGCTCTCCAAGTGAACAATTCACTTGGTGCCATTCCCCTGCCTTCTCTCTAGAACCCTGGACATTATTCCTTTTCAGGTAACTATCTATTTGCCTTTTGAATGGCTTGATTGAACCTGCTTGCACCACACTGTCAGGCAGTGCATTCCAGATCCTAAGCACTCACTGTGTGTGAAAAAGTTTTATCCTTTGTCGCCATTGCTTCTTTTGCCAATTATCTTAAACCTGTGCCCTCTCATTCTCGATCCTATCACGAGTGAGAACAGTTTCTCCCTATCTACTCTGTCCAGACCCCTCATGATTTTGAATACTTCTATCAAATCTCCTCTCAGCCTTCTCCTCTGAGAAAAACAGTTCCAACTTCTCCAATCTATCTTTGTAAATGAAGTTCCTCATGCCTGGATCCATTCTCGAGAATCTTTTCTGCACTTTCTCCAATGCCTTCACATCTTTCCTAAAGTGCAATGCCCAGAACTAGACACAATACTCCCAGTTGAGGCCAAAATAGTGTCTTGTACAAGTTCAGCATAACCTTCTTGCTCTTGTACTCTGTGCCCCTATTAATAAAGCCCAGGATACTGTATGCTTTATTAACCGCTCTCTCAATCTGTCCTGGCACCTTCAAAGGCTTATGCACATATACACCCAGGTCCCTCTGCTCCTGCACCCTCTTAAGAATTGTACCCTTTATTTTATATTGTCTCTCTGTGCTCTTGTTATCAAAATGAATCACTTCACACTTCTCCACATTGAACTTGTCTGCCACTTGTCCGCCCATTCCACCATGTCCTTTATCCGTTTGCAGTTCTACCCTATCCTCCTCACTGTTCACAATGCTTCCAAGTTTTGTATCATCCGCAAATTTTGAAGTTGTGCCCTGTACACCAAGGTCCAGGCCATTAATATACACCATGAAGAGCAAGGGTCCCAAAACTGACCCCTGGGGAATTCCACTACAAACCTTCCTCCAGTCCGAAAAACATCTATTAACCACTACTCTCTGTTTCTTGTCACTCAGCCAGTTCCATATCCATGTTGCTACTGTCCCTTTTATTCCATGAGCTATAATTTTGCTCACAGGTCTGTTGTGCAGCACCCTTTGAAGGTCTATGTACAGCACATCAACAGCATTACCCTCATCAACCCTCTTTGTTACTCCAGCAAATTAGTTAAACGATTTTCCCTTGACCAATCCATGTTGACTTTCCTTAATTAACCCGCATTCGTCCAAGTGACTATTAATTTTGTCCCGAATTATTGTTTCTAGAAGTTTCCCCACCACCAAAGTGAAACTGACTGGCCTATAGTTGTTGGGCTTATCATTTACACCCTTTTTTGAGCAAGTGTGTAACATTTGCAATTCTCCATTCCTCTGGCACTACCCCTGAGTCTAAAGGAAGACTGGAAAATTATGGCCAGTGCCTCCGCAATTTCTACTCTCACTTCCCTCATTATCCTTGATTGCACCTCTTCCGGTCCTGGTGCCTATCAACTTTAAGTACAGACAGCCTATCCAATACCTCCTCCTTATCAATTTTAAATCCATCTCGTGTATTAATTACCTCCTCTTTTAACGTGACCTGGGTAAGTAGTATCTTCTTCCTTGGTAAAAACTGATGCCAAGTATTCATTTAATACCTCAGCTATACCTCTTGCCTCAATGCGTAAATCCCCTTTTTGGTCCTTAATTGGCCACATTCCTCTTTTTACCACCCTTTTACTATATATATGCCTATAGAAGACTTTGGGATTCCCTTTTATGTTCGTTGCCAGTCACTTTACATACTATCTCTTTGCTTCTCTTATTTGCTTTTTCACTTCCCCTTTCAACCTTCTATATTCAGCCTGGTCCTCTGTTGTATTATCCACCAGACATCTGTCATAAGCATATTTCTTCTTCTTCATCTTTATCTTTCGTCATCCAGGGAGCTCTGGATTTGTTTGCCCTACCTTTCCCTTTGTGGGAATATACCTTGACTGTGCTCAAACTATCTCTTCTTTCAAGTTGGCCAATTGTTCATGTAATGTTTTTCTTGCCAACCTTTGATTCCAATTTATCTGGCCCAGACCCATTCTTACCTCACTGAAGTTCACTTTCTCCCAGTTAATTATTCTTACCCTGGATTGTTCTTTTTCCTTTTCCATAGCCAACCTAAATCTTATGGTACAATGATCATCACTGTCTCCTAAATGTTCTCCTACTGACATGGGCTGGAATTTTACATTGGGCGGGAGGCCCCACCCACTGGCCAAAAAGTTGGGGCGAGCCCACCACTGCCAGGCCTGGGAACCACGCCAGGATTCTAAGTGGCCCAGGCATTTAATTGGCCTTGGGTGGGTCTTCCACCGCTGTGAAGCAGTATGTTCCGCCTTCAAGAGCTGCCAGTCGATCAGCGGGCCGGCAGCTCTCAGTCCCAGCAGTGGTGGCCACTGCTGGGACTGCACCCAGCCACAGCAGCAAGAGGGACGCCGGCCCCAGAAACAAGCGACAATTTTCTGGGCCTCGGCAAGGCAAGGGGGTGTTGGTTTGGGGCAGGAGGGGTAAGTGTGTAGTGGGGGCAGTTGGGGCATGGGGGAGCCCTCCATGGGGAACAGGGTGCCTGATCAGGAAGACCTGACTTCCCCCACCCAGGCTGCAAGGAGGCAGCTAGGTTTTACTGGGCAGCCTCCTGGGGGACCTCAGCCACCCGCCAGCCACTGGTAAAATTCATTAAAAAGTAATGAATTGGTCACTTAAGGACCTTGATGGCCTGGGGCAGGCGGGCGGGCCATTTCTCGTCACTGCCGTCCCGTGTACAATTGCAGCAGGGGTGGGAAGGTATCGGGAATGGCACCACACCCCCCCCCCCCCCCCCCCCCCCCACCCCTGACCGGCCTCCCACCTAATTTTATGAAACTCTTCCCCCACCAACCCCCCCCCCCCCCCCCCCACCACTAGCCCGCTCCTGCAGGGTGTTTTGGGGGGGGGGGAGCATAAAATTCTAGCCTTAATCCACCTGGCCCACTTCATTCCCAAGAACCAGGTCCAGTAGTGCTTCCTTTCTCATTGGACAGGAAACATACTGCTATAGAAAATTTTCCTGAACACACTCCCGGAACTCTTGCCCCTCTCTGCCCAAGTTGATACATACTATTATTCTTATCAGGGTATGTTGGCTGCAGAGCAGGTGCTGATGTGCTTTTTGAGTAGGGGTAACTAGATCTCACTGATGTGCAGGCCACTGTCTTGAGGGACTTGTCTTGTGGTGTTGATAGATCTCCATAGCCTCCCTGATGCGTCTTCTATGCTAGTGCATAATGGATGAGATGAGTTTGAAATTGGGCCATTTGATGTGATGGTTATTGAGTTGAGCATGCTTGACAATGACTGACTTATCCCATTTACTGTGTTTGAAGCAGACTTGGTGTTCCTTGAGTCTAGTATGTAGGCTGTGGCCTGTTTGTCTGATGCAGTTGAGTCCACAGTCGCATGGTGTGCTGTAAATTCCTGTTTTGTTGTGAGATGGTTTCTTAAGATGGGTATGAAGGATGGAGTGGAGTTTCTTAGATGACTTATGTGGGTCTTCCATGTCTTCTAACTTGAGTATGCGTTGCATTCTGTTTGCTTCCTCATTTCTTTCTCAAGATAAATCTAAAAGAAAGAGTGCACATGTATTGTCTCCCTCCACCTGTGGTAAACACGGAAGTGAGATGCATTGAAAGGTTATTGGACATCCACCAACTTTGCTAATATATAAATGCAAGTTCATTCCTTATCTATCATTCCCCGAGATATGCACCTGGGTGGTTGCACCCAGAGACCACTTTAGACTGTGTAGCTATCCATCATTGACTTAAATATTTATTTTAAACTTCCCAGTTTATTTTAGTGTGTTGGCTTTGGCTCCCCCATTTCCATTCCCCATCCTAGCCTTCCACTTTCTCCCCTCTTCATGCTGTTGCGTGCACAGCATCCTTTTCCTCTTGCATATAAGGAGTGCTACATCTGTCCAATTGCTGTTGTTTATTCAGAATATATGTCGATAAGTTCACTACAGAACTCAGGGAATTAAATTCCTGTGGATTTGTGTCGTCAGCAACATACACATTGCATACAGTTTGTCTTTGACCCTCAGCTAGTTACCTTGGGAATGAAATTCAAATTTGTTGGGGGCTCAATAGAAAAGAAAATTGGGCAAGGTATATAATGGGTACTGATATGCTACTGCCCTTTTTGTGCCCTGTCAAAAGTTGAATTTGAAATCACATTACCTTTAAGAGTCTTAACACACAATTAATTGGTACTTGCACATAAGATTGAGTGAGATGTTTTGGGACAAAAGCAAAATACTGTGGATGCTGTAAATCTAAAATAAAACAGAAAATGCCGGAAATACTCAGCAGGTCTGGCAGCATCTATGGAGAGAGAAACAGAGAACAGAGTTAACATTTAAGATCTGTGACCTTTCATCAGAACTGAGAAAAATTAGAAATGTAATCGTTTTTGAACAAGTGAGGTAGGCGAAGGTGGGAAGAAGAACAAAAGAAGTCTGTGATAGGGTGGAGGGCAGGACAGATTAAATGACAAAAGGGTTCATACAGCCAAAGGGAGTAGTAATGGGACAAGTAAAGAAACAAAACATGGGTCTAAATGAGTTGTGAATGGCAGGATAGCAGCCATCCGAACACAAAGTAGAGGGATTAAGAAAGAAACGAGAAAAAAAACAAACCAGCAAAGAAAAACACGAAACAAAATGAGGGCAGAGCTTATGATCTAAAATTGTTGAACTTAATGTTGAGTTCAGAATGCTGTAAAGCACCCAGTCATTTTGTCATTTAATCTATCCTGCCCTCCACACCCCATCACAGAGATATTTTGGGAGTCTATTGTAAAATAGAATAGAATGACTGTAAAATCGGTTTAAGGAAATTATAAAAAGGATTAAATGTTATTTTTCGCAATTTAAGTGCATCAGTGAAGTTATCTGAATGATAACCAGGCTCAACAAGCTCTCGTTAAAAGACAGATGAAATTAAAGTTTATGCATAATAAAAGTTTCTGAGAAAGACTAATAGACTAGTTATTAATTATAGTTCCGGTAAAAAGATAGATAACAACACAGTTCCGCTTAATCGGATCACCCATTTGGGAGCTGTCATGGATGAAAGCAATTCCCATAAGCAGACTGGCCCATAATCGTGTCCCAAATTATCACAAATTGCAGTCCTTTAGAGATTGTATTTAGTTTAACAAGCTTCCGACACCTTTCCACGATGCAATACCAATTGAGCAATCCAATCTTGCTTTAGCAGCAGAACAGTGCATGAGGATAATCCAAAAGAGACAAACCTAATCACTGGAAGCAGTGATGCAACAAATATGGAAAATTGTAGTTAATAATGATTAATTATATCATTAGCCATTCAAAGTCTTGTGTGTTGCATAATAAATAAGATCGATGTGAACCCAGTCTAATGAAACACTACCCTATTGATTTTAAATTATAAAATACATTTGGATAATGTTTGCAAACCCCAGCCTATTTTTAGGTGGAGAATCCAATTTAAATATTGTATAAAGAAGGCGATCATTTCCAAGGTTGGCATGTTCAATATGTTTAACTTGATTAATAGTTTGGAGAAAAAGTTTTTTTTAAAGCTTGTTTCCCTAATTTCAATACATACCTCAAGTTTATAACCCCAACAACTCAATACTCCGCTTCTCCAGTGCTCTCCTTTATCAGTCTGTCCACAAGCTACAAAGTACTCAGAGCCCCTTGGCCATATTTCCTCCTATACAAGGTCCATAGAGACACCTTTGACATCTTTCCCCTCTTTGTGAAGCTGCCATACCTCCAAACTAATTGATTTACAAATCCTTATCTTCATTTCAAAGGACTTTGCCCATGCTGCCCTATTTTAGCTATTACCTCCAGCTGTGTGTCACTATGCATACTTTCCACTCATCTGCACTGGATTACTCATTACCCACTCCCTCTCCTCGTTCTCACAGTGACTGCTAACTCATGAATGTATTTCTGTTTTGCCATTTCTTTTCTTGCTTTCAAGTATCTAAAAAACCATATTGTTCAAACTTTCCCCTACCATCCACCATTTATATCCTATTCATTCACCTTTTCTTGCTCCATCTTTTTCTTCCACCCATAAACACCAAAACATTTTTCTTTACACAGGGTTCACCATGTTGTTGAATTTTACCCAGTTTTTGAAAATATAGGAGCGTAAAGGGTATATTAAATTTCTATAGAGCAAGTGCTATGCAATGAACATTTGTTTTCCATATAATTTCTCAACAGTCCAGTTCTGAATTATTTTTAATTAAGGCTTTAAAATGTTGCAGAATGATTCAAATTAAAAGCATGGATAATGGAATCAAGGATGCAAGTGGGTCTTGTTTATACACTCTGCCATGTGGAAAGGGATGAGCATGGAAGTCACATTAGGCCAACCTGAGTATTGAGATGTTTGTCATTCTGTGACCTTCTGTGGTTTTTGACAAATAATTAAACTAGTATCCATTGGAAGATAACTGGATGTATTGTGAGACATTTACTCACCTGAGTTGTAACTTTACACCTTTTCTGGACTAAACAGCATTTTTATCCCTATTTGAGAAAGTGTACCAGACCAATGCAGGTCTTCTGTTTTCACTTATGAAAATTCCGCAGTGCTTCACAAATGCCACAATTCCCATTTGGTGTAATTATGTGATCCGTTCTTGGCCAGACAGACTTACAAATATTTTTTAAGAAATCAGCCCTTAAGATACAGCAGACTGGGAATCTAAAACATTTGTTAGTTTGCATACGTTGAGAATAGAAATTAGGTCACATTTATTTAGATCAATTGATTTGATCAGAGGTCAACATTGAGAGAGGAAAACATCACCAGCGAAGGTCGGTCTCAAAAATCTGTGCTGTTTCAATTTGTTTAATGAACAGTGCTGTATTTAAAGTAGGATTGTTCATAGTCAGGGAAAGACAGTGTGAAAATATAGAAAAATGTAGAAAAAAAATTCATGTTAACCCAGACTTATATTTAGGATTTCTGCTGTATTATGGAGGTTTAGTTGCTCTCACTGTTATGTAATTGTACAGGGCCTGCTGAAGGTGGCTGTAGACAATGCACGTGTGCAGGAGAAGCAGATCCAGCAGGAGAAGAAAGAACTCAAACTGGAGCTGTTCAGGGAGAGAGAAATGAGAGAAACCTTAGAGCGACAACTCACAGCAGAACAGCACAATAGAGGTAGGTTCATCGAAATGAAGCAGGTAAAACTGATGTGATCGGACAGCTCAAAATCTAGTCCTCTACTTGGGCCTGAATTGACTCATTTGACTCTGTTTGGATACATAACTGCACAAGATGGAAAAGACTGCCAGCGTGGTAGAGGTTAAGGCCTTTAAAGACAAGTGTATCACAAAGCAAGGTCCTGACAAAGAATTCCAGAGTGTGCTATTGCCACCATTTCCAGCAATATCACCAGACTAAACTCTCTAGCACAAAAATGACCTAAAGCAGGTGTCAGACCTCAGACTGTTTTGGGACAGGGGAAGAATCCTTGGGGATAAAAAATAAATCAGTGTTGCAGCAGCAGAGGTTTAGGTCTAATCAAGTCCTAACTCAATATTGTTTTTCAGTATTTGACAAAAAAATTATATTGCAATATTTATAGGCACCAGGGAAAAAATTTAAATCATCAAATTTTCATAACTTAAAAAAACAGTTCTATGGAAAATAATGGATATGGATGATAATTCTGATTTTTGAAGTGTAGTCTTATTTTGACCCAATCCAAGTGCTTTATATTGATAAACAAAAACATATACAAAAACATGAGCCGGTAACATTAATATGTTGTTAACTCATATCTAGTTAATTTTCCACTTTCCATCATCTCTATTGGATAGAATCTCTCAATTTTAAATATAAAGTCTTCAGAATTTGGCTCTATAGTGCCAGTGGTTTTAGTACTATGGGTACCATTTTAGTAGATATAAGGCACCTGCACTGTGCACGCACACTTCCAGCAGCACCCACACCAGATGCTATTTTGGTGACAGCATTAGCACAGGTATTAGGAATATGCACTGGAAATATGCAGATTGTGACATCAGTCAACATGTAATGCTGATTTGATGCCAATGCTGCCATTTTCAAACTTGCCACTTCAGCCAACGACCACTCAAACAGGCAAAGTTGAACATGTGTTCAGCAGCAGGAAGAACCACCAGCACACCCCACACAGTGCTATTTAATGGAGTCATCAGCTACTTTCAGGTTAGTGCTGATTGATTTCTCCTGGCTCTGTCTGTGTTTGTAGAATTGCTGTGAGTTTTCTTGTGCTATTTAAAGTTGGTGAAGTAGACAGGGAGTGATGTTGCACGCGCTGAAGGCCTTGGCTCTAACTTCAGGGGTTCTGGTCAGACCACTTGCTCCCAGTCATGGGTGCTATACTGATCGTCTTCCTTGGCCTGCAGCATGTTAGGGAGATTAAGCAGAGGAAGACGAGCTGCTCGAAGAACAGGGAGGAGGAGGAAGCGAAGAACAGCTGTCAGCAGGAGGCCGTATCCATCCGGGATCTTCAGGGAGCATTTTTCTCACCTTAGAAGCAGTGTATGTGACCTCTCTGTTTTATGAAGGAGGTGCTCACTGAAATCTGCCACCTTTTGCTGGCCGACTTGCAGCCTCAGAGCAGGACAAGGACAGCACTGGCAATGGCTGTAAAGTGACTGCAGCCATGAATTTCTTTCAATAAAATCCTTCCAGGCTGGTGCAGGTATCATCTGCAGCATCTCCCGGTTTCTTGTCCACTACTGTATAGGGAGGTGAATGACACTCTTTATGCCAGGAGAGGGGAGTACATAACATTTTCTCTGATCAGAGAGAGGCAGGCAGAGTATGCTTCACTTGGAAAGTGGGCTTCCCTATGATGCAGGGTGCCATTGACTACACATGCTTGGCTTTGCAGGTGCTGCATCTAAATGCTAATATGTACTGCAACCACAATGGGTTCCACTCCCTGAATTTACAGTTGGTGTGCGACCATTCTCAGTACATCATACGTCAATGTCCAGTATCCTGGCAGCAGTGATGATGACTTTATTTTGTGCCAGTCTGCTGTACCATCAATGTTTGAGCTACCACATCAAACTAGAGGGTAGCTGCTGGATGACAAGGGCTATCCACTGACCACCTGGCTCATGACTCTGGTGTGCAATCCAACCATACGTGGGCAGCCTGCGTATAATGGATACATATGGCCCTGCTGCCATATGAAATGTCATTGAGCAGATCATTAGGGTGCTCAAGCAATGCTTCCACTGCCTGGACTGCTCTGGAGAAGTCCTGCAGTATTCACCAGAACATTTGTCATGACTCGCTGTGGTCTTCCTTTCCTACACAATGCTTGCCCTCATGAGGGCACAACCCTTGCCACCAAGAATACAATGAGCAGCTGAGAAGGAGGAGGAAGAGGAGGCAACCAACACATCCCCTTTCTGGCCGGCCTGTCCATGATTGGTTCATCTGACTGTATACCAATCAACACAACCCCAATGCCTCACTTTACAACAGTACCACATCTTATCTACCTTAGACTCTCAGCTGTGGTTCAGTTGGTAGCACTCAAAAGGTTGTGGGTTCAAGTCCCACTCCAGGACTTGAGCACAAAAATCAAAAACTGACACACCAGTGCAGTACTGAGTGGGTGCTGCACTGTCAGAGGTGTAATCTTTCAGATGAGAGGTTAAAACGAGGCCCCCTCTGCCCTCTCAGGTGGATGGAAAAGATCCTATGGCACTATTTTGAAGAAGAGCGGGGGAGTTATCCCCGGTGTCCCACCATTATTTATCCCTCAATCAATGTCATAAAAAAGAGATTATCTGATCATTATCACATTGCTGTTTGGGAGCTTGCTGTGTGCAAATTAGCTGCCTTGTTTCCTACACTACAACAGTGAATAGACTTCAAAAAGTACTCATTGGCTGTAAAGCACTTTGGGATGTTCTGTCATCATGAAAGGTGCTATATAAATGCAAATCCTTCTTTTTTCTGTTACTGACCATCACGGTGTCCTTTTGGCCACAATGCTGCATTAAAAGCCGCCAAAAAAAATTCCAAACCAATTTTATCAAATAAACCATCCAATATTCTGTACAAAAGTCAACTAATCATCCTTTTGCATTTCCTTAGTGCCTGTGTTTCAAGGTGCCTTTGCCTGATTTAGCTCCTACTCAGTGCTACCTCAGTGGCTGCAGCATGATTGGTGAAAGGCTGCTGACTTGCAGTGGAGGAGATTGCAGATGGACATCTCAAGCAGCTCTGGCCATAGAAGGCCTGGCTTCGGACTGCACCACCTCGGCATGGGCAGTAACAGTCTGGGCTGAGTACCTGACAGGCAAAAGCAAGAGCACTTGCAGAGTGGCAGCAATGGGAAATGCAGTCAACGGGTTCTTGTTCCACAGAGCCTCTGTTTGAGGACAGATTGCTAGACTGCTGCAAAACCCTGCAAGCCTCTTTGAGCTCTGGTATCCACAGTCATGATGACAGCAAGCTGTGCTTGCATGGCAGCAAAATGAGATTGCCGCCTTCAGACTGAGCTTCCAGTGCAGCAATGGAAGCTGAGACATTGGCCATCAAATGCTGCATTATTCTTCAGTCCGTTGTGGGATCACTGTAAGAGATTGTAAGTGGAGAGTCAGCAAAGGAAGTGATGTCACATCACGCATGACCAGAGAGAGCTATAGGTATAGACTGATAGAGTAAGGCATGTGTAGGTGTGCTCCTGTATTAGTCGTGTGTATATATATATATATATATGTTCCAGTTTAAGTTACAATAAAGACCCACGTATTCTTCATATATTATTTATATTCCTGTGAATCTTATAGTCTGCAAGTCCTCTCATGGAGTCGGCCACCACTTCCACGCTGGAAAGGATGGACTCCAAGCTCTGTGAAAACCCCTGTGCCAAGTTGGACTCCTCCATGCTCCTCGACTGTGAGAGCAGGCTTTCTGGGAGGCCGGCCAATGCACCAAGCATTTCATTGTGCATGCCCATCAGTCTTGTTCTATACGGCACCTCATTGAAATCCTCATCTGAGACCTCTGCAGCAGAACTCATCTGCGACCTTGCCCTCCGATGAGCGGGCATCTGCCTAACCCATTCCCCATGCCCTGGCTGCAGCCCACTCATGCTCAGTGACTCACCATGTACAGACCCCACCTCTATTCTCTCCTCTAAAGTACTGGTGCTATCAGTATCTGAGCTAGTGGCTGCCAGTGTGAGATCAAGTGATGGTGT
Organism: Heterodontus francisci; assembly: GCF_036365525.1. Classification (NCBI taxonomy): domain Eukaryota; kingdom Metazoa; phylum Chordata; class Chondrichthyes; order Heterodontiformes; family Heterodontidae; genus Heterodontus; species Heterodontus francisci. The sequence continues at coordinate 65,514,851 of NC_090385.1, forward strand.
TTCATCATAATCAGTCTCTTGTTCCTAGAGAGTCATTTATGGCACAGAAGGAGGCCATTCATCTCATCGAGTCCATGCCCCCATTCCACGGAGCAATCCAATCAGTCCCACTCCCCTGCTCAGTCTCTGTAGTCCTGTGAAGTTTATTTCCTTCAAGTGCCTATCCAATTTCCTTTTGAAATCATTGATTGTCTCTGCTTCCACCATCCCGTGGGCAGCGAGTTCCAGGTCATTACCAACCCCTGCGTAAGAAAGTTCTTCCTCATATTCCCCCTGCGTCTCTTGCCCAAGACCTTCAAATTGTGTCCCTTAGTCCTTGTACCATCAATTAATGGGAACAGTTTTTCCTTATCTAATGTATCAAAGCCTGTCATAAACTTGTACACTTCTATCAAATTTCTCCTCAATCTCCTTTGCTCGAAGGAGAACAACCCCAGCTTTTCCATCCTAACCTTGTAACTAAAATCCCCCATCATTGCAACCATTCTGGTAAATCTCCTCTCCACCTTCTCAAGGAGGTCACATCCTTCCAAAAGTGTGGTGACCAGAAATGGACGCAATACTCCAGTTGGAGCCCAACCAGAGCTTTATAAAGGTTCAGCATGACTTCCCTACTTTTGTGCTCTATGTTTCTATTTATGAAGTCCAAGATTCCATATGCTTTGCAAATCACTCTCTTAATATGTCCTGCCACCTTCAAAGATCGATGCACAAGCACCCCCAGGTCCCTCTGTTCCTGCACACCCTTTAGAACTGTGCCATTAAACCCCACCTCCCTTGTTTCCTTCTCTATCATTTCTGAACACTTTATATCCTTGTATATCATCCTCTTCCACTTTTTGCTCCTACACCATCGCCAGGCCAGTTTGCTGTTCATGGATATCTCAAAGGAGAATGGCACAAGGTTTAGGGGTGTGTTGAATGAGAGGGTAGGGGGAAAGCAAGAGGTGCATACTTACACCATCTGCAGTTTATAAATCAGAAGAGATTGTGGGATGTGGGGAAAGTGGGATGTGAGGAGATGGATTAGTTAGTAACATACCATTGTCTTCAATAGTTTCAGCCCTCCACCTTGGCCACAGTGATCTCGGCCACTCCAATGATCCTGCACTGCCTCCAGCAGTGGGGTGAGGACCTGCTTCAGTGCCTGCTCCCAACCCCCAACTAACGGTTAGGTGCTGCTGTCTGTGGTTATAGGTCACTTTGTCCTACAAGAGAGGGAAGTGTGTTAATGAGTGTGGTGCCCTGTGTTTGATTGATTTGCCTGTCACAGCTGAATATTGGCAGTGTGTGCAAGCTGTGAGATATAGTTGTGAGGCTTACAGCAGTAGTATGTGTGTGAGGGGTAGTGAAGCTGAGTGTGAAGTATGAGTCATGCTTGATAGAGAACATTGGTAGGTGAGTGAAGATGGTGTAGTTGGTGGGATGGGGCATTTGAAGATGCACCTTGACCATCTGTGTGAGCTTCTTGAACTTCTTGCAGCACTGTATCCAAGTCCTCAGGTCTACACTGTTGGTGTTGAAAAAGAAAAGAAAGACTTGCATTTATATAGTGCTTTTCACAACCACTGGATGTCTCAAAACACTTTACAACCAATGACTTACTTTTAAAGTGTAGTCACTGTTGTGATGTAGGAAATGCAGCAGTTCAATTTTGCACACAGAAAACTTCCACAAACAGAAATGTGATAATGACCAGATAATCTGTTTTTGTGATGTTGATTGAGGGATAAATATTGTTCAGGACACTGGGGATAATTCATCTGCTCTTCTTTGAAAAAGTGCCATGGGATTTTTTACGTCCACCCGAGCAGGCAGGGGACCTTCATTAGGGTCACTGACCTGAAATGTTAACTCTGCTTCTCTCTCCACAGATGCTGCTAGACCTGCTGAGTATTTCCAGCATTTCTTTTTTTTATTTCAGATTTCCAGCATCTGCAGTATTTTGCTTTTATTTAAGTAATGCAAGTTTGCTTTAATGGTAATTATTGTGGGACAACCTTAAGAAGGGACCACCTTAAGAAGCTGCAATTGAAGGTCACCAGAGGATGTGATGTTGTGCCACACATGACCAGGGAGTTGTGGATGTGGCCGGACAGACTGAGATGTGCTTTATAATAAAACCCACATTTTCTTTGTATATTACTTGTAGTCCTGTGAATCTTACAATAGATCACACGCCAAAGGAACAAGTATTATTACAGTGCTAGCCTCGCACAAGCTTGGGCCTCCTGCTGGGGTGTGTATCCACTCAGTGCATTTAGTGCTGGCTGCACGTTACTGTCATTTAAATGAGCAGGCAGCATGAAGTTTGTGTGCTGCCTGTATTGCAGTTACTGGGCATGGGTTAATTGCACATCGCGATCCCTGCGTCTGTTTTCAGATCTTATCCAATTTTTCCTCCCAAATCATGGTACATATACAAGACATTGTCTAGTTAGCAACTTTTTAAAGAAAAAAAAACTGTCATTTTCCCTTAAGGTTTCCTCACATCACACACCATGGCCAAACTGAGACAATAAGCAGCCTATTTGTTGCCCACAAGTATTTACAACTCTTGCGGAACCATTACAAGATGGAAGAGTTAAGACTCACCATTTGACTTAATTCTTCAACTTGGGCCCTCTTCAAACATCATGCTGAGACTGTGAACCTGCTCGGTGGCAAATTCTGATTGTGAGCCCACCTTTGTGGTATAGCCAGATATTTCACCAACTCATTGTCACCAGAATGTCAAATCCAATATAGTGTTGAGCATACTAAATGAAAGCAGTCCACTGCCAACTTCCCCTATATGCAGTAATATACTTACTTCTGTATCAAATTTACATTTTTTCGATTAAATTGTCAATTGTGTGCAAACTGTGGTACATGATCATCTGTCATTCATCCAAATTTTCATCCAAATAAAACATTCCTCAGCAAATTTATTGATATGGTTTAGCGATGTTTTATTTTCCACCACGTAATATTTTGCTAAGCAATAGTTTACAACCAATGGGTGGGCCTCCAGCTTCTGCATTTTGTAATACTGATGCTCCTATCACCATTAAAGATCTAAGAAACATGTCTCAAATTGTTGAATATGATATGTATTCAAATTACAAGTCAGCTGAAATCCTACTGCATTGATACATATTACCAAAATGGCTATGAAGTCCGTTTTTCTAATATTTTAGTAAAGGTGCCAGTCTGTTTAACTTGGGTTAACAACTTTGTCACATAGAATTTACAGGAGAGAAACAGACTATTCAGCTCAATTGGTTTATGCTGGTGTTTATGCTCGAATGAGCCTCCTATTCTACTTCATCTCACCCCATCAGCTAAATAGCAAAGAAATGGGCCGGAATTTCACGCCACCCCAGCGGGTGGGATGGTGGGGGGGGGATGGCGTAAAATGGAGTGGGAGGCTCCGCAAGGCCTTCCTGAGCCGAACATGCCTCCACCCCCATTTTACGTAGGGTAGCGGGACAAAAAACGGCCCGCCAATCAAGGCCCTTAAGTGGCCACTTAACGGCCACTTAAGGGCCTTTGCCCGCCTCCATGTGGATTTTACGAGTGGTAGGTGGGTGGCCGAGGACCCAGAGAAACTGTCTGGAAATACCAGGTGGCTGCCGATTGTCCCGGGGGGGCCCTGATGAATGGGCACAGGGTGCCCGATGGAGGGCCGCCCCCGCTACCCCAACCACTCCCAACATCCAACATGCCCCTCTTCCCTCCATCTGACCATGCTTGCCTCGCCAGGGCCCAACCGATTACCTCCGAGGAGGCAACCAAAACGTACCTTAACTCCCGGCTCCATTTCTTCCTCTGTGGTCGGCTGGGCTGCAGTCCCAGCAGTGGCCACCACTCCTGGTGGCACTGCTGGGAGTAAGAGCTGCCGGCCCGCTGATTGGCCGGCAGCTCAATGAGGCAGGACTTCGTCCCTCAAGCCGGTGTAAGTCCCGCCTCAGAACAATTAAAGCCTGGGGACCCATAAAATACGGATCGGATCCCCAGGCGAGGCGGATGCGGGTTCGCCACCGACTTTTCAGTCAGTGGCCAGCTCCCGTCCGCCCAACTTAAAATCCTGGCCATGCGATTTGTACAAATACGTTTATCGTGCTTTCAACTCAAAAGTGTCCCATTTGTGACAAGGCTCAAATAATCACCTGGTAGAGATAAGAATGCTCACATTCTAAAATACTACAGGTACACCGAAGGGGAGGAGAAGGGTCGAGAAGCACATGTGGTTTTGACAGTTTGCCAAACAGCTGTTTAAGCTTGTTCTGCTGTTCAGTGTGGTGGAAGTCCCGCCTAAGACCAATTAAGGGCCTGGGGACCATAAAATCCGGTCTGGTTCCCCAGGCTCGGCGGAGGCGGGATCGCCATCGACTTTTCAGTTTGTGGATGGTTCCCGTCCAACTAGCGCAAAATTCTAGCCATAGATTCTATCCATCTAAAGCTCAAGTGATAGAAGGGGTAGGCCTTTTCCTGTCAGTCATATTTTATAAATTTCTATGCTCCTAAATCAGATGTAACTATTTTTAACAGCATTGTGTAATGAGTTCTTTATGTTGTCTGATGCAACATAAATGAGATGCGTGGAGTCCCGTTATGCTGAAAATTTCAAACATGTTTATTAACAGCTAACAAGTATATACAGTACAGTGCAAACTATTTACAGAACCTTGCTCTGGGTGTTTCAGTTGCAGAGTGACTCTGACTCTGGCTTGTAGTCACATGACTGCATCCTGGTACTTAACTCATTGGCATACTAAGATTTCACCCTTGGCTGTTTTTGGCTTGCAGGCATATTATCAATTGTTGATTGCTGTCCTGTTGTTCCATCACATCCTCATCGTCGGAATGTGGTCTTTCGAGTCCGCTGTGTACAATTGGAGTATTGCACACTTCTCTTAGTTGGCTTCGGTTCCTTCTCGACACTGCTCCAGTAGATGTTGTAATCTTGTAGGACCCAGGCTCACTGCATACTTTGGGTACCTCTGCGAGTAACCATGTTCTCATAGTGGGGTGTAAGACCCTGACCTTTTGTCCTACGTGTAGCTGAGGTAGTTCCGCCCCTGCATGTCAGTCATGCACCATCTTCATTCTCCCCTGTTTTTCGAGCAGTGTCTCCTTCATCTCAGAGAATTTGGACAGATGATGGCTTGGCAGAGTCGTTCGCACTTGTCTGCCAAACATGATCTCTGCTGGTGATGGTAAGCCCATATCCATAGGTGTAGCTCTGAGGTGGAGCATGGCAACATGAAAATCTTGTTTCGTTGTCCTACACTTCAAGATAAGTGATTTAACTGTGCAGACCATTTGCTCGGCACGACCATTAGATCTAGGGTAATGTGGTGAGGATGTCACATGGTTTATGCCCCATTTGGCCCACATATCCCTGAAAAGTTTGCCTGTATACTGTGGTCCATTGTCAGAAATTATTTCTTCAGGTGCACCGAATAGACTGAATAGGGAACTCAATGTGTCTGCGACGACCACGCTTGAAATGTCTTTTAACTGTCAAATTGGAAATTTAGAGAAATAGTTGGTGACTAAGATAAAGTCATCTCCATTCACGGTAAATAGATCAGTGGCGATTTTGGACCAAGGGATTGACGGAATCTCGTGGGGGCGTAGAGCTCTTTGCGTTGTTGTGGCTGGTGGCTCTGGCATGCCTCACACATTCTCGCTAACCTTTCGATGTCACTGTTGATCCCGAGCTCATCTCTGTAAGGACAAAAGCACCTGAGGATTTCTGGCACCGCTTTCACTGTATCTGGCCAACCTTCTACGATGACTTTCCACAGTGCCTTCGGTTGTGGTCATTGGCTGTTTCTGATTGTCACATTTGTGCTGATCAAAATTCAATATTTTTCAAATGGTGTCCCGAAGGTGGTGACTTCTTGAGATTCCTTAGCTAGGTGTACCGACCAATATCCATGTTTAGCATCCAACTTGGAGAAGAATTTGGCTCCTGCGAACTTGGGATTCAATTCCTCTAATGTCAAAGAACAAAGAAGAACAAAGAAAATTACAGCACAGGAACAGGCCCTTCGGCCCTCCAAGCCTGCGCCGATCCAGATCCTCTATCTAAACATGTCGCCTATTTTCTAAGGGTCTGTATCTCTTTGCTTCCTGCCCATTCATGTATCTGTCTAGATACATCTTAAAAGACGCTATCGTGCCCGCGTCTACCACCTCCGCTGGCAACGCGTTCCAGGCACCCACCACCCTCTGCGTAAAAGAACTTTCCACGCATATCCCCCCTAAACTTTTCCCCCCTAAACTTTTCCCCTCTCACTTTGAACTCGTGACCCCTAGTAATTGAATCCCCCACTCTGGGAAAAAGCTTCTTGCTATCCACCCTGTCTATACCTCTCATGATTTTGTACACCTCAATCAGGTCCCCCCTCAACCTCCGTCTTTCTAATGAAAATAATCCTAATCTGCTCAACCTCTCTTCATAGCTAGCGCCCTCCATACCAGGCAACATCCTGGTGAACCTCCTCTGCACCCTCTCCAAAGCATCCACATCCTTTTGGTAATGTGGCGACCAGAACTGCACGCAGTATTCCAAATGTGGCCGAACCAAAGTCTTATACAACTGTAACATGACCTGCCAACTCTTGTACTCAATACCCCGTCCGATGAAGGAAAGCATGCCGTATGCCTTCTTGACCACTCTATTGACCTGCGTTGCCACCTTCAGGGAACAATGGACCTGAACACCCAAATTTCTCTGGACATCAATTTTCCCCAGGACTTTTCCATTTACTGTCGGAATCTTGTGGGGGCACCTCTTTAGGGAGAGGTTTAGATGCCTTGGATCTAGACATACCCTGATTGCTCCATCTTTCTTCAGTACGCAGGTAATTGAGCTGCACCAGTCTGTGTGATGATGCACACGACAGATGATGCCGCTGCGTTCCATGTCATCTAACTCGTGCTTGAGCTTTTCTTGTATGTGCATGCTGCACTTTCTGGGAGGGTTGATTAACAGAATTGCATTCTCTCTGAGGTGCAGTACAGCATCGCCTTTGAAATTTCCTGTGGCATTGAACCTGTCCGGGTAGATTGTTGTAGGCCATGGACTGATGCAATGTGGGTGCCCTTGGTCTCTTCTACTATAATGGGTACCTTCGTGACCCTGTGGATAGGATGATGTTGAGGTCCTTACATGCTGGTAGTCCTGCCACTGCTGGTCCGCTCGTGTCTAGCAGGTAGAATATTTGTGGTTTCCATGCCGACTTGCCATAACTGCATTGCATTGTTAGTATAACATTGTAAGGGATGGGTGACCCATTGTACGCAGATAACTTTGCATTTGTCATTGTATCATTGATTTCCAATGACTCCAGTACATATCCTTCAGGATTTGGACTGGTAGGATATTTGCACTGGTGCTTGTGTCAATCTTAGTCCTGAGTGTATGTTTTCCAGCTTTCTTTGGGCACATGATGTTAATAGTGGTGAATGCTTCCAGTTATTTGACGTCCTCAACATGTTGTGTCAGGTTCACAATGTTGACCGTCTGATCATTCTCTGACTGAGAATTACTTCTCTCTGGGTCTTGTCTCAGGTCTGTTTCGCTGATGACTTTGTGTATTGGTTTGTGCTTATACAGGTCTCTGGCGCTTTCCTTGCTGCTATTGCCCTGTTTTTGCACGTGTCGTCTGTTTGTTTGTGTCCTACCATGACTTCTAGCTGCATCTTTGGAGCCAGATTTCTTGCATTGGAGGGCCCAATGTCCTTTTGCGCCACACGCCTTGCACAGGTCTCGAAATGCAAGATAGGGTCGCGGTGAGTGGGACTTACCACACAGCTTGCTTGCTCTTTTTGACCTGGTTATCGTGCCGATGCTGTTGGCTGCACCTGGTGCTTGTAGGTGCTGTTGTCCAGCTATAATGGCTTCATATTTTCTGTCATCCTCTAGCAGTGCTTTAATGCTGTGATGCTTTCTGAAATGCTTCAACGGGTGTTGCGACAATCACCAGCTCCATTATTCAGTCCGGCAGCTCAGTTTCTGAAAAATCGCATTCATTGCCCTTACTACGGCATCTACTGATGAACTGATCTGTTGACTCCTGTGGCTGTTGCCTGTAGGACATCAATTCAAGGTGGTGAATTCTAAAATTAACACTTAATCAGAGTTGATCTTCTAGCACTTTCCATATCTTTGCAGGATCTTTCTGGTCCTCTTCAGATATGCCTGAGGTATTGATTGTGTGTAAACTGTCATTTCTAACTGTTAGTAGTATTTGTAATGCCTGTTTTACTGGTTCTGCAATCACTTGGTCCGTGAAACATAACTGCATTCTTTGTTTGAAAAGTTGGAACTCGGATAGGATATCCATGGCCTTCCAATTCATGCTGGGAAATTTGGTATCCATCTTGCTGCTTTTCTTTTGTTCAAAACTTGCTTTGCAACTTGTTCTATGACTCTACTGTTTCCCCTTGAAGAAATGATCTGTTGTTTATACTAGCTGCTTGGATTGAGAGGAGCAAGTGTTAGACAGTGCTATGTGTTTATCTTGCTTGCAGCACTTAAACCTGTCTACAGCTTTTCAACAGGCAATTCAATTGTTTTTTTTGATAGTTTGTTTTTGCAGCACTTAAGCTGGTCTCTTTACCCAGCTGTTCACTGGGCAGTTCAATAGCTTTTTAAAAGTTTGTTTATGTTCTTCACACTTGAGTGGTTTAATGGGTTTTTATAGCGGTGGCTGTGTGAATGGAAATCCTTCATGCTCGAGTGGTTTAATTAGTTTTTAAAAAAATCTTTGGCTGCATGAATAGAGACTCTGCAGTGATCGGGGTTTCCTGCACTTTTTGCAATCAGACGCCTCCTGTAATGGCACTGACCTCGATCAGTCTGGGAGAGGAGTTGGGTCTTCCCCTTTTTAACGGAGTCTTTAGAAAAAAATCAATCCTTTAAGCACTTCAAAGCTTGTTTTTTTTTAAAACCAGTATTCCTCGACCGTTGACACAATGACTCATTCGATTTACTTGCAGCTTATTGTCTGTGCTCTGTCTTCTACAGCTGGAGGTAAGTTTTTTTAACTGTTTGGGCCAGTATTTCTGTTGAACTTTCTCCCCAGAGGCTGTAAGAAGGGTCGATTTCAAAACTGTTTTACCCATGGTCTTCAACTTAGATGTTTTCTTCTCGCCACAGCTGCCACCATGTAACTAATGAGTTCTTTATGTTGTCTGATGCAACATAAATGAGATGCATGGAGTCTAGTTATGCTGAAGATCTTCAACAGGTTTATTAACAGCTAACAAGTATATACAGTACACAGCAAACTATTTACAGAACCTTAATCTGGGTATTACAGTTGCAGAGTGATGCTGGCTTGTAGTCACATGACTGCATCTTGGTACTTAGCTCATTAGCATACCAAGATCTTAAGGGGACATCACACTTAAAGGCAATCATACAACACATTGTATAACCAGTTATATAAACTTCAATATTTCTAACAATATAGCCATATTAATATCTGGCCTCTCCCTATCTCTAGATTGTAAGAATTGAATAGTTTTGGAGGAGGTGACTGATAAGTACTTAAGTAGATTATGTAATTAAATGACAGTGTAAGTGAATGGGAAGGAGATTCCCAATGCTGATACTGCTTACGCTTGTATATGTTCTCGGGGACTGAGCTCAGAGTCATCATTGACTCCTTTACTGAAGCATATGAGACAATGGGCCTTCCTTTAAACATCCGGGAAACCAAGGTCCTCTTCCAACCCGCTCCTGCAGCACAACATCATCCTCCGTAGATTAGGATCCATGGCGAGACCCTGGAAAATATAGACCATTTTCCATACTTTAGGAGTCTCCTCTCAACAAAGATGATGAAATCCACCACTGGCTTAAATGCACCAGCTCTGCCTTTGGCCAACTGAGGAAGAGGTTAATCGAGGACCAGGACCTCAAACCCTGCACTCCTAGATGCTTCAGAGACTTGGACAATATATAGCAGACACCTCAAGGCATTGGAGAAATACCACTAACGCTATCTCCGTAAAATCCTTCCCATGCATTGACAGGATAGGCGCTCTAATGTCAGCATCCTCTCCCAAGACAACATTCCCAGTATCGAGGTACTAATCGCCCAAAACCAACTTCGCTGGGCGGGCCACATCACTCACATGCCTGACACCAGGCTAGTGAAGCGATTGCTCTACTCTGAGCTTTGCCACAGCAAAAGACACCCAGGAGTACAGAGGAAACGCTTTAGAGACATTCTCAAAGCATCCCTGAAGAAATCCAACATACCCACTGACTCATGGAAGTCCCTGTCCCACAATTGCTCAAAGTGGAGAAGGTGCATTCGGGAAGGTACCGAGCACCTGGCGAGATTTCGACGGGAGCACACGGAGGCCAAGCCCAGGCAGTGAAAGGAGCACACAGCCCCCAAGAAACTCATCTACTCGACCGTTTAAACACCATCTGCCCCACTTGTGGTAGAATCTGCAGTTCGTGCATTGGACTCGTTAGTCATGGTAGAACGCACTGAACCGGACTGGAAGCAAGTCATTCTTGGTGCCTAGGGACTGCCTAAGAAGAAGAAGACTGTTTAGCAATCACTTTCAGTCACAACCTGTGTTAAATGAGGAAACTATTTTACGTTTTGTAATAGTTACAGAAATATTTGTAATACTGAGTCGTTGGGATTTTAACGGGTCATTGAACTACAGTACTGTATATCACGATGCATGTTCCTTACGGTGGCGTTTCAGTGTTATTATATTGAAAAAAACATTTTACATTAAATCTGTCAAACAAAGTTTACTACAAATAATTTTATAATACATTATATAACAATGCACATAATGTTACTGCCTATTAGTGACAGTTCAGGTACCATATACTGCATTGCTCAAAAGATACAACACTGTTGTGCATTTGATGTAAAGAAAATACACATGGGTGTAAAACATCACGATATAGTAAAAATAAATTAAGCAGCTGTACTCTAATTTGTGCACAGGTGTACCACTATCCTTATTTGCAGAAATCTGTGAACTCAGTGCATTCATGACAATCTACACAACAGGGCTGCATTTGATAAAATGTGCTGGAGTCTTGATTCTTCTGATTTAATTGCCAGATAATGATGGAGACGGAGTCACTAAAATCCCTTATAGCCAGGATGATTATGACTTTTGCAGCAATGGAACACTTGGTTCTCAACACTTTTTCGATTTTAAGGATTTCTTCAACAATTTCTGTACTGGAGCAGCTTGGCGAGGGACGCAGCAAGTTCTGGAGCACAGGTCTTCAGTACTATTGCCGGAATATTGTCAGGAATAGTGCCTTCAGTTGTTTCTTGATATCACACAGAGTGAATTGAATTGGCTGAATGGAAATGAATGAGAGAAATGCATGGTTTTTCTTTCTGTATCTTATATTTCTCTCAAACCTTGTAATGAAATGCATTGTTTTTTTTTCAAATCACATTTATAGACCTGTGAGCCTTACTTCGGTTGTGGGTAAAATGTTGGAAAAGGTTATAAGAGACAGGATTTATAATCATCTTGAAAAGAATAAGTACATTAGAGATAGTCAGCACGGTTTTGTGACGGGTAGGTCGTGCCTCACAAACCTTATTGAGTTTTTCGAGAAGGTGACCAAACAGGTGGATGAGGGTAAAGCAGTGGATGTGGTGTATATGGATTTCAGTAAGGCGTTTGATAAGGTTCCCCACGGTAGGCTATTGCAGAAAATACGCAAGTATGGGGTTGAAGGTGATTTAGAGCTTTGGATCAGAAATTGGCTAGCTGAAAGAAGACAGAGGGTGGTGGTTGATGGCAAATGTTCATCCTGGAGTTTAGTTACTAGTGGTGTACCGCAAGGATCTGTTTTGGGGCCACTGCTGTTTGTCATTTTTATAAATGACCTGGAAGAGGGTGTAGAAGGGTGGGTTAGTAAATTTGCAGATGACACTAAGGTCGGTGGAGTTGTGGATAGTGCCGAAGGATGTTGTCGGGTACAGAGAGACATAGATAGGCTGCAGAGCTGGGCTGAGAGATGGCAAATGGAGTTTAATGCGGAAAAGTGTGAGGTGATTCACTTTGGAAGGAGTAACAGGAATGCAGAGTACTGGGCTAATGGGAGGATTCTTGGTACTGTAGATGAACAGAGAGATTTTGGTGTCCAGGTGCATAAATCCCTGAAGGTTGCTAACCAGGTTAATAGGGCTGTTAAGAAGGCATATGGTGTGTTAGCTTTTATTAGTAGGGGGGTCGAGTTTCGGAGCCACGAGGTCATGCTGCAGCTGTACAGAACTCTGGTGAGACCGCACCTGGAGTATTGCGTGCAGTTCTGGTCACCGCATTATAGGAAGGATGTGGAAGCTATGGAAAGGGTGCAGAGGAGATTTACTAGGATGTTGCCTGGTATGGAGGGAAGGTCTTACGAGGAAAGGCTGAGGGACTTGAGGTTGTTTTCGTTGGAGAGAAGGAGGAGGAGAGGTGACTTAATAGAGACATATAAGATAATCAGAGGGTTAGATAGGGTGGATAGTGAGCGTCTTTTTCCTCGGATGGTGATGGCAAACACGAGGGGACATAGCTTCAAGTTGAGGGGTGATAGATATCGGACAGATGTGAGAGGTAGTTTCTTTACTCAGAGAGTAGTAAGGGCGTGGAACGTCCTGCCTGCAGCAGTAGTAGATTCGCCAACTTTAAGGGCATTTAAGTGGACATTGGATAGACACATGGATGAAAATGGAATAGTGTAGGTCAGATGGTTTCACAGGTCGGCGCAACATCGAGGGCCGAAGGGCCTGTACTGCGCTGTAATGTTCTTAAAAAAAAAAATTCCCTTGGCTGTGAAGGTGTCATGCAGGCCCCCACCTGCCAAGAATGAGGCACACATTATTTCGCCACATGAACATTAAAACTTAAAATTGCTGTTGGGAAGAAAAGAGGGCCTATCATAATGAATTGCCAAGCCCCTGACTGGAATGATATTTGCATAGTAACAGACAGTACTTGGAATGGACAAAGGGGCCACTCCCTGCTCCAATTTAATCCACAGTGGACTTTTGATTACCAGATATTTAAGGTGGAGAGGCTAGCATTCCAGGTTAACTGCTAAGATGACCAAATACACAAACAGACATGGTCAGACCAGTTTAGTCCCATGACTATCTGACTGTTAGAGTTTTTTGAATTTGAACTTGCCACAGAGAATTTGAACTCAGAAAGCTCTTTGCTCCTGGACTGAAAACACCTCTCTCCTGTCTGCTCTCATCTCTTTCTCATGGAACTGAAGACCCATGAACCCCAAAAGAGAAAAGTCTCCTACAGTGAACAAGGTTTAAGAAGAATACTGGGCCCCAACAAAAAGCAAGAACTAACTACAAAAGGACTACAGTGAGCTCAACGCACAGTTACAAGAAACTCTTCTGATATTGCCTCAAACTCTCCAATATTTTTCTTCTCTTTTCTGTCTCTATTTGCATGTACTTATCACATATGCATGCTAGTGTGGGGTGCGGTGTGTATCCGTAGGCGTTAATTAAATTAGAGTTTAAGTTTAATAAAATTTCACTTTTCTTCTTTAAACCTAAGAAAAACTGGTGTGCTGGTTTCTTTGCCTTATAATTGGAAAGCGGGGAACAAGGATTCACCAAGGGGGAGCTCAAAACACAGTGTGTTTAAAAACATAAACTCTGTTACAATAAGACCGGGTGAAGACAGTAAAAGATCCTCAGATCTTTGAGTGGCTCAGTGGTTAGCACTGCAGCCTCACAGCTCCAGCGACCCAGGTTCGGTTCTAGGTACTGCCTGTGTGGAGTTTGCAAGTTCTCCCTGTGACTCTGTGGGTTTCCATCGGGTGCTCCAGTTTCCTCCCACATCCAGAGACTTGCAGGTTGATAGGTAAATTGGCCATTATAAATTGCCCCTAGTGTAGGTAGGTGGTAGGAGAATGGTGGGGATGTGGTAGGGAATATGGGATTAATGTAGGATTAGTATAAATGGGTGGTTGTTGGTCGCCGTGGACTCAATGGGCCGAAGGGCCTGTTTCAGTACTGTATCTCTCTCTCTACCTTTCACACCTGGTCTAAACACTAGCATCATGCAAACACTATGATGTTGGCACAATCTTTGAAGAGGCACTTTTCAAAAATGAACACAGACATTAGAAATCAACAAAAGACAGCAGAGATGCTGCAGGGGAGAAGCAAACTCTGTCCTGGTTGTTAAGAACTTAACCATATTTGTCCTTTTGTTGTCACTTTTATGTCAAGATTCCCCAAATTGGAAATATGTGTTCACTTTCAGACAGATTAGAGGATTACATCTGCTTGAGACACAAAAATTCAGTCTCTGCTACAGAAGATTTTCACTGTTTGGCTCATAGATCCCGCTACCAGGCTGGTAGATACAGGGGAGTGGGAGTCAACTTAAATATGTTAAAAGGCAATCAGACTGCTTAAGGGAGTGAATTACACCACTCAAGTGGATATGCACAGCAGACCCAAATTCTTAACCACATACAGATAATGTTGTTCACATCATATTGTTTCCATTTGTCTCATCAGTCTGGCTCCATTTTCACCATATCCTTTTTTATTGCAACTTTCAGTAAGTTGCAATTGTGAGATAGTGATTTTTTAAATTAGTTCCAGTAGGCTTTCAAGTTTTTTGTGATGCAGTCAGATTTTTCAATGCTTGCAAAATATGCATGAGGGAGACTTCACAATTGTGGGGTGCAGTATACTTACTTTGATGATGTACCTCCCAGTAATTGTGTGATTCACAAAAGTTCAGTCTTTTAGCTTGGAGTGTCAAATAATATTGAAGATGATGCATCATGAGAAAGAAAAAGGATAGTTAATGTGAATAAACTGGATGACGTGCAATGTAATGAAGTGTCATATAATTACAGCAAGAATGTAACATTCTTTACAGATTTAGATGCTAAAAATAGTGATGACGCAATTATGCAAATTATGGAATTATCCAATATAATAAGTGGGAAACATTGTTTAAACAAAGGCAACCTGAAATTAGCAGGTATAAATCAGGAATATAAATCTGTGCTGCATATAGATCTCTTTTCCACAAAGTGTTACGCTTTGTCCAATTAAAACGCAATAGCTTGTGTTCGATTAAGACTTAAGACTTTTATAATGTGAGATTCCATAAATTGTTCGAGTCTGGAGAATATAAAACATCAGGGAAATTATCTTACCCATATTGAGCTTTCAGCCTTATATATATATTTTTTAAATACATTAAGCCAATTGTCCTAAACTTGTATTTCATAAATCCAGCAACAATTCAAAAACGACTGAAGAAAGAGAAAAAGGCAAAGAGGAAATTACAGGAAGCACTTGAATTTGAGTCAAAGCGACGAGAGCAAGTGGAGCAAGCTTTACAACAGGCCACATCCACAGAAAGTCTCAGGATGCTCAGTGGTACAGCTCTCATTACTTTATATGCAATGCAAGTCTTGTGAATGAAAATGAAACTGTTGGAAATGCACAGCAGGGCCCATCAGAAATTTTGAGAAATAAAATGTGGATTAACAGTGTTGTCAGAACTGATGATGGGTCAACATTCACCATCTTTACTCTTTACAGAGAAAGAAAGAACAGTTAATGTGAATAAACTGGCTGACACACAATGTAATAAAGTGTCATATAATTGGGTGGCACAGTGGCGCAATGGTTAGCACTGCAGCCTCACAGCTCCAGGGACCTGGGTTCGATTCTGGGTACTGCCTGTGCGGAGTTTGCAAGTTCTCCCTGTGACTGCGTGGGTTTTCGCCGGGTGCTCCGGTTTCCTCCCACAGCCAAAGACTTGCAGGTGATAGGTAAATTGGCCATTGTAAATTGCCCCTAGTGTAGGTAGGTAGTAGGGAATATGGGATTACTGTAGGGTTAGTATAAATGGGTGGTTGTTGATCGGCACAGACTTGGTGGGCCGAAGGGCCTGTTTCAGTGCTGTATCTCTAAATAAATAAATGAACAATTACACAGCTTGAATGTAAACATAATCTTTACAGAAAATACCTGATCATTTCCACAATTTTCTCCTTTTTCCCTAATCCACAATCTTCACTGTGAGTTTGAGTTCAATGGGCACGTACCAAAAACATGGTAAGCAAGGGGGTGGAAGGTTATCAGGGGTAGGTGGAAATGTGGAGTAATCAGTTCAGCCATGAACTTATTGAATGGCGGAGCAGGCTCGAAGGGCTGAGTGGCCTACTCCTGCTCCTAATTCGTATGTTTGTATGTAAAAATGAGCACTTTGTTTGGAACTACCCATCATCTCTAGACCCGGGTGTATATTGCAAATGCAAATCATTTTTTATTTGAGCACTGAATTAGGTTTCTTCCTTTTACACTGTAGAGGACATAAGGAGGCACAGATTACACAATTTTAACTGTTAACATGCTGGCCATATGGGGTTGTTTATTTGTCAAATTAGGTTTAAATATTAACTGAGCCATGACGTTGAATTTTTCAAAGTTCATTACTGAATATAAATTTAAGGTCATTGATTTTTTGCTGCTATGGGGAAATGGGGAGCATTCTCTGCATAGCCTTACACGGGGGCTAGTATCATGATTGATTACTCAGTTATGGATGGTGGACTTGTACAAACAGCAGGCGTGAAGGAGTATAATGTGCTGATTTGTTCCCCTGATTATTTTGTCAGGTGCAAATAAATATTGAATTTTCTTTTAATTAAATATTACTGCACAAAATGCCAGTAACTGCAAAATATGCAAAGGAAGATTAACAAACATTGAAGAATTGCCTTCATGCAGGGGAAACTGAACAGCAGGCTCTGAGGGCATGTAATCCTTAAACAAAAATAAATGTTATTAATATTCTGATTTAAATGTTGTGCAAGATTATAAAAGGCAGAGTTCAGTATCGTTTCCAAATTTGTGTCTCATCCTTTTAAGGCCAAAGCATTCAGCCACTTCAGTGGATTAAGTCCACCTAGTGACTTATCCTGTGTGGAATAGGTAGCCTAGTAATGCAGGGTCCCCATCATCCAAGAATGGCCACACCTGAAATCACATTGTGTGAAGATAATAACAAATGAATTAAATGATTTTTGCACATGACTTGGACTCATTTCCAAATTGTGTTATAGCTTTTCATTATGCATAATGAACACATTTTAATTATAGTCACACACATTCTGATGTGTGTAAAAATTACCCACGGAACATTATGCACGTTGTGGATTTGATGGGATCAGAGGTTAATAGAGTTATTGAACTGTTGGAACAAAACCCTTTTGCTCATTAGTGATCACATGATAAGTTGCTGTGCAACCCAGAGCGCACTCTTTTCTAAGTCAACTTCTTATTTTATTATAGACACAAAAGTAATCGTTACTTTTAAAGATAAAAATGTAAAAGAAAAAGAATCAGCCAGTTGAAAGTAGATGTCAATTGATTGAATCTTCCTGTTTTTAGATGCAGTAATTCCTGAGATGGAAGCTGAACACTGTGGGACTCAACTCGACACAACAGCAACAGTACAAGGTGGGTGTACGTTGTATTCCATACAAAGTAGTAAAACTCAGGGGCATTTTTGGGGGGTGGAGGGCAGGGATAAAAGAGGATTTGGTGATTTTAGCATTTGCTATATATATTGAAAGATACTACTGTTCTGCTTTGCTGTTTGGTGATTTGAGGCAGTGAAGGAGACCAAAAGTAAAGTTTCAAAATTTTAATTTCTCCATCTTGCCCTCCTGGTCACATGCTCTCTTCCACCTGAAAAGCGGAGCCACCTTCGGCCATGGATTTCGCCCATAGCAGAAAACCATGTTGATTGGCCCACAAAAGAGAGCATGCAACTCAAAAGATATATAAAGTTGTCCAGTGTAATTTTTCCCCTCCTTTAATACCATAGTTTAACTTCAAGCAATCCTCAACAACTTAGCAAAAATCTGATGAAATTCACTCTCGGATTGAAGCCAGCCTCAACACTTGACCTGAAATTCCTGGAAGACCAGTACTACATTGTTGACACTACTGGGCCAATGGGAGAGTGTTTTCTATTAACCATGTAAATTGCTATTTTTTAGTGGAAGCTAACATATGCTATCTTTGTCATTTCAAATGGTCACCAAACCATTCGTCATCAGTTATGTTACAATGTCAGAGAAAGGAAGTTAATTTGAGTGTGTTAATTACTGCACTAAAGATAATGCACAGGGTGATTTAAAACCCACTAAACACAGATGTCATGGGGCAGCACTGTCAGTATCCATGATTCCCGTTGGATTTTATTATTTTAAACCTACATTCACAGAGCAAAAACATTGAAGGATTTTTATGTTTGCTTGTTTGTACTTTTCCACAGGAAAAGTCTATGTGCACATTTTGAACCCAGATTTGTGTCTCATTACAAGTGATAGGCGATAAACACACAAATTTTAATTGTAGGTTGATTCTTCCTTTCCTAGGCTTCCTTTGTTTGTTTGTTTGTCTCTCTTCCTTTTTTGTTCTCAGCTCCTTTTCCACCCATAAATTCACTCTTAAAATCTTAAAGGGAAACTCCAGGAGAAGAAACCAGCAATGCAGCCCCTCAAGTTTCTCCATTATCTACTACCCCAAAGAAAAAAGTTTGATTACAAACGTTATTGCCAAACTAAAAATAGTGGGAGATATTAAAGAAATTTGTCTTAATTTTATTATTTTATCTTTTCTAAAAGATTTCTATAAATTTTAATTGATTGGCAATGGTGTATGATAATTTGGCGAAATTATTAAAGTTTCCCTTTAACAAATATCCTGATTAAATATTTAATGACATAGCTAAAGTAAACTACTTGAAATGGCACATAATGGAAATCTTGACTAACCCCTTTCCTGACCCATTGTGTTTATGTAATAGCTCTCACTGTAGCACTAAGTCTGGTCTATTGAGAAGTTTGTTTTTGAATTTTTACCCTTGTTTATTTTCCATTCTGTGATAATATTTGTTGAACTGCATCTGCTGTATAAAGATTTCATGCACAGAATACCACACACATGTAAAGAATCTAACCAAATCTCTCCTCGAAAAGAAATGAGGCCCTGATCCTATTCAATGTCTTCATTAACTGAGATGGTGGTTGCTTTGTAAAGGATGGATTTGGATTGTCTGTTTCAAGCATTTCTGAAAGATTGAAGCCCTCCTTTATGTACAAGACTGTGTTATTGATAGTGTTCTGGCCAGGTGAGGAGGTGTCACAAGGTTTCCCTCTTTTCCTCCCTCTTATTTGACCGCAACAGTATTTATTCCTTTTTTTACCTTTTACCTTTGTAGTGATCGTAAAAGAACCAATCAGACAGGTTTTCTTGAGTTTAAACAAGAAAGAGATGAGTTTATTATAATTAACAATCTAAACCCGACCTAAATAAAATAATAAAACACACAAATAAAAGCAAAGTACTGCCGATGCTGGAAATTTGAAATAAAAACAAAAAGTGCTGGAAAATACTCAGCAGGTCTGGCAGCATCTGTGGAGAGAGAAGCAAAGTTAACATTTCAGGTCAGTGACCTTTCAGCAGAAGACAACAACACACAACTAAACACGTTCACGCACACACTCACATGTGAACCACACATACACACAAATAGATTACAGAGTGCTGAGGGGTAGATTTGTGGTTGTATTAGAGTAAAGAACAAATAAATATTGAAACACAATCTGTGGGGTTGGATGATTTCATTATCTTCCAGCTGAAGTTGTGTTCTCGAAGCCTTTGGCTGGCAAATGTGCAATTTGTGGCTGGCCCACCTGGTTTAGGCTTTTCTTGTAGGCAGAATTGTAGGTGGCTTTCTTCCTCTGGTGTCTTTCTCTTAGATCCAGCAACCAGCAGCTAGGCTTCGCACAAGGTCTTCTGGCGAGAGAGAGAGAGAGACACCCCTTCTGGCTTCTGCAGAGAATCAGTCACTGGCTTGTCTATCTTTGTCCAAGAGAAACTCCCAGCTTTCATAGGGATGGGCAGATGGTCACATGACTGCCTCAGTGTATTCTCTGGAACCTTCTGATGAGATTCAAGGTTAGGAGTTTCCATGTCCTCAGGCCTCAGGATGCCAATATTTACAGTCGGAGGGGTTTGCTCTTTCAAAGTTAATGTGTCAGGATGGCCTTGAATGTCATGCTAATAAAATCACTCTTAGATAATTCAATCACTAGAGCAAGCCATTGTTTGGCTACAAGCTCATGTGCCTCCTGTTAGAGGCCTTGGAATGTGTAAGGTGTTCAAATGCAAATTGCGGTGGCCATCTTGGCTGCCAGCTTTTTTTTAACGTTAACTGTCAGATTTTTTTCCCATTAAAAGTTTAATGTAAGTTTCCAACCGAAGAATTGAAATTTCTCATTTGGCATATTGTGTTTTCTTGACAATAGACTCACTTGTTAAGTTTAGTGCAATCTGTCAATCATGTTGACTAATTGACTAACTAGTGGGATATGGTGGTGGGTGGCTTAAATTGCAGCATTGTGTCTTTGCATAGCCACAAGCGATCTTGAAGGTATGCATTGCAGGATACTAGGGGCATCTTTTCTAACCTTTGATTCATCATTGGACCCTGAATGTCCTGGCAGCTGCCATCTTCCATTTGGTCACAGTCCTTTAGGACCACAGAAAAGGTGAAGGACACTTCGGCCTTCAATAACAGCAACATCCCATCGTTGGTTAAGCCCATGGCATAGGACATTCATCCAAATAATTCTCCCTGATTTACAATAATGGAAAGGTTTCCTCCAGCCCATGGGAATGATCCAGGATCAAACAATGAGGTAGATTTCTGGCACTAAGGGGAAGCAGCTGCAAAAAGGGACATCAAACAGTTACTGATTATGCTGGAGGGGATCTTAGGAGGTTACACATCTTTATTACAGCCTTTCATATGAAGATATATGATATAAGTAATTTGAGTAAACCTGGTATGCAGCAGTGGGCTTGAATGTCCAAAACAAGGTGGTTGGTACAAGATAAGCAACCTGAGTACAGTCCTTCCAATACATATAGTTGATATAACTGAGACTTGGAATGACTGTTGCAGAAAGGTGTTACCTGGGGGGCAGGTATGAAAGCCTATAATCATGCATCCAGGATTGAGTGCCTACTAGGACTGAGTTACAATAATAGAAGCAGCTGGAGCATGGTGTGAATCTATGCTGTGATCAGGAGGATAATGGAACTGTGTGCACACATTTATGGTAAATGATGCTGCTCACGCGGATCCCCTGGTACCCGCAATCCATCTAGCAACCTGCACCTGTCCGATGATATTCACCTGCTTGCCCAGGGAGATAAAGAGAAAGTGGTAACTAGGATTTTCTTTGGCATGCAGGGGTGAAGAGGAAGACATACATATAAAAATACCTGTATCCATATACAATACTTCATAAGTATTACAGGTTGTGAGTGCTTTTCGTGGAAGGACACTTTTCGAAATAGAACTCTGTTTTTCATGGGATACATTTCTTCTCTTGAAGGTGAAGAGGGAACTTGATGAGTTTCATGAACGCCTTCATAACAATGTATGTAATACAACCAAGAAACAACATCAGTTTCTCTTTCTATCTCTGCTGCAAACAGCCTGCCACTGAGTTCAAATAAGTTCCCAGCGAAATCAACGTCGCCAGTGTTGCTATTTAAATTGATATGAAAATTTAAAATCTTTTACTGCCAAGTTTTCATTCTGCCACAGAAAACAAAAATAAGTCTGAGCCTCGATTTCGCACTTCACAGTTAAGACTCCGTTCCCTCCAATAGTGCACCTTCAAACTCACCTCAACAAGAAAAATGAACATTTGAGGAATCTGAATAATGTGGGGAACTTCGTAAGAATTGGAGAGGCATTGCAATTTCCATGTAGTGCTCCTCAGATGTTATTTAAATTAACATGTCACAGGATGTGAGAAACCATGGTGACAATCACCGAGCAGCGCTCCCAGCAATGGGCCATGAAAATGCAACAGCCCATTTTAGTATTTATGCCTCTTCTCCCCACCCCACCCCCACCCAAGCCTCACATTTCCATACTAATTTAATACTGATAAATACACCTATTATTTAATTCTAAAAATACTAACAGAGATACCCACGAGATCACAGGGTTAGTCAACAAGGGGTATAATGTAATGGTTAACCAGATGCAAAGTGTGGTGATAAGAGCTGATTAACGTATGTAATCATTAGGATAGAAAGGCAGTGAAAACAAGGAAGGTTTCAGCACTGGAGTGTAGGTTTTGGTAAATCACTGCAATGGAATCCACAAGGTCAGTTTCAAATATCCCAGAGATGTGCCAAAAAACTTTTAATACTTTAGGTTACATAAACAAAAAACATAGAATATGAATATAATTCTCATTTTGTTTCCTGTACATTATTTCATCACAGAGGCTGCCACCCCTTCAGCAGAACATTCACCGTTTCAAAAGGGAAGGAATTCAGTGGTTTTTAATCTTTATTTCAACATCACGTAAATAGACAGGATCAGAATCAGTAATACTTTGATTTAGTTGAATGAGCAAACTGTACAACACAAAAGCTTTTACAAGTATGTTAAACATTAGTGGAAAAGTAGGCATTGTTTGTGAGCAAGTTCTGCTCCGGACATTGAAATCCCTGAACTGCAATAAAACATTTGCACATTCAAACTGTTCCTTTGGCATCCCCATAGCAACATGGTTAGCGACTGTAGTGAGATATAGAGGGCATAACACTAGCAGAGATGAATTACATACAGGGACTCTTTCATGAGCGTGAAATGCCCTTTTGTCACTCATGAGCTGAGAGGTCGTTCTCAGCAGTTAGCCTGCATTTCAAGATCCATTTTAAATACAGCCCAATTGTTTGAATGTTAAATGAAAGATTGAATAATATGGGCAAATGTGGCTATTGTATGCAAAAATAAGACTCTGAGTGTTTGGATTAAGTGGAGAGGATATACAATTTATAGGATATTCAAGTTATAGGAATGTTATCCAAAGCTTTAGAAAAATCAGTGAGGTGATAGTATTTAACACTAGCTGTCGTGGGTTTTTACCCAGTTTGAATGATTTTTGGACAGATAGATATATCAAAAAAATGTGGGGGTCTTAACTTATATATTCATTTATGGCAAGACATCAGAAATCACCATTCGGTACATAAACAACCTAGGGCGCTTTTGCATTCAAATGACTGGAGAAAATAGGAAGAGACACTTATTAAGTAAACTAATCATGTCTTTTTCTTAATCCACAAACTTGTCTTTTTAAATCAGTGCTTCATTATGCTTACAGTTCACAGCACCCTCAGTTTTCTGGTGCAAGATTCACAGTTTCAGGTAATGTGTGGCACAGGCCAAATGCAACACACATCTTCGCAGTGTACCTGTAGAATGCCCTCGATCCTAGATGAGCACGCTCCAACGTGTTTGTGTGACTTACCCTGTATTTTCTATCCATGTAACCTCTCGGAAGGAGATCAGAAAATCAGTGATTTCTGATGCAAATAATAAAGAGAATTATGAGAAGGCGTGCAAAACCAATTTCATGGCGAGTGTGTGGTTTTTGGGTGAAACCAAGAAACTATTTTTGCTACAATATTCACTTTTAATGCCACCTCATTTGAAACTTTTTTTTTGCATTTCTATACCCACAAAAATATCTTTATGTACAGCTGTTTTGGTGGACAATTACGGAATGCCCAGTGAGATCCAGACGAGCTTATAGAAGGATGGAACAAAGTCTTATGACAAACCATAACATGCACATCAACAAAACTGAAACTTACATCCTGAATGCACTCAAAAAAAATTCTAAACATTACTTTTCCCCAGCCCACAGATAAGCACTGAAGAGTCTGTGACCAGACAGTTACAAGTCCACATTTAATCATACTGGACAGGGGGAGGCCACAAAGGCCATGATTGCCCTTGTGATTGCTTTAGACTCATTTCCCTGCCTACTGGGCTTATCCTGGGGGAAAAGACAAAGATTCCTCCTCCTCCTCACAACATGCTAATTAACACAATGCTCACTGGTTTTTGTAAATGGGTACATTTTGCTGTGCTGCTCTGTCCTTCACTACCCTGTGGATAAAAGCACCCGTTGGACACAGAGTCATTGGAGCAAGTGGTTTTTGGCCTCAGCCCAAGGCTGGAAATGTAGTTGCTAATCTGGGGCTTTGTCCTGGAGGCCACTTCAAATATAGAGCCCTTTGAATGTCAAGGAACGTACAGGATAGGAGAAAGCAAAAGCTTATGTTAGATACCAAGGGCTAAATACTGCAAAAAGCCTAGAGGAGTATAGAAAGTGTAGGGGTGAAATTAAAAAGAAAATTAGGAAAGCAAAGAGAGGGCATGGAAAAATATCAGCAAGTAAAATCAAGGATAATCCAAAGATGTTTTATAAATACATAAAGGGCAAGAGGATAAGGAAGGAAAGAGTAACAATTAGAGACCAAAAAGATAACTTGTATCGAGGTGAAAGGCATGGGCATGGTTCTTAATGGATATTTTGCATCTGTCTTCACAAAAGAGGGCAATGATGCAGACATTGTAATTGGAGGAGTGTGACGTATTGGGTGGGATAAACAGAGAGAGAGGGAATAGTAAAGAGTTTTGCATCTTTGAAAGTAGATAAATCACCAGACCTGGATAGAATGTACTGCAGGCTGTTAAGAAGAGTAAGAAAGGAAGTAGCAGAAACTCTGACCATCATTTTCCAATGCTCTCTGGCTACAGGCGTAGGGTTGGAGGATTGCTAATGTTGTACTGTTGCTTAAAAAAGGGAGAAAGGGATAGATTGTGTAACTACAGGACAGTCAGCCTAACATTGGTGGTGGGCAAATTATTGAAAAAAATTCTGAGGGACAGTGGCCGGGATTTTACCCTAGATGGACAGGAGCTGGCCACCAAATGAAAAGTCGGTAGCGAACCTGCTTCCGCCTCACCTGGGGATCCGACCCGTATTTTGCGGGTTGCCAGGCTTCAATTGGTGTGAGGCAGGACTTCCCCTGCTTGAGGTAGGAAGTCCCGCCTAATAGAGCTGCCAGAGAAAATGATTGGCCGGCAGCTCTTAGTCCCAGCAACGCCACCGGGAGCGGTGGCCACTGCTGGGACTACAGCCCGGCTTCAAAAAGAAGATGTTGGGGACCCCAGAACACAGGTAAGTTTTGGTTGCCTCACTGGGGGTAATCGGTTGGGCCCCGGGGAGGCAAGGGTGGTCGGTTGGGGGGACGGGGGCATGTTGGATGTTGGGGGTGCTTGGGGTAGTGAGGGTGACCCTCCGGGCACAGGGTGCCCAATCATGAGGGCCCCCACCGGGACGTTCGAGAGTGGCCAGCTTTTGTCAGGCGACTTCTCTTGGGTCTAGGATGCCCGCTTGCCACGCGTCAAATCTGCATGGCGGCGGGCGAAGGCCACTTAAGGGCCTTGATTGGCCTGGGTGGGCGGGCGGGCAGGTCGATTTTCACCCCCACCACCCTGTGTAAAGTGGCAGTGGGAGCGGGTCGGGAAGGGCTCACGGAGCCTCTTGTTCCATTTTATGACACCCCCCCACCCCCCCCCCCCCCCCCGCCCCCGCCACCATTCCGCACTTTGGGGTGGGGTAAAATTCAGGTCAGTGTAAATCATCACTTAAAAAGGCATGGATTAATCAAGGACAATCCGTATGGATTTGCTAAGGGGAGGTTCTGTCTGACTAACTTGATTGAATTTTTTGAGGAGGTAGCAAGGAAAGCTGATGAGGGTAGCACGTTTTATGTTGTCTACATCGATTTTAGCAAGGCTTTTGAGAAGGTCCCACATCGCAGATTGGTCAAAAAAGCAAAAGCCCATGAGATCCATGGGAAAGTGGTAAGTTAGATCCAAAATTGGCTCAGTGGCAGGAGTGACAGGTGTTTTTGTGACTGGAAGGCTGTTTCCAGTAGAGTTCTGCAGGCCTCATTATTATCTCTTGATTTTCATGCTATATATCAATGATGTAAACTTAAATGTAGGGGGCATAATTAAGAGGTTTGCAGATGGCACAAAAATTGTCTGTGAGGAAGAAGGATGTAGACTGCAGGAAGGTATCAACAGACATGTCAGGTGGGCAGAAAAGTGGCAAATGGAATTCCACCAAGACAATTGTGAGGTAAAGTATCTGGGAAGGGAAAATAAGGCAAGGGAATACATAATAGAGTCATAATAGTGTCTTTAATGCATCAGTGCAGACTCGATGAGCCGAAGGGCCTCTTCTGCACTGTATTATTTTGTGATTCTGTGATAATAAATGGGAGGATACTAAGAAGTGTAGAGGAACAGAGGGAGCTGGGAGTGAGTGCCCACAGATCCCTGAAGGTAACAGGACAGGTAGATAAGGTGGTTAAGAGGCATACGGGGTACATTCCTTCATTTGCTGAGGCATAGAATAAAAAAGCAGGGTGGTTATGATAGACCTGTATTAAACTAGTTAGGCCACGGCTAAAGTACTGCGTACAGTGCTGGTCATCACATTACAGGAAGCATGTGATCACACTGGAGAAGGTACAGAGGAGATTAATGAGAATGTTGCCAGGAATGGAGAATTTTAGCTATGAGGAAAGATTTGATAGGCTGGGGTTGTTTTCTTTAGAACAGAGGAGGCCAAGGGGAGATTTAATTGAGTTATAAAATTATGAGGGGTCTAGATAGAGTGGATCGGAAGGACCTATTTCCCTTAGCAGAGAGGTCAATAACCAGGGAACATAGATTTAAAGTAATTGGTAGAAGGATTTGAGTTGAACAGAATTTTTTTCACCCAGAGGGTTCTGGGGGTGTAAAATTCACTGCCTGAAAGCATGGTAGAGGCAAAAACCCTCATCACATTTAAAAAATATTAGGATATGCACTTGAAGTGTTGTAACCTACAAGACTACAGATCAACAGCTCAAAAGTGGGATTAGGCTGGATAACTCTTTTGGTTGGTTCAGACATAATGAACTAAATGGCTGCCTTCTGTGCTGTAAATTTCTATGATTCATAAATACCTCTGTAAATGGAGGAGCCAGCTAATACTGTAGGAAAGCGAGAAGTACAACTCATCCTGCTCCAGAAACAATGGGAATAGGTACACAACCCAAGATAAGACAACCCCTGAACTATTCCACCTTAGTAACCAACACCAAGCAGGTAACAGCCTTCAAGTGTTTCAAAGGTACGCAACTTCATAAATGTGTAAACTAGTATTAAAATTTGGAGAGAAAAAGAAATTCCAACAGTGCTGGGCTGAGGGCTGTCCATTGCACGTTGGGACATTTTATTATGTTAAAGGTGCTATATAAATACAAGTTTTTGTTGTATTGGTAATTAGGTGGGATTTTAAAATGAGATGGAGTACCACAAAATAAGCAGTACATAGCATGTTTTGTTTTATTTTTTTAAAAAGTCATTCATATGGGGTACAGCCAGACCAGAATAATGTGGCCAATAATCCGGAGGGAAAGTGACTGTGCACCACCATGTGCCAATTCTTATTAAAATACAGTGAATTGGGACAGGAAAGCTGTTGAGAGCCTTTGAGAGAAAATGAAAGGGGGCAGAATTGTTTTATTCATTGTTTTTAGCAAAATCATAAATGTGTTCTTTATACTTTCATTTGCTTTTTGATTATAAAGCAGAAATTATTCCCCTACATCCCTTAACATTTCCATTCATTCATTCACAACACTACCAATAAGATATTTTAAAAATAGGAAGAGCAAACCTGTGACACATTTGCATGTTTCCCAACACCAGCTTACAAGCAGCACTGGCACAGGCTAATGAATAGGAGCTATCCATTCCATTAGTCAAACAATGATAGCTTCAGGCTCTGTACCAAATACAACCAGAGAAAATGATTGGCCAAGCAGCTCTAAAGAGGGAATTGTGGCACACAATGGAAGAACTCAAAAAGGAGACCAGTACAAGCTAAACTAGGTCCTACTGCTAATGTACTGGTATTAAATGGCTTTTACTTTGCCACGTTATCTAAAGGGTGAAGTTTTTAAAAAAAAATAGTAGTGCTAGATTGAAGTTGGTTATAGGAAAGCAAGCCCAATTAATTAATCTAGTAATCAGATAAGTTATACTGGGATAATAAAATAAAAGCAAAATACTGCGGATGCTGGAAATCTGAAACAAAAACAAGAAATGCTGGA
Organism: Heterodontus francisci; assembly: GCF_036365525.1. Taxonomy (NCBI): domain Eukaryota; kingdom Metazoa; phylum Chordata; class Chondrichthyes; order Heterodontiformes; family Heterodontidae; genus Heterodontus; species Heterodontus francisci. The sequence continues at coordinate 65,542,978 of NC_090385.1, forward strand.
TTCACTCAGCAGGTCTGGCAGCATCTGTGGAAAGAGAAGCAGAGTTAACGTTTCGGGTCAGTGACCCTTCTTCGGAACTGACAAATATTAGAAAAGTCACAGATTATAAACAAGTGAGGTGGGGGTTGGGCAAGAGATAACAAAGGAGAAGGTGCAGATTGGACCAGGCCACATAGCTGACCAAAAGGTCACGAAGCAAAGGCAAACAACATGTTAAAGGTGTGTTGAAAGACAAAGCATTAGTACAGATTAGGTGTGAATATACTGAATATTGAACAGCAGCAAGTGCAAACCTGAAGAAAAACAACCTGAAAAAAACAGTGGGTGAGACTAAGATGAAATGAAATAAATGCAAAAAAAGATTGTAAAAAATGTAAAAAGGAATGTAAAAAAAAAGGAAGAAAAAATGACTAAAAATGAAAGTAAAGTGGGGGGCTGTCATGCTCTGAGTTATACTGGGATATGTTTCATGGGGGCTCTCCCAATCTCCTGCTGTAACTTGGGCAGGAGATTGGTGTCATTTCCCTGCGGTTTCTGCAACTCTGCCATCGGATTACAGTAGTGGATCAGGAGAATTCCTGTGAAAATTTCCCCCCATTTTGTCAAATGAGGAAGCAGATCATTTAAAAATATATGGGTAACAAACAGTGGTTATCAGTGCTCATTAACATTGAATGCAAGCATTTCCCATTAGTCATTTTGATCTGGTTTGATTGACAGCTGTGGTTGGAGCTCTTAGCCAGGGATAAATGCATCCCGCTTTTGGCATAGCTTGGTTCAATTCTTTCAACAGTATTTCCAGGTTATAGTGCTGAGACTGAACTTTGTGGAGGTATTATGCAAGGACATTAAGAATTTGATTACTATTTTGCTTTTTGGAAAGATTTTAAAGTAGGGGTGCAAATTAAGTAGTGTATTACTGTTTATCTGCTGGTTTACTTTTGATTGTGTATGTGTTATATTCTTGTAATAACTCTAATTTATAGCTTCAACCGAAAAGATATGTTATGACAGGCAAAACAAAACACCAAAGAGATCTGGATTGAACAGTGGGCATAACCCAGCATTACGCAAACATACTGATACTTCAGTTCACTGCATCGTTTAAATTCTAAGTCTCAGTTTAGGGAAGGCTAGTTCACCTATGCAGTTTGAATTTAAAAAAAACTTGGCAGAGATTCTGAACTGCAATAGAGGCAATAGCCTGAAAATTACTGACTTGTGCGATCTTTCTTCACACACTCCTATCAATTTCATCTGAACTATGGGAGTTAACCTATTTCAACTGAGTTGAAGCCACTTAAATTAGCGCAGAGAGAAATTGGATACAAGTGTATCAAGCACTCAAAAGATAACATCGCCTACAGTAATTTTAAGCCTGCTATTAATGTAAGCCAGTGTTACTGCAGCAGCGGCTTGTAACCCATAACCACAAATTGCAACAAATGGATTATATCTAGTTTTAAATGTAAAGTCTGAATCATTAAATAAGGCCATGAAATACTGGTAGTTCTTCAGTTACTCAAAATTGGACACTTTAAGCAGTTTCCATTTATGCACAATCACTTTCCAAAATTAAGGACTGACTGTCAGACTTGGGGCATGACCCTGGAATCTGAAATATTAAATTTCTCCTGAGATTTATTAAACAAATTACACAAATTTTTGAATGGCTAAATTGAAACATTTGCATAGTGAAATCTTAAGTTAGTGATGAATAGCTGTGGCCTTTAAGAGTTCAACTGTGTCGGGTCTGTTAAGCGGAATATTACTGACCGTCGCTTTGATTGTATTAAAGTCAGTTAAACCCAAAATTGTTGCAATTTCAAAACTGATTAAAAGAGTTACTTTAGACACTTTCAAATGCAAAGAAGATACTGTGTTCTCAGCTTTTCCAGTCTGTAAACCATTCTTGAAATTAACCTGCAACTTTCCAACATGGATATGCGGCACCTATTCCGCATGTGTGATATAGTCCTGCTGACTGAACTGATACAAGTTTTGCAGCAAGTAGCAAGACAATCTGGAAGAAATGGTCTTGAAATACTCGAATTGCAGCCAATATGAAGTCTGCAGTGGTATTCTAAAGTTGTGTTTAAGAATGCTTCTGACAGGCTGCTGTACTGCAATTCATTTCTCAGCAATTTAAAAAATGTGGACCATTCAATCAACTGCCCTCAATTATTAAAAGATCCCACTGGCAGTTGGAGACCTGTACTCCTGTGTTATACTTTTAGATTTTTTTTTAGATTTAGAGATACAGCACTGAAACAGGCCCTTCGGCCCACAGAGTCTGTGCCGACCATTAACCACCCATTTATACTAATCCTACACTAATCCCATATTCCTACCACATCCTCACCTGTCCCTATATTCCCCTACCACCGACCTATACTAGGGTCAATTTATAATGGCCAATTTACCTATCAACCTGCAAGTCTTTTGGCTGTGGGAGGAAACCGGAGCACCCGGAGGGAACCCACACAGACACAGGGAGAACTTGCAAACTCCACACAGGTAGTACCCAGAATTGAACCCGGGTCACTGGAGCTGTGAGGCTGCGGTGCTAACCACTTGCCGCCCTTACTCTCCTGTACTCCTGTGGTATACTCTCCTGTACTCCTGCCCACAGTGCCTGTGCCAGTTCCATGCATCTATGCTTTATACCCAAAATGCAGCTCAATTTTTTAACTCCACAGTACAAAAGCTAGTGGTATAAAGGTTAATATCATCTGGGAGGCATTTTTGCTCAAACCTCAATATAGGATTGTGCCAACTAAAGGATGGTCTCTGGAGATTACAACAGTACCCGATATGGCTTTAGTGAGAGGAGAAATATCAAGGTTTAGGTTTCTTCATGGAGATGAATAGTCAGAAAAATGTGATCAATGTTCAATTACATCTCTTTGCATTTCAGTACATTTTGATTTCAGTTCCATATAACATATGAACATATTTAATACAGGACCAAAATATAATATTTCATATAAGTAGTACATTGCCTATGCCATTGTTATAGTCAAAGCATGCACTGCTCTGGAATGACAGGAATGTTATGTCATATAATGCACAGTGTGATTATTATATAAGTGAAATACTACTAACAGTCCTTCAGCTAAACAACTATAACTCCAACAGTGCTGCTCATATTAAAAATATTGGCGGGGACAATATTTACACAGTTGTCTGAAATATGGGAACGTATAAAGAGGTTAAAACCATCAAATTGTTCTGTGTCTATGGGAGAATTAGGCATTAAAACAGGCTTTTGTTTTTCACATTGAAGGCCAATGGGGACAAGGAGTTTAGGAAAGGCAAATATTGATAAATGGAAGAGAAAAAATACCTGATGCAAATAATAGCTAGACACAATTTCTCATCTGCACCGAACAGTGGAATGGAAAGGGAAGAAAAAACTAGGAGGGGAAAAAATATTTTTAACTGCATGCCTTTGTACTGGGGCACTGAGTATAGTGGATTGTGCTATGTAACAAAGCACCTATACACAGTTATGCCCTGGGTAATTCAAGAGACGGAGACTGTCAAGGAAAAAAAGGGTCAGGATGTAGAACTGGTAACATTTACAATACAAAGTATGGGGTTCCATCAGCTTATATGGAAGAATACAGCTTTGGTAACTGCCCTGGGCAATCAAATGTGCCAGAATAAACTACGTACAAAGCATGAGCATAATGTTGTTCTGTATTTCGCTAGGAATGAAACGCAAGGCATTGTGGGAGAAGTAGTTCTTGAAGGATATGGCACCTTTCACTATCCAGGGCATTTAAAAGGTTTTTTTTATAGCCAATTAAGTACTTTAGAAATGTAGTCACTATGACCACCAATTTGCACAAGGACCCACAAACAACAGGGGGGTACATAACTAGGTTTTTAAAAGTGATCTTATTGTGGGATAAATGTCCATCAGGACCCAAGAGAACTCCCCTGCCCATCTTTGAATAGTGCTATGGGATCTTTTACATCCACCTGAGAGGGAAGATAGGCCTCAGCTACTCATCTTATGTGCAAGCCTCGATAAATGGAACATTGACAGTATCGAGAGTGCTGTAGCCTAGGCTATGCCACCTTCCTAGCTGAAGTTAGAGCACAGAGAGAGGTAGGAGCAGAATGAATAAACCAGGGCTTGCCAAGCAAGAGTTTAAAAAAAGGTATGGATTCTACGGAATTTCAAGGACCTCCACAGCACAGTGTTTAATCTGATGTGATGGACCTGGAAGAATGAGGGGAAAAACAAAGTCATTTCAAATTATCAGTCCCCATTGTATTTTGTTGAGTGATGCAGGATCTGTGTTCAAGCTCAGTTGCAGCTTTTTATGCTGTTTATAACAGTACTGACAGTGGCTGACCACAGAATGTTTCCCCTTAATGGCCTCCTACTATTTATCCATTATACCAGTGAAATCTAATTATTTCTCTTTACTCTGTGTCAAACTTCAGAATTTTGCTGGGCTGGCACTGACGACTGATTTCATTAATTTTGATTACCTTTGTTGGGAATGACTCCATTTCACAAACAGAGCTAAAAGCTGTTTCAAAATCCCCAGCTGCACATTATATCAACACAGTTTCCTAAATTAGTTTGTACACAGAGTAGCAAATAAAAAGTGCTGAACATTATTTTATTGACTAAATACAGATGCTGTGAGAATGGTGCTCAGCTGATGAAACTCTTAAGAATACATGGACTCAGGAGTCAGTAGTGTATATTGTCAGTAGGCCATGTATCACGGCAAGTCTATTCAGCCAAACCAAGCACGTTCAAGACCCAAATACAGAAAGGTGAATTATCTTATACAAACTTGAGGTGGTGTTTTTCTCTTGCACACAAAAAATGGTCCTGGCAATTTTAGTGAACATTTCTTTTGTTGCCAAATTTCTTCCCGGCTTCTCTCTTGAAATTCTCCCATTCCTTGCTGAGGTAAGGTCACCCTTAGGTAAATCATGAGACATTATTTTTATTTGAGCCTTGATGGTAACCATAAGCGTACTATTAGATTGTGGGGGCATCACTGCCAAACCCAATTTGGACCTGCATGATACGCACATGCAAAGGTTGCTAAAATACAGTGATCTGAAGCTACAACAGTGACCAGTTTTCACTTCCCTTACCCAGTAGTGCAGAACCTCATTGTAGTTCCCCAGTTGTCCCAGCTAAGATCAGCAATGGCTGGGATCAAACCTGGAGCCATCTTGAAATGCATGACTCAGTTTTCCACTGGATAAACTTGCTGAACCATTGGGAAGCTTCAGACATGTCACCTTCAAACAATGCATACAGAGCACTTATTCAGCCAGTGACTGATACCCCTCCTTTAAAAAAGGACTTGCACAAAATCTCCCCAAGGCACTACCATTCAAAATAATGCTCAAACTAATCGTTAAAGTCTTTTTTCTAATTTTGGCATTTTACAACAGCGATTCATCTTTGCCCTGTTGGAAAAAACTTGGACAATCAAACGTTCAATGTTATGAAGGCAATATTTGGACACTGTTGGATGCAAAGAAAACCCACATTCTGAACACTGTATGGTGGAAATATTTTCATTTATTTAGCACCTTACCTCTCAGAAAAATCTCTGATTCACACACATGGCCTCAGTTTAGTGTTTAGCCAAAAAATGGCACCTCCCGGTGCAGGACCAGTCAGTAGTTAGATATGCAAGATATGTCTATAGCCACACCTGAAGTATTGGGCTGGATTTACCATATGGAGTTCCGAGATGAGACACTGGTGGGGAGGGGGGAAGGAGTCAAATTAGCAGGGCGGGTGGGGGTGGGGGGAATGTGGGAAAAACAATAATCATTGGCCGTGGGAATGGTGGGAAAGGGTTGAAGGGCAAATGTGTTGAGGTTGGAGGGGGGGAAAGCTCATGCTGGGTCTAAAATACACTTCAATCACATCAGACAATTAAAACACCATTGTGGGGGTTGGGAAAGGGCCTCCATGTTTTAATGTTTTATTTGAATGAAAAGTGTTGTGACAGCGCTTTAAACATTTAAATTTACCTGAAGGGCTTGAAGCCCTTTAAAAATGGTGCTGGCGCCTGTGTGGTGGTGCCAGACGTCATCTACGTCATCGGGGGCGGCTGCTCCGTCCCCTCCATTTAAATGAGCCCTCGTGCGTAATATCGCGGGGCCTCTGCGGCGGTCGTTCAGTGCAGGCAGGCCGCCGACTTCAAAGCGCATCGCCACGATGTGCAAGCGCTAATAAAATTCAGCCCGTTGTGTCTGCTTTTAGTCCCCATACATGGTCATGTTAGAGATCCTGGAGAAAATACACAGCAAGATAACGAAAGTAATACCCAGGCTTAGAATTTAAGTTATCAAGGTGGGATCCAGAATTTGGGGCTGTTTCACTAGAGAAGCAGACTTAAAAAGGTATTTTTTTTAATTAATGAAGGGATTAGATTCTGTCCTTTTGGATAGGTTATTTGAGAGGGATCAGGAGATAGGAATGGGGTGATGAAAAATAATCCTTAGGAAAAGAGTTTACTTAGATGTCAGGAAGTATTTGAATGACTGCTTTTCACAGAAAGTCACCACCTGCTCCAACAGATGAGGGCAGCATGTGGTAAGTACAGGTTCCCGGGAGTTTCTCTCTGAACATGTTACTGAAAGAGGAGCACTGTTCCAGTTATGAAGGGTAAATTACAGATTAGTTGGGCTGAGAAGGATTTATGGATTATGGTCTTCTGCAGCATTGCAAGTAGTCAAGAGAGGAATTTCCCAGAGTTTTTCCTAAATTGGAATTAGGTTCCCCGCCTTCCATTTTTTTTGCCTGTTTTAGGAGATTGTGTTACCAGGTGGTACATGTTATATGTGGCAGCACCAACAAACTGTACCAGAGATGGACTTGACCAACTATGCAACCGTCATTTGTCCAAACTGGTCGGTAAAATCTAAAGTCATGGACTTTGCAGGACATCGTTTCCTCTCACCCATCCCTGAGAGACATTTGTGGCCTTAATCTGGTGTTTCTGAATGAACAGAAAATGGCAGGTCAAACAGCATCTGAGGAGAGTGAAACGAGGTAACATTTCAGGCCAATGACCTGTTGTCAGAAGTGGAAGAAATTAGAGATTTACAAGTTTATAACAAGTACAGAGGCAGGGAATAAAAGGGGTGGGGGAGGAAAGACCAAAAGGGAAAGTGTGTGATATGGTGGCAGGCAGAACTCATTAAGCAACAAAAAAGGATGATGGTTCAAGACAAAAAGGGGGTGGTAATGGGGCAAGTATAGAAACAAAAGATGGGTCTAGAGGATCTGTAAATGGCAACAACAGAATGACCAACACCTGCTGTCCAAAACAACAATGGGAGCAGCAGTTAAGATCTGAAATTGTTGAGTCCAAAGGTTTGTAAAGCGCCTAATTGAAAGGTGAAATGCTCTTCGAGCTTCTTGGAACAGCACAGGAGGCCAAGGATAGGAAGATCAGAGTGAGAGTGAGACAGGGAATTAAAATGGCAAGCAACTGAAAGCTCGGAGTCATGTTTGCAGACAGAATAACACAGTTCAGCGAAGTGAGCACCTAATCTGCATTTGGTCTCCCTAATTTAGAGTGGACTACATTCTGAGCAATGAATACAGTAAATTAAATTGAAGTCAATCACTGTTTAACCTGGAAGGAGTGTTTAGGGCCCTGGGCAGTGGGAAGAGAGGTGGCGAAGGGCAGAAGTTGCATCTTTTGCGCTTGCATGGGAAGGTGGCATGGGAAGGGGAGTGTGTCTTGGGGTGATGCAAGAGCGGACAGGGTGTCAGAGGGAAGAGTCCCTTTGGAATCTGAAGATGGAGGAGTGGATAATGGAGGTGGCAGAAAATGATCTGTTGAATATGAAGGCTGGTGGGCTCGAAGCTGAAGACAAATGGGGACCCTATTATTGTTCTGTAAGGCTGAAGCAGCATCTGTGGAGAGAGAAACAGAGCTAACGTTTCAGGTCTCTGTAGTCAAGGTAGCTATGGGAGTCAGTGAGCTTATAATGAATATTGGTTGGTAACCTATCCTCAGAAATGGAGACAGAGAAGTCAAGGAAGGGAAGAGTCAGAGATGCACCATGCGAAGGTGAAGGAAGGATGGAAATTGGAAGCAAAGTTGATGACATTTTCCAGTTCCAGTTTGGGAAGAGAGTAGGAAATGGCACCAATGGTCATCAATGTATCAAAAATAACGGTGAGGGAGGGGATCCTAGTATGAATGGAACAAAGAATGTTGAATGTTGAAAAGGTAGGCATAGCTGGTTCCCATAGCAATGCCTTTTATTTGGGGGAAGTGAGTGGAGTTAAAAGAAGTTGTTCATTGCGAGGACAACTTTAGCCAGGCAGAGGAGGATGGTGGTGGATGAGGACTGTCTGGGCCTCTGTTTAAGGAAGGCTGTCCTGATGGGGGATGGAGGTGTAGAGGGACAGGACATCTATGGTGAAAGGCATATGGTTAGGGCCAGGAAGCTGTTAAAGTGGCTGAGGGCATCGGAAGAGTTGCAGATGTAGGTGGGAAGGGACTGGACAGGGGAGAAAAGAGAGTTCAGATGGGAAGAAATTCATTCTATTGGGCAAGAACAGGCTGAAATAATGGGTCTACCAGGGCAGTGCTGTTTGTGGATCTTGGGAAGGAGGTAGAAGTGGATATTCCCGAACCGCTGTCAGTTAGGTTAGCAGTGTCCCAGAACGCCTTTCCTAACTTTACAGTGGAAGTCATAATAAATAACCCACTTGGGTTTGAAGCTTGAAGCTTTGTATCAGTGGCAAAAGCATTGGCTATTAGCCCTCACTGCCCACCCCTAAAGTTGGGTGACTACCAATGGTGCAGGACTTAATTGTGAACTTTCTTGCTGATAATTAGAAGACTGAATTACAAAATATTCACCAGCATTTCACTAATTTGCTTGTGTTATGCTTGAGTGGCATGTTTTTTGTTTTGTGTCAGGATTGGGTGGGATTGATTGATCAGATTACCTTTACAGCTTTCTTTTTGTATGCGTTGTGTCATTTTCTGTCGAGAAAATAATCAAGTAGCAGAAAAACTCTTAGAATTTAATGTGGCTTTCGGACTGGTCTGGCAAGATTTTCTCAGCCCGCCCAATTCAGGAAGAATGCAGGGAAAAGCACCAGAATATCTGTGGCTTTTGTTAACTTGACCAAAGCATCCCAATTTGTGAATCATGATGCACTTTGTGAGATTTTTCTAAAGTTCGGGTGCGCTGGTAGATTTGTGAATATTGTTCAGCATTTAAATGTCATTATGATGGCCTGAGTTGATAGACCATGGCTCCATTTCATTACCATTTGTCGGCTCCAAAGGCATCAACTGAGGTTGTGTTTTTGCTTCAACCTTGTTCAGCATGCTGTATGCTATGGTTCTGCTCTGGGTGTCAAAGAACTGTGCAGATATCAGCATCTTCAACCTTCATTGGCTGCATGCCAAAACAAAAGCAATGCAGATAGCCATTCATGACTTGGTTTTTGCCTATGATTGTTGGCGAGTAAACAGTATGAGCAAAGCATTCAGATAACAGTTGGAATATCCTCACCTGCTATCTTATTCAAAAAAGGGTGTAAGGGTAAATGCGGCAACTACAGGCCAGTCATTTTAACCTCGGGTGATGGTCCTTTATAAAAAAACTGGTTCAGTCTCAACTGGAGTATTATGTCCAAACTGGGCACCACACTTTAGGAAGGTTGTGAAGGCTTTAGAGACGGTGCGGAAAAGATTCACGAGATGATTCCAGGGATGAGAGACTTCAGTTATGTGAACAGGCTGGAGAAGCTGTGGTCCTCCTTGGTTGGGAGGAGCTTTGATAGAGGGGTTCAAAATCATGAGGAATCGAGACAGAGTAGATAGGGAGAAAATGTTCACTTTGGCAGAGGCTTTGAAAACCAAAGGACACCGATTTATTGTGAATGGCAAAAGAACCAATGCCAACATGAGGAAGTACTTTTTTATGTGGTGAGTGGTTCGGATCTGAAATGCATTGCCTGAGAGCCTGGTGGAGGCAGATTTAATCATGGCTTTGAAAAGGGAATTGGATAAGCACCTGAAGAGGAAAAAATTGCAGGGCTATGGGGAAAGGGACTAGCAGAGTTGCTTTTGTAGAGAGCTGGCACAGACACGATAGGCCGAATAGCCTCCTTCTGTGCTGTAACCATTCTATGATTTTATATGACTGCTTTGCTCAAACAGCACAATCAACTTTACGAAGACTGCATGTCCAGTCCATACCTGGTCATCAGGTCACAATCAGTGCATACTACTTAAGGTCACGGACATAGTCTGCTACCCGAGTAGCATTCTCTCACCATAATCAATGCCCATATCACACAGCAGATTTGCAGGACAGTCTGTGCCATTTAGCAAACTCAAATGGGTTAATCTGCCAATCAGAGTTACTATGTACCAATTTGTTGGCCTCACTGTCGTACTATATGGATTGGAGTTGTGGATTTGCTACCATCACATCACACAACTTGATCTTTTCCATTTGTGCTTTCTATGACATATCACAGGCAACAAGTGGCAGGAATAGAGTGTCTAACATCGAGGTCCTTAAGCACTGCAATCCAACTGGATTTGAGGTCACGATCGAAAAGGTTCAGTTGCCCTATTATAGAATTCCCAAAGTAATGGTCTACGGTGAGCTGCAGTCTGGAAATAGCAGCAGAGATAGGCAGATGAAATGCTCTGAAGACGCACTGAAAACCACCTTGACATCTAGCAATATTAACCCCAACACTGGGAAAACAGAGATACTTACAGACTTCAATAGTAGCAAGCCTTCTGGGTCACTTTGAATCTATTTGAGACTGTGAGATCTGGCTACTAAGCATCTGACAGTGAAGGGAGCCCTTCTATCTGCCTCACCTGACCTTCAGTGCAATATGTGACGCCATATATGTATATCCAAGGATCAGGCTCATCTCCCATCAGCACACCCATAGAATTGAGATTTAGCTGTTGTCCTGACAGGACAACACTTGGGGGATATTTTATGCTCTCCCCCAGAGCACGTTTGGAGGCGGGGAGAGAATTTAATCAGGGAGGATGGTGGTGGCTGGGCACCCAGCCACCTTCATGCTTCCACCCCAGTTAAGGTCATGGTGGGAAGGCCCAAGTACGGCCTTCACGTCCTGCCGCCAGTTGAGACCCTTAAGTGGGCAATTAATACCCAATTAAGGGCCTCATCCCACCTCCGCTGGTATTAGCCCAGTGGCAGACAGGCCGGTCACCACACAGGGAGCATGCCAAGCAAGCCTGTGCAGGTTGCTTTCCAGCTCTGGGGGAGGGCCCTTGTTTAAAGGCAGTTAAGTGCCGATCAAAGGACCTGTCATTGGGATGGGGGTTGGGGGGGGGGAGGGCCGCTGAGATTCAGCTGTGGCTGGGTCCCTCGACGATCCTAGGCCTCGTGTGAATGCATTACTGGCAGCAGCCACTGCATCCGCGGTAGCGCTGCTCAGTAAAAGAGCTCTCAGCCGGCGGGACTTCCGTCACCGTACACTAAGTTGTTCACATGATAAACTCTCTGAAACATTCAGGTAATTAAGTATTGTATTGTTAAGATCGCTGTCTTTGTCTTTTTTGTAAGACAATTGCGTCAGTAAGCTCATAGAGCATCAGATAGGGGAAGGCCTGCCGCTGTCCACTTAAGTGCCTAGTTGGCATGTTAGGTGGCGGGCCTTCCCCAAAGAAAGTGATATGGGGCTCGGCTCATCAGCTCTTCAGCCAGTGGCCAAGACCCCCATCGCCTACATAAAATCCCCCCTTTGAATTTAAAAAGTTTTTTTTAACTAGCATTCCCTGGTGGAAGCTGCTATTCAAGATGCTAATTAAGACTATATTCTATTTGAATAATGACAGATTGATATCACATTAATAATTTACAAATGAAGCATTAACTTGATCTTTAATAAATACTGTATCCTTGCTTTATCGGTGTTTGCAAGTGGAAAGAAATAGGGATCAAGTTCAGTCAAAACAAAAACAAATCAAATTAATTGACATCACAAAATATTTGCTCATCGCAAATTTTTAAAGTCACCATTTAATCCTCATCCACTTCACAGTGACATGAGGACAGAAGTAGGAGGCTCAGATACTATTTTACATCATAGTTTCACTCTATCTGATGCTATGAGCAATTCTCTTACAAAAAAGACAATGCAGAAAATGGAGATATATTGGATGATTTAGTTATTGCACAATCCCACTGGGGAGCTGTACTCACAGGGAACATAGACTGGAGAATTGGGGTGGCTGTGTTGTGGTACTATGTCTAAAATAGTTACCCTTTTGAATTCGGTAAAAGACAGAGACAGTGATCTTAACAATATAACACTTAATTCCCTGAATGCTTCAGAGAGTTTATCATGTGAGCAACTTAGTGTACAACACAGGAAGATTCCAAGTTAGTTCCTGAGTTTCCGTTGATACTAATCTTAGTCGGGACAATGTTACAATTGACTGGGGTCACAGAAATGGAGAGATGATTTTCCCTCCCCCATTTTCTCCCACACCATAGGCTAGGACACTTACTCCTAATTCCCAACCAGTAATTCCTCCTCCACTGCCCCCACCTGCAAGAACTGTACTCCAGTAAGCAGTTAACATTAATGAGACAGATAATTATTATGGGGGAAACAGGACCACACTTAGAAAAGAAAAATTATAATGCTGTGGGACAAAGTTCTGCATCAGGTGATATTAGTAAGGCTTTGGGTATTTTGAATAGTTACAACATTGGAGTGATTGACAGACCAAACCAAATGAATTCATTTAGAAAGATTTCTCTGAGGATAGGATGGTTTCCTTTGATTGCTGTGAGTAATGTCCTTCAGAAATTACACCACAGAAGAAAGCAATTTGGCCCATTGAACTTGTGCAGTTTTAAAAGTATACATTTAACGATTTTGAAAGAAATACAGACGAGAGGCAAACTTACTATTTTCTACTAACAGAAGCTCTGCAGGAAAAAGGTGACGGAGTCAAATCATAGAAAATTATATTTAGAGATTCTGGGTCAGGACATCTTTCCAGTTTTGTTTTTGGCATGTGTACAATGCCAAAACAAATGTCTGTAGGATTATGAAAGCGATGAACTTGGAATCAGCCGTTACCCATTTGAAACTGCCCTGTGATTTTGGACAGTTTCCCCGAAGCCTCCACTGTTGCTCTAAAGATCTCTTTATCAATCCACACAGACGCCTTCGGGGGTGGTGGTGGGGGCGGAGTGGGGAACTTTCCTATTGGTCAAACTATCCCAAGTGTACATTACTCTGAGGCAGCAGTTCATTAAAAGGCGGGGCTGCACAGAGCATCACATATTTTGGGCAACAGGTATCCCCTTTATTTCGCCACTGCCACATTGGAACCATTTCTATGCTTCGAGAGTGATCAAGTGGGCTATGAACTTCTCACTGGCTTCTGATACCTTTATGGGATGGAAGATTACTAGTGCCAACCTCATAAAATCAGGCCACAACAGATGGTGCTTTTTTCCAGAAGAGGAAAAAATATCCACACATCAACAAAGGGTACTGACAATTAAATCAACTAGATAAGTATAGTTACCATCAGAGCAGGAGACAGACGATGATAACTCTCTGGATAACAATATTGATATCAGCTAGCGCAAATTGCAGAGCGAAAACCCACAATTATTTGTAAATTCCTATGTAGGCAGAAGACATACAGAATCAAAACCAGTTATAGAGTTGCAGTGATGAATGATGAGTTAAACATATTGCAAACATTCATTATATTATGGATTCCAATGCAGTAGGGCATCAATATCACATTGTTCAAAATATTCAGCCTTATATACCTTCCTCCTTCCAGACAATTGTGGGAAATTTTGGCATTATTTGGACAATATGTCTTTTGTTCAAGAAACTTTTACGAAATCTCCTGCGATTGTCTTGCAGAAATTAGCTGTAGCTACTTTTCTTAGTGCTGCTGGGAAGACTGCTGCTTTTCTATTTGGTTCATCTCTGGAGAGTTCTTTTACTCTGATTGTGGAGTCAGCAGCTATACAGCTGAAGTGCTGGTGTGGTGTTAGCTCTTTGTAAAATCAATTAACACATTTAGCACACGGATGAACAGCCTTTACCCAGTTTTAGCTTTGACATGCTTTTGCTGCAAACATTAAGCAGCCTGTGCATATTTAAAATGCATAATACTCTTTTTTTTAAAAAAAAGTATTTATCTATATGTAAAAGTATACACATTCACACACATACAGCAGTCAGAAATTGCCAAAACTAATTGTGAACAATGAATGCATAAATTAAAACAATGCAATCAGAATAGTGCAACTAAATGTCTTTTATCAAATAAACAGCAGAGTAGAGGTTTTACTGATTTGCATGACATAAAAAGACCTCGAACTGACAAAGTTTGTCTGTGTTCACACATACAGCTGGAAGGGTAGAGCATCAGCTCCTGCCATGACTTGAGCCTGTGCCCAGAGAGGTGTGAGGATTGTGTTGCTGGACCATCTTTAGTGTAGAATTTTTCCACGGTGATTTTAGAAGTAAATAGGTTTCTCCAGGTGGGGTGTTGATGGCGCGAGGGAGCGGGGTTAGTGGGGGTGGTGGGTGATGATGGTAGTGAGCTGCATAAAGTGGAAGGTTGACTGGAGGTGGAAGATAGCACTGGAATTCCAAATGTGGTTTGCACATTTACAGTATTTTCCCGTGTGACTCTAGGGACCCAAAGCTTATTCAAAAATAAAAGGTTTATCGTTGTCTTAGAGCGTAAGGCAATATATTCTTAAATGGTTGAGCTCACAGAGTGGATTATTCTTCTGCATGTCCAAGGTAGGCTCATGACTATGCCTTCTCCTTATAAAGTATCAATGAAGTTTTGTCGTCATAAAATTCCCAAGCGCAGCCAAACTCTGGAGAATTCCCATTCCGTATTCTTCCTGATTGCTATTCTTGTTTATATCCTTCCTGCTCCTTAGATCATATTGTAGGCTCTAAATCACTGCAAAGTCACAAAGCACTCAGTTACTAATTAGCTTTTTCCTGTTCTTAATTAACTAAACAGTGGCTTTAGAATTAAGATTGAATCAGGATTCTGTACAGCTTTTAATGTTTTTATTTACTGTAAAAGTTTTATGTTGAAAGACAGTATGAAATGATAGCTGTAACTTCATTAAACTGCACAAAAGAACTGTTGTGCTTGATAATTTAACAAACTCAATTTTTCATTTGCAGGTTTCATAGAATGAGGAGATTTGGGAAAGACATTGCACAAATGAAATGAATACTTGCTTACTAATTCATTTACATCATGGGTTTCTAAACAGGGATCTGTGGACTAACGGGGTGCCCTGATATGATCTGGGGGGGGGGGGGGGGTGGTGGCGTGGAGAGAGGATGGGGGGTTCTGCCCGGCCAGGGCTGTCACACTGCACAGTGTCTGGATAAATCTGCAATTTTTGTATAGTCTCAATTTCCATTTGAAGCATTGTATACAGTTTCCCTTTTGCATACATGTTTTCATTGCATCAAAGCTACATGGCACTCTTCTCTAATGTGGAGGGGCAGCTGAGCTCCATTTACACTAGAGCTATTGACCCAATCGTTTCTCAGCTTCATAATAATGCAGGCACCGTGGCCTGAAGCACAATGACCATTCAAGCCTACTACCTGATATTGGCTACTGACATGCATAATCTTACCCCTTCCCAATAGTTAAGCCCATCTATTTTTAATAAAGTACCATTGGAAAAAGTTTACGTATTTGTTGGTGTGTTAGAGTTATGGGAGACACACAATATTAAATGTAATAAAAGGCCATGGTCCATATTTACTGCGCAAAACAGTGATCAGTACAGGTAAAAATACAATCCATCCTATTTAACTAAAAGATTTGCCTGCTGAAGTCCCATATTATAGTGCCGATGCATCTATGATACTACCTCATGGTGAGTGCTCTCTCTATCTGACACAGTTGTGGTGCCTCAAGTCTCAATCTAAAATAAGTAGATACAGTAAACGTGCGATACCACTGAACATGGTGTCTTATGATGGTAGAATGGAGGGCGTATTGAGTGGAGGAGGTTTAAACAGCCAACTTAGGAAAAACAACTCTCATGACTAGGATGCGGCACAATAATCGGCCATGTCTCTGGAATGCATGCCCAAAGATGGAGGCCTGAGCCTCACTCTGAATTCGGCATCCAGACCTCACCATAATATTGGCGAGTTCTGGATGCCAGTCAGGGCCTTCCAAAGTGCTCAGAAATGGGGAGCACAGCATCGAGTGAGCATGGGTTAGCAACAGCCCACAGTATCACTGTGGATCCAAGAAAAACATTCTTGCTCCTCCTAGCACCATATTAAGACAAGTGAGAGAAAAAAAAATTGCCTGATTATCAATGATCTTTGGTGATCCTTAGAAGGACCCCTGATAGGGCGTCGTAGAACTGGAAAAATTGAGCAGAGTATGGATGGCACATTTTTCTAATTTTTAACCTGATTTGACATAGGGGTCCCAAATGTTAGGCCCCTTGAATATGCTAATCAGGAGCCTAACTTATATTTTAGGTGAGCACCCCAGGCGTTCAAGTTAATTCCAGAGGGATAGGAATAGGAGAAGTCCAGTGGAGGTGATCTCGCCTAGTGATGTAAGGGGTGGGGGATAGGGAGGGAAGAGGAAGAACCGCACTTGCAATTGCTGCCTTGAAAATCAACGTGATAGGACCAAGAGTGAGAAATTGGCCCCAATAAAATTCAAATTTTGGGCAAAAAATGGAAAGGAAAGGAAAGAGGAAACATATAGATAATACTCAAATTAATAGACTGGCCTGGATGTAGATGGTGAGTGGATGAGAAGCTTGAATTCCCCAAGAACTTAATAATTGATCATTTCAGGCACAGACAGATAAATTGCCAGGTTTCTGATCCAGTGAAACATACCAACTAGTGCTAGTTTGACGGCATCTAATTACCTGGGGCAGCACTGAATGTGGGATCAGAGAGGAGGGAAGAATGGACACTGGAGACAGTATAACAAGGGATTTGACCACTGAAAACAAATCTGAAAGTAGAGATAGGCAACAACAAGCGAACTTATATAGTGTCCCCATTGACAAGGATGTCAAGCAGGACAGTGGTAGGGAGTAACTGAGGTTAGATGGGGAAAGCCAGAAACTGAAGGCACAGTGAGATAGATCTAGAGGAGGCTTCTGAAAGAAGTTCACTTCAACCAAAATAAAAAATTGCAACATTTCCTTAAAGAATTAGAATATGTTTGACACAATAAATTTCCATTTAACTAGAATATAAAAGAAATAATAGAATATTAGACTTTGTCTTAGTAATAACCTGATCTATATAAAGACATATGAACACAAGCCCTCTGGATTACTATAAAGGTAACTGCTTGCACATTGGGCAGCAGACTTCATTTTATCCAAAACAGGGATACAATTAAAATATATCCAAATGACACAGATGAATGCAGTACAAAAAGAAAATTGTTAACAATTTCCTTGAATAAAACTAGAGTAATCAGCTATTGAGTGAAGTGTAATGAACTGTGTGCAGCTGTACAAAACAAGTCAAAAGATTTTATTTGCCTTAAAGCCAGCTTATTAAGACAGTTTGAGTAACTTGTCAACTTGGAATGGATGCATAAGCATATTTTCAACCAAGCCTAAAGAAACAAATTTACTTCACCAGGCCTTTATTGATGACTTTGGTGACAGCATGGTAAAGGGTTCAATCCCCACCAAAGGGAAAGATTAAGAAACGCATGGCACTAGTCTTTGAAGTAATGATTATAAGACAGTAACAACTTGCATTTATAGAGTGTACAAGTGAAAGAATGTCTAGGATTGCAGAAAGCAAGACAAAGCAGAAAAAGTGAACATCAAAAGGAAGAAAACTTGGTGGAGGAAGGAACCAAAAGTCAAAGAAAAGAGTTTCTGTGAACAAAGAAAGGGGTGGAAACTAGTTTTTGGAGAAAATTAGAAGTCAGGAGTGCAGCGACTGAATACTTGGCGCTGAATTTTATAAGGTTGCCGCCGATTTCAGCGGCGAGCTCCAAAAATGGCGGCCGCTAATGCGGGCCGCACATCGCAGAGGTGCCGCGCTATTGAATGCGGCGGCTCATTTACATGGCCGGGGTGGACTGCCGCCCCGGATGACATGTAGGGGGTGGGCGCTCCATCCTTGGCAATGGTGTCAGACACCATTGTGCAGGCGCCGATGCCATTTTTAAAGAGCATCGAGCCCTATCATTACATTTAAATGTTAAAGGGATATGAGTTTTAAAAAATGAAATTAATTCATCTAGCCCGTCTCCCAACCCTCCAACAACCATAGATCTAATTCCTTGCCCTCTTCCCCCCGCCCCCACAAAATGCTTACTTTGTGCATCTGACCTTCCCCCCCCCCCCCCCTACAAAATTCACAAATTTTAATTTTTAATCTTCCCCACCATCCCCTACACCAATCAGATTAGTTTGACCCCGCTCTCCCTACCCATCCCCGCACTGAAATACTTACCCGCTCTCCCCTCCCCACCAGTGTCCCACAACGGATCTCCAGATGGAGATCTGAAGGTGCGGGAGTGCCGGACACCGGCACCAATATCAGAGTGGGACGGACGGCAGGAGCACATAAGTGATTAATTCCTTTATTTGCATTTTTTTAATATTTAAATTTTGGTCCCTTTGCCAAGCGGCCGGGGTAGGTGGGGTGGGGTGGCGGTGTTGGGGGGCCACCACGAGGCCTCGCTACCGCCGGCAATATCAGGTCAGGCCGTTCCAGCATCAAGGCCCATGGCGGGCCTCTGCCAGAGGCATTTTCTGCCCCTCACCACCCCGCCACGGCCTCCGACGCTGGGGGATTGGAGGAGGTGCTGTAAAATGCAGGCCTAGGTGTCTGTTGGTGAAAATTAAGGAACGGGTAGCAGACAGTGATCCAGTGCAAAAAACATGCAGCATATGTTCAAGTACAAATGCTTGCGGAAAGGGTAGAGCAACACATTAGAAGACTGGAGATGAAGATATTGAAGTTGATTAGCTGGTACGTAGGGTTCAAGCAGAGCATGATAGGGACTGGTTAAACTTGGAAAGGATCCTGGCCAGGCTGCACTTAGAGCACAATGCACTGTTCAAGTCTCCATACTTATGAACAGGACATTGAAGCATTGGAGAAAGTGCAATCAAGATTTACAAGGATAATACCAGAACTGAGAGATTACAGCTATCAGGAAAGATTGAAAAGGTTGGCATTTTTCCTTAGAAAAGAGAAGATTTAGTGGTCTTTAAAATTATGAAAAGATTGGACAGGGTAGATTTGGAGAGAATGTTTCCACTTGAGAGAGAATCCAAAACAAGGAGCCATAAATACAACATAGTTATTAATAAATCCAGTAGGAAAACAAGGAGAAATTTCTTTACTCAGTAGTTAAAATGTGGAAATTACTACCACTAGAAATGGTTGGGACAAATAGCTTTGATGCTTTTGAAAGGAAACTAGATGAGTATTGGAAGAATGGGGAATAGGAAGATATGCTGAAAGGCTAATGATTTGGTAGCTGGAATGGGAGAAGATTCCTGTGGAGTATAAGCACCAACACAGACTAGTTGATCCGAATCGCCTGTATCTTCTATTTAATTATATGTAATGTTGAAGAGGAGGGAGGGCCCGAATGTCTGAATTGGCTGAGATTCGTTAATAATGGAGGTAGCGAGACTGGTGAATAGACCATTAGTGAGTTCAACCCTTGAGGTATGGATTGGGATTCACTGGTGGTGGGGGAGGTGAAGTAAACCAATGACCCAGAGGTGAAATAAAGCAGAATTGGCAATTAACTGGATGATTGCTCAGGGCTGTGCCAAGATTATGTACAAATGAATTTAATTGGAGGAGGAAACTGGAGCTGACCGAGTGAGTGATTGGCAGGTTCCCTTTGTTGATCCATATTTGGAGTAACAACTGGGGAAAAAAAAGTCCTGGAATTCTCATTGGGTGGGAACCCTTAGCTAGATCATAACCAAGGACAAGAGAGAGTGCCATCCTCTAGTAATGCAACTCTTCCAAGGTGACATTCAGTTGTAACACTGCTCATGCTTTTTACTCCACTATCCTGTGGAGCAAATCATTTACTTATTGAGTAGATCAGTCAGCAATTAAATCAAAACATTTAAAAGGGAAGTGGATTCAATTGACAGAAGATTCAGTCTTGTAACGGAAATGAAAACATGGCCAGTTTGACCACTAAAACAGAATTTGGATGAAGGGCTGAATTCTCATTCCTCCATTTTCACATTCCTGTTCTCAGACTTCATGCCCCCCATCCAATTTTAAATTTTAATTCTTTACTTTTCTGATGCACTCTAATTGCTTTTGTTCTCTTACAGATAGAACATACATGAAAACATCCATCCTATACTGAGGGACAATTTTTACCAAACTGAACCATATACTGACAACATTTTCACACTCCTATGAAACCATGGCTGGGTTCAAGCCACTTTCCTTCAATGCAGTCTCAGTTGACCCATTTGTCTACAGGACTCATAATTTAAAAAGGAAGAAAAAGTAACTACACCCAATGTGATGGATTAGTGCTGTAGCATCATCTGTGCTGCAGGTAATATTGCCAAATGCAGCCATGTTTTTGTAACAAATTTGCTGCACCAGACAGTGTACATTGCAAGAGGCATGCTGGTTGGTTAAAAAAGTAGTGTGTCATGCTATTTTAAAGCACACATCGAGGACCAACTCAGACTGAAGTGACTTTACAGATTGGTGAATTTACAGCACAACAAGCTTGATTCCTGGCTGTTAAGTACAATTAGCTCAGAGACAACTGAAGACCTTTGTAATGGCTGAAGGAATTCTGCAACAAAACTGTCCATTGTAATTATTAATAAAGCTTTCTCTGTTAAAACTGGTCTATTTTAAAGGACCTTTAAAAGAAAAAGGGAGAAAGCAACAAGTGTTTTGCTAAATGATGACATCTTTCGGTTTTGTGATTCATCTGCAAGAGACGCATTGATTTGTCATTAACATCTTTTCCACTCTGCTCAAATATTGGGGAAGGAAGTGAAATTTATGCAGTAGAATGTTAGGAAATGAAACCTTTTTAAATGGCTAGTTGCTCGTATACGCTACCATACTTTCTTCAGAATATTTAGTTGAAACTTCAACCTCTGACCAGAGAAAGGAATGTTAACTAGTAAAGATACGATGTTAATAGAACTTTCAGTTTGTCTTTTGTCTTTGCAAAGCTGTTCACAAAACATTGTCCCCTGTTCAGTTTAGATTGACAGTAAAAATGGTGCTGATGTTAATTATTAAGTTTATAGCTTTGTAGTGAAATGAAAATACCACAAACTCCCTGCATATTATGTGCAGATATTGTTAAAGAAAGCTTACACAAGCAACGTAAATACTTAATGCAGCACTGTAAAAACCTCAGTGGCAAATGGCTATGTCTGCACTCTGTTCCAAACAGGAACATGTTCCAAGGTAATCATCACTTTAAGTGAAGAAATGAATTGTAAATAACTGGAAGTAAATTAAGTGTCTTCTGTTGGGTAATGCAGATCATTTATATTTTTGCTTTATTAATGATTTATGGATGTGTATACAGCTAGAGGAATAGCTGAGTTACACTCCCTCTCACACACTTAAGGAGAATTACACACAGAAAAGAAAACCCACTTTTACCTCAAGGATGAGGATGGAATTTTGTGACAGAAAATGTTAAAGAATATCACAGAACTGGCACAGGGTTAAATGGTAACATTTCACAGCACTGCCACAGTCACATTTTACACAGAACCTTGAATCTTCTATTATTGGCAATCTGCTGAAAGAATAGGCAATACTGTTTATGGAGACTGCATTTATCTTATAGATTTGGACAAAGGGGTTCAGGTGGTAGTCGTATGTGAGAAAGCAAATCCATATGGAGCACACACGAGAATATCTACAGGATAAGAAAGCTTGGATTATGAGTTATGTAGTTATTCAGACATTGGTGCAGCTTGGTCTTTTTGAAAATAATCAGTATTTCCACATGCAGTCACTTGTTCCTCAATTTTGCAATCAAATGAAAAGACTAAACTTCATTACGCTGATGGGTATTAAACCCATCTCGATAATTCATCTCTACTCAGGGTATAAAAACCACAAGATCCATACCAGTGGAAACACTACTTCCCCAGTTTCAGGCACGATCAAGTGGCAAATTTTACTATATGATTTTTTTTCAGAAGTTCACGCTTCAGATGTGGTGGTAACACACAAAAGTAAATAGAAAATGCAGTTTCCTGGTAATAACAAATTTTATTGAAGAGTTAGGTTTGCTCAGTCAAAAGCTAGAATTCTAGCTGAATGGCAACTTCACCTCACTAAAATTTAGGGCTTATGTGAAACCTTCAGAAGTTGATAATCTTTGTACTCATCCAACCGATGATGTCATTGACAGTGCCACAGGGAGCAGCATTTAACTTTGAGTATCCTAATGTTCTGAAGTTACATTGTTTTCTTAATTACACAATTCCATTCCAATATCACAAAACAAATGACCATACATATTATGAACATCTTTTTTGTAACTTATAGCTGCTGCTACTTCAACTAAAATACAAATCCCCCTTCCTGCACTCGTGGCATTGTTTTGTTTCTGAATCATTTCCTTTCATATGGCATTGCTGTTAAATATGGCTGATCTTCAATTTGTTTGCGCTGCATTCACATTATGAAAAGTTCAATCACCACGTGTTTTTATGATCAAATATTGAGCTTCCAGACTAGATTTTATTTGGGCACAAAGTGGCAGCACTTTGGGTAAAAGTGCATTTGATAGGCAGAGCACAAAATCTCATCTCTTTCAGCAGCACCAAGACACAATCTCAGACCATTTACATTGCACCATTTAAATTACCTACTCTCCTCATTGTTTTGCATGCAGTACCATAGTTTTAGCCATCATTGTATTTTTTTTTATATCTCTCAACAGTTTTCAAGAGCCACTGTATTAAAATCCTCACAGAACCAGCTGGCAGTAAGCACCACCCACCGATGTCACTGTCGACACAGTGAAGGACAACTGGATGATGTGTTCCAGCTCCTGTGAACGTTTCCACAATTGTACCAAAGTGGATTTTGAACCCACAGCCAGTCAAAATCATTTCAGTTCAGACACGAACTGAGTTTTGAATAGTTTTATTGTGGTTTACTTACAGGAGAATAATAATTACAGTAAAACGAGATTATAAAATGTGAGCAGTATTCATTTTTTCACTAATAAATTAGAAACAGTTGGATTTATTGTAATTGATTATGAATGTAGGAAAAACCACAAAGGCAAATTTCATTTGCAGAATATAAATCTAATATAAATAGAACACACAGCATCTGGTGTCCACAGAGCTTGACCTACCTTTTTTTAGACTAACCAATCCTACTAGTAGTGATCACACCAGACATATCAAACTCGTTCAAATCCATAGTTTCACCATTGTGAGGCAACAATCTGGGTGTAGTACCACCAATGATGGCTTTAGTTTTGGAAAGATAAGCCAGCAGTTGTTTTCCCTCAGTGTACACAAATTTCATCCATAATTCCACCAAGACTGGAGCTTTTACATGAAGTTACCTACTTCTATCTTTTCGCCCCTCCTTCTAGCAGCATACGGAATTGCAGTAATTAAACAGTCAGTTTCTATTGCAGGCGATTCTAGATTTTCTTTGTGTGATATGACCAAATACATAAACATCACTCAGCTTATATCCTATAAAGATATTTCACACAAAGCAA
The DNA here is from genome assembly GCF_036365525.1 of Heterodontus francisci. Classification (NCBI taxonomy): domain Eukaryota; kingdom Metazoa; phylum Chordata; class Chondrichthyes; order Heterodontiformes; family Heterodontidae; genus Heterodontus; species Heterodontus francisci. Next base: position 65,566,779 of record NC_090385.1, read on the forward strand.
AAGAAATGGTTTCATTTAATTCCAGTTGCTGGGTGTTTTACACATTTTTGTAAACTGTGAAGTTTAGAACAGCAAACAAGCAGCACCTTAATCTATTTTGGCCTGATACAAATTAGAAGCTTTTCATTGGACAGGCCTTTGCACCACACATTAAGGGAAAGGTGTAATTCACGTTGAAATGTGTTTAATTATCTGTGATGGGTATCATATTACTTAACTCTAACTAGCCAGTGTTGGGTCAGCTGAAAACAATTTGAAGGGTGACAGGCTGTGGAAGGTCAGAATCAATAAACTGATCAATAAATTGCTGAGAAGTTTTTTTTAAAATTTTGTTAAAATGTCTATTGAACTGCATCCATTTAATTCATAAATTGTCACTTTTTAAAACTAATGGAGATAACAGTAAAGACAAAAATCAAGGTTAATGGCATCTGGAGCACAATCTGTTTAAAGCTGGAAAAAGCACATATCTGTTGTTCAATTTATAGTGGAAAGCAGATTTTGCCATCCAACTAATTTTCAATGGCCTCTGCAGAAAGGTTATTGTGAAGTAATCCATTTAAGAAGTAGAAAAGTGCTTTTTGTGTATGACAAATGATTTCTTATTAACCTTGTAAGTAAATATTAAATAGTGTTGCCATGCAACACACATCACCCTGACTGTACTATGGTAGTAACATGAGCACATTTGATTATTTGTATCACCCAATTCATCGTAGAGGCTATATCCAAAAATTGGTGGAAGCTAAAATAAGATAAAGTTTTATTCTGGTGAAGTCTAAGAGTCTTTATCATCACAAGAACTCCCACCTTGATCAAGCTGTGCAGTAATATAAAGTGGTTTATTAGTTTATGTTTAATATAGTTGGGAATCAATCAGAACATTTCCTCAGTAAAATAAAAGCAAAATACTGCAGATGCTGGAAATCTGAAATAAAAACAGGAAGTGCTGGAAATACTCAGCAGGTCTGGCAGCATCTGTGGAGAGAGAAGTAGAATTAACGTTTCAGGTCAGTGACCTTTCATCAGAACAGTTCTGATGAAAGGTCACAGACCTGAAATGTTAACTGCTTCTCTTTCCACAGATATTGCCTGACCTGCGGAGTATTTCCAGCACTTCCTGTTTTTATTTCAGAACATTTCCTCTCTAACTCAAGCTTTGCACCATTTTTGCATAGTTTTACATTTTAATGCACTGTAAGCCCTAATACAAACAGCATGACATGGGCATTAATTTAATGGTACTTACACAAATAAAAGTTGGAAAAATACAGAATGCCATTCCTCCTTTAAGGAGGTGCAAGTATTCTGATTTTTTAAAACTCATCCTTAGCCTGTATTTAATTTTTGGAAAATGAGCATTTGCAACACCTGCATCCAATTTGTGGTTTTCTTGTTTTTAAGGGATAAGTGTTCTCTACTGAATAGCTATATAAATCTGAAATATAAAGGGAAATGGTAAGTACACTAAAGGTGTCTCTTGTTGCCATATGTTGTGCTTTGGAACTGCTGTTTTGAGATATCCTGGGAGCAGACATGTTGGGATAATTTTAACCTCCTCCCTCCCCCACAAAATGGGAGGGTTGGGTTTGGTTTGAGTAGGTGGTTCAAATGTTAAAAATCTGAAACAGGATCCTAACATGCCTCAAACCAGCCCACTTTTGGCATTAATGGAGGTGGGATAAGGGGCGGGTGACCAATCCACCCTCGGGGGTTGAGGGGAGTAGATTGGTCATTGAAACCTTTTGAAGAGGCTGAGTGCCTTCATTTTAACAGGACTTCTACGCTTAACCCAAATTGACTGGGTTTCCCAAAACCCGACAAGTAACAGGAGGTGGGAAGGGCTGGATCCATCACGTAAGTGCTTTATTTACAGCACTACTTGTGGGCCAGCAGTGTTTTATCCTGTCCGACAAGCTAATCTGTGAACACCCCCTCCATCTCAATGATCTCTCCCTGACATCCCAAATTATCAACACCTCCAAATCACTGAACGCACCCCCCCCCCCCCCACCTGTCCTGCTATCATGGAATCCCCTCATCTCTGACTAACCCTCTGACTTTCCCTGAGACCCCCTTTTCTGCCCCTGACCTTCAACACAACTCTGATCTCTCCCCAACTCCCTGTGATCTTTGAACCCCCAACCACCTCATGATCACCCCCAATCCTCCCAAACATATAGTATCCAACCTTCCCCCCCACCCCCCAACACCCTGCCGTACGATCTCTACCCACAAAAGCACTAAACCTACAGGGTCTGATGGATTCCTTGTGGTCTCTAGTGGCAAACTGGTGCTTTGCAAATTCCTGCTCCCAGATGCTGGCATCCTGCATCCTACTAGGTTATCGCGGGATTCAGGTTATGCATGGTAACAGGTCCCAAGAGTTAAAATAGCCTGAGCTTCAATTCTGTGAGTAAAAGTGAGGCAGACATTCGCCCTGCCAGCCCCACACTCACCTCTTGTCCCAATGCACCACCATGTTCTCAAGGGCAATTAGGGATGGGCAATAAATGCTGGCCTAGCCAGCGACGCCCACATCCAAGGAACAAATTAAAAAAAGGTTTAAATTTGGCCAGACTTTTTGCGCTGAATTTTATTAGCATGCTGCACTTCATGGCGGCGCGCTTTTAACTCGGCAGCATGCCCACACTCAGCGCCCGCCGCAGATCCCCAGCGATATTATGCGTGGGGGTTCATTAGCATCACTGCGATGTGCCGCCACCCCCCCCTGCCCCTACGTGGGGAGAGGCGGGACATCTGGGGCAGTGAGGGAGCTTTTGTCAGCTGTGTAGCAGGTGCTGGGGTCCTATTTAAAGTGCCCCAGCACCTGCTTCCTGACAGCTGTCAAAAAAATACTTACCTGACTGTTGAAGAGTGGGGCTGCTGTCAATCTGGCAGCAAAGCAGAAAGTGCTGGAGAAACTCTGCAGGTCTGGCAGCATCTGTGGAGCGAGAAGCAGAATTAACTTTCAGGTCCATGACCACTTGCTGCCACATATTTACCCTGCTGTATCCCAGTGTCCTGTGAAGTTGCGATCCTCTTCTTCCACTCAAGTGAAACATTCCTTCTTGTAGGCATGCCAGACCTGGGTGAATAATCTTAATTTTGCACACACCAGGACATGAGACTTAAATGTACCATAAAAGGCAAACACACAACAGAAATAAAACCATAATTGAAGAATATCTACATACTATGGGCTTCTAATCATCTGACTGTGAAAAGCTGCAGACTAATATGCATTTGAAATCTGTATTCATTTCTCTGCTTACTGTTATGTGAAAATACATGCAACTGCAATTAAATGATCTTTGTAAAAAAGCAGGAAAATATGTTCATATTCTGTCTGCATTGCCAACTAGAAATATTACACCAATAATTATGATCAACTGCTGCAGAAGCAAAGTGTACGTGAACATGTGTCGATGTGTAATAGATGAAAAACTGTGACATCAGCTTAGATTTCCTCACTAGTCCTGCATTTGTTTTCAAACGTGCAAAAACAACCTTGTAACCAGAAGTTAGAGCAGTTACACTGTGGAGTCACCTTTGCACTTAAAGGACCACACCAAAACCTGAAGATGGTAGAGGGGTGCTCTAGGGTGGCCACACAGTTCAGCGATATGTCCCTGTTCACTCTCCTCAAGGCTGTGTGGGCAAGGCAGGAGGTCCTTTTACCCAGTGATGGTAAGAAGAGGCCCCCCCCCGCTTGACCAAGGCAGTCTGGCTGGAGGTGGCAGGGGAGGTGAGTAGTTGTGGGGCCTTCCGGCGATAAAGAATCCAATGTAGGAAGAGGATGAACAACCAATTCCCCCAGCCAGCTGGGGCCCTTCAGTCCTCATGCGCGCAGAGGACAACTGCCAAAGTCATCCACAGCCAAAGGGCAATCAGATCAGCAACCTTCCTCCAGTTAGGCTGCTAGCGCAAAGGTTGCACTGAAAAGGGGCACTCGCAAGCATTTAAAGAGAGCACACTGGCGCAAATGGGAATGCACGGGTGTCACAGCAATGTAAATATGTTTTTCACTAAATGTTCCTCACCAGCATGTGTGTCCTTTTCTCTGTGTGAATGATGTGTGCCAGCCTGTAGCCCCAATGTCACATCCCTTTGCACCGTTGGCCCTTCAGGAGAGCCAACATATACAATAATATCATTGCCATGCCACCATTACACATGAGCGTCTCCACAGATGCAGTGACATGGACATTGGCTCAGTCAGCTGCTGCCTCTAATGGTTTAGCCAGGGATGCTGCAGATGTAGACAGGTGCATAGCAGGAGAGCAAGGGTGAGGTGTGGCCTGCTGAGCTCATGTCGGTTCCTATGGAGCAGAGAGCCTTTGTCGGTTAAACCACTGCCATACATCCCTAGCTCACTGCTAGCCCTCCCTGCAGAGCCTGGCTGCCATCTGCCCTCCCATGCGTTTTTCCTGTTGTAGGTCCTCATAGTCTGAGGAGGAATCCTGTTGATGTCTCTCCTCATTATGCCAGACCTGCCCCCTATTGGGTGCGTAATTGTGCAGAGCTAGATTTTTTGGCCATGGTAAAGAACATCACACTACCAATCCAGGCATTAAAAGCGTGTTGTCAGCATGCCGATCGCCTGCTAAATGGTGGCTCTTGTAGCTCAGTGGCTGGCATTGTGGCTCTCCTCTGCAGCAGTGGTGGGGTCTCTCACTAGTGTCAGGAGCCATGTCTGCAAGGGATAGCCCTTATCTCCAAGAAGCCACCCCTCCATCTGAGCCAGTTCAGTGAACAGCGGTGGCAGCTGGAACTGGTGCAGGGCCCAGGTATCATGGCAGCTGCCTGAGAAGTGGGCACAGATTTGCATGAAGCATCTCCGGTGATCACATACCAGCTTCACCTAGATTGAAAGAATTCCTTTAATGGTTACGTTTGCAGGTGGCCACATGGGCGCAGTCGATGACCCCTTGTACCTTTGGTTATCTGGCAATGGTGCTGATACCGATGACCCCCTGGGCCTGGCTGTGAGAGTCCGTCCTGAAGCGTACGCATTCACTGGCCCTCCGGTGCAGGGCACAGTGACCTCCCTGATGCAGCAGTGCCCTGCTGACTGTGTGACCCCCACAAAGGTCTCTGGTGGGCCCCTGAAAAGCTGCATAGGTGTCAGGCTTAAGAACCGCTGCCACTATGAGTACCGCAGGCATAAGATGTCCTCTGAAGCCCATGGGCTGCAGGTCATCATGGAGCAGGGCACAGAGACGCAGGGCACAGAGGGTACATGTGCAATCTCCTCTGACACTGGTGCTCTGACATCTGCTGGCATATCATGTGGGGCCTGCAGAGGCGCAGTGACCGTAGTGGCGAGCTCCCCTTGGGGGCTGCCCCTCACGACCGGAGGCCTCTACGTGGACCACACCTGCCTGTTGATTTTGCCTCTGACGCATATGGATCCTCAGGAGAAGTGGATCACACAATCTAGGATGAGACAAACCCATTTCCAAGTGATAAATAAAGTTGTATCCTTCATTTATTTGAAGGTTCTTAACAGGGCAGAGATTGGTGTTCATGGGTATATCAGCTGCTTTCATGGATCAGCTATGTGGTGTGGCATGGCATTGCCCATCTTGGCTAACACTCAGAGTGGCACAGCATGACCACATAAAGATTCTACCAGCTGCATATAACCTTAACACTCCTACCCTTTCTGGCACCCTCCCCACTCACAGGATGACTAGAGTTCCATTGCTCCTTCACAAACACAAACAAATGCAGAGCCTACACTGTTTACGGAGGGAGGTTACACAGTACCTCCCTTCATGCCTGCAGAGTTTTCCCTCCAGTAATCCCAGACCCCCTCCCTCCTCGCTTTAAGAATGCAGAACTGAGACCCCTATAATCCCACCTCCCTCCTCCCTTCAAGTATGCAGAGTTCAGACCCCTGTATATCTGGACTTAGCGTCACTGTCGAGTACTCCTGCTTCCGTCTGCTTTTCTGTTTGTAAACAGGACGGCACCTGATGGCTGCCCATAAAATGCGGAAATGTGGAGCGAGAGGTGATGGGATGCATAATCTGGAGAGGTAAGTGGCATTTTACATATGGTAAAATTTGGGGTGCCACTGCCGAGTGGCAGGGGGGCCTCACTGAGGTCTCCCCACCGTCGGTAATATGCGGCGGGCCCTTCTCGACGTCAGGAGTCGAGGCGGGCCTCTCCCGGCAGAATTTTATGGGCCTCCCTGCTGCGACCCACAGCGTCAAGGGGCTGGTAAAATTCAGCCCTCTGCCTCAACTACTAACTCTGGGCATGAATTCCACATCCTCACAACCCTGTTTACAGGTCTTGTTCTTAACCCCACTACTATCTGCTTAAATCTACCCTGTCCGCATTGTAGTAAATCTGTGTTACAGACTCATGTTGCTACTAATATTAATCGGGGTATGATTCTAAACTCCCCAATGAACATGAACAAAGTTTCAGATCATCTATCCATCTCTGAGTGTCTTCCTGATGTGAATAACGGAGTTCTTTTTATCTGCCGTTAGTCCAGATGAATAATAAACAGCTTCATATAAGCAGCCGTACCTTTGTCATCAATCTCTCCAACTGTTTTCCATTATTCCGATCTCTAATGCATGTCCAAGTGATCATGGAGCACAATCATAATGGGTTGACTGGTTCACTTAAAGTCATCCACAACCAAGAGGAAATGTGGGATGTCCCCTGCCTTATTGGTGACAGTAACCAAATTATTATTTTAAATTACCCAGTCTTAGTTTGAACAGCTCACTTGCCATATATTACTGGTGTCTTTTCCTCCAGGGTAGGGTGGAGAGGGTGGTGACACTTCTGTTTGTTCATGCCCGATGCTACCCTATTGGCCTCCAACTACCCAAAATAGGATGATTCCATCAATGTCAATAATAATGAGAGGTTAAAATATAACTTGGTAAAAGTTGTTCCTATTAGGTTTGCAAACATTTAAAAGAATATATGTGGACTTTTCTCTTGCACTCATCTAATTTTGGAGGTGAGGATGAGGGACAGTCAACTCCTGTTACTTCAAAGTCATATGGACATACAAACTAGGAGCAGGAGTAGGCTATTTGGCCCCTAGAGCCTGCTCCACCTTTCTATAAGATCATGGCTGATCTGTTTGTGGACACAACTCCACTTTCCTGCCTACCCCCAATACCCTTTGACTCCCTTATTTGTCAAAAATCTGTCTACCTCTACCTTAAAAGCATACAATGATCCTGCCTCCACCACTCCCTGGGGAAGAGAGTTCCACAGACTCATGACCGTCTGAGAGAAAAAAATTCTCCTCATCTCCATCTTAAATGGGAGACCCCTTATTTTTACACTTTGTCCCCTAGTTTTAGTCTCTCCCACAAGGCGAAACATCTTTTCAACATCCACCCTGTCAAGTCCCTTCAGGATCTTTTATGTTTCAATAAGATCACCTCTCATCCTTCTAAATTCTAATGAATACATACCCAACCTGTCCAAACTTTTCTCATATGATAACCTTCTCATCCTGGGAATCAGTCGAGTGAACCTTCTCTGAACTGCTTCCAATGCAATTATATCCTTTCTTAAGTAAGGAGACCAAAACTGGACACAATACTCCAGATGTGGTCTCACCAATGCCCTGTGTAACTGTAGGAAAAAATCTTCACTTTTATATTCCATTCCCCTTGCAATAAACAACAACATTGCATTTGCCTTCTTAAGCACTTGCTGAGCCTGCATAATAACTTTTTGTGTTCCATGAACTAAGACACCCAGATCCCTCTATATCTCAGAGTTCTGCAATCTCTCTGCATTTAAACAATATGTTGCTTTTCTATTTTTCTGGCCAAAGTGGACAAGTTCACATTTTCCCACATTATACTCCATCTGCCAAATCTTTGCCCACTCACTTAACCTATCTATATCCCTTTGCAGACTCCTTATGTCCTCTTCACAAGGTTGGAGACAGACAGAGAGAGAGAGAGAGCACGGTGGGAACGGAGGTTTAAAAAGCGAGCCAAAAGCCCAGAGGCGGAGTCCAGAGACAGACAGAGAAAGAGAGAGGAGCACGGTGGGAGGGGAGGTTTAAAAAGTGCACCAAAATCCCGGAGTTGGAGACCGGAGGCAGAGACAGAGTGAGAGAGAGGAGCACGGCGGGAGCAGCAGGAGCAGAACAGGGAAAAATCGAAAATTGACATCAGCGTGATGTCACAATCAACAGAGAGAGCAGGGAAATGGAGAGCTGCTGGGGTGAGTTTACAGGTAAGCTTTTAATTTAATTTAATTTAAATCAAACATAGCATCAAACATCACAGGCAAGCAGGTAGGTGATTGATTTCGGGAGAAGCTACTGATTGGTCAGTATCTGGTAAGTGATTAAGGTCCATCCTAATTCTAACTTTTAAAATAGTAAAGGCACCAGTGGTAAGCTTAATAAAATACATTAAAAAAGTAAAATAAAATAAATAATTGAATAAAATAATTAAGTAGTTAATTAAAACACATTAAGGATAGCCGGACAGGTTATGTGTCATGGCTGCAGCATGTGGGAGCTCTGGAATGCCAGCGTGATTCAGGGTAAACACGTCTGCAGTATGTACTTGCGGCTCAAAGAGCTTTAGCTCAGAGTCATTGAACTGGAGTCCGAGCTACAGACACTGCGACACATCAGGGAGGGGGAAATTTACCTGGACTTTTTGTACCAGGAAGCGGTCACACCGCTTAGGGTAGGGTCTTCTGATTTAGTCAGTAGTCAGGGACAGAAGAGTGTGGCTGCAGCTGAGGCAGGTAAGGGCACCCAGAGGGCAGGAGTGCAGGAGCCTCAGCTTTTGCAATTGTCCAACAGGTTTGAAGTTCTTTCAGCTTTTTTGGATGAGAGTGGGGGCTGCAGGGTGGATGAGCAACCTGACCATGGCACCATGTACAGGAAGACATTCAAGTGGAGGGAGAAAAAAGGAATGTAGTGGTAGTTGGGGACAGTATAGTTAGGGGGATTGGCACTGTTCTCTGCAGCAAAGAGCGAGAGTCCAGATTGCTGTGTTGCCTGCCCTGTGCCAGGGTTCGGGACATCTACTCAAAGCTGGAGAGGAACTTAGAGTGGGAGGGGGAGGATCCAGTCTTCATGGTCCATGTAGGTACCAATGACATAGGCAGGACAAGGAAAGAGGTTCTGCATAGTCAGTATGAGGAACTAGGTGCCAAATTAAGAAGCAAAACCTCAAAGGTAATAATCTCTGGAATATTACCTGAGCCACATGCCAATTGGCACAGGGAATATAAGATTAGAGAAATTAAAGCGTAGCTCAAAGTCTGGTGTAGTAGAAGTGGGTTCCGGTTTGTGGGGCACTGGCAGCAGTATTGGGGAAAGTGGTGGCTGTACCATTCGGATGGTCTACACCTGAACGATGCTGGGGCCGGTGTTCTAGCGAGCTGCAGAATGAGGGAAGTAGAGAGGGTGTTAAACTGAATAGTGGGGGCAAGGGATCAAATTTGGGAAGATATGGTAAATCAAGGAGTAGAGACAAGGCAAGAGAGAAAGGTATTAATATGGGAAATGATAAACATACTGTGATAGGAAGGGACAGAGTGTACGAATCTAAGAGTAAATCAACAGTTAAGGCTAGACATTACAAAAATAATAAAAGGGCAAAACTAAAGGCTCTGTATCTGAATGCACGTAGCAGTTGAAACAAAACAGATGAACTGAGAGCGCAAATAGAAATAAATAAGTATGATCTGATAGCCATAATAGAGACATGGCTGCAGGACGATATAGACTGGGACCTGAATATTGAAGGGTATATGGCATTTTGGAAGGATGGGCAGCTTGGAAAAGGTGGAGCGGTAGAGAGGGATGAACTAAGTTCAGGAGACAAGGATGTAGAAGCAGTTTGGGTAGAGACGAGAAATGATAAAGACAAGAAGTCACTTGTGGGAGTGGTGTACAGGCCACCAAACATTAACCACACTGTAGGACGAGGTATAAAGGAAGAAATAATGGGAGCTTGTCAGAAAGGTACAGTGATAATTATGGGAGATTGTAACCTACATATAGACTGGAAAAATCAGATGGGCAGAGGTAGCCTAAATGAGGAGTACATAGAATGTTTTCAGGATAATTTCTTGGAACAATACGTTCTGGAACCAGCCAGAGAGCAGGCTATACTAGACCTGGGATTGTGCAACAAGATAGGATTAATTAATTACCTCATAGTTATGGCACCCCTAGGTAGGAGCGATCATAATATGATTGAATTTTACATTCAGTTTGAGGGAGAGAAAAGGGGGTCTAAGATTAGTATTTTAAACTTAATTAGGTGCAATTATGAAGGCATGAAATCAGAGCTAGCTAAAGTGAACTGGCAAATCAAGTTAAGGGATAGGTCAATAGAGATGCAGCAGCAGACATTTAAGAGGATATTTCAGAATACACAAAATAGATATATTTCTACGAGAAAGAAAAATTCCAAGGGTGGGACCTGCCATCCGTGGTTAACTAAAACCGTTAAAAATAGTATTCAACTTAAAGAAAAAGCCTATAATTGCACAAAGATGGGAGGCAGGTCAGAAGATTGGACAGAATATAAAAAACAGCAAAGAATGACTAAAAGATTGATAAGGAAGGTAAAATTAGAGTTCGAGAGCAAGATAGCTTGAAATATAAAGACAGATAGTAAGAGTTTCTATAGATATTTAAAAAAGAAAAGAGTTAACAAAGTGAGTGTTGGTCCTATAGAAAGTGAGTCTGGGGAATTAATAATGGATAACAAGGAGATGGCAGATGAACTGAACAGATATTTTGCATCGGTCTTCAATGTTGAGGATACAAGTAACATCCCAGTATTAGCTGTAAGTCAGGAAATGGAAGGGAGGGAGGAACTCAAGAAAATTACAATCACCAGGGAAGTGGTACTGAATAAATTGTTGGAGCTGCGGGCTGACAAGTCCCTGGGTCCTGATGGACATCATCCTAGGGTGTTAAAAGAAATGGCTAGTAAGATAGTTGATGCGTTAGTTTTAATTTTCCAAAATTCCCTAGATTCGGGGAAGGTACCGTTAGATTGGAAAATAGCAAATATAACTCCTTTATTCAAAATGGGAGGGAGACAGAAAGCAGGAAACTGCAGGCCATCTGTCTTCGGGAAAATGTTAGAAGCTATTATTAAAGACATTACAGCAGGGCATTTAGAAAAATTCAAGGTAATCAGGCAGAGTCAACATGGCTTTGTGAAAGGGAAATCATGTTTAACCAATTTATTAGCGTTCTTTGAGGGAGTTACATGTGCTGTGGATAAAGGGGAACTGGTGGATATACTGCACTTAGATTTCCAGAAGGCATTTGATAAGGTGCCACATCAAAGTTTATTGCAGAAAATAAAAGCTCATGGTGCAGGGGATAACATATTGGCATGGATAGAAGATTGGCGAGCTAACAGGAAACAGAGAGTAGGCATAAATGGGTCATTTTCTGGTTGGCAAAATGTAACGAGTGGTGTGCCACAGGGATCTGTGCTGGGGTCTCAACTTTTTACAATTTATATAAATGACTTAGATGAAGGGACCGAAGGTATGGTTGCTAAATTTGCTGATGACACAAAGATAGGTAGGAAAGTAACTTATTAAGAGGACATAAAGGGGCTACAAAAGGCTTTAGATAGGTTAAGTGAATGGGCAAAGACCTGGCAAATGAAGTATAATGTGGGAAAGTGTGAAATTGTCCACTTTGGCAAGAAGAATAAAAAAGAAGAATATTATCTAAATGGTAAGAGATTGCAGAGCTCTGAGATGCAAAGGGATCTGGGTGTCCTAGTGCATGAATCACAAAAGGTTAGTATGCAGATACAGCACATAATTAGGAAAGCTAATAGAATGTTATCGTTTATTGCGAGGGGAATTGAATACAAAAGTAGGGAGGTTATGCTTCAGCTATACAGGGCATTGGTGAGACCACATCTGGAGTACTGTGTACAGTGCTGGTTTCCTTATTTAAGGAAGGATGTAAATGCATTGGAGGCAGTACAGAGAAGGTTTACTAGACTAATAACTGGCGTGGATGGGCTGTCTTATGAGGAATGGTTGGACAGGCTAGGCTAGTATCCTCTGGAATTTAGAAGAATAAGAGACGACTCGATTGAAACATATAACATCTTGACAGGGTGGATGTGGAAAGGATGTTTCCCCTTGTGGGGAGTATCTAGAACTGAGAGTCAGTGTTTAAAAATAACGGGTCGCCCATTTAAGACAGAGATGAGGAGAAACTTTTTCTCTCTAAGGGTCATGAGTCTTTGGAATTCTCTTCCTCAAAAGGCAGTGGAAGCAGAGTCTTTGAATATTTTTAAGGCAGAGGTAGATAGATTCTTGATAAGCAAGGGGATGAAAGGTTATCGGGGGTAGGTGGGAATGTGGAGTAATCAGTTCAGCATGAACTTATTGAATGGCAGGTGCAGGCTCGAAGGACCGAGTGGCCTACTCTTCTCCTAATTCATATGTTCGTATGTATTCTTCTATCTATCTTCGTGTTGTCAGCAAATTTAGCAACCATACATTCTGTCCCTTCATCCAAGTCTTTTTTTTTGCTTGGAAATTGATCCAGTAATTCAAATAAAAGAATTTCAATATGACAGCACAGGAGCACAAGGGGTAGTATATTGCACTGGATAGAAAATTGGTTGGCAGACAGGAAACAAAGAGTAGGAATAAACGGATCTTTTTCCGAATGGCAGGCAGTGACTAGTGTGGTACCGCAGAGATCGGTGCTAGGACCCCAGCTATTCACAATATATATTAATGATTTAGATGAGGAAACTAAATGTAATATCTCCAAATTTGCAGATGACACAAAACTGGGTGGGAGGGTGAGTTGTGAGGAGGATGCAGAAAGGCTTCAGGGTGATTTGGACAAGAGAAGTGAGTGGGCTAATGCATGGAAAATGCAGCATAATGTGGATAAATGTGAGGTTATCCACTTTGGTAGCAAAAACAGGAAGGCAGATTATTATCTGAACGGCTATAAACTGAGAGAGGTGAATATGCAACGAGACCTGGGTGTTCTCGTACACCAGTTGCCGAAGGTAAGCATGCAGGTGAAACAGGCGGTGAAAAAGGAAAATGGTATGTTGGCCTTCGTAGCGAGAGGATTCGACTACAGGAGCAGGGATGTCTTGCTGCAATTATACAGGGCCTTGGTGAGGCCACACCTGGAATATTGTGTGCAGTTTTAGTCTCCTTATCTGAGAAAGGATGTTCTTGCTATAGAGGGCGTGCAGCGAAGGTTTACCAGACTGATTCCTGGGATGGCAGGACTGACGTATGAGGAGAGATAGAGTCGGTTAGGATTATATTCGCTGGAGTTCAGAACAGTGAGGGGGGATCTCATAAAAATCTATAAAATTCTAACAGGACTTGACAGGGTAGATGCAGGAAGGATGTTCCCGATGGTGGGGGAGTCCAGAACCAGGGGTCATAGTCTAAGGATACGGAGTAAACCTTGCAGGACTGAGATGAGGAGAAATTACTTCACCCAGAGAATGGTGAGCCTGTGGAATTCGCTACCACAGAAAGCAGTTGAGGCCAAAACATTGTATGTTTTCAAGAAGGAGTTAGATATAGCTCTTGGGGCGAAAGGGATCAAAGGATAGGGGGGGAAAGCGGGAACAGGTTACTGAGTTGGATGATCAGCCATGATCATAATGAATGGCGGAGCAGGCTCGAAGGACCGAATCACCTACTCCTGCTCCTATTTTCTATGTTTCTATGAATTTCTTTACATAACTTCTATTTGAGTTATCAGTTCCTTTGAATTAAGAAGAGGAACCTGCACTACTGTGTCTGAGGCAGGGACACCTTCGGCTTTAGCGTCCTGGCCTAGCACATGAAGCTGAGAGGGCAGATGCATGGTTTGTTCCCCAGCCGTTGCCAGTATTCCTGTAGCTCACTACAAAGAGCACCAGAAATTGCCCACATATGATTCTCCTCTTTGATTATCTCTCCTCCCACAACCAGGAAGCTGGCAACTTCTATTCTGTGCCTGGTAGCACCAAATCCAGGACTGAAACTTGCTTTCATCCCAACCCCATGGTACTGAGTGTTAGCTTGATAATACTCACCTGCACCACACCTCTCACAGGTTATTTTTTAAGCTTACTACTATGACATTAAACTTCAGAACAACATATTTTTCACCAAGCTGTTGGAACATAATAAGAATTATTAAATGGGACATAAATATCTCCATTTTAACCACTATGCATTTTGTTCTGAGTTAGCATCAGCTTTACAGTGTAATCTAATTATCTGAGACTGTTTAAAAAGGATTTACTAAATGAAATGTGTGCAAATCTTCTTCCATTGATGGTAGTAGGAACATAACATTGACCTTTCTACTTTAACCTCTGAATCCTCAGTGCACTGAGCTTTCTTTTAACAGTAAAGTAAATTTAAGATGAAATTAGAACCAATCATCAAAAGCCAAAGCACCATCTGTCTCACAGTATCTAAAATTGGTTTTGCATTAGGCCCCAGTGTACTCAGGCATTTCTTATTTTATACTGTAACAGCCCCAGTTTCAAGCTTTAGAACTTGACAGTTCAACCTATACATCATGGAAGCTAACATGCTACATCTACTGGAACAATTTTCACTTTGTGGGGAATCAAATTCCCTCCAAGCCAGTCAGCAAATTCACTGACAGGGATGGACTAGTGTTAAAGGGCCAGGTAAATTCAAGTTTCGTAAAATTTAATAAAATAAACTAACTATGCACCCTCCCACCACCCCTGTCACCCCCCCCCCCCCGCACCCCCCCATGCACCCCCACCAATGGCATATCGCAACATTTCTGCCCTTTGCCTCCCCCCCGGAATACAGGTATTTACAATTTGACCTATCCCCCCTACCAAAGTTCGGCACTTTTGTCCTTTACCCCTTCCCGTCATCACCCCACCCCCCCAACCAATCCGCAGAGTTGTAACCCCACTCCCCCCCACCACCCCCACCTGGAGAAACAATCCTCCTCCCTCCTCCCCACAGGTGTTGCGCCTCGTGTCCCCGAATGAGGATTCGAGGGCACAGCATTGTCGCCTGCCCGAATGAAGATCGGTGCAGCGATTAAGGAGGTGATAGGACCCTCATTAAATCAGGTATGTTAATTTATTTCCATTTGTAATTTGTGGTCCTGTCGCCAAGCAGCCGCCACGAGGCCTCACTGCCACCGCCGAGATCGGTATGGGGCCTGCCGCCATTGGGGTCGGTGGCGGGCCTCCGCCGTACCAACCTGCATTGCCCCCTTGCCATGGTTCCCGACAGTGGAGGGGCTTTAAAATCCAGCCCCTTGAATCTACAATCTGACCATTAGGCAAGAGTGCGACCAAGTGAGCCAAGCTGACACTAAGGACTTCAATTATTGTAGAGCTATATTAATAATGTCATAATAGTTAAATCTATTTCATTTTACATGCAAAATACAACAAAAGGCAGCATAATCACTTTTTTGTCAGCTATTGAATCCATTGTTATCCAATAATTAGTTGACTTTAAATTATCCTATTAAGTTAAAACATCTATCTTGACTGGGTGCAATTTTGCATCTCCTGCAATTAATACATTAAATCCTAATTCAGTTGGAGTCATATAGAACTACCTTGTGTCAAAAGTCTGTGAGTACCTAATGCATAAAAAGTCATTTTTTTCAGGGACTGTACCAAACCCCTGCACAGCATTTCTCTGTGATACAATTGGAAAAAACGTGGTTTATGTATTCCTCTGCAGCTGTAAATTGTTGAGATTTTTTTCTTGCTTGTTAAAAATTCACAAAAAGGCAAGACTTAGTAGTTTTAAGGCATAGCAACAGTAGCAAGTGAAAGGTGCCAACACTTATTAGAGTTAAGTAACTTTCTTTGTTCATTGCAGTATATCAGTTGCAATAATTTCCACTTATTGTTGGTTTGGGAAATGCTTTAATATACAAAATGAAGCAATTTTCTCCATGAAGACCATATGTTGAGAAGAACATCATATGATTGCACCAAGTAGTTACAAAACCTGATGACAATATCGTTTTGAGACCTTTCAAAGAACAGGTATCGAGCTGTGTCTCATTTCTGCTCATTTTGAACAGAATGAAGGTGACACAAAATGTTTCAATGGATGAAAAATTAAAAAGTACAATGATCTAGAATGAAATGTGAACCATGACAAAACTATTTTACTAAATATTCCTTAAAAGCCTATTTTGTTACTAACGTAAGCTTTGTATCTCTTTCACGTATTTGAATTCTGTACAAAAGGCGACATGAGTAAAAGTCCCACTTTAAGCTTAATTCAGTGTAGAAACCAGTAAATAACATATGCATCTTGTGATATAACCAGCATATGATCACAAAATCAGATTAAAGGTGAAATAAGGATGAATGCACATGTACGTAGGAAACATTAGTGACCTCATTAAACTTTAGTTAGTGAGTTTTCATGTTGCCTAACCATTGTAGGATTCAAGGATTCAAGAAGTGAAATGAAATAGTGAAAAGCACTACTCCATTAACTGAACTCATTTAATATTCCAGTCCTTGAATTTGTTTGTGAAATTTAGAAAGGCTTTACAGCGCTGTGATTCTTTGGTTTTCAAATGAAAGCAAAGAAGCTGTTAAACATACATTCATCATCCAAAAGGACAATTGATTTCTGATATTGCTTTTTGTTGTCATTAGTTCTTAGACACTAAATCTAAGAAAAGCAAATGGTTGCAACAAAAGTAAGAGTAAATATAGCACCGGAATGGATATTGGAGTGCACTGCTCATTGGTGCTCACATAGGAAAAACATAATGGAGATATATATGGCTTTGTGAATTGCAACTTACAATTGCAGTAACAAGGTTAAATCAGATGGTATTCATCGAGGTTATAATTCAAATGCCAAAATATCACATCTTAAATGAGAGGATTAAATGTAATTTCTCCTCAAATTTGCCTGCACTAGCTTTCACGGTGTAATTTCAACCAATACTTCTAACTACTATGACACAAACATTTAGGGCTTGAAATTCAGATCCGTAGCACCGCTGGAGATGGCATGACAGAAGTCGAACGCCCTCCTAGGGGTGCGTGCAGTGTTGTCAGCTACTGTTGGCGCAGCCCGCTCGGCATACCATGTAGAGAGTGGCTCTCACATGGGCATCCCCTGCTTGTGCTGGAAGCAGCTGAAGTGGTGCTATCATGACATCACACAGCCCTACTGGCTGATATGACGTCCATTTTTCAAGTTTGGACCATGTAGGCCCATTCAACAAATTTACACGGCACTCAACAAAGGTCAAGGGTTCCATTGCAAGAGGGGTCCAACACTAGTGTTATTTAAAAGACCAGGCACCCAACTTGCAGGTAAGGTAATTTTGAATAACGTCTCTTATTGCAAAGTCTCTGGAAGTACTCTGCAATGTTTTTGGAGGTTTTGTGGTGAGTTCCTGGATTTAACAGGAAGCGTTGCTCATCATTACAGGGAGGGCAGAGGATTTGGTGACTTGTCCACACAAAGGCTGGAATAGGTATGGGAGCTGCAGCTGCAGCTTATCTGGGTCTGTAACACAACAGAGAATTGGAACAGAGGCTGCAGAGAGGACAAGGTTTGCGCGATTCCCTCTGCCAACTTGGAGTTGGACACCTCCATGCTCCTTGACAATGACAGATGACTAGTCTGGCAGGCCAGTCAATGTACCCAGCATCTTGGCGTGCATGCCCACCAAGGTTCTTCTGTATGCTGCTCCAATGAAGTCCTCGTCTGAGTCCTCTATAACAGAAATCGTCTGAGATTTTGCCCTCCAGCGGGTTGGCCAAGGTCCATTATCCCTATCCTGGCTTCAGGATATTCATGCCCAGTGACTCACCATGTGCTGATTCCAACTCCATACTAACATTCAAGTTAGGTGCAATGCTTGTATCTGAGTCGGTGGCTGTGAGTGTCAGATCAAGTGATGCAGCCTTTCCATCAGTGGTGTTGTTCTCTCTTCTCCTGTGACTGGGCAGGTGGTGGTACTTCTGTGTCTGAAAGCAGAAAATCAGAAGGGGAAGGTTGGTGAGAGGGAAGGAGGTTAGGGGGAGGGCAAGAAGTCCATGGTAACACCATCTGCAGCTTCCTCATCATGTCAGATAGCAGGATAAGGGTGCACTGGGAATTGAGAAGGGGCACAAGGCAGGATCACGCTGCCAACCTCAATGTTCTTAGTGATGCCGGATGCCATGGGCTGTGTTGTAGTTGGCCCATGATGCAGAAAACCATCTCATCCATAGGGCTCAGGAGATGCAAGTGTCCTTGTCCCCCACCGGTTCTCTTCTGCTCCTTCCTATTGTGTGTCATCTTGTCCTGCAAGAGGGAGGGAAAAATGTCAGTGAGTGTGTAGCACTGTGTTTGGGTGATGTGCCTGCCATTGCTGAATAGCTGGAGGTATGTGGAGATAGCGAGAGGCAGGCCTGAGGCTGGTAGC
This sequence comes from Heterodontus francisci, assembly GCF_036365525.1. Classification (NCBI taxonomy): domain Eukaryota; kingdom Metazoa; phylum Chordata; class Chondrichthyes; order Heterodontiformes; family Heterodontidae; genus Heterodontus; species Heterodontus francisci. Next base: position 65,585,227 of record NC_090385.1, read on the forward strand.
TTTGGAAGGTGTGTGAGGGTGAGATGGAGAATCTGGATGTTGGGTATGAGTCTTGAGTGCCAGGGGCTAACCTGGGTGAGTGATGGGGATGTGGTGCATTGAGTAGTGTGAGAGGTTGATGGTTTGGTGGGTATGAGATTAGATGAGAAGATACATTCACTAACCTTGATCACCCATGTGAGGTCATTAGACATCTTGGGCCCAATTTTAACTCTGTGCAATTGGATGGGGAATGAGTTAAAATCTCACCCCTTGTGGCAATGCTTTCTAGTCCTCAGGACCAGACACAGGGAATTGACCCCCCTGACCACCTGCTCCCATTCTCTTCTGTGGGTCATCCTTGAGGGCCTCCTGGCCCCCCCATGAAACCATGGCATCTCTCTTCCTGTCAACTTCCACTACTAAGGCCTCTAATGCTGCATCTGTGACCCTGGAACCCTCTCTCTGCCCTGTTTCTCCATTTACCTTGTTTACAATTGTAGGAGTAGTATTCAGCAGCCTCCTGTAATTCAGCACAGCTTCTCTTTAAGAGGGACAGTCTGCCTTTAAGAACAGAAGGCTAACTGCACCATGTGCTATTAGCACATGCTGCTCGGCTCCCTGCTGAGTGCAGAGGCAACCTGCAGCACAGGAGATGCTCACTTATATGCTTCAATCAGGTAAATGAGGTGGTAACATAAAATTTGTGTGCTGTCTACCTCCACCTCAGTGGGCGTGGACAGGTCATAAATCGTGATACCTGTGCCCAAAAAACAGCACAGATGAATTTTTAGACCTAAATGCCTTGCACAGAATAATGTCTTATTTTGATTATGCTTCTTAAGACAGTCTAGACACTTAATTCAATGATATAAGCAAACCAATGAAGGAACTTAACTGGTAAGTAAAAATGTGGGAAATCAGATGTAAATGTACAAGTCCAAATGATTTCCAATGATTGAAATTGGCAATTGTTCTAATACAATTGTTCAGGAGATGTAAATGCAGTTGTTAAGTTGAAGGGCTAAATTCGTCATAGAGTTTCAGTGCTGCATAATGGTTAAATAAATCCCTCGTCACGGTAATGGGATTGTGGCTGTTCTCAGTCAGGTGCCTCAGCAGAACATCCAGCACAGTGATATAGAGAATCTGCAGTGTCTGAACTCAGCTTAACATTAATACAGGCTTGTCTGTTTGCAAGCTAAAGAAGGAATTGTAGAACAGTAAACAAGCAGAATGAAAAAGATATGTAAATTGTGGGAACAAATAAAATTTGCAATATCTCAGATAATTCAATGCCACTCCGTATATATGTATTTTAAATCTTATATATTATTAAAAATCTTGCAATTGGCATACACTTCCAGTCCACAAACTTTACTTCCCATATCAGCGATTTTGAGTCAAGCCTTTTGTGTCAACATTTAATATTAAAACTGCCAATGTCAACATTTATAATGGAAGACTGTATGCTAACATTTGTAATGACAAAATCTTATCTCAATATGTCAGCTTTACACCATTGCAGTTTGTTGATGAATCAATCAAAATGCTTTTTGGAAAAAAAAAGTCTAGCATGTTTTTCTCAGTAACTGATATTCCCGTTGTTCAAAATAAACAATCCATACTCTGATTTCCACCCACCCTCCAACCTCTCCACACCCCGACCCATGCCCTGACAAACCCCCCCCCCCCCCCGACCCCAACCCACGCTCCGATCTACCTACACATGACCCACACCCCGACCCACACTCAACCATCCCCCACTGACCCAAGCTTCTGCCTCTCCCCTGACCCACATTCTGATCTGTACTGCTGGCTGCTGGCAATGATGTCCTGCTGTTAAATTCAGCAGGACTGCTGCAGTATCTGCATTTCTGGGTTTCCCAGCAACTTTGACCCCACATTCACTCCCTTCCCCCATCCCTTTAAATATTGGAGTCTTGGGGTTAATTTTCACATTGGGAGCGGGAAAAGGAAGTCCGGATCCCAAACCTACCCCGGGAGAAGCAGGTTAAACTCACGCTGTTTGCAGAGGCAACCCCTTAATTGGATTGGAGTCGGGTTTAGCAGCCAATTAACAGCTGCGGGTATGGGAACGGAGGCAGGCCAGGTGAAGTGCGGGCCTGATTAAAACTCCCACGGCAGCCATTACTGTTGGTTGAGTGTGAGTGTTGAAGGAACAAGCAGAAGATTGCTGGTGAGCCTTGGCCTGGATTACAGTGTCCCATGATGCCACTGAAAAGCTAAAGGCAGCCCCTTTGTTCTCAGACAACAACCTTGAAGAGATGCTGGAGGCTGTGAAGGAGAGGAGGGAGGTTTTCTTCCCAGAAGGTAGCAGGAGGAGGCCACCCATACAGACAAAACAGACCTGGGTTTAGATAGCAGGCATTGCCAGCAGCAAAAGTGTCGTCAGAAGATCCTGGATTCAGTGCCACAAAAGATTCCTATGCTTTGGCAAGGTGAGTGCAACCCCCAACCCTCAGGACCGGCCTCTGGGCTTGCACCCTCTTGCAGACACACCAACTGAAGAGCCACAGGGCACATGCTGCTCCTGAACCTTGGGAGGCTTGTGCGTCCAGGGCACTTACTTCCCCCTCAAAATGGCTCATAGTGATAGTGCTGCTGAGAACCTGTCACCTCTGAAACATGCAGCTTCAAATGGGTTGGGGCAGATTCCATTGGCCATGCGGACAGCAGTGCCTTATCTCACTCTTGTTTGTCCTTGCAGGAGAAACAGGCACATGATGCCCGGGAAAGGGTGCTGACAGGCGGAGGGGTTCCATACTTCCAGAGGATCACATTAAAGGAAGACCGAGTGATGGAGAAAGCCAGGATCTCAAATGAGGAGGAAGTTGGCCCTGGTGAAATGGGAACTCATGGTGCAGATAGTGATTACAGAGAGCAAAGTGCTCATTAGGGAGGTGCAGTGGATACCACCCCATCTGTTAGCATGTCAAGAACTGAGTGGAATTGGGTGGCTTCAGCACTGCAGTGGCTTCTGCTCCCCTAGGCTGGTTCTCACAATCTTTTTTTGTGTCTCCCACAGGTGCAGGCATTGACCCGAGAACACCCTTTCCCTCCATGGCCCCAGTAGAAGATCATGGAACCGAAAAAACACTGTCACACCTTACAGTGCACTGTCCAGCAGTGCAGATATCCTCACCTCAATGGGTCCTGGCATGTGTTTAGATAGGAATGCACTGGGTGATGATCATAGCACTAGTGTGCAAGAGGAGGTGCCAGTGGCAGCTGTGGGAAGTTCCCCTCGGAGGAGAGAGGACAGACACAGACCTGCTCAGCTAGGCATAGATTTAGGGCTGCAGGAGTCACAGGAAACGAGGCTCTACCTGGAACAGCAGCAGGAGATGTGCTCCCACATGGCAGAGTTCCCTGAGGCACTGCAGGGTCATGGGCAGATGATGGAAGAGTACATCCAGCTCATGGGCGCCACCATGGCTCAGGGCTTTGAGTGCATGAGCTCGTCCAATGAGAGAGTGGCCAATCTCGTGGGGAGCCATTTGCAGCAGCACTGGAGTTCATGCACGAAATGTGCACTGACGTCCACAGGATGCATGCCACACTGTGTAGCCTGGAGTGGTCAGTGGTGCTAGTGGCGCAGAGATGCTTGGATTGGATGTCAGTTGCGCCCCAGCTGTTGTTCTCCTTCAGCCATCTGGTGCATCCACCAAGGGCTGAGGATGACAGGGAGGAGGATGAGGCTGCCACCCCTCATGGGATGCTTTCATCATCCTCGGCCTCCTTGGCTCCTCTGATTTTGGGAACCTTGGTGCAGCAGGGTCAAGTGACAGAGGCTGCGCCAGCAATGATGCAGGTGCAGTAGTCTTTGGAGATGCCCCCACAGGCACCTCCACAATGAGGACAACCACCACATGTCTCTTATCTGCAGGCAGTGACAAGTGATCTGGCTGCCTCCACCTCCTCCAAGGTTACAATGGGAGCACCGCCTAGGACTGGCTGAGTGTGGAGGCCACCTCATTGTGTGGAGCTCTGCGGGTCACTAAGGTGTTTTCTTCATGTCTCTGTGCAATGTTTCCCTTTCTTATCACTGTATAGATGACACTTCAAACCAAACATCTGCTACTCATTTTATTGCTGCCATGACAAGAAAAGCAGTATAAGTGTTGAAGGAGATCAAGGAGGGCAAAGGCTCTGGCAGGTGTCTTTCATTGGTGGTAAGAGGTTAGATGTTCGAGGCTGCGTTTCCTATAGATGTGTTAGCGCAGGTACCTCAGAGTGACTTACATCCCATGTCCTTCATCCTGGGTCAGAGGACTCAGTTGAAATGTTCCTGAATCAAATGATCCCTGACATTTTTGCCATCCTGACAAGACCTTCATGCCCTGTGCCATGCAGGGTCACCTCCTTATGCACCTCAGTGCTCTGCATCCTCCTCCTCTCCTACATCCTGCTTCCCTTCTTCCTTTGATGAGCTCTCTTGTTCTAGGGCCTCACTGTCCTCAAGGTCCACACCTCTCTGGAGGACCATGTTATGGAGAGTGCAGCAGACCATCACAATGAGCGAGACCCTTACAGGAGTGTATTGCAGGGCACCACCCGAACAGTCCAGGCACCTGAATTGCATCTTGGGAAGCCTGATGGCCTGCTCAGTGGTTGTCTTAGTGAGCAGATGGCATTGGTTGTATCGCCTCTGTGCACACGCAGAGGGGTGAGTAGCCATCTCTTCAAGGGATATGTCTTGTTCCCTAGGATCTATCCACAGACTTTGGCGGATGGAATAAAGATTGGTGGTAGCCTGGACTGCCAGAGGTTGAAGGAGTCTTGGCAGCTGCCAGGAAACTGAACACATACATTGAAGAAGTTCTTGTTGTGGTTGCAGATGAGTTGAACATTGAGGGATTGGAAGCCCTTCTTGTTGATGAATTTCACTGGCCTGTCACTGGGTGCCTTAATGGCCACATGGGTACAACTGATGATGCCCTTCATCTGAGGGAATCCAGCAATGGCAGTGAGACCCACTGCCCTCTGTCCCAGCGAGGCTTCATCTGTCATGAAATAAATGTATTTTCCAACTCTCACAAAGAGAGCATCAGTGACCTGCAAGATGCAGTGGCGTGCTGCCCTTTGCGAGTTGCCACCAAGGAGCTAGAGGTGAAGAAGTTCAATGGGTCGCTATCATCTCCAGGTAGTCCCTTCTTTGGTAGTAGATCCTATGCAGAGGGTATGGCCTCCAGGTCCTTCTTTCCCCTTGTCTCTCACTTCTGCCCCGATGCCCGGAGCTCCACCCTTCCTGCAGGTGGTCTTGCTCCTCATTGCCATTGGGCCGAAAATCTGAGTCGTGGCCCTATGGCCAGCTGTTGCCTTCCTTGTGCTCATTTGGTTGCCCAGTTGTCCTTGGCTGTCTTGGCTCCTGCTCTTCTGCCCCACGATGCCAGGAGGGCGATGAGTCCGAGTGCTGACTGCGCATTCTCCTCACCACCCGCGCAGCGCCAAGGGCACCTGTCTCCCAATGGCTGAGTCCCCCTCTGTGCTGTTGAAAGTTTTATGACTCCGGGGTAATTTCCTGGGGCAGCAATAACTGGCTCCCGATTCTGTACCCATCTCCTTTCACTTGATCTCCCCTGGACAGTGCGGGAAGCCTGTGTGCCCCCATGAAACTCTCAACCTAACCCCCCCCCCCACCCCCACAGCAATTAACAAACTCTTAACGAGATCTTCAAGCACCTTAATTGCCTTTAATTGGGGATCAGGCTGATCGCTGTTCCACAACCACCACCACCCCCCCCCAACCCCCCTCATCCGCTAATATGGCTAGTGCTGGGAGATCAGCCTGCCAGCTGGCACCAGTATTTTCGGGCCCTGTCTGCCTCTGTTCCCAATCCCTGACGGGGTCTGAAAATTCAGTTCTTGGTGTCTGATTCCCACTAGACTGCAATTTTTTCTTGTAACTCTTCATAAGATATTGGTTAGACCACAGGCAATATATGGTACTCAACTCTGGTCCACATTAAAATCTATCAAAAGAGTATTAGGATGGGTGTAGAGAATGAATAAGACTTACTGAACTGGAATGTTTTTCATTTTAAGGATAGGCTGTGTAGTTTCCTTGGAAAAAGGCCAATGGGTACAGAGGAAAACAAGATATTGTCCAAGTATATACCATAGGCAGCCATAAAGACAGGGCTAAATTGTGGCGAGTCGAAGAGACTTAGTAGTTGGCAGGAAAAAAGACAGAGGTGCAAGGGGAGAGCCAACTGTGCAACAGCCCCGACAAACAAATTTCTCTGCAGCACCTGTGGAAGAGTCTGTCACTCCAGAATTTGCCTTTATAGCCACTCCAGGCGCTGCTTCACAAACCACTGACCACCTCCAGGCGCATATCCATTGTCTCTCGAGATAAGGAGGCCCAAAGAAGATATACCATAGAATCATAGACTTGGAATGATACAGCACCGAAGGAGACCATCTGGTCTATTGTGCCTGTGCTGGCTCTTTGGTCGAGCTATCCAATTAATCCCAATTCTCCTGCTTTTTCCCCATAACCCGGTAATTTTTTTCTTTCAAGTATTTATCCAATTCTTTTTTGAATGCTACTACCTTTCCAGGTAGTGCATTTCCAGAACACAACAACTCATTGTTTTAAAAAAAAAAATTCCTCATGTCACCTCTTTTGCCAATCACCTTAAATCTGTGTCCTCTGGCTACCGACCCTTCTGCCACAGTTTATCTTTATTTATTCTATCAAAGCCATACATGATTTTGAATACCTCTATCAAATCCTCACTGTTCTAAGGAGAACAGCCCTAGATTCTGCAGTCGATCTACATAACTGAGGTCCCTCCTCCCTGAAACCCTCTTAGTAAATCTCTTCTGCACTTTCTCTTAGGTCTTGACATCCTTTCTAAAGTGTGGTGCCTAGGATTGGACACAATACTCCAACTGAGGCTTAACCAAGGTTTTGTAAAGATTCAGCATAACTTCCTTGCTTTTGTATTCTATTCTTCCAGTAATAAAGCCAAGGATTCCATCTGCTTTTGAACAGCTGTTTCAACTTGTCCTACCAACTTGAAAGATTTGTGTATATACACCTCCAGGTCTCTGTCCTGCACGCCTTTAACTTCTCTGCATGTTTTTTCACTTTTCACCAGCCTATGTCCTCTTGAAGTTTGTTACTATCCTTCTCGTTGTTCACTACATTTCTCAGTTTTGCGTCATCTACAAGCTTTCAAACTATGTCCTGTATACCCAAGTCCAGTTCCTTAATATACATCAAAGAGAGCACTCTTTCCTAATACCAACACCTGAGGAACACCACTGGATACTTCACTCCAATCTGAAAAACAACCGTTCACCTCTACTGTCTGTTTTCTTTTCCTTAGCCAATTTTGTATCCATGCTGTCCTGTTCCTTTAATTCCATGCTTTAATTTTGCTGACAAGTTTATTATGTGATACTTTGTCAAATGCCTTTTGAAAGTCCAGATACACGGCATCAACTGCATTACCCTCATTAATCCTCTCCCTTACTTTATCAAAGAACTCAATCAAGTTAGTCAAAAATAATTTGTCTTTAACAAATCCCTGCTGACTTTCATTTATTAGCCCATACTTGAATACTTGAAAGCTGGCGGACAGCCATAAAGGCAGGGCTAAAGTGTGGCGAGTCGAAGAGACTTCGCAGTTGGCAGGAAAAAAGACAGAGGCGCAAGGGAAGAGCCAACTGTGTAACAGCCCCGACAATCAAATTTTTCTGCAGCACCTGTGGAAGAGCCTGTCACTCTAGAATTGGCCTTTATAGCCACTCCAGGCGCTGTTCCACACACCACTGACCACCTCCAGGCGCTTACCCATTGTCTCTCGAGATAAGGAGGCCAAAGAAGACTTGAATACATGACAATTAATTTTGTCCCAGATTATTGCCTCTCTACCACTGATGTTAGACTGACTGGCCTGTAGTTGCTGAGTTTATCCCTCTCCCCTTTTTAAAACAGGGGTGTAACATTTACAATCCTCCAATCCCCTGGCACCACCCCCATATCAAAGAATGATTCGAAGATTGTGGCCAGGGCCTCCACAATTTCCATACTTACTTCCCTTGGTAACCTAGGCTGCATCCCATTCTAACCGGGTGACTTTTCTACTTTGAGGACTGTCAACATTTTAAGTACATCCTCTTTATTTATTTCAATCCCATCCAATATCGGTACTGCCTTATCCTTTACAGCTGCATTGGCAGCATCCTCATCTCTAGTGAAGACAAATTCCTCAGCCATGTCCTCTATAAGAAGATCTCCTTTTTGGTCCCTAATCTCCACTCTTCCTTTGACTACCCTTCAACTAATTATGTGTTTACAAAAGACTTTTGGGTTCCTTTTTATGTTAGCTGCTAATCTATTATTATGCTCTCTATTTGTGCTGCTTATTTTTTTTTCAGATCTCCTCTGTATTTTCTATGCTCAGCTTCATTCTCCACTGTATTATGAATGTTACAATTGTCATAAGCCTCCTTTTTCTATCTCACTTAAACCTTTATATCTTTAGTCATCTAAGGAGCTCTAGATTTGGATGCCCTTCCTTTTTCCCTCATGGGAAGGTGTCTCTTCTGTACCTGAACCATCTCCTTTATGAAGGCTTCCCATTGTTCAGCTACTGTTTTGCCTACCAATTTTTGATTCCAATTTACCTGGGCCAGGTCCCTTTTCAACCCACTGAAGTTATCACTCTTCCAGTCAAGTATTTTTACATTTGATTGTACCTTGTCCTTTTCTATAACTATTCTAACCCTGATGATATTATGATTACTGTTCCCCAAATGCTCCCTGATTGAAACATGCTCCACTTGCCTCACTTCACTGCCCTGAACTAGACCAAGTACTGCTTCCTTCCTTGTTGAACTGGAAAGTTTTCTTCCACACTTTTCAGGAATTCCTCTCCCACTTTGCCCTTTTAAATGGTTTCGAATAATTATTGATTGAATAGAGAAAATGGGTGCAGATATATTTTAGACCGTGCACATTTTACATTCAATTCAAAAGTACAAATGAGGAATCAGGAAGTTACTGACAAACTGTGGATTCACAACCTTTCTTTGGAGATCTTTGATCCATTACCAAATGAAAAAGGATTTTAATGGAAAGTGAAATAAGCTTGCATGAATCCATATTCCTTATCTGCCCTTTCAGTTCCTTTCATTATTTTGAACACCTCAATCAGAGCATCACTTTAGCCCCTCATCTCCAGAGATTATAACCCAAGTTTATCTACCGTTCATTCCTTTCAGTCCAGGAATTATCCTGGTGAATCACCATTCAACTCTCTCCAAGGACTGCATATCTGTGTGTTGCACATGCGACTTGAACAGAGTGCTGGGATTTCGGTGAGTTAAGGGAATCTTAATCTCTTTCTAAAAATCTAATTTTGTTTGCACATAACATTAATCTTTTAGTATCAGAACATATAAATACGGACATTTCAGTGTGACATAGCACTGAGTGCGACTTGAACAGAGTGCTGGGAGTTTGGTGAGTTGAGGGAGTTGGGTGAGGAGGAGAAGGAGGTGCTCTTTTGCTTTTCTAACTTTTTCACCCTGTAGTATTTGGTTCTTACTCTACTACAATGGAAGACGCTAGCTGTTTGGTGAGTATCTGGTAAGTGGTTAAAATCTATTTTATTCCTAAGGTTTAAAATAATACAGGAACGGGTGGTAAGGTTAATAAAATATATAAAAAAGGAAAATTAATAATTGAATAAAATAATTAAGTAGTTACTTAAAACACGTTACAGATGGCAGGGCAGGTGATGTGTCATGGCAGCAGCATATGGGTGCTCCTGAATGCCAGTGTGATCCTGGGCAAACATGTCTGCAGTAAGTATTTCCAGCTCGAGGAGCTTCGGCTCAGAGTCATTGAGCTGGAGGCTGACCTGCAGACACTGCAACACATCAGGGAGGGGGAAAGTTACCTGGACACTTTATACCAGGAGGTGGTCACAGCTTTTAGGATAGGATCCTACTGAAACAGGCCCTTTGGCCCACCGAGTCTGTGCCGACCAACAACCACCCATTTATACTAATCCTACATTAATCCCATATTCCCTACCACATCCCCACCATTCTCCTACCATCTACCTACACTAGGGGCAATTTACAATGGCCAACTTACCTATCAACCTGCAAGTCTTTGGCTGTGGGAGGAAACTAGAGCACCCAGCGGAAACCCACAGGGAGAACTTGCAAACTCCGCACAGGCAGTACCCAGAATCGAACCCAGGTCACTGGAGCTGTGAGGCTGTGGTGCTAACCACTGTGCCACTCCTTCTGATTTGGTCAGTGATCAGGGACAGGAGAGTGTGGCAGCAGCTGAGGCAGGTAAAGGGACCCGGAGGGCAGGAGTGCAGGAGCATCAGCATTTGTAATTGTCCAACAGGTCTGTGGTTCTTTCAGGTTGTTCGGATGAGAGTGGGAGCTACAGGATGGATCAGCTAACTGAGCATGGCACCATGGCTTTATTTTATTTGTTTTTTTGTGGAATGTGAGTTTCGCTGACTATGCCAGCATTTATTGCCCATCCCTAATTGCCTTTGAACTGAGTAGCTTACTAGGCCATTTCAGAGGGCATTTAAGAGTCAACCACATTACTGTGGGTCTGGAGTCACATGTAGGCCAGACTAGGTAAGGGCGGCAGATTTCTTTCCCGAAAGGACAGGAAGCCATTCAAGTGAGGGGAGAAAAAAGGAGTGTAGTGGTAGTAAGGGGCAGTATAGTGAGGGGGATTGACACTGTTCTCTGTAGCAAAGAGTGAGAGTCCAGGAGGTTGTGTTGTTTGCCCGGTGCTGGGGTTCTGGACATCTGCTCAGGGCAGGAGAGGAATTTACAGTGAGTGGGGCAGAATCCAGTTGTCATGGTCCATGTAGGTACCAATGACATAGGCAGCACAAGGAAGGATGTTCTGCATCGTCAGTATGAGGGACTAGGCACCAAATTAAGAAGCAGAACCTCAAAGGTAATAATCTCTGGATTATTACCTGAGCCACGTGCAAATTGACATAGGGCAAATAAGATTAGAGAGATGAATGCATGGCTGAAAGACTGGTGTGGTAGAAGTGGGTTCTGGTTCGTGAGGCACTGGCACCAGTACTGCGGAAAGTGGGGGTTGTACCGTTGGGATGGTCTACACCTGAACCGTGCTGGGGCTGGTGTTCTCGTGAGCCGCATAACTAGGGAAGTAGAGAGGGTTTTAAACTAAATAGTGGGGGCAAGGGATCAAACTTGGGAAGATGTGGTAAATTAAAAAGTAAAGACAAGACAAGAGAGAAAGGTATTAATATGGAAATGATAAACAGACAGTGACTGGAAGGGATAAAGAGTACAAATCTAAGAGTAAATCAGCAGTCAAGGCTGGACCTTACAAAAATAATAAAAGGACAAAACTAAAGGCTCTGTACCTGAATGCATGTAGCATTCGAAACAAAGCAGATGAACTGATAGAGCAAATAGAAATAAATAGGTACGATCTGATAGCTATTACAGAGACGTGGCTGCAGGATGACATGGATTGGGACCCGAATATTGAAGGATATATGACATTTAGGAAGGACAGGAGGATAGGAAAAGGTGGAGGCGTCGCTTTGTTAATTATTGATGGTATTAGTACATTAGAGAGGGATGATCTAAGTTCAGGAGACCAGGATGTAGAAGCTGTTTGGCTAGAGATGAGAAATGATAAAGGCAAGAAGTCACTTGTGGGAGTGGTGTTCAGGCCCCTTAACAGTAACCACATGGTAGGAAAAAGTATAAATGAAGAAATAATGGGAGCTTGTCAGAGAGGTACGGTGATAATCATGGGGAATTTTAATCTACTGGAAATAGACTGGAAAAATCAGATGGGCAAAGGTAGCCTAAATGTTTTCAGGATAGTTTCTTCAAACAGCATGTTCTGGAGTCAGCCAGAGAGCAGGCTCTACTAGACCTGGTATTGTGCAATAAGATAGTATTAATTGATGACCTCATAGTGAAGGTGCCCTTAGGGAGCAGCAATCATAATATGATTGAATTTTACATTTAGTTTGAGGGAGAGAAGAATGGGTCCAAGTCTAGAATTTTAAACTTAAATAGGGGCAATTATAAACTGGCAAATTAGGTTACAGGATAGGTCAATAGAGATGCAGTGGCACACATTTAAGGGGATATTTCACAATACACAGAATATATATTCCAGTGAGAAAGAAAAATTCCAAGGGGAGGACCTACCATCTGTGGTTAACCAAAAAAGTTAAAAATAGTATCAAACTTTAAGAAAAAGCCTATAATTGTGCAAAGATGGGTGGTGGGTCAGAAGATTGGACAGAATATAAAAAACAGCAAAGAATGACTAAAAGATTGATAAGGAGGGAAAAATTAGAGTACCAGAGAAAGCTAGCTGGAAATGCAAAAACAGATAGTAAGAGTTGCTATAGATACTTAAAAAGAAAAGAGTTAACAAAGTGAGCATTTGTCCTATAGAAAGTGAGCCTGGGGAATTAATAAGGGAAAATAAGGAGATAGCAGATGAATTGAACAGGTATTTTGCATTTGTCTTCACTATTGAGGATACAAGTAACATCCCAGAAATAGCTGTAAATCAGGAAATGGAAGGGAGGGAGAACTCAAGAAAATTACAATCACCAGGGAAGTGGTACTGAGCAAATTGTTGGAGCTACGGGCTGACAAGTCCCCGGGTCCTGATGGACTTCATCCTAGGTCCTAAAAGGATTAGTGAGATAGTTGATGCATTGGTTTTAATTTTCCAAAGTTTTCTAGATTCGAGGAAGGTTCCATTAGATTAGAAAATATTGAAAAAAGGGAGGGAGACAGTAAGCAAGAAAATACAGGTCAGTTAGCTTAGGAAAAATGTTAGAAGCTATTATTTATGAAAGTGCTTCTATGTTTTGTTAATTTTTTTTGAGGATTTGTTTTTGGAAGATTGAAGAAATGTTAAACTTTGGGATTTTCAAAGTGGGTCATGTAATGGCCACCTGACTTTGAAAAACAGTCCCTGGAAATGTTTTTTAAAAGGGGCACTGAGGGGTCCTGTGAGGAAAACAAACCTTTACGGGAAACCACCTGACTTCCAATAAACAACAGAGAACTTTGGAGACCTGGAGAAGTTGTTTACAAAGAAGTCACAGGTCAAGATGGATGGAGGTCAAAAGGTTGACCTCCTGTTGTCGGTTTCGCGATTGGATTGTTTTGAGTTGGGGTTGAACTGTATAAAAAAAGAACAGAACTTCCAAGGAGAGAAGAGAACTTCCAAGGAGAGGAGAATTCCCAAGGAAGGAAAGCAGACCACAACCCAGCTCAGCTTTCCAGCACCTCTCAAAAAGACTGTGAGAAGTCCACTATGTCAACTCATCTCATCTCCTGTCTTTGAAGAAAAGCCTGCTAAATTAATTCTCAATGTCGCCTGAAAGGAACTGTTCTAAAAGATCCCAGTGACCCATCTACATGTACTCAGAGGCCAGACTGTATGCCAGTTTTGGAAGACAGCATATCTCATCTGCTGTTTCTTCAAGAATGAACAAGTATTCAGCCCAAGTGATTTTTTTTGTATGTAATAATGCTCTAAAAACAAAAATCCCTTTATTTTTCCAGTTCACTGGTGCATGTGTGTGAGTGTGAAGGGCTAAGGTGAAAAGGGAACTTTAATATTTAAATCTGTGTGTTTATGCTTTACTTCATTACTGGTTCAGACTTGTTTTATAATAAACTGATAATTTTGTTGTTTATTAAAGAAATCTGGTTGGTGTGTTTTATTCTGGGATAAAAATAGAGTCTATGATTGACCATATCGGTAAGTGGGAAAAAATTTAAATCTATGCTGTGACCCGTGGAGAAGTGGAACTAGAATAAACAGTGGTCCTCCCCTGCCTCGGTTGTAACTATTAGTAAAGACGTTATATCAGGCACTGAGGAAAAAATCCAGGTAATCAGGTTGGGTTAAAATGTTTTTGTGAAAGGGAAATCATTTTTAACCAATTTATTGGAGTTCTTTGAAGAACTATGATGCTGTGGATAAAGGGGAACTGTGGATGTACTGTACTTAGATTTCCAGAAGGCATTTGATAAGGTGCCACATCAAAGGTTATTGCAGAAAATAAAAGTTCATGGTGTAGGGGGTAACATATGGCCAATGGATAGAAGATTGGCTAGTTAACAGGAAACAGAGAGTAGGCATAAATAGGTCATTTTCTGGTTGGCAAGATGTAATGAATGGTGTGCTGCAGGGATCTGTGCTGGGGCCTCAACCTTTTACAATTTATATAAATAACTTGGATGAAGGGACAGAAGATATGGTTGCTGAATTTGCTGATGACACAAAGATAGACAGGAAAGTGAGTTATGAAGAGGAAATAAGGGGGCTACAAAGGGATATAGATAGGTTAAGTGAGTGGGCAAATACCTGCCAAATGGAGTATAATGTAGGAAAATCTGAAATTGTCCATTTTAGCAGGAAGAAGAAAAAAGATGCTTATTATCTAAGTGGTGAGATGTTGCAGAACTCTGAGATGCAGAGAGATCTGGGTGTCCTGGTGCATGAATTACAAAAGTATGCAGGTACAGCAAGTAATTAGGAAAGCTAATAGAATGTTATCGTTTATTGAGAGGGAAATTGAATATAAAAGTAGGGAGGTTACGCTTCTGTTATATAGGGAATTGGTGTTACCACATCTGGAGAACTGTGTACAACAGGGTTGTCCAACATACAGCCCACGGGCCAGTATCCAGCCTGCCAAATGCTTTCATTCCGCGTTTGGAAACTGTTCTCGGGGCGATTCCTCATCCTCACCGTGACTGGAGATGAGAAATTTGCTATTGTCTTCTTCATACAGACCAGTCTTTTAAAAAAACATCATGCTGTCAGTTTCACAGGTCACAGCTGCTGACATTGGGAACAGCTGTTTGCCAACAAACTCGGGGTTTTCCGGCGGGTTCTGACTTGTTCTTAAAAGAAGCCTGCCGGAAAACCCCGAGTCTGTTAGAAAACAACTGTTCCTGCTGTCAGCAGATGTCAGTTCTGAAACTGACAACGCAGTGTTTTTAAGACCACGTGCTGTGCATTCCGCTCTCTGCAAATGTGTATGTGTGAGAGAGGGGGAGAGACAGAGGGAGAGAAGAGGGACAGAAAGAGAGAGGGGAGCATAGAGAGAGAGTGCAGAGAGACAGAGGGGACAGGCAGAGAGAGAGAGAGGAACAGAGAGAGAGTAAAAGGTGAAGAGACAGAGAGAGTGGAAGGGGGTGAGACAGAGAGAGTGGGGAACACTTAGTGGGGAGTGGGGAACACTGGATACACAAGGGTGGAAAGGGGGGGGAAGAGATACAGAGAGAGGGTTGGTGGAGAGGGACAGAGAGGGGGGAGAAGGAGACAGTGAACGTGGGGAGAAGGAGACAGAGAGAGGGGGGAGCTGGAAGCAGACAGACAGACAGAGAGAGGCGGGGAGACAGAGGGAGAGACAGAGAGGGGAGGAGAGAAAGAGAGTCAAAGAGTAATTCACTTACAGCACAGAAGGAGGCCATTCTATCCATCGAGCCCAGGCCGGCTCGCCACCAAGCTATGCATTCTGTTCCATTTCCCCTCTCGATCCCCGTGGCCTTGCAAGTCTATTTCTCTCAGGTGGCCATCCAAGTTCTTTTTGAAGCCATTGATCATCTCCATTTCCACCACCCTTGTGCACAGCGATTTCCAGGTCATTATCATCCACTACATTAAAAAAGTGTTTCCTCATATTCCCTTTGCATCTTTTGCATAAAACTTTCAATCTGTGTCCCCTAGTCCTAGAGGGGAGGGCAGGGGAAGAGAGAATGAAACATACACATACAGAGCGCCGGGTGAAGTGGGGAGAGAGATCAAGGTCTCTCCTGAAAGATGGACAACTATCCAGAATACTCTACATTGCTACATCAAGTTTGCGGGCAGAGATTGACTACTTATGCAAGCAAAAACAATGCCAGCTATGTCACTAAATCAGTTTTCAATATAGTGATGAGAAAGTAAGTCAATAAATTAAATTTTTCATTTAAAGTTGCTTCACAAAAATGCACATTTGTTGCTGTTTTTATTAATAAGATAAATCTTTAATGCTTTTATCTTTCGAAATTTGCTCACCGCCACCTCCCCCCCTCCCCCGGGCCAAGCAAAAATTGTAATGCAGCCCTCTGCCCGAAAAGGTTGGACAACCCTGGTGTACAGTATAGGTCTCCTTATTTAAGGAAGGATGTAAATGCTTTGGAAGCAGTTCAGACGAAGTTTACTAGACTAATACCTGGAATGGGTGGGTTGTCTTATGAGGAAAGGTTAGACAGACCAGGCTTTCATCCGCTGGGCTTTAGAAGAGCAAGAGGCGACTTGATTGAAAGATATAAGATCCTGAGGGGTCTTGACAGGGTGGATGTGGAAAGGACGTTTCCCCTTGAATCTAGAACTTGGGGTCACTATTTAAAAATAAGGGATCATCCATTTAAGACAGAGATGAGGAGAAATATTTTCTCTCAGAGAGTCGTGAATCTTTGGAACTCTCTTCCTCAAATGTCAGTGGAAGCCAAGTGTTGAAATATTTTTAAGGTAGAGATATACAAGAACACAAGAAATAGGAGCAGAAATAGACCAGATGGCCCATTGAGCCTGCTCAGCCATTCAATACGATCATGGCTGATCTTGGGCTTTAATTCCACTTTCCTGCCTGCTTTCCATATCCTTTGATTCCCTGCAAGACCAAAAATCTGTCTATCCCAGCCTTAAATGTATTCAATGGTTGAGCATCCACAACCCTCTGGGGTAGAGAATTCCAAAGATTCACAACCCTTAAGTGTAGTAATTTCTCCTCATCTCAGTCCTGAATGATTGGCACCTTATCCTGAGATGCATTCGAGATTCCACGACCAGTGGAAACAATCTCTCAGCTTCTACCCTTTCAGAATTTTGTATGCTTCAATTAGATAACCTCTCATTCTTCTAAACTCCAGAGAATATAGGCCCAATTTACTCAGCCATTAAGTGGTCACCCTGTTAGCGAAAGACTGATTCTGAATATGTGCAACATGCACAATTTCCTAAGATGCATTATTGGTTGTTAAGCTGGTAAAATGCTGGAATCTTTCTTACTCGGTATCTAACAAAGTCTATTTGGTTTTTTTTGTAAAGCTATTTAAAAGAAAAGGGCAAATGGTAAAAGTTATGTTAAAATGTTATGTTACAAGCCCGTTTCCCATTCCCACCCCCCCCCCCCACCCCACCCCCACACGGCCCACATAAAGTGGGGCGGAGGCGGGAGCAGGTCGGGAAGGCCTCCCGGAGCTTTACGCTCAATTTTATGCCACCCCTCCCCCCCACCCCCGCCACCATTGGGCTCGCTGGGGTGGCGTAAAATTCCAGCCAGAGTGTCTAGGCCACCAGCTGTGAGTAACGTAATTTTAAAAAAGTGAAAATAACTTTAAAATGCTATGAGGAACCATTTACTGGTTACATTGATGTACAGTTGTCTGTTTTTAAGTAAATTTAAAAAAAATTAATAGGATGCCTATAGTGTTGTTGCGCCTAAATAAAGCTTCATTTTAAGATCCACCTCAAAGGTCCAAAATGGATGTACTTTGTGGAAACTCACAACAGTGATTAATTCGGTGTGGTCAGTGTGACCAGTTTTGTTGGTGTTGTCTGCTTCTAGTTCAATTTCTTTTTAAACTAGTGCAAAATATTTTGGAATCTCGATTTGCAGTGGATATAATTTGCACTTGAAGTTCCTCAATACTTTTCAGAGCTTGATCAATTTTGGGCAAATTGTACTGAAAGAAACAATGTAAGTCTATGTCTATCTCTCTCACTACAGCCTGCTGGACTGAACATTGAGTTCAATAATTTCAGAGCATGACGGGCCCCCCATTTTACTTTTTTTTGTGTTTATTTTATTTTAGTTTGTTCAGTTTGTTTCTACTGTGCCTACCCACTGTATTTTTTTTCATGTTTGTACTTGTGGCTGTTCAGTTTTCAGTCCATTAGCATCCTATCTGTACTAATACGCTTTGTCTTTCATCACACCATTAACATATTGTTTGCCTTTGCTCCATGACCTTCTGGTCAGTTATTCTCTGTGACCCTGTCCTATCAACACCTTCTCTTTTGTTATCTCTTGCCCCACCCCCGCTTTACTTGCTTAAAATCTTTTATATTTCTTATATCCGCCAGTTCTGAAGAAGGGTCACTGACCTGAAACGTTAACTCTGCTTCTCTCTCCACAGATGCTGCCAGACCTGCTGAGTATTTCCAGCATTTCTTGTTTTTATTTCGATCTCTCTCTTAACTTACTACATTTACGAAAGTTTAAGGTCTATATTATTTCAATGCCAACTAAAGCTACAACGGTATATAATTAGCAGATTGTCACTTTTTTCTCTCACACACATACAGATGCACAATTTTTGAATTTTTAGAAAATAAGCATTGGTGATACATTTTACTGGAACAAAGCTTTTAACATGTGCCCTTTTCTTTAAAATAGCTTTACAAAAAAAAACAAATAGACTTTGTTAGGTGAGTATGAAAGATTCTAGCATTTGTCTAGCTTAACAGCTAGTAATGCATCTTAGGAAATTGTGCATGTTGCACATATTCAGAATCAATCTTTCGCTAACAGAGTGACCAGTATAGTAAAAAAATATAATGTTAAGTCTTGGGAGGAGTTATGAAAGACACATAAGCAGCTCAATGGTTAAATTTTATCATGCTATTGTAAATGTGTAATGTCTGATTTTTAAAAAACTTTGTTTAATAGCTTGGTCTTTGCTCTTTGGGTCGGGACCCCAACATCGGGGTCAAATGGGGGTCCAAACCCTGCACTGTGTGGGAACAGTCACCGGCAGTGATTTTCCCCGAATTGTCCAATTAGTGGCCAGAGGGTGGGATCGCAGGCCAATTAAGGATGGTGGCTGTGCTCTCAACAGGAGTCCCTCCAGCACCAAAGAAGCAGCAGTTTGCGGTTCAGATAAGTGAGCGAGGGCACCTCACCCCGCACCAACTTTTTAAACTTTTAAATTAATAAGTGTCTTCAGTAGCCAGGCTACCATGATGGAGGGGGAACCATTCAGGCAGGCAGGGAGGGCTTCAAGGCCTGTCAGGAGTGCTTTCCCCTTGGTCTGCTGCCAGGAGGCTGCCTCCAGACAACTGGCCTAGTCCCCGACACCTCAGGGGCCCAGAGGCTAACTGGAAAATTCCAGTCGGCCTCTGACAATAGGCCTTTAAAGATCCTTAATTGGTTACCCACCGCTTGTGGACGGATAGCCCTGCTGCCCCCATCCCGCCTCCAGTAAAATGGTCCAGGGGCAAAATGGATGCCAACAACCCAGCACACTGGCTGGCGACACCAGTTTTCATGCTTGCCACCTCTGCACTTGCCCCCATTGGGGCCTAAAATCTTGTCCCTTGTTTCAGATATTAAGAAAAAAGTATTTTGAGCAATTAAATGTGATGCTGAAATGTTTACATACAGTTTCCCCATTAAAAAATGGTTACATAGAAACTTTTCATTATAATTGTTGATGTGGGCGCTATGGCGTTGGAAGGATGAATGAGAACGGGCAGAGACTGCTTGAGTTGTGTACCTATCATAACCTCTGCATCACCAACTCGTTCTTTCACACTAAACCCTGTCACCAGGTTTCATGGAGGCACCCAAGATCACGTCGTTGGCACCAGCTAGACCTCATTGTCACAAGGCGAGCCGCCTTAAACAGTGTTCAAATCACACGCAGCTTCCACAGTGCGGACTGCGACACCGACCACTCCCTGGTGTGCAGCAAGGTTAGACTCAGACCAAAGAAGCTGCATCATTCCAAGCAGAAGGGCCACCCGCGCATCAACACGAGCAGAATTTCTCACCCACAGCTGTTACAAAAATTTCTAAATTCACTTGTAACAGCCCTTCAAAACACTCCCACAGGGGATGCTGAGACCAAGTGGGCCCACATCAGAGACGCCATCTATGAGTCAGCTTTGACCACCTACAGCAAAAGTGCAAAGAGAAATGCAGACTGGTTTCAATCTCATAATGAAGAGCTGGAACCTGTCATAGCCGCTAAGCGCATTGCACTGTTGAACTACAAGAAAGCCCCCAGCGATTTAACATCCGCAGCACTTAAAGCAGCCAGAAGTACTGCACAAAGAACAGCTAGGCGTTGCGCAAACGACTACTGGCAACACCTATGCAGTCATATTCAGCTGGCCTCAGACACCGGAAACATCAGAGGAATGTATGATGGCATGAAGAGAGTTCTTGGGCCAATCATCAAGAAGATCGCCCCCCTCAAATCTAAATCGGGGGACATAATCACTGACCAATGCAAACAGATGGACCGCTGGGTTGAGCACTACCTAGAACTGTACTCCAGGGAGAATGCTGTCACTGAGACTGCCCTCAATGCAGCCCAGCCTCTACCAGTCATGGATGAGCTGGACATACAGCCAACCAAATCGGAACTCAGTGATGCCATTGATTCCCTAGCCAGCGGAAAAGCCCCTGGGAAGGACAGCATTACCCCTGAAATAATCAAGAGTGCCAAGCCTGCTATACTCTCAGCACTTCATGAACTGCTATGCCTGTGCTGGGACGAGGGAGCAGTACCCCAGGACATGCGCGATGCCAACATCATCACCCTCTATAAAAACAAAGGTGACCGCGGTGACTGCAACAACTACCGTGGAATCTCCCTGCTCAGCATAGTGGGGAAAGTCTTTGCTCGAGTCGCTCTGAACAGGCTCCAGAAGCTGGCCGAGCGCGTCTACCCTGAGGCACAGTGTGGCTTTCGTGCAGAGAGATCGACCATTGACATGCTGTTCTCCCTTCGTCAGATACAGGAGAAATGCCGTGAACAACAGATGCCCCTCTACATTGCTTTCATTGATCTCACCAAAGCCTTTGACCTCGTCAGCAGATGTGGTCTCTTCAGACTACTAGAAAAGATCGGATGTCCACCAAAGCTACGAAGTATCATCACCTCATTCCATGACAATATGAAAGGCACAATTCAACATGGTGGCTCCTCATCAGAGCCCTTTCCTATCCTGAGTGGTGTGAAACAGGGCTGTGTTCTCGCACCCACACTTTTTGGGATTTTCTTCTCCCTGCTGCTTTCACATGCGTTCAAATCCTCTGAAGAAGGAATTTTCCTCCACACAAGATCAGGGGGCAGGTTGTTCAACCTTGCCCGTCTAAGAGCGAAGTCCAAAGTACGGAAAGTCCTCATCAGAGAACTCCTCTTTGCTGACGATGCTGCTTTAACATCTCACACTGAAGAGCGCCTGCAGAGTCTCATCGACAGGTTTGCGTCTGCCTGCAATGAATTTGGCCTAACCATCAGCCTCAAGAAAACGAACATCATGGGGCAGGACGTCAGAAATGCTCCATCCATCAATATTGGCGACCACGCTCTGGAAGTGGTTCAAGAGTTCACCTACCTAGGCTCAACTATCACCAGTAACCTGTCTCTAGATGGAGAAATCAACAAGCGCATGGGTAAGGCTTCCACTGCTATGTCCAGACTGGCCAAGAGAGTGTGGGAAAATGGCGCACTGACACGGAACACAAAAGTCCGAGTGTATCAGGCCTGTGTCCTCAGTACCTTGCTCTACGGCAGCGAGGCCTGGACAACGTATGCCAGCCAAGAGCGACGTCTCAATTCATTCCATCTTCGCTGCCTTCGGAGAATACTTGGCATCAGGTGGCAGGACTATATCTCCAACACAGAAGTCCTTGAAGCGGCCAACACCCCCAGCTTATACACACTACTGAGTCAGCGGCGCTTGAGATGGCTTGGCCATGTGAGCCGCATGGAAGATGGCAGGATCCCCAAAGACACATTGTACAGCGAGCTCGCCACTGGTATCAGACCCACCGGCCGTCCATGTCTCCGCTATAAAGACGTCTGCAAACGCGACATGAAATCGTGTGACATTGATCACAAGTCGTGGGAGTCAGTTGCCAGCATTCGCCAGAGCTGGCGGGCAGCCATAAAGACAGGGCTAAATTGTGGCGAGTCGAAGAGACTTAGTAGTTGGCAGGAAAAAAGACAGAGGCGCAAGGGGAGAGCCAACTGTGCAACAGCCCCGACAAACAAATTTCTCTGCAGCACCTGTGGAAGAGCCTGTCACTCCAGAATTGGCCTTTATAGCCACTCCAGGCGCTGCTTCACAAACCACTGACCACCTCCAGGCGCGTATCCATTGTCTCTCGAGATAAGGAGGCCCAAAAGAAAAGAAGGTGGGTCATGGGTTCAAGGTTCACTTCAGAGACTTGAGCACATAACCCAGGCAGATACTTCAGTGCTACACTGTCGGAAATCAGTGTTGCTTGTTTACTCCTTAGCCTCTTAGGTCTTTTCTCACAAAGATTCAGAAAAAGCAGTGCATTTTTATGTCTCCCTCAACAAGCCATTTTCAGGACTTTGGTCTTGATGGCTTGTCTTATATCCCTTATATAAGTTTGAAGTAATCAGTGGTAAATCCAATAGAGAATTCAGGAGAAATTTGTTAACCCAGATATGGTTAGAATGCAAAACTTGCTACCACCGGAGTAGATGAGGTGAATAGCATAGATGCATTTAATGTGAAGCTAGATAACCACATGAGAAAGAAAGGAATAGAAGGATTATGTTGATAGGGTTAGATGAAGAAGTATTTGTGGAGTCTTGAATGGAGCATATATGTTGACATGGTCCTGTTGGGCTGAATGGCTTATTCTTCTGCTGTAACTACTATGAGATACCATGTAATTAGCATCAGACCTTTCTTTTCCCAGTGACTCCATTTTGAGGACACATTTAAGGCAATTCTTAATCCATTTTTCCCTCATACTCCTTTATTTGATAGTTATGTCAATAGTAATTTTCAAAAATATTCTGACTATACATTATGTGCAACAACGAATGAGGTATTCAACGCTTTAACGAAAAAAAAATCATTCTTCATTCTGTTTTTTTCAGGGACTCTAAGTCCTTGAATTTGTTTATCAACCATAATATGTCTATTGTACTGAACAATCCTTTCTTGTGTTTTAGCATTTTAGCTATATTCACAGATTTAATTAACAAAGAATAAAGTTGAAAAATTATATCTGATAGCTTTTTATCCTAATTTCCTTCAGACGATACTTGAAATACTGGTTTGAAACATCAGGGGAAAAAATCCAATCATATGCAATGTTCTTTAGTGCATGAAAAGACCCAGTTAATATATATTTCCATTATGCCATTCAAAATTATCTTTTTAATCCATAATCTTTCCTGAACTAGCTAATTCTCCTCACAAACTGAGAATGCAAATTAAGTATGATTCTTTCTAATTTGACACAGATGAACCATATGCTACTGGATAATTTATCTTTATTAACTTTTAATTTGCTTACAGTGTGAAAACATTTGATTATTTGAAGAACGGTATTTGGTAGAAAGTTCTTTCAGTCACACACTTTTTGTTGAAAATTTCACTAACAGGTTCCGGCTTTAACTTTTCCTCTGCTGTGGTGGACATTGCCTTTCACTCACCAATCAACAAGCAACATGTTTTCCTCATGGAAGTTTCCTTTTCAGTAGTATCCGCTTTCCTTATATTGAAGGGTAAAGCAACAAAGACTAAATGTCCATAGAATTTTATTGAAGAAATTACCAGGTTACCAGGTCAGGATATTAAACCGGAAGTTTGGGATTGTCCACCGCTCAGAGCAGCCCTGGTGCCGTCTCCAGGCTCTGGTCCCTGGTGTAGCGGAGAGGTTTCCCGCACTGACACTACCATCAGCACCAGGGAGCTGGCACCGACTACCTGCAGACAGCCAGTAGTTGGGCTACACCAACAGCAGCAGTCACCGGGGCCCGCGGAGAGGCCTACCTGCTCTGGCCGGGACACAGTGCGGGGCTGCAGTCAGAGATTAGCCCGGTGCTGCACACCCGGAGACATCGCAGAGGCACGGGGCGGGTGTGTGGGCCCGAGGACTGGTTACAGACCTGGGATTGGCGGAGCCCCGAGTTGGAGATTCCCAGAGTCAGCGACTCACATCGACATCAGCATCGACAGCCCTTCTTCCCTGAGGTAAAATCTGAAAGCATGATTAAAGATCCGAGAGCGGCCATCTTTGGGGGGGGCTGCAATGTCACAGTGCTGCTGGTAAGGTCAAAGTGCGGGCTTTGGTGTACGTCGGGCTTCAGTGAGGAGGGTGAGTATTGACCAGGTAAGGCTTAGGTTTTTTTTTATTCCCAATTTCTGTCTTTCTTTCTTTTAAGCCAGAAGTAACGCGAGGGGTGGAAATGACAGTCCTTGGGGTAGTATGCTGCTCCTGTGAAATGTGGGAGATCAGGGAGAAGTCAAATGTCCCTGACGACTACGTTTGCGGGAAGTGTGTCCAGCTGCAGCTCCTTTCAGATCGCAGGGATCGGTTGGAGTGGCAGTTGGACTCACTGAGGAGCATACAGGAGTCAGAAAGTATCACAGATCGGAGTTTCAGGGTGGTGGTCACACTGCAGGTTCAGCCAGATAGATGGGTGACCGCCTGGAGGGGCATGCAGGTAGTGCAGGAGTGCCCTGTAGCTATTCCCCTCAATAACAAGTATACTATTGGGGGGGATGGCCTCTCAGGGGAAAGCAGCAGCAGCAGCCAGGCCTATGGCACCATGACTGGCTCTGTTGTACAGCAGGGAAGGTCAAAGTGTAGGTGAGCGGTAGTGATAGGGGACTCTATAGTCAGGGGCACAGTTAGACCTTTCTGTGGCCGCGAGCGAGAATCCAGGATGGTGTGTTGTCTCCCAGGTGCCAGGGTCAAGGATGTCTCTGAGCGGGCACAGGGCGTTCTGAAAGGGGAGGGTGAGCAGCCAGAGGCTGTGGTCCATATTGGTACTAACAACATAGGTAGGAAGAGATATGAGGTCCTGCAAAGTGAATATAGGGAGTTAGGCAGAAGCTTAAAAAGCAGGACCTCTAGGGTTGTAATCTCATGATTACTCCCTGTGCCACGTGCTAGTGAGGGTAGGAATAGGAGGATTAGGCAAATGAGTGTGTGGCTGAAGAGCTGGTGTAGGCGGGAGGGCTTCAGCTACTTGGACCATTGGGATCTCTTCTGGTGCAGAGGTGACCTGTACAAGAGGGATGGGTTGCAGCTGAACTGGAAGGGGACCAATATCCTTGTGGGAAAGTTTGCTAGTACTACTCGGGAGGGTTTAAACTAGTCTGGCAGGGGGGTGGGACCCAAAGTAGTAGTCTCTCCGATGAGATAGTTGAGGCAAATGTCGAGATTAAAGCAAGCAAGTCCAGTGGGCAGGCTGGGGAGGAGCAGGACAGGGAGCGTGGAAGATCTGGTCAGCTAAACTGCATTTACTTTAATGCAAGAAGCCTTACAGGTAAGGCAGATGAATTCAGAGCATGGGTCGGTACATGGGATTGTGATATTATAGCTATTACGGAAACGAGGTTGAAGGATGGGCAGGACTGGCAGCTCAATGTTCCGGGGTACCGATGCTTCCGGTGTGACAGAGGTGGAGGTAAGAGAGGAGGGGGAGTTGCACTATTGATTAGGGAGGACATCACGGCAGTACTTAGAGAGGATATCACGAGGGGAATGTCCAGTGAGGCCAAATGGGTAGCACTTAGAATTAAGAAAGGGGTGATCACTTTGATGGGATTATACTATAGGCCCCCCAATAGTCAGAGGGAATTGGAGGAGCATGTACGTAGGGAAATCACAGATAGGTGTAGGAATTATAGGGTTGTAATAGTAGGTGATTTAAACTTCCCCAATATTGACTGGAACTGCCCTAGTGCTAAGGGATCAAATGGGGAAGAATTTGTTAAGTGTGTCCAGGATAGTTTTCTGAAGCAGTATGTGGATGGCCCTACTAGAGAAGGGGCTACACTCGACCTCCTCATAGGAAATGAGGCTGGGCAGGTGGTTGATGTGTCAGTGGGGGAGCACTTTGGGACCAGTGACCATAACTCTATTAGCTTCAAGATAGTTATAGAAAAGGATAGGACTGGTCCTCAAGTTGAAGTCCTAAATTGGGGGAAGGCTAATTTCGATGGCATCAGACAGGAACTCTCAAACGTTGATTGGGAGAGGCTGTTTACAGGTACAGGGACGTCTGGCAAGTGGGAGGCTTTTAAAAGTGAGATAGGAAGAGTTCAGGGCCGGCATGTTCCTGTTAGATTGAAGGGCAAGGTTGGCAAGTTTAGGGAACCTTGGTTGACGAGGGATATTGAGGGTCTGGTCAGGACAAAGAAGGAGGCATATGTCAGGTATAGACAGCAGGGATCAAGAGAGTCACTCGAGAAGTATATGGGATGTAGCAGTACACTTAAGAAGGAAATTAGGAGGGCGAAAAGTGGCCATGAGATTTCCCTGGCAGATAAGATAAAGGAGAATCCTAAAAGATTCTATAGTATATTAAGAGTAAAAGGGTAGCTAGGGAGAGAGTAGGTCCCCTTAAAGATCAGTGTGGTAATCGATGTGTGGAGCCATGGGAAATGGGCGAGGTCTTAAATGAATACTTCTCATCTGTATTTACCGTGGAGAAGGTGATGGAAACTAATGAGTTCAAGGGAGGGAACAGCGATATCCTGGAGCATATCAACGTTACAAAGGAGGAGGTGTTGGAGGTTTTGAAGCACATTAAGGTGGATAAATCCCCAGGGCCTGACCAGGTGCATCCTAGGATGCGATGGGAAGCAAGGAAGGAGATTGCTGGGAGAGACCTTTGCATCATTGTTAGCCACGGGCGAGGTACCGGAAGACTGGAGAATAGCTAATGTTGTACCTTTATTTAAGAAGGGCAGCAGGGATAAGCCAGGGAACTACAGGCTGGTGAACCTTACATCAGTGGTGGGGAAGTTATTGGAAGGGATTCTGAGAGACAGGATTTATATGCATTTGGAAAGGCATGGTCTGATTAGGGATAGTCAGCATGGCTTTGTGTGTGGGAAATCATATCTCATGAATTAGATTTTTTTTGAGGAGGTGACCAAGAGGGTTGACGAGGGCAGGGCGGTGGACGTTGTCTACATGGACTTTAGCAAGGCCTTTGACAAGGTCCCGCATGGTAGGCTGGTCCAGAAGGTTCGAACACATGGGATTTAGGGTAAGCTAGCCAATTGGATACAAAATTGGCTTGGTGATAGGAGGCAGAGGGTGGTAGTGGAGGATTGTTTTTCAGATTGGAGGCTGGTGACCAGTGGTGTGCTGCAGGGATCGGTGCTGGGCCCTCTGTCGTTTGTCATATATATTAATGACTTGGATGAGAATGTAGGGGGCATGATTAGTAAGTTTGCAGATGACACCAAAATTGGTGGTATAGTGGACAGTGAAGAAGGTTGTCTCAGGTTACAACAGGATCTAGATCAACTGGGAAAGTGGGCAAGGGATTGGCAAATGGAATTTAAAACAGACAAGTGCGAAGTGAAGCATTTTGGGAATTTAAACCAGGACAGGACATATACAGTGAATGGCAGGGCCCGGGGGAGTGTTCTTGAGCAGAGAGACCTTGGGGTGCAAATACATAGTTCCCTGAAAGTGGCAACACAGGCAGACAGGGTGGTGAAGAAGGCGTATGGCATGCTTGCCTTCATCGTCCGAGGCATTGATTACAAGAGTTGGGACGACATGTTACAGTTGTACTTAATGTTGGTTAGGCTGCACTTGGAGTACTGTGTGCAGTTCTGGTTGCCGCACTACAGGAAAGATGTGGTTAAGCTAGAGAGAGTGCAGAAAAGATTCACAAGGATGTTGCCTGGTTTGGAGGGCTTGAGTTATAAAGAGAGATTGGATAGGCTGGGTCTGTTACCCTGGAGCAAAGGAGGCTGAGAGGGGACATGATAGAGGTATATAAAATTATGAGAGGCATAGAGAGGGTAAATAGCCAGAGTCTGTTTCCCATGGTAGAGGTGACTAAAACTAGAGGGCATAGATTTAAGGTGAGAGGGAGGAGGTTTAAAGGGGATCAAAGGAGTAAATTTTTCACACACAGATTAGTGGGTATCTGGAATGAGCTGCCAGAGGAGGTGGTGGAGGCAGGAACAACAGCAACATTTAAGAGGGATCTGTGCAGGTACTTGAATGAGCAAGGCATAGAAGGATATGGAATTAATGCAGGCAGGTGGAATTAGTATAGATAGGCATTATGGTCAGCATGGACGCGGTGGGCCGAAGGGCCTGTTTCTATGCAATACAACTCTATGACTCTAAACTAAACCATTGAATCATAGACTGGTTACTAGAAGACTTACATAGACGAGAAGAGGGCCATTTGGCCAGTCAAGTCTGTACTAGCTCTCAGCAAGAGCAACTCAGCTACTCCTACTTCCATGCCTTTTCCCCGTAGCCCTACAAATTTTTTTCTTTGTATAAAAATGGTTTTACTCATGTCGCCATTGGTTCTTTTGCCAATCCGTTTAAATTGGTGTCCTCTGGTTCTCAATCCTTTTGCCAGTAGGAACAATTCCTTTCTATCTACTCTGTCTAGACCGCTCATGATTTTAAATAACTCTATCAAATATTCTCTCAACCTTCTCTAAGACAAACAACCCCAGCTTCTCCAATCTATCCATGTAACTGAAGTCCTTCAACCCTGGAACCATTCTATTAAATCTTTTCTGCACCCTGTCTGAAGCCTTCACATTCTTCCTAAAGCGCAGGCCCAGAATTGGACACAATACTCCAGCTGAGGCTGAACCAGTGTTTTATAAAGGTTCATCATAACTTCCTTGCTTTTGTACTCTATGCCTCTTTTTATGCCTTTTTTTTTTACCACTTTCTCAACCTACCCTGCCACTTTCAACCATTTGTGCACATATACCCCAGATCTCTCTGTTCCTGCACCCCCTTTATAATTGTATCCCTTACCTTATATTGCTTCTCCTCATTCTTCCTACCAAAATGTACCATTTCACACTTCTCTGCATTAAATTTCATCAGCCACATGTCTGCCCATTCCAACAGCCTGTCTATGGCCTCTTGAAGTCTATCACTATCCTTTCTACAGTTTACAGTACCCCTGAGTTTTGTGTCATCTGTAAGTTTTGAAATTGTACCCTGTACACCCAAGTCCAGGTCATTTGTATATATCACAAAAAACAGTGGTCCTGGTACCCCGCTTTATACCTTCCTCCAGTCTGAAAAATAATTTCACCACTACTCCCTGCTTCCTGTGCTCAACTAACTTCATATCCATGCTGCCAGTGTCCCTCTTATTTCATGGGTTTCAACTTTGCTGACAAGTCTATTTTGTGGCACTTCATCAAACGTATTTTGGAAGTCCGCATCAACCGCATTACCGTCATCAGCTCTCTCTGTTACCTTGCCTTTTAAAAAAAAATGCTGGCTTTCCTTAATTAATCCACAATTCTCTAAGTGACTGTTAATTTTGTCCCAGATTATCGCTTCTAAAAGCTTTCCGCCCACCCAGGTTAAATTGACTGGCCTGCAGTTGCTGGGTTTATACTTATACCTTTTTTTGAATAAGGGTGTAACATTTGCAATTCTCCAGACCTCTGCAGATTAAGTTTTTTTTTAAACCCTCAGAATCCGAATATTTTTGGTTTCCACCTCTTCTGTGATGGCAAATCTTACATCCAGTTTTGTGTCAGTAATTTGTCATAGATCCCTCCCTCCCAGATTTTCCCTTCTCAGACTGTCTGCATTTTCAGAGGGGGATGATACAAACTTTGCAATCAGGGAAGAGGAGTATGAAATAATGGATGAAATTAACATAGTGAGGGAGGAAGTATCAAGCGGTTTAACATATTTGAAAGTGGATAAATCCCTTGGCCGAGATTAAATGTATCCTAGGCTGTTAAGGGAAGCAAAAGAAAAAATAGTGGAGGCTCTGACCATCATTTTCCAATCCTTTCTGTCTGTAGGTGTGATGCCAGAGGACTGGAGGACAGCTAATGTTGCATCGTTGTTTAAAAAGGAAGAAAGGGATAGGCTGAGTAATTACCTGCCAGTCAGCCTAATCTCAGTGGTGGGAAAATTACTGGAAACATTCTGAGGACAGGATAAATCTTAATTTAGAAAGACACAGATTAATTAAAGACAGTCAACATGGATTTTTCACCCAGACAGTGGTGGGGATCTGGAACTCGCTGCCTAAAATGGTGGTAGAGGCAGAAACATTCAAAAAGACAGATAGAATGGAAAAGGAGGAGTATCCCTGACAGTAAAGGATGACATAAGTACATACGAACACATGTACATACGAACATATGAACATACGAATTAGGAGCAGGAGTAGGCCACTCGGCACTTCGAGCCTGCTCCGCCATTCAATAAGTTCATGGCTGAACTGATTACTCCACATTTCCACCGGTAACCTTCAATCCCTTTGCTTATCAAGAATCTATCTACCTCTGCCTTAAAAATATTCAACGACTCTGCTTCCACCACCTTTTGAGGAAGAGAATTCCAAAGACTCACGACCCTCTGAGAGAAAAAATCTCTCCTCATCTCTGTCTTAAATGGGAGACCCCTTATTTTTAAACAGTGACCCCTAGTTCTAGATTCTCCCACAAGGGGAAACATCCTTTCCACATCCATCCTGTCAAGACCTCTCAGGATCTTATACGTTTCAACCAAGTCACCTCTTACTCTTCTAAATTCCAGTGGATACAAGCCTAGCCTGTCCAATCTTTCCTCGTATGATAGTCCGCCCATTCCAGGTATTAGTCTAGTAAACCTTCTCTGTACTGCCTCCAACGCATTTACATCCTTCCTTAATTAAGGAGATCAGCACTGTACACAGTACTCCAGATGTGGTCTCACCAATGGCCTGTATAGCTGAGGCATAACCTCCATACTTTTGCATTCAATTCCTCTCATGATAAACAATAATATTCCATTAGCTTTCCTAATTACGTGCTGTACCTGCATACTAACTTTTTGAGATTCATGCACTAGGACACCCAGATCCCTCTGCAACTCAGAGCTTTGCAGCCTCTCACCATTTAGATAATATGCTTTTTTATTTCTTCTTCCTGCCAAAATGGATAATTTCACTCTTTCCCACATAATACTCCATTTGCCAGGTCTTTTCCCACTCACTTAAACTATCTATATCCTTTGTAGCCCCCTTATGTCCTCTTCACAAATTACATTCCTATCTATCTTTGTGTCATCAGCAAATTTAGCAACCATACCTTTGCTCCCTTCATCTAAGTCATTTATATAAATTGTAAAAAGTTGAGGCCCCAGCACAGATCCCTGTGGCACACCACTCGCTACATCTTGTCTACCAGAAGATGACCCATTTATGCCTACTCTCTGTTCCTGCTAGCTAGTCAATCTTCTACCATGCCAATATGTTACCCGCTACACCATGAGCTTTTATTTTCTGCAATAACCATTGATGTGGCACCTTATCAAATGCCTTCTGGAAATCTAAGTACAATACATCCACCAGTTCCCCTTCATCCACAGCACATGTAACTCCCTTAAAGAACTCCAATAAATTGGTTAAACATGATTTTCCTTTCACAAAACCATGTTGACTCTGCTTGATTACCTTGATTTTTTTCTAAATGCCCTGCTATACCATCTTCAATAATAGCTTCAAACATTATCCCTAAGACAGATGTTAAGCTAACTCAACTGTAGTTGCCTGCTTTCTGCCTCTCTCCTGTTTTGAATAAAGGAGTTACATTCGCTATTTTCCAATCTAACGGAACCTTCCCCGAATCTAGGAAATTTTGGGAAAGTAAAACTAACGCATCAACTATCTCATTAGCCACTTCTTTTAACACCCTAGGATAAAGTCCAGCAGGACCCAGGGGATTGTCAGCCCGCAGCTTCAACAATTTGTTCAGTACCACTTCCCTGGTGATTGTAATTTTCTTGAGTTCCTCCCTCCCTTCCATTTCCTGACTTACAGCCAATACTGGGATGTTACTTGTATCCTCAATAGTGAAGACTGATGCAAAATATCTGTTCAATTCATCTTCCACCTACTTATTATCCATTATTAATTCCCCAGACTCATTTTCTATTCGAGCAATGCTCACTTTGTTAACTCTTTTCTTTTTAAATATCTATAGAAACTCTTACTATCTGTCTTTATATTTCTAGCTAGCTTTCTCTCGTACTCTAATTTTACCTTCCTTATCAATCTTTTAGTCATTCTTTGCTGTTTTTTATATTCTGTCCAATCTTCTGACCTGCCTCTTATCTTAGAGCAATTATAGGCTTTTTCTTTCAGTTTGTTACTATCTTTAACTTTTTTAGTTAACCACGGATGGCCGTGGTTAGAATTTTTCTCTCTCATTGAAATGTATCTATTCAGTGTATTGTGAAATATCCCCTTAAATGTTTGCCACTACATCTCTATTGACCTATCCCTTAACCTGATTTGCCAGTTCACTTTAGCTAACTCTGCTTTCATGCCCTCATAATTTCCCTTATTTATGTTTAAAATATTAGTCTTAGACCCACTCTTCTCTCCCTCAAACTGAATGTAAAATTCAATCATATTATGATCGCTGCTACCTTAACTATGAGGTCATTCATTAATCTTATCTCGTTGCACAATACCAAATCTAGTATAGCCTGCTCCCTGGCTGGCTCCAGAACATATCGTTCCAAGAAATTATCCCAAAAACATTCTATGTACTGCTCATCCAGGCTACCTCTGCCCATCTGATTTTTCCAGTCTATATGTAGGTTAAAATCCCCCATAATTATCACTGTACCTTTCTGACAGTAGTGAAAAAGGATCTTGGCTCAGAAGATCAGAAAATGCTCGTGGCAGTAGTTTATAGGCCCCCAACAGTCACTATATTGTTAGACCGAGCTTTAAGTCAGAAATAATTGGAGCTTGTAACAAACGCAAGTAATAATTGTGGGGGACTTTAATCTTCTTTCAACCGGATGCATCAAATTGGCAAAGGTGGCCTGGAAGATGCATTTGTAGAATGCTTTTGTGATAGTTTCCTGGAGCTGTACATTGTGGAATCAACGAGGGATAAAGCAATTTTAGGTCTAGTATTGCGCGATGAGGCAGGGTTAATTAGTAACCTCATAGTAAAAGATCTGCTGGAAAAAAGCAATCACAATACAGTTGAATTCCATATTAAGTTTGAAAGCGATATACTCCAGTCCCAAAAAAGAATCTTAAACTTAAACAAAGTCAATTACATATGTAGGAGGGGAGAGCTGACAAAGGTTGATTAGGTAAATGGACTAAAAGGTTTGGTGGTAAGTAAACAGTGGGAAACATTTAAAGAAACAATTCAAAATGTTCAACAAAAATACATTCCATTTAAAAACAAAAACTCAGCAAGAACGATCTATCCGTGTCTTACTAAGAAAGTTAAGGATACTAAAATAAAAGCAAAATACTGCGGATGCTGGAAATCTGAAATAAAAACAAGAAATGTTGGAACCACTCAGCAGGTCTGGCAGCATCTGTGAAAAGAGAAGCAGAGTTAACGTTTCGGGTCAGTGACCCTTCTTCGGAACTGACAAATATTAGAAAAGTCACAGGTTATAAGCAAATGAGGTGGGGGTGGGGCAAGAGATAACAAAGGAGGTCTAGATTGGACCAGGCCACATAGCTGACCAAAAAGTCACGGAGCAAAGGCAAACAATACGTTAATGGTGTGTTGAAAGACAAAGCATTAGTACAGATTAGGTGTTAATACACTGAATATTGAACAGCAGCAAGTGCAAACCTGAAAAAAAAACAGTGGGTAAGCAAACTGAACAAACTAAGATGAAATGAAATAAATGCAAAAAAAAGATTGTAAAAAATGTAAAAAAGAATGTGAAAAAAAGGAAGAAAAAATAACTAAAAATGAAAGTAAAAAAAAGGCAGTAGAGCGAAGGTTCACTAGATTAATTCCTGGGATGAGAAGGTTGTCTTATGACAAGAGGCTGAGTAAATTGGGTCTATACTGTCTGGAGTTTTGAAGACTGAGAGGTGATCTCATTGAAATGTACAAAATTCTGAAGGGGCTTGATCGGGTAGACACTGAGAGGTTGGTCCCCCGGCTGGGGAAATCTAAAACACGGGGGCACAGTCTCAGGATAATGGGCCGATCATTTAGATCTGAGATGAGGAAACATTTCTTCACTTAGAAGGTTGTGAATCTTTCGAATTCTGTACCCGAGAGGGTTGTGGATGCTCCATTGTTGAATATATTTAAGGCTGAGATAGATTTTTTTGGTCTCTCAGGGAATCAAGGGATATGGGGAGCAGTCGGGAAAGTGGAGTTGAGGCTAAAGATCAGCCATAATCGTATTGAATGGCGAAGCAGGCTTGAGGGGCTGTATGATCTACCCCTGCTCCTATTTCTTATGATCTTCAACCCTCATAACCTTTAAAAAGTACTTGGATAGGCATTTGAAGTGCTGTAACCCACAAGGCTACAGACCAAGAGCTGGAAAGTGGGATTAAACTGGATGGGTACTTGTCTGCCATGTGGACATACAGGTCTAAATGGCTTCCTTCTGTGCTCTAAATTCCTATGATTCTATGATTTCTATGATTCTATTTAACACGGTGGACAAACAACATGTGGTCTGTTCCTACCTTCACTTTCAAGGAGGCTAATTAAATGCAATAGTTAAGGTGGGCAAGGTGCTGAATTTTTCCTTGAGGGCTTTGGTTAATTGTATTAAAACATCTTGAGGCTTGTCACACATTTCTCCTTCAACCAATACGGTTACTGCATTTTAAAAACAGTTAATTGTATGTAGATCACTGAGATATTTCTGAGAAGCATAAAAAGTACAAAAATGCAAGTTTCTTTAGCAGTGGATCCTGTGAATGGATACTTCAGAAGCTGTACTCCATTTCAATAATCTGCCTTTTACAGATTTAATCATTATCTATTAGTTCACTTAACAATATGTAAATAGTGACTAAATAAATACATAAAATCAAGCACCCACTTACAGGAAAGGGTCTGCATTCATAGGCACTATCACCCTAAAATATTCCTTAAAACGTCCATCACAATGAGCCTCAACCCTATTTTATAAAGGTCAGTTCTACCTTCAAATGCATTTGAATTTTGCTTCAAGACTAATTTGCGGAAATCTGTTTACCAGATTAAATGTGGGGACCAATTTTACCAGACTTTGCTGTCGGCACTGGCTGAGAGGAAAGGGAAAGTGGAGTGGACCTAATTGAGAGCTGGGCATATTTTGTGGTGATTTAAAATTTTTGAATCTGCACTGATGGGCCAGCACAAACCTCATTAAATCTCCAAATTTTACGTAAAATGATTCCTTGCCAGATCTTGTGGTTTTCTCACTGTTTCCTCACTGTAGTGCTGCTTGCCCATTTTAAGTGAGTGCTACAGTGTGTGGATGGGGGCAGATATCTGGGAATAGGCTTCTTAAAGGAGAGCATCACATTTTTAATAATGTTTGGCATGTTTTTAAAACTTAATATTACATTATGTAAAAATTAAAGCATAGAAATAAGTCATATGGCCCATATTGGTGGTAGCAAGTTCAAAAGCTGCAGATTACAATTTTCAGCAGCCCAGTCAGCATTTAACATTAATTATTTAATCATCCCCAGCCACAAAACTATGAGTGGAACAGATACATACTTAGGCAGAGTCAAACAAAATCACGTAGATAAAACATTTGAACACTACTGGATCTCCCATGGTGTTGCTCACAGTTAAACATTGTAAAATACATGAGGGCCACTTATGGGGTGGTATTTAATGGAGGCGATGGGGGTCTCATCCGCTGGCTGAAGAGAGCCCCGTGTTGCCTCTTTTCGGGAAGGCCCGCTGCATTAGGTGAAAATCAGGCACTTACTGGGCAGCAGCGGACCTTCCCCATACTTAAGGATTTCAGGGGCAGAAGTCCCATCTGCTGAGAACTGCTGAACAATCAGAGGTTGGCTGCTCTTTTACTCAGCAGTGCCACTGTTGATGTGGTGGCTGCTGCCCATAATGCATCCACCTGAGGCCCAGGATCGTCGATGGTCCCAGGCCAGAGGTACGTGATGGCAGGAGAGGTTTCATGGGATGGGGGTCATGGGGGAGAATGTTGTAGGGCAGTCAGCAGCAAGGATGGGGGGAGGGGGCGGTGCGGTGGCTCTCAGCAGGCCCCCCACTTCCTGATGTCAGGTTCCTCAATCAGGCAGCAAACAATCTGCACGGGTTTGTTTGTTGTACTCCCAGCGTGGCGACAAGCTCGCCTGCTGCTGTGCTAATACCGGTGGCGGCAGGAAGAGGCCCTTAATTAGGCATTAATTGCCCATTTACGGGCGTCAATTTGCAGCAGGGCAGGAAGGCACATGGACTGCCTTTCTGCTATGGACTTAATTAGGGTGGAGACAGGAAGGTGCTGGGGATTCCCACCTGCCACAATCCCACCCGATTAAATGCTCTCTCCACCTTCAAACTTGCCACGGGGGAGAGTGTAAAATCCAGTCCATTGTGATTAAGGTCAAATTATGTTCACCGACATGCTTAATTTGCATTAGTGCATTATTTTTTGTTGCTGTTCGAATCTGTTAATTTTACATTTAAAGACTTATTTTCAAATGCATTTCTTACAACTGCCTTGCTTCTCTGCTGCTATTTTGTGGGCATGAATTAAACTTCGATGCAGCAGCTCCCACCGATGGTATTGTGTCAAATTAGTTATTCCACTCTCCACAAATTCATCAAATGACAGAAGCCTTTATTTACAAGGGCAACAAGTCCATCACTTTCCCTTTGGAAAGGAGCTAGACAATGTGGACAAAATTCCCTGTACGCCACAGGATCGAAATAGTACAACACAGTAGATAACAACCATGTCCTGTACATACATTACATTTTGTGCTTCTTTATTTTGAAAGCCTGGAAACATTTGTGTCATGATGCCGGTCCCATGCCACAGCACTGAATTGACTGTGTTGAATTCTGAAAGATCATTGAAGGTTGGCTTTGTGCCAACAAGTAGCTTAATGGAGGGTGTACAAAGTCTTTCATTTTATTTTGCCTGGCACACACATACTCATCACCATACAAATCTTGACAAAAAACTGATAAATATATAAAATTATGAACCTTTACAATGCAACAAGAATATTTGTCTCCATATGCAGATATTTAAAGAAAAGGGATCAGTTTTCTTTTAAATTGAGTTGGACAAATTTTGCATACCTTCCTTTACA
The DNA here is from genome assembly GCF_036365525.1 of Heterodontus francisci. Taxonomy (NCBI): domain Eukaryota; kingdom Metazoa; phylum Chordata; class Chondrichthyes; order Heterodontiformes; family Heterodontidae; genus Heterodontus; species Heterodontus francisci. Next base: position 65,622,355 of record NC_090385.1, read on the forward strand.
CAGGCAGGGGGCAAAGTTCAATAGCCTCTGAAAATGGGTGTGGGGATTGTAATGTGTGATTAACCTGTGCCCATTGCTTCTGATGCTGGCAGCTCTGCAACTTCATGCTGCCTGCTAATTTGCAGGATGCTACGTGCAGCCAAGCTAAACACGCTAGTGAGAGACTACCACCTCATCAGCGGGCCCAACTTCGTACGAGATTAGCACCACTTAAAGGTATTACTTAAACTGTACTACTTAAAACCAGCCTGCACATGTAAAAGGGAAGGTACATTCTTGTTGTAGCATGTGCTAGAACTGTTTGTGGAAGAGAGTCTGAGCAACAAGTAGAGTGAATTATAGAGAGAGAGGGCTCTAAGTTTCTCTGGCACGGCACTGGATGCCTTGGCACAGAAGGTGGAGAGGAGGAGAGGAGAAGAGATGTGATCTTTCCACAGGGCCAGGAAACCTTCCAAACAAACTTTGGGAAGGCAGTGGGACCGGATACCCATGGTGGTCCATGCCAGGAGTCTAGCCTCGAGGACCTGGATGCCATGCCACAAACATGTTCAATGACCTTACACGAGTAGTCAAAGTCAATAAATATATCTTCAAATGCCATATTCCACCAACTCCACCACTAATCCCACACTAGTCATTGCACCACATCCCCATCACCCGACTACCAACAATCTCTATTAATCACAGCTCATATCTGACATTGTTACAGACAGGTGTGAAATGATAGGGTGGTTTTCCTTTTCACCTCCCAAATGATCACAATGTTTTGATTAGAATTGTGTTTTAATCCTTGAGCATTTAATGGTCAATAAACAGACATATGACAAGTTTTCTCATTGGTTTAAAGTAAGAGAAATGCTGATTAAACAAAAAAAACCCTGAAAATTTGCAACCTCACCCTCCCCCCCACCAACCTCATCGCACACAAACACACACAAGAAAAGATAGGGATTAAAAGCTAGCATGCATTTAGATCTGGTGTTTTTAAAAAGAGTTTGTAGTGAAACCTTGTTTGTTTTCCTGGGAGGAAAATTTAAACAATGCAGGCCTGTTCTTCCTTTTCTCCTGCCTTCCCTGGAGTCAAGCTTTGGAGAGTTTCAGGTGGACGGATACTTTGCTGCAGACTTCTTTGGTTAAATCTCAGTTACCATCTGATGGTAAAGATCCTGTTGCAATCTCTCAGATGTGGAGTTTTCAAAGGTCACCTTTTCATCTCTGCCTCTCGGTAGTTTTTTAAAGATGGTATTCGGCAGGGTCCTCTTCTTGGCTGGAATAGATCTCTCTCTCAGCCTCCTGACTGCTGGCTTTTTGTCTTCTGCTTTGTCTTCTGCTCTGTTTTTTGCACAGAAAAGGTCTCTTTAAAAAAAATCTTATCAGCCTTGGTTTCTGTCAGGTGACCAAAGTTGCTCTCCCTTGGTGTTTCATGTCTCTAAATGTGTGGCCATTGTTAGACAAAGGTGTTTGAATGTTGCTCATCTTGATAAAGTGGTGTTTGATCACACCTATTATCCTGAGTTTGGCTCTGGAGATTTCATGTCTGCAAAGGTCATTGTTAGTCTAACTGGTTGGAAAAGGTAGCGATTGACGTTGAATGGGGCCGTTTGCATTTCTAATGCTTTCTTCAAGGCTGGTCCAACATGATGATGGGTTCAGTCTCCAGCGGTCACTATATATATTCACAGTAGGGGAGAGGCCATCTGACCTCTTACTAGATTTTGTCTTGTAGAAAAAGTGTGTCCATTTTGGGAGGTTAATTCATAGAAACATAGAAACAATGAAAATAGGAGCAGGAGTAGGCCATTTGGCTTTCGAGCCTGCTCCACCATTCATTATGATCATGGCTGATCATCCAACTCAATAACCTGTTCCCGCTTTCCCCCCCTATCCTTTGATCCCTTTCGCCCCAAGAGCAATTTCTAACCCCTTCTTGAAAACATACAATGTTTTGGCCTCAACTGCTTTCTGTGGTAGCGAATTCCATAGGCTCACCACTCTCTGGGTGAAGAAATTTCTTCTCATCTCAGTCCTGAAAGGTTTACCCCATATCCTTAGACTATGACCCCTGGTTCTGGACTCCCCCACCATCGGGAACATCCTTCCTGCATCTACCCTGTCAAGTCCTGTTAGAATTTTATAGGTTTCTATGAGATCCCCCCTCACTTTTCTGAACCCCAGCGAATGTAATCCTAACCGACTCAATCTCTCCTCATACGTCAGTCCCGCCATCCCAGGCTTCAGTTTGGTAAACCTTCGCTGCACTCCCTCTATAGCAAGAACATCCTTCCACAGATAAGGAGACCAAAATTGCACACAATATTCCAGGTGTGGCCTCACCAAGGCCCTGTATAATTGCAGCAAGCCATCCCTGCTTCTGTACTCGAATCCTCTCGCTATGAAGGCTAACATACCATTTGCCCTTTTTACTGCACATTTGTGGCCATCAAGGCTTCCATAGACCAGGCAGCAGCCTTTATCAAGAGGAAGGGCTTCCACTTGCTCAATGTATAACAGGTGTGTGACCACCACAACCGGATCCTTCAGGTCTGTGCAAGGTCACTGGGAAGCTGCCATGATGCCTACATACCAAGGCAGTTCCCGTTACATGACCTTTTCAGGCCCTCACCCCATGTGCCTTCAAGGAAGATATTGGATGTCAACGGCTACCCACTGAAGAGAGAATCAACAGCTGCCATGGGACAATGCAAGCGATCATCAAGCAGACCACAGGGTTTCTGAAGATGTGGTTCCAATGCCTGGAACGATCGCTGGAGTCCTTCAATATGCTCCAGCAAGGGTCTCACATATTGTGGTGGTGGGCTGTGCTCTGCGCAACCTGGCGCTACAGACAGGAGAAGCTTTGAACAATGAGGACATCCTGGAGAGCAATGCCTCCTCCGAAAATGATATGGAGGGGGCTCACAACTCACTAATACAGGCACGTTTCACATGAGATTTAGTTATACGCCCAATCAATTCAATACATTTTCCACTTCTGCAGCCCTGTTGCTGTTTCCTTGAATGCCCTTATCACTTCCCTGGACCCATCATCACATGAGGCAACAGCATGGGAAATGCATTGACCTCATTTAGTGTGGTCCTTCCCATCACACTCTTTGTGGAAGCCAATGAACTGTTAATGGCCCAGTTGTGTGTAAAAAAAAAGGATTATTTTTGTAGTGCATCATTTGAGAATACATTGTAGACGCATACGCTGCAAGGTGACATTGTAACAAAATATGACCCCATTAAACTCAAGTGCAGCTAGGTGGACTTTTTCACATACTTGCAGGTGCTCCTACATGGTGATCCTCCTGCGTCGTCAGCTGAGGTGGAGGCAGGCTGCTGACCTTTCTGCTCCATGGCTTTCCATGACTCTGGCAGTCGTCCTCTGGTTGCCTGAGGCTTGGAGTGCCCCAGCATTTTGAGGGCCTTCTGCACAGGTGCAGGAACCATCTCTGTCTCCATAACTTCATAAGACGCTGGTGTTAACATCAGAGGGGCAGAGGGCCCGTTTGTTGTGTTATTGCTTTCTCAGCAATAAGGTACCAAACAATCTCAGGCTGAATGGTAAGTTGAATGAAGCGTTCTTTATTGCAAAGTATCAGATTTACAAGAGAGCTCTGTAATAAATGTGCTAAAACTGCTATCATCACACGTTGATTGACATCACTTCTTATTGTTACAATCAAGGCTGGAGGAGTTCACTGTCTTTCTCTAGTTCCACTTCTCCACAAGTCACAACATATATTTAAATGTGTACCCAGTTATCGATGTGGCCAATTATGTACGCTGTCTATTTTAGTTTCAGAATAAAATCCACCAACCAGATTTCTTTAATAAACAACAAAAATATTAATTTATTATAAACAAGACTCAGTCAATAAACATGCAAAGCTTTAACACACAGCTTGAAATATGACAGTAAATCTACAATTTCCCTTCTAAATACCCAACACAAACACACACACACACACACACACACATACCGGTTAAAGGAAAAAATAAAGATGCTTTGGCCAAAGTACTTGTTAATTTTTGAAGAAAAAGGATAAGATAGGTTATGTTCCAGATGGCGCATAATCTAGTGTCCAAGTACACGTAGACGGGTCACTGGGATCTTTTCAGGAGCATTTCTTTCAGGAAATGTCAAGAGGGAGTCTTGCAAAAGCTTCTCAGGAGAAATGCAGCATCAGGCCTTTCAGCTTTCACACACTAGATTTTTTTGCAGGGTTTCTCAGAAAGGTGGAGAATAGATGAGCTGGGTGTTTCTCTCAACAGGCTACAAATCCAACTGACTCAAAACAGTATTCAAAAATGAAACCCACTCTTGAGCACCATAAATCTTGACATGTCACTTCTCTTTTAAACAACTCCCATAGTCAGAAGGCACCTGTTGTTTACTTAGCTGAAGACGTGTGACATCCAGTAAATGTTGTTTATAAACAGAGTCCTTCCAGTGACCCTTTTTACAAAAACACATCGGTAGAATCCCTTTGGTCTCAAAATGAATCCATCTCCACAATTCGAAAACACATGTCCACAAAAAATGTTTTTTTTTATTCATTCATGGGATGTGGGCATCACTGGCTATGCCAGCATTTATTGCCCATCCCTAATTGCCCTTGAGAAGGTGGTGGTGAGTTGCCTTCTTGAACCGCTGCAGTCCATGTGAGGTAGGTACACCCACAGTGCTGTTAGGAAGGGAGTTCCAGGATTTTGACCCAGTGACAGTGAAGGAACGGCGATATAGTTCCAAGTCTGGATGGTGTGTGACTTGGATGGGAACTTGCAGGTGGCGATATTCCCATGCATCTGCTGCTCTTGTCCTTCGAGGTGGTAGAGGTTGCGGGTTTGGAAGGTGCTGTCTAAGGACCCTTGGTGCATTGCTGCAGTGCATCTTGTAGATGGCACACACTGCTGCCACTGTGCATCGGTGGTGGAGGGAGTGAATGTTTGTGGATGGTGTGCCAATCAAGCAGGCTGCTTTGTTCTGGATGGTGTCGAGCCTCTTGAGTGTTGTTGGAGCTGCATCCATCCAGGCAAGTTGAGAGTATTCCATCACACTCCTGACTTGTGCCTTGTACATGGTGGACATGCTTTGAGGAGTCAGGAGGTGAGTTACTCGCCGCAGGATTCCTAGCCTCTGACCTGCTCTTGTAGCCACGATATTTATATGGCTACTCCAGTTCACTTTCTGGTCAATGGTAGCCCCTAGGATGTTGATAGTGGGGAATTCAGTGATGGTAATGCCATTGAATGTCAAGGGGAGATGGTTAGATTCTCTCTTGTTGGAGATGGTCATTGCCTGGCACTTGTGTGGCGCGAATGTTACTTGCCACTTATCAGCCCAAGCTTGGCTCTTGCCCAGGTCTTGCTGCATTTCTACACGGACTGCTTCAGTATTGAGGGGTCGCGAATGGTGCTGAACATTGTGCAATCATCAGCGAACATCCCCACTTCTGACCTTATGCTTGAAGGAAGGTCATTGATGAAGCAGCTGAAGATGGTTGGGCCTAGGACACTACCCTGGGGAGCTCCTGCAGTGATGTCCTGGAGCTGAGATGATTGACCTCCAACATCCACAGCCATCTTCCTTTGTGCTAGGTATGACTCCAACCAGCAGAGAGTTTTCCCCCTGATTCCCATTGACTCCAGTTTTGCTAGGGCTCCTTGATGCCATACTCGGTCAAATGCTGCCTTGATGTCAAGGGCAGTCATTCTCACCTCACCTCTTGAGTTCTGCTCTTTTGTCCATGTTTGAATCAAGGCTGTAATGAGGCCAGGAGCTGAGTGGCCCTGGCGGAACCCAAATTGAGCATCAGTGAGCAGGTTATTGCTAAGCAGGTGCTGCTTGATGGCACTGTTTATGACACCTTCCATCACTTTACTGATGATTGAGAGTAGACTGATGGGGTGGTAAATGGCCGGGTTGGACTTGTCCTGCTTTTTGTGTACAGGACATACCTGGGCAATTTTCCACATTGTCGGGTAGATGCCAGTGTTGTAGCTATACTGGAACAGCCTGGCTAGGGGTGCGGCATATTCTGGAGCACAGGTCTTCAGTACATTGCCAGATTATTGTCAGGACCCATAGCCTTTGCAGTATCCAGTGACTTCAGTCATTTCTTGATGTCACGTGGAGTGAATCAAATTGGCTGAAGTCTGGCATCTGTAATGCTGGGGACTTCAGGAGGGGACCAAGATGGATCATCAACTCTGCACTTGTGGCTGAAGATTGTTGCAAATGCTTGCTACTGATGCATTGATGTGTTCCTCAATTGACAGATGATGGGGAGCTTGGAGACGTAGTCAGTTATCAGTAGATAATTGTCACCTTTGATGGAGAACAGGGCAGTGGCAATCCTTGACCAAGGATGTGACGGAACATCGTGAAGATAAAGTGGCTGTTTGTGTTGACTTGGTTGATGCTCTTGGCATGCATCACACATCCTCAGTGCTTGCACAATGTCACTGTTGATTCCTGGCCAATAGACTGACTCACGTGCAAATCTTCTGGACCTCTCAACCCCCATGTGACCTTGATGCAACTGTGAAAGAATGTCAAGAAGAAGTGTTTGTGGAATTAACACTTGTCTTCTTTAAAAATAACACCACTGTATGTTCCCAACCTGTCTCAATATAACCTCTTATATTGTGTCAGGCCTTCCTTCGATAATAAGCTGCCATAATGCCTTTCGAACAGGATCTTTGGAAGTCTCTTCCTGCAGCTCTTCACATTTCCTCTACCCAAAAGGCATCAGGTCTATCTGGTATACGTCTTCCAGCTCTACGTCGATTTCATCTACTTGGACATCTAGTGGAATGTCTTCCCGTTGCCTGGGATTGGGTAATCTGCTTAATGTGTCAGATATAACCATTAGGTTTCCAGGCTTATATCTAATCTTGCAGTCATACCCTTGCACCTTGATTAATAGCCTTTGTAGTCGAGGTGGCATGCTGGTGAGTGGTTTTTGCCAAATCATCACCAATGGTTTGTGATCTGTCTCGACCAGAAAAAGTTTGCCAAAAAGATATGTGTGAAACCTTGTAATACCAAATACTAGAGCTAGTGTTTCCCGTTCTATGTTCGAATAGTTGGCCTGTGTAGGCGACAAATGCTTGGAACCAAAAGCAATTATTATAATAGACATGCTCCGACTTTTTGTGAAGCATCTACCTCAAGTGTGGTTTCTTTCTTCGCATCATAATACTGCAAACATGCTTCTGTTGACAGTGACTGCTTCAGAAAATAGTATGCATGCTGATGATCCTCGTATCACAGGAATGGGGTATCCTTCCTGTGGAGTTCATATAAAGATGATGCCGTCTCTGAAAAATTTGAGATGTACGGCACTATAAAGTTGAATAAACCGAAATCTTCCTTGTCTTGAGGACTAAGCATGGACTGAATATCCTCTATCTTGCTGAGATCTGGTCTTATACCACTATCAGAGTAGATTGAGCCGAAAATGTTGATGTGGCTTATGTTAATGGCTCACTTCTTGCTGTTGAATACAAGGCCTTCTTTTCTGGCTGTTTCCATTAAGATATGAAGATTCCTGCTCCTCTTTAGTGCTGCCCATGACTGCTATGTCATCTGCATTACAGACACACCCATGAACATTTTCAGTGACACGATCCGTGTGCTGTTGAAATAGATCTTGGATTACTGACAAACCAAACAATAAGCACAAAAAACAATATCTTCCAAATGGACTTCTGAAAGTTGTCAGTCTTGTGAACCTTCAGAAAGATGGACCAACCAGTATCCATGTTTTGCATCCAGCTTTGAGAAAAATTTGGCTCTCAGAAACTTTGGATTTAACTCTTTCAAATAGGGATTTTATGAAGACGTCTATTTAATGCTCAGTTTAATCTTCTAGGGTCCAGACAAACTCTGATTGTGCTGCCTTTTTTGATCGCAGATGTTATAGAGCTGTACCAATTCGTGTGCTGCTGAACATGCCGAATAATTCCTTTCGGTTCCATAGTATCCAACTCAGCTTTCAGCTTGTCCTTGATGTGGACACTGCATTAACTTGGTAGTTTTATGCAAGGAACTACATTGTTTTTCAAATTAAGGACAGCATCTCCTTTGAAACTACCCATGATATCAAATCTGTATGGGCACTTTCGTTGCAAATCCTGAATGGACTCAATGGGGTCACATCTATCTTGATTGTGTATCCTTGGCACACTGCTAATCTTGTGGATTTTCACAATCTGGTGTTCACTACACATTGGTAGCCCTGCTGGACCATTGGTGTCATCAATGTAGGAGACTTGTGGTGACCATGCAGAACTTCCATAACTGTACTCCAACATTAGTGCTCCCATGCAGTTGATTGTTGAACTATTGTACGGAGTGAGTCTGGTTCTTTTAGGTTGTATCATGGCTTCCCTCTTGCCAGGTACATATTCTTTACTGTTCTCAGTGGCAGAATGCTTGCACTTGCCCCTGTATCGACCTTTAATAGCATATGATTATAGTGAACGCTTTCTGCTGTGTAACCACATCCATCTGGTGTGCAACTGTTGCCGTGTGGAAGGCTTGTTCACCTTCAGTGCCTTCTTTGTTGTAAGGGTCCTTGTCTACTTCATGGACGTGCTTGAAGTTGAACTGGCATTTGCAAATTCATCTAGTTTTTTCTACTAGGCAGTGTCTGTTTCTTCTCGAACTGTGGCCTCTGGCTACTACTCCATTGCCAGACCTTTTGCACAGTCTTGCCTAGTGCCCTTTTTAACCACACACCTTAGAAACATAGAAAATAGGAGCAGGAGTAGGCCATTCGACCCTTTGAGCCTGCTCTGCCATTCATTATGATCATGGCTGATCATCCAACTCAATATCCTGTTCCTGCTTTCGCCTCATACTCTTTGATCACTTTAGACCCAAGAGCTATATCTAACCCCTTCTTGAAAACATACAATGTTTTGGCCTCAACTACTTTCTGTGGTTGTGAATTCCACAGGCTCACCACTCTCTGGGTGAAGAAATTTCTCCTCATCTCAGTCCTGCAAAGTTTACCCCACATCCTTAGACTATGACCCCTGGTTCTGGACTCCTCCACCATCGGGAACATCCTTCTCTCCTCATACATCAGTCCCGCCATCCCAGGAATCAGTCTGGGATAATGAGCAGCGAGGAAGTAAATGGGCAGATATTACACCTCCTGCGATTGCAGGGGAAGGTGCCATGGGAAGGGGGCGAGGTGGTGGGGGTAATGGAGGAGCGGACAGGGTGTCGCGGAGGGAACGATCCCTTCGGAATGCTGACGGGAAGGGAGGCGAAGATGCGTTTGGTCGTGGCATCACGCTGGAGCTGGCGGAAATGGCGGAGGATTACCACCTGTTGCACCTGCATGCTTACCTTCAACGACTGGTGTACGAGAACACCCAGGTCTCGTTGCATATTCCCCTCTCTCAGTTTATAGCTGTTCAGATAATAATCTGCCTTTCTGTTTTTGCTACCAAAGTGGATAACCTCACATTTATCCACATTATACAGCATTTGCCATGCATTAGCCCACTCACTCAACTTGTCCAAATCACCCTGAAGCCTCTCTGCATCTTCCTAACTACTCACCCTCCCACCCAGTTTTGTGTCATCTGCAAATTTGGAGATATTACATTTAGTTCCCTCATCTAAATCATGAATGTATATTGTGAATAGCTGGGGTCCTAGCACCGATCCCTGCGGTACCCCACTAGTCACTGCCTGCCATTCGGAAAAAGACCCATTTATTCCTACTGTTTGTTTCCTGTCTGCCAACCAATTTTCTATCCATCGCAATACACTACCCCCAATCCCATGCGCTTTAATTTTACATGATAATCTCTTATGTGGAACTTTGTCGAAAGCCTTCTGAAAGTCCAAATAAACCACATCTACTGGCTCCCCCCATCAACTCTACAAGTTACATCCTCGAAGAATTCTAGTAGATTTGTCAAGCATGATTTCCCTTTCGTAAATCCATGCTGACTCTGCCCGATTCTACCACTGTTCTCTAAGTGCTCTGCTATAAAATCTTTGATAATGGACTCTAGAATTTTCCCCACTACCGACGTCAGGCTAACTGGTCTATAATTCCCTGCTTTCTCTCTACCTTGCTGATATTCCTGTAAGCAGGACAATTTCCTGGCTGGTGCATCAGACTGCATTTGCCACATACCTTGCCCTGACAAGGTGTCTTGGTTACCTTGCCTACTTTTGTTGCTCCAAGCGCTCAAATTCGTTGCTTGCTTGCAGCAATGGCTTCATACTTCCTACCTTCCCTCAGAAGACTTTCGGTGTCGTATCCTGGTTCTTTGTCCAGCAGGCTTTTTTGAAATGCTTCTTTCGGGGTAGATGCAATTACTAACTCCATTATCTGTTCAGATAATTCTGCACCTGAAAAATCACAGACTTTTCCTTTTTCATGGCATCTGCTAACAAATTGGTCAATGGTTTCTTTGGACTGCTGTCTGTATGCCATCAGTTCCAGACAATGCATCCTAAAATTAACCTTGACCTTGAGCTAATCTTCTAATGTAGTCCACAGTTTCTCCGTATCCTTCTGGTCTGCTTTGGACAGTCCGGAGGTGTTGATGCGATGAAGCCCTTTGTTACCAATCGTGATTTTTATTTTGATCGCTTGCTTGTCAAGCTCTGTGACAGCAAGATCCAAAAAGCACAACTCCATGTGCTGCTTGAAGGGTTGGATCTCGTGGAGGAGATATTGAACCTTCCAGTTCATCAGTGGGAATTTGGTGGTCATGATGCCAAATTTCGTGTCTGCAAGAAATCTTTGCAGGAGCTTTCCCCTTTAACGGCTTCCTTTTATTTTTAAAACTTTCCTTGAAGAAAAAAAAATGCAGGGCTGCTGTGTCTGCAGCCCGGGCTTTCAGCCTGAAATTAGGGAGACTCAGCCCACTAAGCTCTTCTGGCAGAAAGATTCTCAATGCTTAGTGGTGGTGCCATACCATAGCCCTGACTTGAACCAACTCTAACCGACTCTGTTCGCTTTTCACAAGCCTGACTCTTCCCGATTACTACCTTCTCTGCTGACCACCATCCAAACAAACAACACCCTTTCTGTACTCACACTCTCCCTGTGCACCAATCTCTGTAGATGGTCATCGAACCTTAGTGCTGTGCTGCTGTTGCTTCCTCCGATGATGTGCAGTGTTGTCAGAACCTTCATAGATTACCATGGGTAAAATCGCTGTTTGCAATGTCTTGCCCAAAATCGCTGTCCAGCATGAACACCGTTATTAGCATGCTGAGCCTCTCTGCACAATTGCTGCGCCGATGTCTTCTGCTGCCACCATATTGTGTTATTGCATTCTCAGCAATAAGGTACCAAACAATCTTAGGCTGAATGGCAAGTTGAATGAAAGATTTTTTTTATTGCAAACTAACATATTTACAAGAGAGCTCTGAAATACATGTGCTGATTGTAGGCTTACACTACTCCAACTGCTATATCATATGTTGGTTGACATCAATTCCTGTGATGATGCATACTATATTCAAGCAGTTAAAGCAATATCACAACACTGTTCACCTCATGAGCACCCTGAGAGGAGCCTCAAGATGCTGTAGACAGCTGCTCCTCTATCCTTTCAGGGCACACTTGGCCCTCCCCACTCACCTGAGGAGTCTGAGAACCTGGCAATAGCTCCAGGTGTCTGGTCCCCCTCTTACTCAGCCATTGCTCCACAGAGCTCATTGAGGTGGTGATGGTCTACGCACATCTCTGGCAACCATTGGGTGGTATTGCTGAATGTGTCTCTCCATGAGGGTCACTCTCAATGCCATGCACACACACCCTAGAGACATGGCTGCAATCATGACCTGGATGGACTCCTTCGTTCATGCATGGCTGAGCAAGCCTCTGGAAGCTCCACCAGAAGTTCGCACACTTCTGCAGCTCCAATATCTGCCAGCTTGTTGATGGCTGCAGAGGCATGTCATCACTGGGCCCTCCCACAGTCCTCTGAACGTGAGTGACCTCAGCTGTCACTGCCTCCATCGGCTGCTTGGGCGCATTTGTGCTGTACTCACTTGATTGTGACCCCATTCCCACTCACGTGTGACTACCCACTGATGTCAACGTATCTGCATTGGTGGAGGGTTTGGGGAATGATGTGACATTGCTCCCTCTGAGGTCCCCTCCTCCTCCTTCTCAGAGGTGGAAGGCTGACCTGCAGGCTCACTGCTCTTGTCCAGGACCTGCAAAAGAGTGAAGAGTGAACAGAGGGAAATGTGCATTCCAACATATCTTTCTGACTACTCATCATCTGGAGCTCTATGTGATCAGTGGTGGACACATGAACACGATGCTTTGTGCTGACCAGAGGATCTCTTGAACCCTTCCATTAGGCCACTCATTCTCTTTGGGCTCCACACCCATCTCACCATCAGCGACTGCCTGCCCTGTCTCCAGGCCTCCAGCTCCACTTCCATGGGTGCAGGATTGCAAGATATGGGATGCCACCACCCATTTTGAATCTTTCCCTCGCATTGTCAGCTTTCTTCTCCTGCAAGCACATAACTTTCATTATTACTTGCCTGCCAAATACACACACTACACCTATGCAGGTGGCAGCCGAACAGTCCATCATGGTGCCACAGGGGTTGACTCCATCATGTGATCACTCAGTAGCGGAAGTGCAGAAGTCAACTCTGACTGACCAGGGTCCTCCAGAGAGATAGAGGCTTACGCACATCTAACAGCCAAAGCTACTGACTGGACATTGCCAGTGAGTGGGTGGACCATCCCTTTCTACCAATTTCACATTCATCCTTCGTCACATATAAGGCTATAACTTAATATTGTGTGTTGCACTCACCTTGCCAGAAGACATCAGGTCATTGATCCTCTTGCAACACTGCAGCCATGTGTGTGGGACAACCCCATGGCTGCTCACCTCCTCTGGTGTATCCATCCATGCCTGCTTGGTTTATCGAGCCAGTCTCCTTTTCCTGTCCCAACAGAAAAGGACTTCCCTCTGAGCCTTTACACCATGGAGGATCACTTCCAGGAAGGCATTGGTGAATCATGGAGTGACCCTTGACCTGCCTTTGGCTATTTCAGCAATTTGTGCAGTTCCCAGGGCTCCCACACTGTTCCCTTTGAGTCTGCTCCATGTACAAATCCTATTGGTTGCCTTTTAAAGATGGCGCCAGCTTTGCCTGTGCAGCCAACTGGCTGGCTCCCATGGCTACCAGCTGTTAATTGGCCTACCCTGAGAATATTTCGCTCACAACTCTGCTCTTATCTGTGCAGTCACGTCACCCGCTTTGGGCCCAATGTCGGGACTTGATTGTTGCCAGTAAAATTCCAGCCCCTATTTGACTGTGACAAAGGCAAACTATTCCTCCTCATCCTTTTCAACGTGTCTGCAGCCTTTGAAATAGTTGACCACACCATCCTCCTCCAACACCTCTCCACTGTCATCCAGCTGGGTGGGACTGCACTCATCTGGTTCCATTCTTATCTATTTAATCATAGCCAGAGAATCACCATCAATAGCTTCTCTTCCTATTCCCGCGCCGTTCCCTCTGGTGTCCCCCAAGGATCTATCCTTGGTCCCCTCCTATTTCTCATCTACATGCTGCCCCTCGGTGACATCATCCGAAAACACGTCAGTTTTCACATGTACACTGACAATACCCAGCTTTACCTCACCACGACATCTCTACCATTCCACTGTTCTTACATTGTCAGATTTCTTGTCCGTTGTTCAGCACTGGATGAGCAGAAATTTCCTCCAATTAAATAAAGACTGAAGCCATTATCCTCAGTCCCTACCACAAACTCCGTTCCCTCACCACCAACTCCATCCCTTTCCCTGGCAACTGGGGCTGAACTGGACTGTTTGCAACATCGGATTCATATTTGACCCCACGGTGAGCTTCCAACCACGTATCTGTGCCATCACTAAGACTGCCTATTTCCACCTCTGAAACATCCACTGCCTCATCTCTTCTGCTGCTGATGCCCTCATCCATGTCATTGTTACCTTTAGACTTGATTATTCTAACACACTCCTGGCTGGCCTCCCACATTTGATCCTTCGCAAACTTGAAGTCATCAAAAACTTTGCTGCCCGTGTCCTAAATTGTGCCAAATCCTGTTTACCCATCACTCCTGTGCTCAGACCTACACGGGCTGCTGGTTAAGCCACACCTCAATTTTAAAATTCTCTTCCTTGTTTTCAAATCCCTCCATAGGCTGGCCCTTCTCTATCTCTGTAATCTCCTCCAGACCTACAACCCTCTGAGATATCTCTAGTTCTGGCATCTTGAGCATCCCTGATTTTAATTGCTCCACCCTTGGTGGCCACGCTGTCAGCTTCCTACACCCTATGCTCTAGAATTCGATCCCTACACCTCTCCGCCTTACTTTCTTCCTTTAAGACACTCCTTAAAACCTACCCACTCGGACATGCTTTTGGTCATCTGCCCTAAATTCTCTATGTGGCAGGGTGCCATTTTTATTTTCTGCCTCTGTGAAGCACTTTAGGACATTTTATGATGTTAAATGCACTTTATAAATACAAGTTGTTGTTGTTCCTCACTGAGGCTCAGGGAGAAGAATTTCTCCCTGAACACCACAGGTGGACATGGTCTGCTGAGGGCCCTTCTTCCCACCAGCCCCCCAACTCCCTTTTCCAGCAGCTTGTCCTGCTCTGCGTCACCTCTGTTCATTATCCCTGTAATGCTGTACTCAAAGGTGAATACATGTTATTGCACCCATGTTTGGGGAGTTAGTTTATGAAGAATCCTTGAAGTTGGGACCAAATCTTTCAACACGTGCCACAGCACTCCCTATAGACTTCAGCAACTTTAAATAACTCTGGAAACTACCAAACACTTCTGGCAGCAGCAACCAGTAGAAAGCTGGGGAATGTAGATTGGGAGCAGCTGTTTGAAGGTAAATCCACATTTGATATGTGGGAGGCTTTTAAAGAGAGGTTGATTAGCGTGCAGGAGAGACATGTTCCTGTGAAAATGAGGGATAGAAATGGCAAGATTAGGGAACCATGGATGACAGGTGAAATTGTGAGACTAGCTAAGAGGAAAAAGGAAGCATACATAAGGTCTAGGAGGCTGAAGAAAGACGAAGCTTTGAAAGAATATCGGGAATGTAGGACCAATCTGAAACGAGGAATTAAGAGAGCTAAAAGGGGTCATGAAATATCTTTAGCAAACAGGGTTAAGGAAAATCCCAAAGCCTTTTATTCATATATAAGGAGCAAGAGTGTAACTAGAGAAAGGATTGGCCCACTCAAGGACAAAGGAGGAAAGTTATGCGTGGAGTCAGAGAAAATGGGTGAGATTCTAAATGAGTACTTTGCATCGGTATTCACCGAGGAGAGGGACATGACGGATGTTGAGGTTAGGGACAGATGTTTGATTACTCTAGGTCAAGTCGGCAGAAGGAGGGAGGAAGTGTTGGGTATTCTAAAAGGCATTAAGGTGGACAAGTCCCCAGGTCCGGATGGGATCTATCCCAGGTTACTGAGGGAAGCGAGAGGGGAAATAGCTGGGGCCTTAACAGATATCTTTGCAGCATCCATAAACACGGGTGAGGTCCCGGAGGACTGGAGAATTGCTAACGTTGTCCCCTTGTTTATGAAGGGTAGCAGGGATAATCCAGGTAATTATCGACCGGTGAGCCTGACGTCAGTGGTAGGGAAGCTGCTGGAGAAGATACTGAGGGATAGGATCTATTCCCATTTGGAAGAAAATGGGCTTATCAGTGATAGGCAACATGGTTTTGTGCAGGGAAGGTCATGTCTTACCAACTTAATAGAATTCTTTGAGGAAGTGACAAAGTTGATTGATGAGGGAAGGGCTGTAGATGTCATATACATGGACTTCAGTAAGGCGTTTGATAAGGTTCCCCATGGTAGGCTGATGGAGAAAGTGAAGTCGCATGGGGTACAGGGTGTACTAGCTAGATGGATAAAGAACTGGCTGGGCAACAGGAGACAGAGAGTAGCAGTGGAAGGGAGTTTCTCAAAATGGAGACGTGTGACCAGTGGTGTTCCACAGGGATCCGTGCTGGGACCACTGTTGTTTGTGATATACATAA
Organism: Heterodontus francisci; assembly: GCF_036365525.1. NCBI lineage: Eukaryota > Metazoa > Chordata > Chondrichthyes > Heterodontiformes > Heterodontidae > Heterodontus > Heterodontus francisci. The sequence goes on from NC_090385.1 coordinate 65,638,440, forward strand.
ATGATTTGGAGGAAAGTATAGGTGGTCTGATTAGCAAGTTTGCAGACGACACTAAGATTGGTGGAGTAGCAGATAGTGAAGGGGCCTGTCAGAGAATACAGCAGAATATAAATAGATTGGAGAGTTGGGCAGAAAAATGGCAGATGGAGTTCAATCAGGGCAAATGCGAGGTGATGCATTTTGGAAGATCCAATTCAAGAGTGAATTATACAGTAAATGGAAAAGTCCTGGGGAAAATTGATGTCCAGAGAGATTTGGGTGTTCAGGTCCATTGTTCCCTGAAGGTGGCAACGCAGGTCAATAGAGTGGTCAAGAAGGCATACGGCATGCTTTCCTTCATAGGACGGGGTATTGAGTACAAGGGTTGGCAGGTCATGTTACAGTTGTATAAGACTTTGGTTCGGCCACATTTGGAATACTGCGTGCAGTTCTGGTCGCCACATTACCAAAAGGATGTAGATGCTTTGGAGAGAGTGCAGAGGAGGTTCACCAGGATGTTGCCTGGTATGGAGGGCGCTAGCTATGAAGAGAGGTTGAGCAGATTAGGATTATTTTCATTAGAAAGACGGAGGTTGAGGGGGGACCTGATTGAGGTGTACAAAATCATGAGAGGTATAGACAGGGTGGATAGCAAGAAGCTTTTTCCCAGAGTGGGGGATTCAATTACTAGGGGTCACGAGTTCAAAGTGAGAGGGGAAAAGTTTACGGGGGATATGCGTGGAAAGTTCTTTACGCAGAGGGTGGTGGGTGCCTGGAACGCGTTGCCAGCGGAGGTGGTAGACGTGGGCATGATAGCGTCTTTTAAGATGTATCTAGACAGATACATGAATGGGCAGGAAGCAAAGAGATACAGATCCTTAGAAAATAGGCGACATGTTTAGATAGAGGATCTGGATCGGCGCAGGCTTGGAGGGCCGACGGGGCTGCTCCTGTGCTGTAATTTTCTTTGTTCTTCTTTAAAACAATCAGCAATTTACCTGTAACTAGTTGATGATCCCTTTAAATAGCATGGTGGTGGGGTGGGGTGGGGGGGTTGTTTCCTTTTACTGAATGCGTATTTGGCTGTGCGTGTTTAAAATTCTGCACTGGAGCTCTGAGCTCCAAAATGGCAGTACTCATGGCAAATCAGCATTAAACACTGCCATCACAAACTGCCTACTCTACATTCTCCTGGCAGACATGTCCTCTGTATGCGTGCTAATGCCCTCACCAAAATGACATCCATCGCAGCTTGTACCAGAAGTGTGCATGCGTACCTTGTATACCATTTTGGAGCCAAGACGGCACTCGTAGCACTGAAAAATTTGGTGCTAAGGAGCCGAATTTTGTGACCTCAGTCTTTCTTACCAGACAATGGAAGAATGCGTTACCAAAGCAAACTTGTCTTTTAAAATGTTAATTCTTTTGATCGAGATTTCAGATGATCTTAAGAATTTTACACTGAAATTTACAGTGTGGAACAAATCAGCTTGATAATAGCAAGTTCAGAAAGTGGAATAATAACAGAAAAACATGGGGACATGAAAATAAGTGCTGCCGAATCTAAATATTGTTAATTTTCAGAATATTTAGATTTGTGATGATGGGCCACACTCCTTGCAAGTAAGAGATTGATACTCTTCACTTCCTTTTTCTTGGTTATTCTCTGGGACCAGCCAAACAAAAGAAATCTGAACATCCTAGATATGAGTAACATCATTTCCCTACTGACCAATAGCTAACTGAATGCTGCAAAAGCTACAGATTCCAACAAACATGTAAACCATTGATCATTTACATGCAAGTTTAAAAAAAATACAGAACACAACCACTGTATTAGATACTGGAAATATGTTTATTATTTTGACATTTCTAGTTCACATTGTATTGTAGAATGCATGGCACAAAAATAATGATCTGTTCAAAGGATAAGCATCTATAACAAGACAATATTGCACTTTTTTGGCAAGTGTTGTAATAGAAGTAGTGAGTACAAACGTTCTGCAAACTGATCCCTTAGTATCTACCTCTGTGTTCTTAGCCTTTATTATGAAGGCAAATCATCTCAAAGATAGACATTCCTGGTCAAGGTTGGATGCGTTTGCAGAATAAAAGAACAGAATATATGCACTTCTTTTCTTTTTACACAAAAACCTGGAAACAGACAGGTCCAATGCTTGATGATACATAAGAAATAACTTAAACCTACTTATTACTGTGAGTGCCTCTCAAAGGTATGGTTTAACATTCAAATGTGGCATTCATAGCATAAAACTGTGTGAGATTCCCCAGAACTCTTGAACATCTGCATAATCCTACAATCTTTATAATCATATTTGTACCATGAATACTTAAAGTCTCCAGAGAGCTCTGCTTCTGACAACAGTAACATACAACATTTTTGAAATGCATTATACAATTCTTTGTGACTTATTTATTTTCAAAATCATTCAATTTGTCTCTTCTCACCGTCACATTTTCAAAAGAAATCTTAAGCATGATTTATGCTTTTGAGAAATGCATAACATAATTTGACATTTTCCAGCTGAGGTATAGCCTAGTTACAGCTACATGCTTCATTACATGCAACTCCCTATGAGCGGATGAACAGACAAAAATAGCAAAGCTATTTAGACATAAAAAATGAATTCACGCCAGATGTCCATTTTTTCCTTCATCTGAAGACTACTTTTACTGGCCAGTTTATGAAGTTGATACAGTTCCCAAACACAATGTGTAAAATGAATACCTAATTTTCAATATTATATCGTCAAATTTAAGTTATTTTGCTACTCTATGCAACTGTGTCACTGAGTAGTAATATTTTGCTACTTATTATATCTTTACCTTCTCGAAAGTTGTACTTAAAAGATTGCTTTTTCAAACATTTAAACATTACACATTTTAAGAATACTATCTACTGATAGAGATAACACTCAACTTTCACCATAGATAATAAAAATATACACTGGGGAATAATAAATGATTGATTAAAGTATAAATATTTCCAGGAGCATGTTGATTAATTTATTAATGACAAGTTATGGACAACTTACCTATCGGTAAAATTTAACAAGTAGTCATTCATTCATTTTTGTTTTTATCACTTTTTTTAAAAGCATTAAATATTGCTAACTTTTAATGGGTCAAGAGAGTATTAAGAGTCCTTTAATGCTCCTTATATTTAATGCGTCTCCTGATTCTCTGCAAAAGTAATGGGCCACGAGTTAAAAATACCTTGAGGATACATATGGAATTAAGTATTACATTTTTTGAGCAGTCTCAACCTCAAATCCAATGCAATTCAACACTGCTGAAATTTAGAGCTATCATGATTTCAGCATTATGCCTAGATAAATCCAATAATGAGTCCAAACCTACTGACATTTGTTGCATTGCAGACTTAAACCTGCAGCTCACTCCATATAGCAAATTATGTATTAAATGGTGTGTATTTAGCACTGGTAGCAGTGCGAATCTTATGACCTACAGTATGGAATCAGACAGTGGCAATTTCTATATAGTGGCAGACAGTAAATTGGAAGAGTTAAACTTCTTTAATGTATACTGCGCTATAAAACTAAGAATAAAGCCATGAAACTGTACCAGCTTAGTTCTTTCTTTTGGGCCTCCTTATCTCGAGAGACAATGGATACGCGCCTGGAGGTGGTCAGTGGTTTGTGAAGCAGCGCCTGGAGTGGCTATAAAGGCCAATTCTAGAGTGACAAGCTTTTCCACAGGTGCTGCAGAGAAATTTGTTTGTCGGGGCTGTTGCACAGTTGGCTCTCCCCTTGCGCCTCTGTCTTTTTTCCTGCCAACTACTAAGTCTCTTTGACTCGCCACATTTTAGCCCCGTCTTTATGGCTGCCCGCCAGCTCCGGCAAAGTGACTCTTCTGAAATAAGTGTAATCGGGCTAATAGTGCCTGCTTATAATGGCTGTCCATGAGGAGGGAAATAGTGCCAGCCTAACTGTTGAATAACAATAAATTTATTTCCAGTTCTGTGGCCACACATGTAATATTGCACTGGCATCACTTTCAGCACTCTCATCCAACCCAGGCAGCTACACTAAAAGAACACAAAGCAGAGATTTTGATGAAACAACTTGGGCTTTTTGGGCAGTAGACATTAGATAGTAGAACGGCTATTCATGTACTGTTAACATCGAGCACAACAATATACAAAGCTTTTACAAATATTTCTCACCTACTGAAATATAGATTCTATAAACAGATTATGGAAATAACTAATATTTATTATGCCTACGTTATGGCCACTGTAAATCCAGATGTAATGAAGGGTCTCCAAATAAAAAGTTAAGCTCTTTTAGCCCTGAAACCTAGACAAGGTACATGTGAAGTTGTACCACTACCCTCTCCCCAATACAAAAGGTTTGAAGCTTGTGATGGAGCAAAGACTAAGAAATATTTGAATGCATTCTGCACCTTTGGAAATTGATCCTATTCAGCAAGGGGTAATATTATTTCATTTATTTTCCCACTTTTCATGTTTTGGCTTTGGGTCTATTATAGATGCTGATGGACCTGCTATGCATTTCTAATTTCTGTTTTTGTGGCAGATTCTCAGCATTCACAGTTGTTCTTTTATTCTCCATTGCAAATACCAGCACTGCCCTCAAATCCACTACACTTTCATTGAATATTTGTAAACTTATTTAATCCTTTTCAGACACGGTGCAATTTTTTTTTTTACTAACAGCCAATCATATGCAAATATTTGAGGTGCTATCACTCCCAAGATTGTCACATTAAATTCAGTGCGATAGGAAAAATAAATCACTGCCAAAGCCATTTTACATGGTGTCATGTTAGGCCCCCACCTGCCAAGAATGAGGTACATTAATTTTGTCATGAACATTGATTTTAAACTGTTACTGGAGTGAAGAAAGGACTTGTTAAACAGATCAGCCGTGGCAGGAAAAGACATTTGCATATTAACAGACAGTGTTTGGAAGGACAAAGCAGCCATTCCCTGACATTCAACCCACAATGGACTTTTGATCACCAGATGTTGTAGGTGGGGGAGCTCGCATTCCAGGCTGACTGCTCAGATGGCTGAATACACAAACTGACATGGTCAAACCAGCTAGTCACATGACTAATCTGCTGGGCAACCTGAGTTTTTTGAATTTGTACAAACAGTTTGGGCAGAAAGTCTGTTTGCTCCTGGACGGAGAAGATCTCTCCCGTCTGCTCCCATCTCTTTCCCACAAGCCTCTGAATCCACTGAAGACACATGAACCCCAAGAAAGTCTCCTACAATGAACCAGGTTTAAGAAGAATACCGGGCCCTAACGAAAAGCATGATCTATCTACAATCAAGGACTCTGCAGTGAGCTCGAAGGACTGTAACAACAACTCTTCAGATATTGCCTCAAAATTTTCACTTTATTTTTCTTCTGCTCTTCTCTGTTTCTATTTGCATGTGTGTATTGCGTATGCACGCTAGCGTGGGTGCATCGTGTATCTGTAGGTGTCGACCAAATTAGAGTTTAAGTTTAATAAATTTCAACTTTTCTTCTTTAAACCTAAGAAAGTCTGTTTGTGCTGGTTTCTTTGCCTTATAATTGGAAATCGGTGAACAAGGATTCACCAAGGGGGAGCTAAAAACACAGTGTGTTTAAAATTAAAACCTGTTACGATAAGACCAGGTGAAGGCTGAGAGGGAACCCTAGACAGCTTTCTCATCTGGTCATAACACATGGATTTAAAGTGCGCTAAAGCATCCTTCTGCAAGCTTATAATTATCAATAAAATAGCAGCATTCAAAAACATACAATTACACATTTTGAACTTGTGGTATAAATAAAATGTTTACTGGGCAACAGTAGAATGTTATTCTTATCCCACTCAAAGGCAGGGCTTTCACACCCCATTCACATTATACAGTCCTAGTCATTCATGGATTATGGATTAAAATAGTTTTCAAGTTTCAATTGAGAATCCTCCATGTACTAAGCAGTGATCAAGTTGATATGACATGCTGAAACTGTGGTTTTCAACCGAACAATCCATTTGTTGTTCTTTATTATATATATATATATATATATATATATATATGTAAAAAAATCAAGTTTTTGAATGAAATGACAGATGATCTTCCTTTCATAGTACCATCAATGCAGAGAGAAGTATGGTGTAACAACTGGCATGACTTGCAATATTTTTAATTGTGCTGCCCTCAATTTTCCCAATTTTTATGATTGCTCAGTAGATTTATGTAAGCTCTAAAATACAACTTATGTCAAAATGGCTCATTTCCCAACCAGAACAATGGCCAGGCAACCTGCTCCAGGGCTTCATAACTTTCTTTTTGAGCCAGTCACAAGTACACAAGAGTGATCTGCTGTGACTCATCAACTGACATTTGCCCCTCTCCTATAAGGAAGCTTCTGTTTGGCATTACCTCTGATGGTTTGGCTGAGATAAAGAATTTGTTGCATGTGGAAACTGCAAGTGCTGTTGAGTTCTTTTCTGTTTTGCTCTTCCGTCTTTCTCTCCTTTGCTCTTCCTCCCAATATTCTGCAGAGTATTTTGCCCAGCAACCTGCCTGAGCAGCAAAAATGACCCACATAGCACAGCGAGACAATAATTCAAATTTGTGACTTTTACTTTTACTACTTGGAGAAAGGAGAACATGGCAACTTATATAAAATCAAAAAAGTCTTTTTTTTCTTTCATGGGATGTAAGCGTCGATGGCAAGACTAGTATTTGTTGCCCGTCCCTAATTGCCTTCGAGAAAGTTATAGTGAGCCACCTTCTCGAACCGCTGCAGTCCATATGGTGTAGGAAAACCCATAGTGCTGTTTGGAAGGGAGTTCCAGGTTTTTGACCCAACCACAGTGAAGGAACCATGATATAGTTGCAAGTTAGGATGGTGTGTGGCATGGAGGGGAACTTGCAGGGGATGGTGTTTCCATGTGTCTGCTGCCCTCGTCATTCTAGGTGGTAGAGGTTGTGGGTTTGGAAGGTGCTGTCGAAGGAGGCTTGGCAAGTTGCCGCAGTGCATCTTGTAGATGGTACATACTGCTGCCACTATGCGCCGGTAGTGGAGGGAGTGAATGTTTAAAGTGATGGATGGACTGCCGATCAAGCGAGCTGCTTTGTCCTGGATGGTGTTGAGCTTGGAGTTGTTAGAGTTGCACTCCTGACTTGTGGCTTGTAGATGGTGGATAGGCTTTTGGGAAGTACGAAGTGAGTTACTCGCAGAATTTCCAGCCTCTGACCTGCTCTAGTAGCCACAGTATTTATATGGCTGGTCCAGTTCCATTTTTGGTTAATGGTAACCCCAAGGATGTTGATGGCGGGGGATTCAGCAATGGCAATGCATTGAACATCAAGTGGCGGTGATTAGATTCTCTATTGTTGGAGATGTCATTGTTTGGCACTAGTGTGGGATGAATGCAACTTGTCACTTATCAGCCAAAGCCTGAACGTTGTCCAGGTCTTGCTGCATGTGGACATGGACTGCTTGAGTATCTGAAGAGTCTCAAATGGTACTGAACACTGTACAATTATCAACGAACATCTCCACCTCTGACCTTATGATGGAGGGAAGGTCATCGATGAAGCAGTTGAAGATGGTTGGGCCTAGGACACTACCCTGAGGAACTCCTGCAGTGATGTTCTGGGCTGAGATTTTTAAATTTGTTTCATGGGATGTGGGCAATGCTGGCTCGGCCAGCATTTATTGCCCATCCCTAATTGCCCATGAGAAGGTGGCAGTGAGCTGCCTTCTTGAACTGCTGCAGTCCATGTGGGGTAGGTACACCCACAGTGCTGTTAGGAAGGGAGTTCCAGGATTTTGACCCAGCAACAGTGAAGGAACGGCGGTACAGTTCCAAGTCAGGATGGTGTGTGGCTTGGAGAGGCACTTGCAGGTGGTGGTGTTCCCACGCATCTGCTGCCCTTGTTCTTCTAGTTGGTAGAGGTCACGGGTTTGGAAGGTGCTGCCTGAGTAGCCTTGGTGTGTTGCTGCAGTGCATCTTGTAGATGGTAAACACTGCCGGCACTGTGCGTTGGTTGTGGAGGGAGTGAATGTTTGTGGACGGGGTACCAATCAAGCTGGCTGCTTTGCCCTGGATGGTGTCAAGCCTCGCGTGTTGTTAGAGTTGCTCCCATCCAGGCAAGTGGAGAGTATTCCATCACACTCCTGACTTGTACCTTGTAGATGGTGGACAGGCGTTGGGGAGTCAGGAGGTGAGTTATTCATCACAGGATTCCTAGCCTCTGACCTGCTCTTGTAGCCATGGTATTTATATGGCTACTCTAGTTCAATTTCTGGTCAATGGTAACCCCTAGGATGTTGATAGTGGGAGATTCAGTGATGGTAATGCCATTGAATGTCAAGGGGAGATGGTTAGATTCTCTCTTATTGGAGATGGTCATTGGCTGGCACTCATGTGATGCGAATGTTACTTGCCACTTATCAGCCCAAGCCTGGATATTGTCCAGGTCTTGCTGTATTTCTACACGGACTGCTTCAGTATTTGAGTCGTCGCGAGTGGTGCTGAACATTGTGCAATCATCAGCGAACATCCCCACTTCTGACCTTATGATTGAAGGAAGGTCATTGATGAAGCAGCTGAAGATGGTTGGGCTGAGAACACTACGCTGAGGAACTCCTGCAGTGATGTCCTGGAGCTGAGATGATTAACCTCCAACAACTGCAACCATCTTCCTTTGTGCTAGGTATGATTCCAACCAGCAAAGACTTTTCCCCCTGATTCCAGTTTTGCTTGGGCTCCTTGATGCCATTCCCGGTCAAATACTGCCTTGATGTCAAGGGCAGTCACTCTCACCTCTGAAATTCAGGTCTTTTATTCATGTTTGGACCAAGGGTGTAATGAAGTGAGGGAAGTAAGCACAGCACATTTGCAACAGACTGCTAGAATGAAGACCCATGCATACAAAACCTAATTTCAGCTACAATTTTGGTCAAAACATTTCCCAGAGGGATGAACAGTATCTGATCGCTCGTCATCTATTTGCAGCCAGATTAAAAGCAGCATGAGACCCCTCAGCCATGGTATTGTATATAGTGTGGAAAAACCTGGAAGAAAATGTATTAACTTCTGAGGTTATGTTTCTAATATTCAGTGCACGTTTCTATACAAGATTTAGGTTTTTAACAATTATATTTAAAACCAGTGTTTAATACACTGCTGAAATCATGCAGACTTCATTTTAAGCCATTAACTGTGGAGTAGTGACAGTCCTGTACTAGTAACTGACAAATAAAAACAGAAAATGCTGTAAATACTGAGCAGGCCAGGCAGTTTTTGTAGTTAAATTATCAAACTCCACTGATTCTGCCTGACTGGTTGATTTTTTCCCTGCATTTTCTGGTTTTTATTTCAGATTTCCAGCATCCACAGTATTTTGCATTTGTTTTGGGAATTCATTGGTTTGATAGTTACTACCGCAAGTACCAGTATTAAACAAGGTGCAGGCATAACACAGACCCAGTTCCACCATGCACATCAGCAGGAAGCTGCTCTATCCAGATATGGCTAAATATTTAAATTATTTACAAAAGCAGTTGCTTCCAAGAAATATTTGAAAGTTAAAAGTGGTGGCTGTTTATTCAAGGATGCTGGAGAAACAAGCTTCACTACATGAAAACACATCAGTATATCATCTACTTCTCCAACCCGGCAAATCAGAAGTGACTCTCTGTCTCTGGGAGTTACTTATCCATAATAATGTCACTGGGTGTCATGCTAGGCCCCCACCTGCCAAGAATGGGGCACATTAATTTTGTCATGAACATTGATTTTAAACTGTTGCTGGAGCAAGAAAATGACTTGTAAAGAGATCAGCCATGGCTGGAAAAAGATATTAACAGACAGTGCTTGGAAGGACAAAGGACCATTCCCTGACACATTCAACTCACAATGGACCTTGAACACCAGGCATTGTGTGTAAGAGGAGCATTCCAGAGACTGCTAAGGTGATACAATCCAGGACTGGTTCGACCAGCTGGTCACATGACCAACTGGCTGCTCCAGGGTCTTTTGAACGAGCCCCAGAGAGTTTGAACGCAAAAAGACAGTTTGATCCTGGACTGAAGATCTCATCTATTTCTCACAAGCCTCTGAATCCACTCAAGACATATGAACCCCAAGAGAGAAAAGTCTCCTACAGTGAACACGTTTAAGATTACTGGGCCCCAATGAAAAGCAAGATCTACCTACGATCAAGGACTCTATAGTGAGCTCACAGAACCGTAACAAAAAATCTTCAGATATTGCCTCAAACTTTTCCACTTTATTTTTCTTCTGCTCTTTTCTGTTTCTATTTGCACGTGTGTATCACGTATGCATACTAGCGTGGGCGTGTCGTGTATCCATAGGCGTCTAACCGAATTAGAGTTCAAGTTCAAGTTTAATAAATTTCAACTTTTCTTTAAACCGAAGAAACCGGTTTGTGCTGGTTTCTTTGCCTTATAATTGTTAAAGCGGAGAACAAGGATTCACCAAGGGGGAGCGAAAAAAACATAGTTTGTTTAAAATTAAACCCTGTTACGGTAAGGCCAGGTGAAGGCCGAAAGGGAACCCTAGACCACTTTCTCACCGGGTCATAACACTGGGACTGATGTAAAATGGTCAAAGCTGACCTGCAAAGCTTTTTGGAAAGGTTTTACAAAATGTATGAGCTTAATCAGATTATTCAACAAAAGCTTCAAGTTATCAGTCTCTGAGGACATGCTTTGAGAAAATTAAAGTCATTTGTGCCATAAAAATGGAAGAAGCTAACAAACTATGAGCAGAGCCTGAGTAAAAACTCTTATGAGCATTTTATAGGAATTAATTCTTTGACCTACGTTTCCTGAAATATCTACACCTTTATGTCAAAATATGCAACTTTACTAAAGATTTACACTAATCCAACATTAAACATGTATTATAATGTTGCACATCCAAAGCCAAACATCCATTTCTTTACTATAAACTACTTCCTCATACCTTTTCAACAATGGCTACTTTTGATATGGCAGGTAGGTGTTAAGGAGTTTACATATTGGGGATACATTTGTATGTACCATACAAAATAATAAAGCAAGATAATGGATCGTCAAGGGATGTACAGCTTTGTTTGTGGTCCAATGTTTGTTTTCCCTTGCTTACACTCCATGCAGACAGTCCTTAAATCAAATTGTGTGCCCTCATTCATCTGAAATTCACTTCACCATTCATTAATCAAATATAAACTTACTTCTGTGAAGGAAATGCTAACCATATTGAAATTGAATATGCAACATTCATATTATACACATACCAAAATAGATTTCTGACATCATTCCATAAAAGAGAACAAAAAAATGACATTCTCAGCATAAACCATAGGAACATTCTATGGAATTCTGAAATGTAAAGAATTCCACCATTTGCAAATCATCCTGTGCTAAGGAGAATCTTGCATTCTATGACCCTGGAGCAAGCTTACAGATGAGCTTTATAGCTTTGTGACATGCACTTCGGATGAGAATTGGGCAGGAAGGTCTGGCTGTCATCTGCTCTATTGCCACTCGAAGCTCATAAAACAATGTCCTGTTAATAAAGAGGAGAAAGCCAGTTAGCTACTTCAGATCACAACACACAACATATTTGCCATGGAAGATAATATATTCACAGCATGGTAATAAATCAAAGGCCTGCCCACTTTATATTGAGTGGTTCTCCTGTCTACTCATGAGTTTGTTCATCTGGCTAATGTAGAATGGCTGCTCACTTGAGCTGTACTGATTAAATTAATGTAGGAAAATTAAAATATTTAATAAATCACTACCTGGCATCCTTTAGGTACATTATTGACTAGTACAAGGATTTATGATCTCACTTACACTACCAATGATCAGGTGTTTCCCTCGTGCTCAAATGTTGTAACAGATTTCCACTTATGATAATAACTTGCATTATAGTTATTTATCATAAAACAGGGCCCTCAGGTCATGTTTTGCACACGTTGATGGGCACAATCAAACATCATATAACACATTTACCCAGTGTCCAAGATGTTCCATGCTGCAATAGCCTGAAGCATTTGACTACACTTCAAACTTTAACTGGGTTTCTTTGTCCAATTACAGCATAAAACAAGTTGGAATGTTTCAGGTAACAAAAGTAAATAAATAACAGAGCTAATGATGAGGAACCATGTGGTTCTATGACGTGATTAGATCAATTTAACAAGTTAAGATATCACACGTGAGGTGGTTGGAAGCAAGGTGACCATTCAAGTTTAATTCTCCTTCTCCCTCTGAATGACCAATCTTGGCTGTGTTACTATGTTGGGTAAAAGAGAGGGAGAAAAATCACTGCGTTGTGCACTCTTCTTGCTGGCTAAAGATAAGCATTGCAAATTAGTTGCAGGAATTGGGAGGTGTGGTGGCAACTATACACAGAAGAAACATCAATGACAGGAATTTCATGTGTTAATTTTCTTTTCTAAAAAAGTAATGGTGTTTATGATTTTTAAAGAATTTTTGCACATTATCAGTGCTTAGTGAGAACTGTGCATAATATACATGACTGTTTACCCTCCAAACCTTTCAAAGATTTGACATTTCTAGCACTTAAGTTACTATGGGTCTGAATTTTCTAGAGCATCTCACACCATGCCTAGTTAGTTAAGACTTTTTCCTGCACCCTTCATCTCAAAAATCTTTTGTCTTGTGATTTGCTCGAAGTCCAAGCTGATAACAGTGAGGTGAGGTCAACAGGGCATCTGGGACCTTGATGCATGACAGTCTAGCTCCTTAACCAATGAGATTAAAGGACAGAAAAGCAAAGGAAGGACAGGGAAAGAGGGTGAATTAGAGTGGGTGAATTCAATTTCAAGATCTGATAGAGAGAAAAATGGAGGGAAAGAAAGATTGGATTAAGATAGAGAGAAAAAAAGACAAGAAAAAAATTAAATTTTTTAAATTTGAAATTTTTTAAATCTCCTGAAACAATCCACAACCTGAGTAAATGAGACTCCAGACTTTTAATTGCTCACTTTCTGGGCCAGAGAGGTTGATTGACAGTTATTAATAATTAACACATCATTAAAAGGATACTTAAGCTATTAATTACTGGACTTAACTTTCTGTTGTGTGTTTAATGAACAATTAATGTGCAACTGCAGCAACTTCATGAAAATCATGGGGAGGTTATGTGGTAGATGTTATTTTTGTGAAGCTAACAGTAGTGCAGCATAAATTGTCCAGCAACTTGTGGGAATTCGCATTTATGGGGTATCTCTTCCTTGCCACAAGCTGCTGGCCAATTTGCCCATTAATAACAGCATGCATCATTCACATGCTGTCTTTTTTCAGTAAATTCCACTCCAACCTGTCAAGTTCATATTGTGCAAAGAATGAACAGGTGTATTTGATGTGCTGATGTACAAGTCTGAAATTCATCATATGGTAATTCCTGATCTCAACTGGCATAAGGAAGCAATGTACGAAATGACCAAAATTAGAGGGACGTTGACCCTTTTGAGACCTTATATCAGACAGTGGAAGAACAATACTACCAAATGATCAGGAGCTAGTTGCCTGTCTGTCCTCATGGCTCAAGATGATGTGTAGTTTGAAGAGACTAACAGAAAGGATGGGTAATATTCTACTGGCAGAATTAAAAGAAAACTTACATTTTAACTGAATTGCATTAATAGAGGTTTCTTATTCTGTCACAACGTAGTAGGAATTTTGATGAAAGAGGGAACTTTGGAATATATTGGTTCTAAAACAAAAACAGTTCTGCAGAGAGGCTATGTGGAGGTCGAAGCAATGAGGACAGTGTTCCATCTGTTCATTTGAAAATTTATTAAATTCTTTCAATGGCAATTTAACAGGAAAACACAAATCATGTAGATTTTAACGCAGAATTAACCTTATCTGTCTCACCACACAAGTCAGCAGTCCACTGAGAAAATCAGGAGTTCATGCAATAGGAAAAACAGAATTGTTGCAAAAATACAGATACTCTCATCTGATGTTCAACGCATTTATTTCCACTAATGGATTTATTTTTATTGCCAGCACCTCCACTCCCTGCTATATTAATACTCAGAATTTCCAATGACAGCAAACACATTAATGGTGCTTGCATTTAGAATGCAATCAAAGGATTCATTGCTCCATGGCAGCTTCAATCAATAAAGCGGTGGATACAAGAAAAGCAGCTTGATGAAGGTACATTTATGCTTATAATTTTGAAACTGCCTGTGTCATGCATGTAAACATATTGACTGAATTTCCAAAATTAGTATTAAAATAAAATCAGAATATAGAATAAGAGAAAAGTCATTGAATACATCTCAGCGGTATCCAAGTGTGAGAACTTGTGCGACCTCAATCATTTTCATCCAGGGAAATTTCATCCAGGCCTTTTAGAGTCATAGAGTCATACAGCACTGAAACAGGCCCTTCGGCCCACCGAGTCTGTGCCGACCAACAACCACCCAATTATACTAATCCTACATTAATCCCATATTCCCTACCACATCCCCACCATTTTCCTACCACCTACCTACACTAGGGGCAATTTATAATGGCCAATTTACCTATCAAGCTGCAAGTCTTTGGCTGTGGGAGGAAACCGGAGCACCCGGCGGAAACCCACACGGTCACAGGGAGAACTTGCAAACTCCGCACAGGCAGTACCCAGAATTGAACCCGGATCACTGGAGCTGTGAGGCTGCAGTGCTAACCACTGTGCCGCCCTTTTACTGAAGTAAAATACATATGTTCTATTCCTCAGCTTTTCCTTGAATAGTTTCCATTCATTAAAACTTTCACCGTGTTCTCAAGTTTTAAAAGTGAGCCAAGATTGGGCAGGTTGAGGAAAAAAAAGGGGAAGGGCATTAGGAATACACCCTTTCGACATAAAAGCAGGGATGCTAACATATTGGAACATTTCCAAGACATCGTTTGAGGACTACCTTTGCCTAGAAGGTAGTACCTGCATGGTAGTGATGCCATGTTTCCATGAACATACTACAATTGATGAGATGCACTCTCCCCTTCATTTCCAGTAATAATAAAAAAATGTATTTGTCAGCAACTGATTTTTAGCAAATAATAATGCTGTGTTAGCTCTCCAAGCCTGACAGAACATGTCAGTGTGCTATATAGAGCAGGAGCCTCTTCCTGTACTATTAATAACAACTTGAATCATTTGATTTTTGGAAACCAAAACATTTTCTGGTATAAAAGTATTATGGTGATTACATTCAAAAGCCTGGCAAGGAAAAAAATGGGGTCAATCCAGTTTGTATAGTTTCAACTGGACAGTTAATGACAAAAAAAAACTTTTATTGAGCAAACGGTGTATTTATTGACAATGCCAGTGTTTCATTTTATGCATTTTCCTATTTTGGCCTTCAGTACTAAAACAATGTTATCGAGTTACACTTGCCAAGTTGTGAAGGAAGGCTGTTCAGAGGTTCTGCTGCCTGATGACCTCATGGGGCTTCAGGCATTCTTTGCATATCATCAGCCATCAGCTATACTGATGGGCAATGGTCAGATGCTGTGCAGCTTAAACCAAAGACTTGTCTTAATCCCTGTTCTGTGACATGATTAATGAGATGTAATTCCCATTCTGGGTTTCCTACCAATCAATAGGCAGATGGGCAGCGGTGGATGCAGACACTCAAAGCAACAAGACAGTAGGAGCTACTGAAGCCCTTGATAATTTCAGCTCAGGCAACTGGGTTAGAAAGATTTTTTTTGACATTTAATGAAAATTTGATTGCACCCTAGGCTATTGAATAATTCTGATTGGCTGACAAGGTGCATCAGTGCATATTACACACAACATTGACTTTGGTTCCATTTATAGGGACTCAATTCTATTAGCTTTGACAGTTGAGTGCCTACACCTTTGTAGTTTTGTACATCATATTTTCCTCTTTACTCTGGTTAATAGGAGATACCATTCATTTAAAATAATTTCTAGAAGAGGCTTTGTATATTATTACAGAATCAAAATAATGCTTCAGAATACTAATCCTGCACTGACAAACAAATGGATTTTTAATGTATACCCAATACTCTTCTGCAATTTGAAATGAGATCAATTGAGGGCAGGGACAGTGAAACATCACAATGACTATATCAATAAAACAAAAAAGAGTGACAATATATTTTAACTATTAGTGGTCATGCATTGCTATCTATCCCAAATATGAATTCAACAGTAAGCTAAAGAAATTTGATTTAGTGTCATGTTGTGGATAAGAAAGTAACAACTGAAATTTTACAAAGTTGCTTAGTGCATTCTTCTGAATGTATACACTCCCTTTTAATTAGTTTGCATTTTAAATATCAAAAAGTAAATTCTGGCTAAGCATATATATATTTAACATTATAATTTGAACTAATACAGCACACAATAAATTACGTCAGTCACTGATCCAACATTAACTGTTGTAAATGAGAATCCTTCAAATGGAGGCAACACAGTTTAATATAAAAATAGATTTTTTTCTTTAAATGGGCATATGCCACCCAACAATTCAAAATTTTCAAGTGCTTTGATAGGGTAAATAAGGAAAAAAAATGTTTCCACTGGTGAGTGGGTCAGTAAACAAAGGCATAAAATTAAGATCTAATCAAAAGAACAAAGGGCAAGGATGAGACAGCTTTTTTTAAATACAGAAAGTTGTGAAGTCATGAAATGTCCTTTCAGAAATGATGATGGATGCAGAATCTTTTAAACTTTTAAAAGGAGAGTGGATAAACATTCACAAAGAAAACTTTGAAAGGGTATGGGAAACAGCAGGGGAATGGGACAAAGTGAACAGATTTTTCAGAGAGCCAACAGAGGCAGAATAGACTGAATGGCCTCTTTGTGCTGTAAAATTTTGGCCCGGATTTTGCAGTGGTAATGAGAACGAAACAGTGTCTCTTCATCCTCACTATGTCACTGAAACAGACAGCAATTTAGGGAGTCCACAGATGCAAAGAATAATATAGAAATCTAGAGGTTGCTGTCAGTGACTCTATGCTGCTCCAGAGGGTGCACTGTTGAGGATCCGCAGAATGGAATCTCTGAGCAATCAGTGAATTGATGAAAACTTCCACTTTGACACTGTTAGTCTTGCTGTAAAAATCCTTGAAAAAGTTATACCTTGGTGAGTGAGGTGTAACAGGGTGCTTAACAGTGTACTAAGTTCATAATTACTGCTAAACAACTTCACTGGTCCTGAAAAGCTAATGTTATATTTGTGAAATGTCAACTTGTTCCATTATGGTAAAAGATCCATATGCATTTAATTAAAAAAAAAATTATGATATTTTAGTTTCTATCTTAATCTAATCACAACCATTTAGGTCATTGTCTGACAATTTAAATTAAAAGTGAAGGACAATCAGTGCTTTTAACTTCCCTGGTTTGCTGTCTGTGAGAATGCTTAAATGTGACTGCTTATCCTACTTGCTGATATCGCTGCTGCTGGACACTTGGAGATCTCCTTGACTGGGCGCCAGATTTAAACTGCTGTCGGGAAAAAAGAAATCCAGGCCACAGAGATCGCTAGACTTTTGCGGGCAGCTTTCTTTGAGGTCAGCAGTTAGTGCTGTTGCTTTGCCACTGACCACAAAATCCAGGCTGATATGATGTCACTATTTACGGTCTTAATGGCCACTGACAATGGGATTAATTTACTCTTTGAATTTTGTTTGGCTATGGAGAATGACTGCGATCCTGCTCAAGTTTCTATTCTGTAATAATGACCTGTTTAACAGCTCAACAAGTCAATAAAACAAACTTCAATGTCAGGACTCAGTTTAAATGTATAAAGCACAAAAGCATTAAATACCTATGATATGAAAACCTATTATTTACATTATAATAGTTCGTACTCAAATTTAAAATAGAAATAGCAATATTTTAGCAAAGTAGATGGAAGCAACAAGAATATCTGAAATATTAAATGCTACTTTGCTAGGTCTGCTTGATTTATACAACAATGCTTTCCTCTACTTGTCTAGGGGTAGTTAGTTGCATCTTTTAAGAGAAAATCACAGAATCAAGCAGAGGAGGTTGCTTAAGGGGACTGGATGACCTGATAGGTTAGTACAATGTGTTTTTATTTCTAGGGCCTGGCTTTAAGGGATGACAGCATAGAACTGCTTAGACACTAGCTATATTTACATCTATTTGAAGAAATTCACAAAAAAATCTGAGAGTATACGTCTGGAAATCCTAAGTGTGTTTATGCCACAGATTTAGTGTTGTGGCAAAGCCTTGTAATGACACAAAAGTTGTAATATAGTTCTAGACTATAGGATTACAGGAAGTTATAGACGGGATGGTCAAATGGGCAGAAAAGTGGCAGATGGAATTTAACCCCGAAAAGTGTGAGGTGATACACTTTGGAAGGAGTAATGCGACACAGAAGTATTCACTGAATGGCCTGACACTGGGAAGTTCTGAGGAACAAAGGGACCTTGGCGTGTTTGTCCATAGATCTCTGAAGGCAGAAGGGCAGGTTAATAGGGTGGTGAAAAAGGCAGACGGAACACTTACCTTTATCAATCAAGGCATAGATTACAAAAGCAGGGAGGTCATGTTGGAGTTGTATAGAACTTTGGTAAAGCCACAGCTGGAGTATTGTGTGCAATTCTGGTCACCACATTATAGGAAGGATGTGATTGCACTGGAGGGGTTGCAAAGGCAATTCACCAGGATGTTGTCTGGGATGGAATATTTAAGCTATGAAAAGAGGTTGGATAGGCTTGGGTTGTTTTTGCTGGAGCAGAGAAGACTGAGGGGTGACCTGATCGAGGTGTACAAGATTATGAGGGGCATGGACAGGGTGGATAGGGAGCAGTTGTTCCCCTTAGTTGAAGGGTCAGTTACGAGGGGACACAAGTTTAAGGTGAGGGGCAGGAGATTTAAGGGGGATTTGAGGAAGAACTTATTTACCCAGAGGGTGGTGACAGTCTGGAATGCATTGCCTGGGAGGGTGGTAGAGGCGGGTTGACTCACATCCTTTAAAAAGTACCTTGGCTTGAGCACTTGGCATGACATAACATTTAAGGCTATGGGCCAAGTGCTGGCAAATGGGATTAGGTAGACAGGTCAGGTGTCTTTAATGCATCGGTGCAGACTTGATGGGCTGAAGGGCCTCTTCTGCACTGTATTATTCTGTGATAGACCACTGGGAAGTGTGAAGCAACTCAGTTATATTTGGATTGCTCCAGCAAAAATCTGACACAAGCTTGATGGGCCGAATGGCCTATATGCTATAAAACTCTGTGGTTCTACGGTCACCTTTTCTCTCAGTAACATCTCAACAACGCTGGGTTCTAAGAGCTCCAGAACAGAACAGCCTTCCAGTGCTGCCAGGAAAGGTAGAATGCTGGTAAGTATTTAAAGGGCCAAAACAGGTTTAATAATTGGTGGAGGTAAGATAGATACCTGGCTCATTACAGAATAAGGCTCCTTCTCTATCTCCACACTCACCACCTACTTTTTCCTTTTTCCACACCTGGGGCTGAATTTTACCAGCCCGTCGATGCCTGGGGTTGTGGTGGGGATCTCATAAAATTCCACCAGGAGAGGGCGGCCATGACCCCCGACGTCGAGAAGGCCTCACCGCATTCTTCCGGCAGCAGCGAGGCCTCGGTGCGGCCACCCCTCTGCCTGGTGACGGGGCTTTCATTAAAATATTAAAATTAGCCACATTAACATGCTAATGAACTTACCTGATGCTGCTGGAGTTTTGAGGCGAGACACTGGTGGGGAAGGAGGAGGAATCAAATCATCAGGGTGGTGGGGAGTGGGGAAAACTATACCTATTGGTTGTGGGGATGGTGGGAAGGAATTGAAGGGCAAAAGTGAAGTGGTTGGGGTTTGGAATAATGCTCATGTTGCTCATATTGCCCCAAAAACAAACATTGGGGGGGGGGGGGGGGGTAGGTGGGAAAGGGCCTCCAGCATTTATTTCAATTTCTACACTGATAAAATTCAGCCCTGATTTTATATCATGAGTTTGCCTTTGTGCCATTATACTGTAGCTACCAATCTAAGTGTGGTACCAATATATCCATTTGCAAATGGCATTATGCATTCTGCTTACATGTGACAGATTGTCAGATTTTGGGGCCATTTCCATTCATGCACACTTTTACACATATAGCACTCTGCTTTTGGAAGCTAAATTTAAAATGTAACAAGAACACATTTGGGTACACCTGTGTTATACATTGAACTAAGTCTATAAGTAAAATAATGAAAGGTCACAGACCTGAAATGTTAACTGTTTCTCTCTCCACAGATGCTGCCAGACCTGCTGAGTGCTTACAGCATTTTTTGTTTTTAAGTAACAACTGAAAATCTGTTAAAGGAGGTCCACGAGAGCCTTCAGCACATTATATCCTGTTTAACATTGGAGTGTCTATGAGAGCTCCCCTGTGGAGTCAATCCAGAATCCAGACTCACTACTAGAGCTATATTACAACATTTCTGTCATTTCAAGGATTTGCTACAACACTAAACCTGTGGCATAAACTTTTAGGATTTCCATACTTATCCTCAGTTATTTTTGTGAATTTCTCCAAATATACGAAAATATAGCTCGTGTCTGAGCAGTTGTCCCTTAAAACAAGGCCCTAGAAATGAAAGGACATTGTACTAATCCATCAGGTCATCCAGTCCCCTTAAGCTAAAAAAGTCTCAGTTTTAAAGTCTATTATCCATTTCATATGTACTTGAACTAGGTTGGATTCAGCATGATCAAGCAACAATGCTGATCACTTCAATCACATCAGGGACATTCTTAAAGACAACACAGGATTTGAATAAGAGCCTTGTAAAATGACCATTCTCTTCTGTTCATGGTCAAAATAGTGATTACCACAAAACTCATCAGTAGGAATATGAAGACATTTTATATTAATAGATAGTGCACTGTAGTTGGCAGCTGGACAGTACTCTGCACAGCTGTATCAATTTTTGGCTTGCATGCTTCTTTCAAGAAAGGTGGCATCATTCATTTGCCTAGTGAACATGCAAACAGTTCTCCATTTTGACTGGATCAGTTCTAGGTTTTGAATTTTATAGAACCTCCAGGTGATTAGTAATTTGAACTACATATCTCTTTGCTGTAACTGATGCAGTAAAATTATTCTTGCACCCAAGTAAGTAAATTGGGACACCAAACTGTTTGTTGTTGCTGCATGATACAATCAATATTAAACCATCTTCACTGCAACCTTTTGACAGAGCCATATATCATTTCATTGGTTATTCTGTAACAGGTTCCCACAGGTAGCATTTGCAAAATTAGTAATCTATTCTATTCCCAGAATGGGTTTTCACAATATCGTAATCTGAGGTGTTAGTCCAACATGACCAACTTTACCAGTGGGAAATCCTCTGCATAAATTCAAAGAATTGGCTATGTTTACGAAGCACCATTTGTCATCATTAATAACAAATTGACCAGACTCTGCGATCTGACTTTTCCTCATTTTCACCTCATCTTATAGACTTCCTTTGCTTAACTTTTGCTATCCTTTTCTCATTAATGACTGATTTATTATGAGGTTCTGCATTGGAACTACCCAGGTTTAACCAGACGTGCTTCACTTTTGCATGATGTATTACAACAGATTCACACAGTTGCTGCTTTCCATTTGCTCCCACAGTGGGCATTGGATGGCATATATCTCAGATAATGTCTCCCAGTCACTGTCGTGCATATAATCCATCTGGTGCTTTCGGAAATTCAGTAACTCACTATTGACTATTTGCTCCTTGGCATCAAGTAATTAAAAAAAAATACCATGTTGTTGGTGCTTACAGAACTCAAACTGCATGTGTTATGACCGAGGAGGGAGGAGTGCGCTGTCTCTTCTAGTTCAACTTCTCCACAGGTCACAATATAGATTTAAATGTTTATCCAGTTACCGAGACGGTCAATCATAGACTCTACTCTTTATCCCCAAATAAAATACACCAACCAGGTTTCTTTAATAAACAAAATTATCAGTTTGTTATAAAACAAGACTTACCCAATAATGAAGCAAAGCATTAACACAGCTTTTAACATGAAAGTTCCCTTTTAACCTTAGCCAACCCCCACACACACCAGTTGACCTAAAAAGAGATTTCCTCTGCAAAACTCTTTTCCAAACAAACAAAAAAATACTTTGGCCAAATACATGTTAATTCTTGAAGAAAATGGATGAGATATGTTGTGTCCCAAAATGGCATACAGTCTGGCATCCCAGTACACAGACGGGTCACTGGGATCTTTTCTGGAGCAGTTCTTTTCGGGCGGCGTCGAGAATTAATCTGGCAAGCTTTCCAGGAGCTCCTCAGGAGAAACGCGGCATTGCACAGCGACAAGAGGACAGAGGCAAGCTGGATGTTTCTCTCTTGCCAGGTTGATCTCCAAACTGTTTGCAAACACAGTCCACACCTCAACTGAACCGAAGCAATATCTCAGAAGTGAAACCAAACAGCAAGTCAGAACCTCCTGCTTATCCTCCTCCCGGCAATGATATTGTTTCAACATATTGATGTGATACAGCCAATTCTTTTTCTGGCGATCTGGGCTGTCAATCAAATAATTTACTTTACCAATTCTTTTGACCACTTTATATGGTCCACTGAACCGTGTTTTCAGCGGTTCACCTTGTAAAGGTAGCAATACTAACACCTCATCCCCTGGTTGAAATGTTCGGGTCTTGGCATGCTTGTCTGCCCATTTCTTCATGGTCGTTTGGGAAGCTTGCAGGTGCTTCGGAGCCACTTTGCAGGCTCTCATGAGCTGCACCTGGAACATGGATACATAATTTAACACAAAAGATTTGTCCCTCTTTTCTAAAAACCTTTCTTTAATTAATTTTAGAGGTCCTCTTACTTCATGTCCATAAACTAATTCAAAAGGACTTAGTAGGTGAATCCCCGGGGGCAAACAAAAGAAATTCTAGCCCTTTATCCCAATCATAGGGATATTCATGACAGTATGCCCTGATCATCATTTTGAGGGTCTGATGATACTGTTCTATAGCTCCTTGTGTCTGTGGGTGGTGTGCTGAAGGCTTTAACTGTGTTATACCCAAATTACTCACAACCTGCTGGAAAATTTTAGACATAAAATTGGAACCTTGATCCAACTGAATCTCAATTGGTAATCCATAACTGGGTTAACTTCTCTACAACTACCTTAGAAGAAATTGTTCTCAAGGGAATGGCCTCTGGGAACCGAGTAGCCATATCCATAATAGTGAGTATATATATTTTTTTATCCATGTGGGGTAGGTACACCAAAAGCGCTGTTAAGCAGAGTGTTCCAGGATTTTGACCCAGCGACAGTGAAGGGATGGCGATATAGTTCCATGTCAGGATGGTGTGTGGCTTGGAGGGGAACTTGCAGATGGTGGTGTTCCCATGCATCGGTTGCCCTTGTCCTTCTAGGTGGTAGAGGTCGCAGGTTTGGAAGGTACTGTCTAAGGAGCCTTGGTGACCCACTTTGGTTTTTGGTAAAGGTCCTACACAGTCTACCAACACCCTAACTGGTTCCTCAAAAACAGGTATGGGAATTAGAGGTGCGGTTTTATGGCAGGTTGCGGTTTTCCCACATCTGGCATGGATGGCAGGTTTTAGAAATTTGCACCATGTCCTTGGAAAAACCTGGCCAGTAAAAACGTCGACCTATATGTGATTGGGTCTTCCGGATCCCCACACAGCCCACCATAGGAAATTCATGGACTATCCTTAGTACTTCCCGCGATACTTGGACAGTACCACTATCTGGTGAACTATCGCCCAGTCTTCGTCCGCAAGTCTTTGAGGAGGTCTCCACTTCCTCATTAGAATCCCATTTTTAATATAGTAGCTTTCCGGAACTCCCATTGCCTTAGCTTCAGTTAGAGCCGATTGTGCCACTTTATTTAACTCTGGATCGGCTTGCTGAGCCTTGATCAGGGAAGACTTACTGAACATTTCCTGTGGATTATCCAAATCCCCAAGGAAAGTTTCAGATATTCGGCTATCTGTCTGTGGTGCCAATTTTGCCTCCGACAATGGAACTTGTTTAGCCATTGCTCGGGTCACTACACATGAAAGAAAAATTCCTGGAACCTTTCCCTGCAACTGTTCTGTCTCTTTAACTTCACTTGTTTTTTCTGTGACTACTGGAGAAGCTACTACCTTCTCCAGCCAAATCATTCCCCAGGACTAGGTCAACTCCATCTACAGGCAAACTATGGACAGCCCCGATGGTTACTGTTCCAGACATTAAGTCACACTCCGGGTGCACCCGATACAAAGGTATGGGTATATACTTCTTGCCGATACCATTCACTTAAACCTTGGCATTCAGTGCGCTCTCTAGTGGAAAAGTTATGCTTTTCCCCTGCAAAAGTGTTTGGTCAGCTTCTGTATCCTTAAGTAGAACTATAGGTTTACCTGCCTCACTTGAGGGATAAGGAGTTACTTTTCCTTTTGCCAAGAATTCTCTGTAACACTGAGGTATCTTATTCATAACCCCTGCACTCACAGCAGTTATTGCACTTGGAATTACAGCTGCATTCAGAGCCTGATCTGTCGTACTCTCGATCAGGGCCCCTTTCTCTGCATTGGCGTTGTGTACCCCAATAAGACCCATGGGTTTACACCGCAACTTCCAGCATTCTGCATGAAAGTGTCCCACCTTGTGGCAATGGTGACACATAGGCTTTTGGACCTCACTTCCATCCACAGCATCTTCCTTTTTAGCCTGAGGAGATGATCCTGGGGCGTTCACAGCTATCCCTTCTTGCCCCCGGCTACTTGCCTTCCTTTCACCCTCCCACCTTCTATTCTTCTTGGGTTTGTGGGGGTGACGGACAAAGGGTTTTGGCTTGTAAACAAGCTCATAATCATTAGCAATCTCAGCTGCCTGTCTGGCTGTTGAAACCTTCTGGTTCTCTATATGGGTTCTTATTAATGGATGGAGTGAATTTTTAAATTTTCCAGGAGAATTATTTCCCTAAAGGTTCTCATATGTGGCCTCTACCTTTAGTTTCCGCATCCAACGATCAAAATTAATTTGCTTTATCCTCTCAAATTCTATACAAGTCTGCCAGGCTGTCTCTGGAGGTTCCGAAATTTCTGTTGGTAAGCTTCAGGGACTAACTCATAAGCAGCAAGAATAGCTTTTTTTGCTATCTCATAATCTGCCGAAGCCTCCTCAGAAATCATAACATAAACTTCATGAGCTCTGCCCATCAACCTGCTTTGCATGAGTAGCGTCCAGCTTTTCTTCGGCCACTTCATCTATCTTTTCGCAAGAAATGAAAAATGCCTCTACGTCCCTTTCCTCAAACTTCGGGAAGGCATGCACAAATTTAAACAGTTCTTCACTAGGTCCTGGGCTGGAGTCAGATCATTCCTCACCACTTGGAGTCAAGGCCACTCTTCTGCCTTAGTTCAAGCATTTTTAATTCAAATTCCCTTCCTTCTTTCCTTTTCCTCAAATTCAAGTTTCTTCATTGTCAATTCTCTTTCAAGTTCAATCCTAGCTAATTCAACGGAACTACCATCTAGATCGCCAATTTCTTCTTCCAATTTCAAATGCTGTGCTATTACTTCAATTATGTCTGCTTTCTTAGCTCCTGCTTTTAACTCTAACTCCAATTTTGCTGCCAATTCTATTAGCTTAACCTTTGTTAAGTTTCTCAAATCACTCAGGGATAAGTCCTCCTTCTCCAGAAAGGTTGTAGCAACTGACGAAGAAATTCCGGTAGTGAAAACGTTACTCCAATGCACAAGAAACCTGTTTTTTCCCTTTTCCTGTTTCAATTATCATCACCCCCACTTACAACTGCATGTCGTCTGCTTAGGGTTATCCCGCACAGAGTCCCCAGTTACATGTTTCCACCGAAGCGGGAGGTGTGCACTGTCTCTTCTAGTTCCACTTCTCCACAGGTCACAACATATATTTAAATGTTTACCCAGTTTCTGATACGGTCAATCATATACTCTATTCTTTATCCCCAAATAAAATACACCAAACAGGTTTCTTTTATAAACAAAATCAGATTATAAAACAAGACTTATCCAGTAACAAAGCACAGCATTAACAGAGTTAGAAATACGAAAGTTCCCTTTTTTTACACACACACACACACACACACACACACACACACACACACACACACACACACACACACACACACACACACACACACACACACACACACACACACACACACACACACACACACACACACACACACACGAGTTTAACCAAAAAAAGGTTTTCTCTGCAGAGCTCTTATTCAAAATAGTACAAAAAAAGAATACTTTGGCCAAATACTTGTCAATCCTTGAAGAAAATGGCTGAGATATGTTATGTCCCAAAATTGCATACAGTCTGTCATCCTGCACATAGATGGATCACTGGGATCTTTTTTGGAGCAGTTCTCTTCGTGCGGCAAGAATTAATCTGGCAAACTTTCCAGGAGCTCCTCGGGAAACATGGCATTTCACAGGGACAAGAGGAAGCAGGCAAGCCGGGTGTTTCTCTCTTGGCAGGTTGATCTCCAATTGCTTTCAAACACAGTCCACACCTCAACTGAACCAAAACAATATGTCAGAAGTGAAACCAAACAGCAA
Source organism: Heterodontus francisci (assembly GCF_036365525.1). Taxonomy (NCBI): domain Eukaryota; kingdom Metazoa; phylum Chordata; class Chondrichthyes; order Heterodontiformes; family Heterodontidae; genus Heterodontus; species Heterodontus francisci. Next base: position 65,665,053 of record NC_090385.1, read on the forward strand.
GTCAGAACCTCCTGACCCTCATTAATCGTGGCTTGTCACTTCTCTGTAAACATCTCACCCTAGTCTCCAAAGTTTCTCTCGTTTATTGAGCTTCAGGCATGTGTCTTCCAGTAAAGATTGTTTTCAAGCAAGACCTCAAGTGTCCGTCCGGCGACCTCTTTTAAAAAACAAACTCAAACATCTATGGAATTACTTCACTTCTCCAATAAAGCCACCTCCACAATTCTAACACACGGATTCTCAAAAATGTAAAAATATAGAAGCACCTCATAACACATATGCATAACTTGACTACTTGACTATTTACTCTGTGACTACATTAAGTTCACAGATGTCTCAAATAGTTTTCTCAGTTTGTTGCTGTGAATCTATGGAGTTCGCAGATGTATCAGATATTTTTCTCAAATTCTGTTGTTGCAGTTCAGTCAGTTGCTGCAGTCATCACTCAAACTGTTCCATATCTTTCATTAGAACTGCCACTGCAATTGTTCATTACCATGCAACTGTTGTGCTGTGTAATGCTGACCTATGTGTCTAAAGGTAAATCTTAGCACCACCCTCACGACATCCTCCAAGCCTTTGGCAATGTCCGTCACAATATGTTTCTAAAGGAGTCATCAAATGTATTCACACCAAAGCTAACTTCACATAATTTCTAGATTCCTTTCAAATTACTATGAACTCAGGCATTTCCAGGGTCCTGTTCTCTCTCCCACTCTGCTTTGTTTCTCTATCAATTAGCCAACTTCCTACGGAAATTATGCTTTCAGTACATGGTATGCATTACTATATGTTACTCTAATTACAATTTTAGTGCAATACATCAGAGATACTTTCATCATGTCTTTTGCAAGTCCAACCACAGCGAACATCTCTTACTTTTGGTGATACCCTCCTTGATTTTTACTTTCCATCTATTGACATTCCACGTTTTGCTACAGTCTGACCTCACACTGAACTCCCATATCCCTTCATTTCTAGAGCGGTCTCTAAAAAGACTGTTTTCTCTGCTGTACTGAACACTTCTCTTCCTCCTCAGCAAATCTCAATTTTCCCCAAGACACGAATACTACTCACATATCTGTGGATGTGCTTCTAACATCCTGTTCCATCTCCCAGATGAGAATAGAAGTATAAACTGTTATCTGACCAGCAATCCCTCTTAGTTCAAGTCTCCAACCCCTTTCCTGCTATCTCAAACTTTCTTGTATTTCCCTATGTTTTGATATGACTTTTGTCAGTGCTCCATTGACCTTTTATTTTTTGTTCCTGCAAAGCTGCAGATTTGGCAACTCGCATTTTTCTTTCACCATGCATCATAATTTTCTTGAAATAAAGATTTGCTCCAGGCTTCTATAACTTTGCTACGGTAGTGTCCTGCATTACATTTAATTTTCTCTATTAAAAAGCCAGAGGGGAACCTTGCATTGGCAATGGCTGTCTCCCGACCAATTCACAATTTCCTTAGCTTTAAGTAACCTAAAGTTTGCATTTTGTCGATAAAATCAGTCTTACCAATAAGATGTCCTTTGGTCTCATTATCATCAGCAAATTTAATGCCACTTTAATTCCATCACTCCATCAACAGTACGTTTTTATTGAACAAGTGAACAGGCACAATAAGACTATGTTCCATCAATGCTACCAAACAGAATGTGTACTGTCTGGATAATGAGCGGAACTGAATAGGTGCAGCAAATCTATTCCATCCTTACCACTGACACTAATCTAATGTACTTTTTCCTCAAGGATTGTAATCAAATAGAAGCAAAAGAACCCAAGGAGATCATTGCAACCAATGTTCAGTTGGTTACAATATGCACAGTTACAATTTCTGTGAAGCATTTTACTGTCGTAATTTATGAGGTTTGAAGTGGTGCTATTGGTTTTCCGTGAAAATATGTTTGTGCACATTAAATCTGCTTTTGTGAGGAATACAGATACTGAAATAAAAAACAGGTTTGGCTGTCAGGAAATTACATTAAAAAGTATGCTGTAGCCAGTTGAAAGAGTATACAAACATATGAATTAGGAGCAGGAGGAGGCCACTCGGCCCCTTGAGCCTGCTCCGCCATTCAATAAGTTCATGGCTGAATTGATTACTCCACATTCCCACCCTTCACCAATTGCCTTTCACCCCCTTGCTTATCAAGAATCTATCCACCTCTGCCTTAAACACATTCAAAGACCCTGCTTCCACTGCCTTTTGAGGAAGAGCGTTTTAAAGACACGCGACGCTCAGAGAAAAAATTTCTCCTTTTTTTAAAAAATTCATTCATGGGATGTGGGCATTGCTGGCCAGGCCAGCATTTATTGCCCATCCCTAATTGCCCTAGAGAAGGTGGTGGTGGGCTGCCTTCTTAAACCGCTGCAGTCCATGTTGGGTAGGTACACTCACAGTGCTGTTAGGAAGGGAGTTCCAGGATTTTGACCCAGTGACAGTGAAGGAACGGCGATATAGTTCCAAGTCAGGATGGGGTGCGACTTGGAGGGGAACCTGTAGGTGATGGTGTTCCCATGCATTTGGTGCCCTTGTCCTTCTAGTTGGTAGAGGTCGTGGGTTTGGAAGGTGCTGTCTAAGACGCCTTGGTGCATTGCTGCAGAGCATCTTGTAGATGGTACACACTGCTGCCACTGTGCGTCGGTGGTGGAGGGAGTGAATGTTTGTAGATGGGTGCCAATCAAGCAGGCTTTGTCCTGGATGGTGTCGAGCTTCTCGAGTGTTGTTGGAGCTGCACCCATCCAGGCAAGTGGAGAGTATTCCATCACATTCCTGACTTGTGCCTTGTAGATGGTGGACAGGCTTCAGGGAGTCAGGTGGTGAGTTGCTTGCCATAGGATTCCTAGCCTCTGACCTGCTCTTGTAGCCACGGTATTTATATGGCTACTCCATTCAGTTTCTGGTCAATGGTAGCCCCTAGGATGTTGATAGTTAGGGATTCAGCAATGGTAATGCCATTGAATGTCAAGAAGAGATGGTTAGATTCTCTCTTGTTGGAGATGGTCATTGCCTGGCACTTGTGTGGCGCGAATGTTACTTGCCACTTATCAGCCCAAGCCTGGATATTGTCCAGGTCTTGCTGCATTTCTACATGGACTGTAAAAGGAGGGTCATTGATGAAGCAGCTGAAGATGGTTGGGCCTAGGACACTACCCTGAGGAACTCCTGCAGTGATGTCCTGGAGCTCAGATGATTGACCTCCAACAACCACAACCATATTCCTTTGCGCTAGGTATGACTCCAGCCAGCAGTGTGTTTTGCCTGATTCCCATTGACCTTAGTTTTGCGAGGGCTCCTTGATGCCATACTCGGTCAAATGCTGCCTTGATGTCAGGAGCAGTCACTCTCACCTCACCTCTTCAGTTTAGCTCTTTTGTCCATGTTTGAACCAAGGCTGTAATGAGGTCAGGAGCTGAGTGGGCCTGGCGGAACCCAAACTTAAGTCACTGAGCAGGTTATTGCTAAGTGTCGCTTGATGGCACTGTTGATGACACCTTCCATCACTTTACTGATGATTGAAAGTAGACTGATGGGGCGGTAATTGGCCGGGTTGGGACTTGTCCTGCTTTTTGTGTGCAGGACATACCTGGGCAACTTTCCACATTGCAGGGTAGATGCCAGTATTGTAGCTGTACTGGAACAGCTTGGCTAGGGGCGTGGCAAGTTCTGGAGCACAGGCCTTCAGTACTATTGCCGGAATACTGTCAGGGCCCACAGCCTTTGCAGTATCCAGTGCCTTCAGTTGTTTCTTGATTTCATGCGGAGTGAATCGAATTGGTTGAAGTCTGGCATCTGTGATGCTGGGGACTTCAGGAGGAGGCCGAGATGGATCATCAACTTGGCACTTCTGGCTGAAGATTGCTGCAAATGCTTCAGCCTTATCTTTTGCACTGATGTGCTGGGCTCCCCCATCATTGAGGATGGGGATATTTGTGGAGCCACCTCCTCCAGTTAGTTGTTTAATTGTCCACCACCATTCACGCCTGGATGTGGCAGGACTGCAGAGCTTAGATCTGATCCGTCGGTTATGGGATCGCTTAAGCTGTGTTCATCGCATGCTGCTTATGCAGTTTGGCACGCAGATAGTCCGATGTTGTAGCTTCACCAGGTTGACACCTCATTTTGAGGTATGCCCTCCAGCACTCTTCATTGAGCCAGGGTTGGTCTCCTGGCTTGATGGTAATGGTAGAGTGGGGAATATTCCGGGCCATGAGGTGACAGATTGTGGTTGAGTACAATTCTGCTGCTGCTGATGGCCCACAGCGCCTCATGGATGCCCAGTTTTGCATTGCTAGATCGGTTTGAAATCTATCCCATTTAGCACGGTGGTAGTGCCACACAACACGATGGAGGGTATCCTCAACATGAAGGCGGGGCTTCGTCTCCACAACGACTGTACGGTGGTCACTCCTACCAATACTGTCATGGACAGATGCATCTGCGGCAGGCAGATTGGCGAGGACGAGGTCAAGTATGTTTTCCCCTCTTGTTGGTTCCCTCACCACCTGCTGCAGACCCAGTTTGGCAGTTATGTCCTTTAGGACTCGGCCAGCTGGGTCAGTAGTGGTGCTACCGAGCCACTCTTGGTGATGGACATTGAAGTCCCCCACCCAGAGTACATTCTGTGCCCTTGCCACCCTCAGTGCTTCCTCCAAGTGCTGTTCAACATGGAGGAGTACTGACTCATCAGCTGAGGGAGGGCGGTAGGTGGTAATCAGCAGGAGGTTTCCTTGTCCATGTTTGATCTGATGCCATGAGACTTCATGGGGGCCAGAGTCGATGTTGAGGACTCCCAGGGCAACTCCCTCCCTATTGTATACCACTGTGCCGCCACCTCTGGTGGGTCTGTCCTGCCGGTGGGACAGGACATACCCGGGGATGGTGATGACAGTGTCTGGGACATTGTCTGTAAGGTATGATTCCGTGAGTACGACTATGTCAGGCTGTTGCTTGACTAGTCTGTGGGACTCTCCCAACTTTGGCTCAAGCCCCCAAATGTTAGTAAGGAGGACTTTGCAGGGTCGACAGAGCTGGGTTTGCCGTTGTCGTTTCCGGTGCCTAGGTCGATGCCGGGCGGTCTGTCCGGTTTCATTCCTTTTTATTGACTCCGTAGCAGTTAGAGGCAACTGAGTGGCTTGCTAGGCCATTTCAGAGGGCATGTAAGAGTCAACCACATTGCTGTGGGTCTGGAGTCCCATGTAGGCCAGACCAGGTAAGGACAGCAGATTTCCTTCCCTAAAGGACGTTAGTGAACCAGATGGGTTTTTACAACAATCGACAATGGTTTCATGGCCATCATTAGACTAGCTTTTTAATTCCAGATTTATTAATTGAATTCAAATTCCACCTTCTGCTGTGGTGGGATTTGAACCCATGTCCCAAAGCAATACCCTGGGTCTCTGGGTTACTAGTCCAGTGACAATACCACTACACCACCGCCTCACCTGTCTTAAATGGGCGAACCCTTATTTTTAAACAGTGACTCCTGGTTCTAGATTCTGAACTTGTCAAGATCCCTCAGGATCTTATGTTTCAATCAAGTCACCTCTTACTCTTCCAAATTCCAGCGGATGAGGGCAATGGAGGCCATCGCCCATCCCTTTGGAACGATGACCGTTGGTACGAAAGAATTCTGATACAATTCCCGATGACCGACAATGTAGGAGGTATAATGGCCTAGAGTGTAGTACAAGGTGGTGTTTTTGGTCCCCTCCTCTCACAATATGACACACAGGTTATTTAAAAATCACTTTAGACTCAAATGAATTCCTTAATTTTAAAAATTAAGTAATTAAAAAAATCCAATTTCTGCATCTATTCACAAATAAATGACTATAGGATTAAAATTAAATTTTTCTAATAGTACAAAATGACTACTCTTTTACAACATTTAGACTGGATATTAAAAAAAAATGTTCTATTTTGGCTTCACACAGCACATTGCATTGCATTAACGCACATCCAACAACCCGATCTTTAAAATCTACACTACAGAATATAAAAAGTGATTTAGTATTTACCAAGTAATGTTTTGGTTAAATTCAGCATTATCTGAATACAATTACCTATCTATGTGCTGTTTTGTAGTTTGGTAACAATTCTCATTGTATTCAAGCATATAAGCAATAGGAGTGGGGGGGCAAAAATGTTTTACCTACCTACAGTAGGGATTCCTTTGAGATGCATACCTTAAGGTCAGGAAACGATAGTAGAAAAAGGGGAGGAATAAATGAGCCCGGCCTCTGTGAAACAAACACATAGATCTGGTTGACAATTTAATAACTTTGAACATAAAAATTAAGATCGAAGTGATACATCAAAGACATTCAGCTGTTATCAGAATTTTAAACAAAGTACTGACAAATAGATTGAAGTAATCAAGCACTAACAGATAGACAACATTTACTTGTCTCTACTCTTGCACATATATACAACAGATAGTTTTTAAAAGATAAATTTGAGATATTACTAATTCCTCTAACCTGCACAGCTATTCAATCAAAAATGGAATAAACCAAGTCTTATCTGGGTTAACCAGCTGATACTATAATTATCAATGCCCTTCCTTGTACTTACAAATTTGTGTCTAATGTAGATGCCTTTGGTAAGTGATCTTACTTTTATGGGAGCTGACTCACATTACTCTTCAACTATTGGTACGATAGCACGTAACAATCATATTCCCTTGGGACCTATTTTGGATATCCAAGTCTCTTCAATATGTACGACTTCAATTTCTCTGAGCAAACAATTAATGAGAGGCTTGATATGAATTCTTAAGCTGCTTTATTTCACAGCAAATAATTTATAATATAATTATAATCACAGTTAAATTAATGCAACTGATTTGCATTAATGTAATAATACATGTAATAATACAAAATAACATGCCACACTTTCCCAATAAATGGCTCATCATACTTGATTTATACAAGATGTCTTGTATTTTCTATCATTTCTAATCTCTTTGCCTCAGTGAAGTTCTTCACTCAGATTTTCAAAAAGCAAAAGCTGTGCCCTTTCAGCTGTCTTGTTTCAAAAGACTGCCTTCTAGTGTAAATTTGTCTCTTTATTTTATTACCCTATTCACAGACTGACAGTAAAATTAAAGGGCTTTCCAACACAATAGGTGTGAGTTTTTTTCAATTACCTGCACAAGTTCACCAACTTTTGTCTAGGTATCCTTTTTAAACTTGTGGACGGGACGACAGAAACTGAACCAAGAAAATATCTCGGGCAGACTCCAAATTTTCAAAAGGTTTGTTTGGTATTAGTTCCAAAATTAAATTTCCTAAAAGCTTGATAAGGTTAATATAATTTAGTTTTTTAAATCTACAAAATGAAATACAAGTAAGAAACTATGCTAGGCTTCAATTTTCATAGAATATAGGTCTTTCCTTAAACTTATAAATCATACAACTATCTTCATAAAAGTTGATAAACAAACAACAAAGCTTGCTAATTTAGATACACATAGGGGCAAGATTTTAACTCACTGAAAACCCATACAGTTGCACAGAGTCAAATTTGGCCCATAATATGGGAATATTTCTTCTGCGCACTTTAAATATAAGAATTGTTAACCTTAAAGAATAGGATTATGATATTATTAAGCAGAGGAAATATCCTCCATTAAGTTAATTCATAAAGTGGTTTCTCTAATTCATCAAAAACACTGGCACAGGCAATAAGCTGCTGGTTGTGGATCAGCTGCCCAACCTGATTTTTTCCCCAAAACAAACCATCCACTTGCTGTGTAAAAAAAAACTATTAAAATTTACTTTTAATCTGGGCGGCACAGTGGCGCAGTGGTTAGCACCGCAGCCTCACAGCTCCAGCGACCCGGGTTCAATTCTGGGTACTGCCTGTGTGGAGTTTGCAAGTTCTCCCTGTGTCTGCGTGGGTTTCCTCCGGGTTCTCCGGTTTCCTCCCACAGCCAAAAGACTTGCAGGTTGATAGGTAAATTGGCCATTAGAAATTGCCCCTAGTATAGGTAGGTGGTAGGGGGATATAGGGACAGGTGAGGATGTGGTAGGAATATGGGATTAGTGTAGGATTAGTATAAATGGGTGGTTAATGGTCGGCACAGACTCGGTGGGCCGAAGGGCCTGTTTCAGTGCTGTATCTCTAAATCAAAAATCAAATCGAAAGCAGGCTACATATGCTAACTAGACAATGTGTATATGCAAATTAGATAGACTATACAATTAATTTTCCCCTTCCACTAAAATATTATAAATTCCTGTTGTATAGGCAAAGTACATGCTACGTTTACTGTGATAAGCGCTTTCAAACTAACCAAAAAATTACATTACCACAGATATATGTATGAATACACTGATGTCCTCAACAATGTTCATTCTCAAAAAAAGGGAAATGTTCATGTTTTCTTACAAATTTTCATGATCAAGGTGAGGAATGTTCGTAATAAAAACAAGAAATGCTGGAACTCCAGAAGAAGGGTCACTGACCCGAAACGTTAACTCTGCTTCTCTCTCCACAGATGCTGCCAGACCTGCTGAGTATTTCCAGCATTTCTTGTTTTTATTTCGATCTCTCTCTTAACTTACTACATTTACGATAGTTTAAGGTCTATATTATTTCAATGCCAACTAAAGCTACAACGGTATATAATTAGTATTTCCAGCATTTCTTGTTTTTATTTCAGATTTCCAGCATCCGCAGTATTTTGCTTTTATTTGAATGTTAGTGCTGGAGAATCCCAAACTCAGAAGAGCAATCTGTAGTCCATTCATGCAGTATTCTTGCATTTCGCACATCAGCAATCCTATGGCCTCTCAGTGTGAGACTGCTAATTAGTGTTGAATTAGGGAGAGTTTTGTGCTGTGCAGCTACATTAAAACTGCCTAACCTTATTTCAAATGGAATCTTTAAATCCAACAGACGGAGGGAACTTTTATCCCATCAATCTTGGCTGGATTTGAAGTCATGCTCGAGGTGAAAGGCAATAGGAGTGACAAAAATCCAACATAAAACAGCTTTGGTAATTTATTTAATTTTTAAACTAAAAGATCACTCCAATAATAAAATGAAATATGATATTGAAACAGGTTTCAATGATCTTATTTTTATAAGCAAGTTGCACTGCTCTAAATGATTTTAGATTGATTCCAGACTTACAAAAACCTAGCTCTTGGCACTTATCTTTCTGTTGTAGACTTAGAATCAAATAACGATTATTAATATCTGGTGAAACCTAGGGTGAGTTCTAAATTTTAAATATGTACATAGGGCTGAATTTTACAAGCCCCTCAACGTCAGGGGTCATGCCGGAGGCCCATAAAATTCTGCTGGGAGAGGCCTGCCTCAACTCCCGACGTCAAGAAGGCCCCGCTGCATTTTTCCAGTGGCGGCGGGACCTCGGTGCGGCCACCTTCATTAAAATATGGAAATTAGAAACATTAACATGTAAATGAACTTAACTGGCGGCGGCGGCCGTCTCACGCCAATTTTACCGCTGCCGATCTCAACTTGCGCACCTTCAGAACTCCATATGGAGTTCCGAGGCAAGAAACTTGCCTCGAAGGGCGGCACCGTGGCGCAGTGGTTAGCACTGCAGCCTCACAGCTCCAGCGACCCGGGTTCAGTTCTGGGTACTGCCTGTGTGGAGTTTGCAAGTTCTCCCTGTGACTGCTTGGGTTTCCGCCGGGTGCTCCGGTTTCCTCCCACAGCCAAAGACCTGCAGGTTGATAGGTAAATTGGCCATTATAAATTGCCCCTAGTGTAGGTAGGTGGTAGGAAAATGGTGGGGATGTGGTAGGGAATATGGGATTAATGTAGGATTAGTACAGATGGGTGGTTGTTGGTCAGCACAGACTCAGTGGGCCGAAGGGCCTGTTTCAGTGCTGTATCTCTAAATAAATAAATAAACTGGTGGGGAAGGCTAAAATTATCGGCGGGAGGGGGGATAGCGGGGGAAAATGTTTTTTTATTGATTGTAGGGATGGTGGGAAGGGGTTGAAGGGCAAAAGTGAAGAGGTTGAGGGGAAAGTTGGGGTTGGGAATAAAGTTCATGTTGTTCATATTGCCCCAAAAACAAACATTGGGGGGTAGGTGGGAAAGGATCTCCAGTACTTATTTCAATTTTCACGCACACAAATATCACTTTAAAAATTAAAATTACTTCTAAGGGCTTGAAGCTCTTTAAAAATGGCGCCGGCGCCTGTGTAGTGGCGAGGACACCATTGCGACGCGACGTCCGCCCCCTCTAAGTCATCAGGAGCAGCCACTCCACCCCCTCCGTTTAAATGGGCCTCCGTGCGTATTATCGCCGGAGCTCAGCGGCGGCACTTCCCTGTCGGAAGGTCACCGACTTCATTGTGCTGCTAAAATTCAGCCCACCATCTCAGTCTTAAATTTAAGGAAACAATTATGCAAGATATTATTTGCCATCATGACATTACCCTGTATATAGTTAGAATATCTGAAATTCGTGTGATTGTCAGTTCACAACCCAGTCAAACAGATGCTAAAACCCCTGTTCCAGTAGAAAACTATTCAAATGTCAGAAGTAATTTTATTACTGTATTAATACTATATAATGAAAACACCCCAAAAAAAGCTTGTGCTTCCTGCCTGCCATATTGGAGGCTGAGGCAACCATTTAGCACCCAGAAAATGGCTATCATAGCATCGAGTTTCTAGTCCAAAATATTTTACAGATTAAAATATAAAAGACATATCTGTTAGAATAAAAGTCTGCTTTACAACCATTCTTTGTTCCTTTGGATTTGAGACATTATACATCTTCCTCTCATCCATAAATGTCATACTGATCAACTTAATATGAAAATACCTTGCCCTGCATGTGACCATTATTTGCAACGGGAAAGAGCAAAACGGATACATTAACCTTTACAGCGGAAAACTGCTTAACATTTAAATGTTGAAATGAGTCACATTTTAATTCTTGAACTATACCAAATAGTATAATAGAACACAGTAATGATAGTATCTGTTTAACATACACCTTCTAAAGGAGCTTTATGCATTTAACAGTTACTTCAGTGTTCTTACATGCTAATAAAGGTATTCACAAACTAAATGCTTCAATTGAAACATCCTGACCATTTTTATCAGGTCAATAATGTTATTAGAATTTAGTATGGTCCAAATAAATATGGTCCAAATAAATACAACAGCTGTAACAAATGTACTTACAAACTATCCATTCTTCTATCTGACCACTGCAAGCATCAAATCAAAAAGAGCATTTATTTTTTCTAGCACTTCATTTGGAATAATTAAAGCACATTTTAACTTAACTTTCATTATTTGATATAACCTGCATCTTACATAGTCAGTTTGGATAACCTCAGGATGGAACTTTTATAGGTCTACCCAATACAGATGTAGATCATGTAGCTTCTTGTTCATGTGTTCCAATATCATGCAATATGAATGCCCTCCGTATGCTATGTAGTAACCTAACAGGTCATTGACATCTGATAAAATGTATGAATACACTAGCAAAACACTAAAAAAATTGAAGATGATTTGTTGAAAGCTTGGTTTGAACATGAAAGACTCAATACTTTATAAGCAGCAGACGAAATGACTGTAGATTTTGTAACAGCAGGGGAAGCAGCGAATGCAACAATTAAGTGGTAACATATGTCACTACTGCCAAGAGGATTTTTAATCCCTTTAAACATTAATGTAGTATTTCTGCCTCCACTGCAACAACAGAGCCATCTGTGTTGGTATTGAATGGAAACACGCCAAATGCACAATTGAGAACGCTGTTTGCTCATTTGATTTCTCCAATACAATAAAGGTGGGAAACATTTTCAGCTTCTTTTTTCCAGATTTAAAAAAAGTCACTTGACTACATCCTACATCTGGAATAGGTACTTATAATTCAAAGAGACTTACAGGAAATCCAAACACTTAACAGAAAATCGCAAAGGAAACATGCAAATAACACAATCAAACTCAATGTTCATTTTCCATGATAAAATGAAGCGACTTCTTTCTCATTGCTGTAAAACAAATGGCATGTTTTGTCTCCACAGAAAGCACTGGTCACAGCTTGTAAAATCTGTTTGATACTTGTTCCACAAATGCAATGTTTCATAAGCATTCAAACAGAAAATGGTGGAAACATTTTTAATGGATCTACTATATTAGCCTAACATATGTAGTTCTGCCAGAGTACAAATACTGCCACGAAGTCTTCTTTTTTGAAGTATGTATTTATTTAAAGCACCTGTTCTCAGTCACTCAAGGTCTAGTGGTTTCCTGAAAGCTACCGTTTACAAGAAATCTAACAAGGTTTGCAGTTTATTCCATTGGCTTCCATCTAAGTGGAATTTGTTGGAAAAAATGAAAATTGAGAAACAAATAACCATTTGAATAGCATAGTCATCTCTTTCCAGAGCATGATCTAAGAGGAAACCAGATAGAGTCTTTAAAATTGTTAAGGTTTTGATAGGGGATGGATTAAGAGAAACTCTTTCAACCACTCCACTTGGCAGTGAATTCCACATTATTGCCGCTCCATCTCAAGATATTTCTCCTAAATTCTTTATTTCATTTAGTAGTAATTGTGCCCCCTAGTTCTGGACTCCCCCACTGAAGCAAATAGCACTGATGCATTTTAAGGGGGGGTCTTGAGGTATACATGAAGAGAAGAATATAGGACTGTGGAATCAGGGTGGGATGAGGTAACAAGCATAGAAAGAGGCTCATATATACATAAACACTGGCATAAACCAGTTAGTTGGGCAGAACAGCCTGTTTCTGTATTATGTAAATACTTTGTAAAACCTAATAAAACTAGAATGTTAGATCACCTCAGAAACTCCAGCACAAGAAATGAATATCACACGAGAACATAATTGTATATGAGAAGGAATTAACATTGAAATTTGCAGTGTTTTCAAATTTCCTTCACATTTTTAATTTACTATCCTCCCGTTTTGTTGTATTCAAAGACATCAGGATTTCTGAGAGTTTTAGTTATTTGAAAACTAAATGAATCAGACTTTTAAGAATGAAAGATCTGTTGTGCTTATTTTAATACGTATCTAAAAGTGAAAAATACTACACAACTAACATGGAAGAAGAGATTACTATTTGAAATAAAATAGATACAATGATGGACAAGGTAGAACAGTCTTTTCGTCTTTGTAACATTGGTTTAAATCTAGCTCAGAATGATGGCTGATAGTCTATTCTCTCTGCTGATTCCAGTTTCCCACTTAAAATGATTTTTCAAAATCTCATGCAATTCCCAGTTGGCATGCACCCACAGAACAAAACTCCAAACAAGGTAGAATCACCTTCAGTGAGGGCATAAGGACAGCTGTTGCAGTAGGTGGCAAAATTCATACATCATAGGGGCTCTTTTTGAGATTGGGTCCGAAGTGAAAAGTTACTCTGCTTGTTGCTGGTCTGTAACTCACAGAAAAGCGTTTGATGTGGATACCAGATGCCAACTGTAACAAGACTGTGCCATTCCACAGCACAGAAAAGTTAAGGGTCAAAAAACAGGCCACATTCTAATCAAAGCATGCCCCATCTCCAGACCACTCTCTCAGAAAATATATTGCATATCCCTACATAGCATGTACTAAATATTCTCATTTTACATATCGCTTCTAGTTTAATGCAGTCGCACATTTCACAACTCTACCTCCTGCCTTTGATGCATGTTAACAAAATGGTCTTCCTGTGCTCCCGAACTTTCTACTGACTTCAGTAGACGCAGATGCTTTGGACTACTTGAGAAAGGATCAAGAGTAGGGCTACCTGGGAAATGATACATCAGCTAAGTATACTTATCCTTTACTAATTTCTTGCAGGCTCAGGCAGCTCTGCATTCAGCTCAAGCTTCCATTAAAATCAATGGGGCTACTCTCGGTTGCAAGCAAGCCCATCTCTACGGGAAACCATGTTTGACGAACCTGTTGGAGTTTTTTTTGAGGATATTACTAACAGAATTGATAAAGGTGAGTCAGTGGATGTAGTAGACTTGGATTTTCAGAAGGCTTTAGATACAGTCTCCCACAGGAGGTTGGTTAGCAAACTTAAGCACATGGAATAGGATGTAATATACTGGCATGGGATTAGGGATTGGTTAACAGGCAGAAAGCAGAGAGTAAGAGTAAACAGGTTATTCTCGCCTTGGCAAGCTGTGACTAGTGGGGTACTGCAGGGATTAGTGCTTGGGCCCCCGCTGTTCACAACACACATCAATGATTTGGATGTGGGGACCAAATGTAGTATTTCCAAGTTTGCAGATGACACAAAACTAGGTGGGAATGTGTATTGTGAGGAAGATACAAAGAGGCTTCAAGGGGATTTGGACAGACTTAGTGAGTGGGCAAGAATGTGGCAGATGGAATATAATGTTGAAAATGTGAGGTTATCCACTTTGGTAGGAGGAATAGATGTGCAGAGTATTTCTTAAATAGTAAGAAATTAGCAAGTGTAGATGTACAAAGGGACCCGGGTGTCCACGCCAATAAGTCATTGAAAGCTAATGTGCAGGTGCAGCAAGCAATTAAGAAGGCAAATGGTATGTTAGCCTTTATCGCAAGAAGATTTGAATACAGAAGTAGTGAAATCTTGCTTCAATTGTATAGAACCTTGGTTAGACTGCACCTGGAGTACTGTGTGCAGTTTTGGTCCCCTTACCTTAGGAAGGATATTATTGCCTTAGAGTGAGTGCAACGAAGGTTCACCAGACTTGTTCCCGGGATGGCGGGACTGTCCTATGAAGAGAGATTGGGGAAACTGGGCCTGTATTCTCTAGAATTTCGAAGAATGAGAGGTGATCTCACTGAAACCTACAAAATACTTAAAGGGATAGACAGGGTAGATGCAGCTAAGATGTTTCCCCTGGTTGGGGAGTCTAGAACCAGGGGACACAATTTCAAAATAAGGGGGAAGCTACTTAGGACAGAGTTGAGGAGAAATTTCTTTACTCAGAGGGTTGTGAATCTTTGGAATTCTCTACCCCAGAGGGCTGTGGAAGCTCAGTCATTGACTATGTTTAAAGCAGAGATTGACAGATTTCTAAATACAAATGACATAAGGGGATATGAGGAAAGTGTGGGAAAAAGGCATTGAAGTGGAAGATCAGCCATGATCATATTGAATGGCAAGGCAGGCTCGATGACTGGCCTACTCCTGCTCCTATGTTCCTATGAGGCCGCAGTTAGACCTCCAGATGATGCAAATTGGTTTTGGATGCACAAAGATATGAAATTCTCAGCATAGCTAAGAAACCAGAGTTGATCTGACTCTGGAATGGTGGTATGGGATCCCCCAATGACAGTGCCTGGCACCAGGTAAATTACAATTCAGGTATCCTGTGAAGCTGGGTTTAAAAAGTGCTCAGGTGGTCCTTTGGATCTTCCATGCATTTTATGGACCTTTTTCTTGCATCTCAGGCACTGTTGCCCACACAATAGCTAAAAAAGCAATCAAAGGGGAGCAACATCTACTTGTGAGGAAGCACACATGCTCAGAGCTCATTTCTGTGATAGAGTGAGAGTTGCAACCCACAAAGCAACACTGATCTTGCCAACTCTGGTTTGCATTCCACCACTACTGTTCTCAAACCAGTAGTTTAATATAGGGCTGGATTTTAAGCAGCCCTTGACGTCGGGATCCGTGGTCGAGGGTGTGGGGCCTGAAGACGGCCCGGCTGAGGCCCGAAATGGACCTTTACGTCAGCAGTGCTGAGCCCAATCTTCCCAACAGCGGCGAGGCACTGTGGCAGCCTCACCACCGCTGGGCGACGGGACCACAATTTGAATATTTAAATCAATTAAAATAATTAATAAACGGGGTCAAATTAACGTCATGGGTGTAGGGGATAGTGGGTAGGGTTGCAGTTTAAAGTTTATGCAGTTTGGTGGGGGGGGGGGGTGGGAAGGTTAGATGGTAAAGATAAGTGGTTTTTTTGGGGGAGGGGGAAAAGAGGGAGAGCAAATAATTAACTTAATTGTTATTGGGTGCTGGGAGAGGGGAAAAAGAAATGTTTTTACTTGATTTAATTCATTCTATCTTTAAATATTTACATTAGATGGTAGGGCCAAAAGCCCTACAAAAATGGCGTCCCATCCCGGTTATTTAAATGAGCCGCCGCGTTGGCGGGCAGGACGCCATTTTTCGCTGCTGAGATTGGCGGCAAGCTTATAAAATCCAGCCCAGAAGCACAACCTCTCATACATCACCAGAGCAACTTTGGAAGAAAATGGAGATATAAATGCCAACCTCAATGAAGGTACAAACAATAGATAAAACAGAACATACCTTCCGTAAGAGTCTATATATATGTGGAGTTACGTTAAGTATGAGAATTAAGGAGAAACATTTGAGTAGACCGGGCTCCCTTCCAGAACTAGAAGGAGTTGGCCATTTAGCCCTTCAAGCCTACTCTGCCATTCAAGATCATGGCTAATCTTCTATCTCAACTCTACCTTTCTGCACTATCCCCATATCCCTCAATTCCCTTAGTACCCAAAAACCAAATGACCTCGGTCTTGAATCTATTCAACACAGCATCCGCAACTGCCTGGGGTAGAGATTCACACCCTTTGAGTGAAGAAATTTCTCCACATCGCATCCTAAATGGCCGACCCATTACTCTGAGACTGTGACCCCATGTTCTAGATTCTCCAGCTAGGGGAAATATTTTCACAGCGTCTACCCTGTCAAGCCCCTTAAGAATTTTATATGTTTCAATTAGATCACATCTCATTCTTCTAAACTCCAGGGGATATAGGCACAGTCTCTCAATCCCTCCTCATTGGGCAATTCCCCCATCCCAGGAACCAGTCAAATGAACGTTTGTTGCATTCCCTCCAGGGCAGGTATGTCTTTCCTTAGGTAGGGAGATCAGAACAGCACACAGTACTCAAAGTGTGGCCTCACCAATGCCTTGTACTACTGTAGTGAGATTTCTTTACTCTTATACTCCAATCCCTTTGTAACAAAAGCTAACATACCATTGGCCTGCCTAATTGTTTGCTGTACCTGCATGTTAACATTCGATGATTCATGTACAAGGACACCCGGGTCCCTCTGAATGCAAACATTTTCCAGTCTCTCACCATTCAAAAAATATACTGTTGTTTTATTTTTCCTACCACAGTGACAAACTACACACTTGGCCAAATTGCATTCTATGTGCCATTTTCTTGCCCACTCAGCCAATCTCTCCATGTCCCTTTGCAGCCTCTGTGCGTCCGCCTCTGCTTACTTTCCCGCCTAACTGAGTATCGTCAGCCAACTTGGATATGTTACTCTCAGTCCCCCTCATCCAAGTCATTAAGATTTATTAAAAATAGCTGAAGTCCAAGTCCCGATCTTTGCAGTACAGCCTGCCAATCTGGAAATGCCCTGTTTATTCCTACTCTCTGCTTTCTGTCCATTAACCAATCCTCAATTTATGCTATTATATTACCCCCAATCTCATGAGCAATTTTGTGTAATAACCTCTTGGGCTGAATTTTACTAGCCCTCCGACATCGGGGGTCGTGGTGGAAAAGCCCGGAAAATCCTTCCGTGAGAGGCCCGCCACCACCCCTGACGCCGAGAAGGCCCCGTCACATTTTACCGGCAGACGGGAGGCCTCGGTGTGGCGGGGCCTTCATTTTAATATTGAAATTAATTAAAACACATGCAAATAAATTTACCTTGTCCCGGCGGCCATTGCACGCCGATATTCCGGCTGCTAGCTAGAACCCCCACGCCTTTGGAATTCTGTGACACTGGTGGGGAGTCGGGAGGAGTGAAATTATCAGAGTGGGGAGGGGGTGAAAGAGGGGAAAATATTTCCATTGGCTGAGGGCATGGTGGAAGGGGTTGAAGGGCAAAGATCATAAAGTTTGGAGGGGGGGGGGGGGGGCGGTTGGTGAAAGGTCAGTAACGGCAAAAATGGTTTTTCAGGGGTTGGGGGGAGTGGGAAATAAATATATTGTTTGATCAATTAAAGGTGCTGTGCTCTTTAAAAACGTAAATTGCTGGTAAGGACTTGAAGCCCTTTCAAAATGGCACCGACGCTGGCATGGTGGCACCGGATGCCGTTGCCAGGGAAGGAGCGGCTGCCCCCTCTACGTCATCAGATGTGGCTGCTCCGCCCCCATTTAAATGAGACCCCGCGTGAAATATCACGGGGGCTCAGCGCGCACAAGTCGCGCATGTGCATCTTCTACAAAGCTCGCCACCGCATAAGATTCAGCTCCTTGTGTGGCACCTTTTAGAATGCTTTTTGAAAATCCAAATACACTCCATCCTGGTTCCCCCTTCTCCATCCGACGTGTCAGCCATTGCTTAGTTGGTAACACCCTTGCATCAGACACAAGGTTATGAGTTCAAGACCCGCTCTCGTGAGCTGTTCTCAGAACACAGAGATGTAGTCTAACAGGACAGATTTGTCCCCGTGTCCCAAAAACCTCTCCAAGACTAGTTTTAGAGGACCTCTCATCTCTATTCCCATATTATCTTTTCTTTTTCCGGCCCTCCTTTGCTGAATTCTAAAATCCTCCCAATCCTCAGGTTTACTATTCTTTTCGGCAACATGATTGGATTTAATACTATCTTTAACTTCTCTTATCCATGGTTGGACCACTTTTTCCGTGGGTTTTTTGTGCCTTCAAGGAATGTATATTTGTTGCAATTTATTTATTAATTCTTTAAAAGCTAGCCACTGCTTGCCTACTGTCATAACTTTTAATATAGTTTCCCAATCTACCTTAGCCAACTCGCCCCTCATACCTATGCAGTTTTCTTTGTTTCGATTTAAGACCCTAGTTTTGGACTTAACAAAATTACTTTCAAAATCAATATAAAATTCTATGCATCAGTCACTCTTCCCTCGAGGCCCCTTTACTACAAGGTTATTAGTTAACTCTTTCTCATTGTACAATACTAGATCCAAAATAGCTTGTTCCCTAGTTGGTTGGTTCCTCGACATATTGATCTAGAAAACTATCTTGCATACATTCTATGAACGCTTCCTCCACACTATTGCTGCAAATTTGCTTTGCCCGGTGTACGTGAAGATTAAAGTCCCCCATGATAAATGTATTATCCTTATTGCATAAGCTCTTAATTTCCAGATTTATACTCTGTACTAGACTACACCTGGCTATAAACAACTTCCTCCAATGTATTCTGCCCCTTGTTGTTTCTTAGCTCCAACCAAACTGATTCTACTACTTGATTTTCTGAGCTAAGATCCTTTCTCACTACTGTCTTTGTTCTATCATTTATTATTAGGGCTACCCCTTCTCCTTTTCTCTTTTGCCCATTTCTTCTACAAGTTAAGTATCCTGGAATATTTAGTCCCCAACATTGGTCACTGTGCAACCAAGGCTCTGCAATGACTCTTCGATCAAACCTATTAATTTCTATCTGTGCTACTAATTAATGTAATTTGTTGCAAATGCTTCATGCATTCAAATATAGTGCCTTTAGCTCTGGCTTTTTTCTAACTTTCCCTGATGTCACCTTAGTCACTAATGCCCTATTAGCTGTCTGTCCCTTGCTGACCCACTCTGCTTATTTCTCCCAAAATGCTGCTCTGCACTGGAGCCTTGACATTTCCATTGCTGCTTTTGAATTAACACTTTCCTGAATCCTCCTCCACATCTCCCCATTTCTCCCTTTCTTAGTTTAAAGCACTATCTGATGATGATGATGGTAGATTCTTCACAGGCGAAGATCATGGGAAGGCTTGTTTCTGTGGTAGTTTGCATGATCGTTGGTGACTGAAGAGGCTAATTCATGATCTGCAGGCTCTTCAACAGTTGGGGCACAAGATCTCCTGGCATGGAGGGGCTCTGGTATAAGACGACTTCTTCTGTTGTCCTTACCTTCCTGCAGCAGCCTCGCATCTGTTTATTTCGAACTTGTAGGTTGATGATGGTTGCGTGCAGCTGTCTCTGTCAGCAGCTTCCTGCTCCCACACCTGCTGGTCATGGTCAGCCAGGGAGAGCTATATTTTCAGCTGGACTTTGAAGCATTTGCGAGGTGCACGATAATCTCGCTTATTGGACCATAGGGCTCATCTTCATGAACTATCTATTGCCCTAGTTATTCAATTCACCAACCCGGTTTAAGTGCTGCCCATCCCAACGGAATAGCTTCCTCTTCCCCCAGTACTGGTGTCAGTGGCCCATGGAACAAAATCCCTGCCTCCCACACCACTCCTTCAGCTGCACATTAAACCTTCTAATCTGTTTATCCCTATGCCAAATGGCACATGGCTCAGGTAACAATTCAGAGATTACTACTGTTGAGGCTCTGCTTTTGAATTTGGAATCTAAATCTGACTCCTCAAATTCTATCAGCAAAACACATTCCTAGTTCTACCTATGTAATTTGTTCCTACATAGATGATGACAACCAGATCCTCCCTTTCCTACTCCAAGTTCATCGCCAGCCCCGATGAGATATTTTTAAACCTGGTATTGGGCAGGCAACGCAACCTTCAGTACACCCGGTTGCGGCTGCAGAGAACAGTATCTATTCCCCTGTCTATACTGTCCCCTGTCACTACCGCATGTTTGTTCACCTCCCCAACTTGAATGGGCTCCTGCACCATGCTGCTATGATCTATTTGTCCATCCACCCTCCAATGCTTGTTCTCATCCACACAGGTGGAAAAGTACCTTGTATCTGATCAAGTTAAGGGCCGAAGCTCCTCCATTACTACACCCTGGATCCCCATACCTGCCTGACTCTCAGTCACACCCTCCTGTCCTTAACCAAATCTAAAGATCTACTTAATCTAAGGGTGCGACTGGCCCTGGAACAAGGAGTCCAGGTAACTTTCCCCTTCCCTGATGCCCTGCACTGTCTTCGGCTTAGATGCCAGCTCAACAATTTGGAGCGAAAGTTCCTCGAGCAGCAGACACTTACCGCAGATATGGTTGTCTGGGAGTACAATGCTCTCCACAAACTCCCCCCTGTTGCAGTTACGGAACACCATCTGTCCTGCCATATCTATCTGACTTTACTTATGCCTACAAAAGTTTATAACAAAATTTATGTTACTGGTTGTTAGAGAATTGGAACAAACCTGTCATGAAAAGTTTCACACATGGCAAAAAACAAGCATTAACAGTCAGAAGCAAACAGCTATCAAAAACAGCAATAATGGTTCAAAGGTAGTAATTTAAACTGAGGTTTTATGTACACACTCTCGCTCATTAGGGCTTAATTAATCCTTTAAGCAATAAGGGAGGAATACATCAAAACAAAACCAGCATGCACATTTTTCAAAAGGAATTGAGAGTCTGATGAGAGGACAACACTTATCAAGTTTGTGGAGTGTCTAATTAAGCATTTTAAAGCTACTGAGTTGGTAAATCAGTATTTGAAGATGCAACATTGGCCTTTTATAAATGTGTCTATGGCTAGCAAAATACTTATGCAGGGTGGTCATAAAGTCCTTATGAAACTTTACACTTTAATAACTTTGGACGTGTGGATGATACAAGCAAACACTGATTAACAGATGAAAGCATAATACAGAACTGTTTTGTTGTTCATGTTGTTAATGCTGTGCTAATGATGCTGAAACTGATTGAAGATTGCGACGATAGAAAAAAAAGTGATTTTGAGTATTGTTGAAAAAAAAAGACATGCTGTCAAAGCTTTTCTTCTTGTGCTCAGACCAGTTCTGATAGAGGGTCGCAGACCTGAAACATTAACTCTGTTTCTCTCTACACAGATGCTGCCAGACCTGCTGAGCATTTCCGGCACTTTCTGTTCTCATTGCAAATGTGTAAGTCTGGGTAGGCCTTGAAGCCTTGCAATGCCATCAGACATTTGTGCTGCGTGTGAAAATTGGACAAGTCATTGGGTATCCCGCAATATGCATGTGCTAGATCAGCTAGGCGCGCCTTCAAGGGCACAGTGTTTTCATTGGACGTTGGTTTGTGGCAGGATAACTGTGAATAGAGGAGTTCAAACTCCACAAATCCTCTTCCGACATCCCACAGCAAACAGGAACACCAAAATTGAAGCTGTTGGCGAGGACAAAATCCTCGCTTTCAAAGAGTGCACGAGCAGATTCACTACGTGTTTGGCGGTGTCATTAACTGCGCTGCTGAAATGCTTCCGCTTAAGTGAGTTTACAGTGCGGCACGTTTCAAGTGGGCATTGCTCATGGTGCGGTCATCTATTGAGGCAAATTAACGGCACAAATGGATCAAATCGAAAAATGAAAGAAATTGCCACCTCAGACCAAGCACAGCATAGGGCACTGCGTAGATTAGTAACCCTACAACTAATCAGTTCAATCTCATCCTGCATGAATGCTCACTCGATCGTGGGACCATGTCTCACTTTAGTATTATCAATATGATTGGAAATTTACACTTACACAACCTTGGGTCTCATACAATCTTGGAGAAATTCAATAGATAATTTATTATCCACAGCAAGCCTACCTTCATTGGTCAATATACTCGTTGGGATTCCTACAGCTCCATGCACTATAAGATTGGCCTCATCGGTAATTTCGTAAATAGGGCCCGAGCTATTTGTTCACCATCCAAGCCTGATGCTGAAATAGGACGTATCGAAGCTTTCATGTGGGATAATGGTTACTCCAATCAGATCACGGTGTAGTGTGCATACTCACGAATGGGCCAAAGACCCCCACTTTTAGATCTGAAATGTTTCCAGTCTACCTCAAATTACTCTGGAAGGGTAAGGTATCTCAAAAATTTGAGCAACAGGTGAAGCTAGCCATTTCACACTGTTACTATGCAGTAGCAACATGAGGTGTATTTTCGACTAACAGGATGCTCCTTCAAGCTAAAAAGACGTTCTGCCTACTACACAAATGAGTAATGCAGTATATGAATTTCAGTGCCGGTGCAATGCCAGGTATGTAGGCTGCACATCCCAACAACTGGCGGATCATATCAAACAGCATGTCCCTTCAGCAGTTCGCAGTAGGTAGAGTACTGACCCTACTCAACCAGCCCATATTTGCAAAACTCAGAACATAATGTCCAATGTTAGATGTGCTTCTGCAATTGGACAGCACTTGCTGAACAATTCCAAGTGTGCTAAGAATTACAGTAACAACCACTTTATTATCAGGCTCACAATGTGGCTCACTTAACGCTTGCTAGAAGCTAGTTATATTCATATGCAGGGATCTGTCCTCTGCAGGCAAAAAGAACACGTCCAGGCTTTACATCGGTTTTGAAATAAACGAAAGCGTGAGGGACAATAGTTCCCTGGTGCATTCTCCACGGCAATGCCTTGACCAAAGTCGACTTGCCAACTAATCAGCACCCTTTTCTCATGCAGTATAAATTGTTGATCCGTTTGAAATTTGGCATCCTTGCGCCAGTCCTGATGAGCGCAAGACGAAAAGCTTCAATAGTATATCTTTTTTCAGCAATACTCAAAAAAGTGAATTATTGGAAAATCAAATTGAACAAACCATCATAAAAGATGGCAATTATGCTGAAGCCTAAAAGTTGGAATTGACAAAACTTTGTGAAATATGTTCCTATTTCATACTTTATAAACACCCTGTAAAATTCTTTTCAAAGCTTTAGTTAAAATGTAGATCTACTTGATAGATACTGAGTCACAAGAAAGGCAATACAATTACTTTTTGCTTTATGCCCTTGGTGAGAGGGCAAGCAGATGCCCTGTTTACAGCCCATGGTAAATGCCACTCTACAACTAACTTGTTAAAAAGTGCAGAATGATTTGCCCAACGACTTTCCCTGTTGCCCACTGCTGCAAATAATGCTTCATCATCACCTAGCTCTGCCTGGAGTAGTGAAGATGACCTGACTTGCTGCCCACATTATCACTACCCATATAGTGGAGTAGTACAGCTATTGTTATATTATATAATGTACAGCATTAGTAATAACAGACTTTAAGAATGAATGTCACTTTTTGTAAGATGTAACATTACTATTATGTTCTCTACATTTTCATGAGCAGTCAACACAGTGGAATAGTGATGCAGTTCACTGCTGTTCCATTGTTGGTAGAATGCGTGCGCGTACGTGCCCTTAACTTCCTCCTACACCTCAAACTTCTAATCTCTTCTGCATACTAACAGACAGGGTTGATGACGTTAGCATGTGTATTTTTATTAATATTCTTTCATGGGATGTGGGTGGCACTGGCAATGCTAGCATTTGTTGCCCCATCCCTAATTACCCTTGACAACCGAGTGACCTGCTCGGCTATTTCAGAGGACAGTTAAGAGTCGACTGCATTGCTGTGGCCCTGGAGTCACATGTCGGCCAGACCACATAAGCACAGCAGATTTTGTTCCCTAAAGGACATTAATGAACCAGATGGGTTTTTACGACAATCGGTAATAGTTTCATGCACCATCACTGAAACTAGCTTTCAATTCCATATTTTTATTCATGAATTGAATTTATTAATTAATTGTATTTAAATTCCACCAGCTGCCATGGCGGGATTTGAACCCATGTTCCCACGGCATTAGTTTTCAAAAGGTGTTTGACAAAGTATCACGTAATAGACTTGTTTGTAAAATTAAAGCCCATGGGTTTAAACAGACAGTGGCAGCATGGATGCAAAATCAGCTAAGAGAAAGAGAGAGTCATGGTCAACCTTTTCAGACCAGAGGGAAGTATACAATGGTTTTTCCCAGGGGCTGTTATTAAAACCACTGCTCTTTTTGATATATATTAATGACCTGGACTTGGATATACAGAACATAATTTCAAAGTCTGCAGATGATATAAAACTCAAGTGTTGTAAACACTGAAGAGGATAGTAAAAGACTTCAGGAGGACATAGACAGACTGGTGAAATGGGCAGACACATAGCAAATAAAACATAATGCAGAAAAGTGTGAAGTAATACATTTTGGTAGGAAGAATGAGGAGAAGCAATATAAGTTAAATGATACAAGTTTAGATGGGATGCAGGAAGAGAGACCTGGGGGTGTATGTACACAAATCTTTGAAGGTGGCAGCACAAGTTGAGAAAGCTGTTAATAAAAAGCATATGGGTTCCTTGGCTTTATGAATAGAAGAGTACTAAATTTATGCTAAACCTTTATAAAACACTGGTTAGGCCCCAGCTGGAGTATTGCATTCAATTTGGGTACGACAAATTGGGAAGGATGTCAAGGCCCAGAAGAGTGTGCAGGACAGATTTACTAGCATAGTACCAAGGATGAGGGACTTCAGTTATGTGGAGGAGCTGGGGTTGTTGTTCTTAGAGCAGAGAAACTTAAGAGGCGATTTGATAGAGGTGTTCAAAATCATAAATGGTTTTGACAGAATAAATAAGGAGAAACTGTTCCAGTGGCAGAAGTGTAGGTAAACAGAGGATACACTAAAGACAACAGAAGGACTTTTTTTCCTATCATGCAGAAGGTTATTGTGATCTGGAATGCACTGCCGAAAAGGGTGGTGGAAGCAGATTCAATAGCAACTTTCAAAAGGGAACTCGATAAATGCTTCAACGGAAATAACTTACAGGGCTGTGGGAAAAGAGCAGGGGAGTGGGACTAACTGGATAGATCTTTCAAAGAGCCAGCACAGGTTCAGTGTGTTAATGATCTGTATCATTCTTTGATTCTCTGTACTTGGGAGGCCATGGATGGAGCACAGCAACTTAAAAAAGTTACAAAAAATTATGAACTTGGTTTCTTGGTTCCTCCCATCAGTATTGAGGCAGATCGGAGTCAGCTGGAGCTGGAAACGTGCTGTGGGTTGGGCTCTGCCCCATCGCCTATCGTGTCCAGAGGCTGGTCTGGCAGCATAAAGCACAACTGGCCATATATGGGATGTGCACGCGAAAGAGATGGAACTTCGCCTCTGCTATTTGTCTTATTTATATGCGAGACCGCAGGATCACCTGTTGGGCCTTAGTGTGCAGTTTTCAAAGATCAGCAGAGGGGGAGTCTCAGGGATGGAATCACAGAGCAGGCTGTGCGATCACTCTCAAAGTGTGGCAAGAGACAGGGCTGAATTTTACGCTGCTCCAGCGGGTCGGATGATGGCGTGGGGACGGCGTAAAATTGAGTGCGAGGCTCCAAGAGACCTACCCTCCCCGTTCCCGCCTCCGGTCAACTTTACAGCGGTTGGGTGGGGCTGGGGGGGGGGAAAGAGAGGGGGGAAACGGCCTGCCCAGCCAAGGCCAATCAAGGCCCTTAAAGTGGCCATTTAACGGTTCTCGCCCGCCTCCACGGGTATTTTACCCGTGGCAAGCAGACGTGCTGGGGACGTGAAAGGCTGCCCAGCGATAGCTGCTGGTCTTTCCGCGCCCCGGGGGGTGCGGGGGGCCATGGCAGTCGGGCACAGGGTGTCCAATTGAGGGCCGCTCCCGCCTTCCAACCCACCGCCGGGACCCAAGACGCCCCCCTTCCCCCAAATGACCACTCCAACCTCACCAGGGAAGGACCGATCCTCCTGATGAGGCAAGCCCAACTTACCTCGTCTCCAGGCTCCATGGCATTGGCTGGGCTGTAGTGCCAGAAGTGGCCACTGCTCCCGGTGGTACTGCTGGGACTAAAAGCTGCTGGCCCGCTGATTGGCCGGCAGCTTACTGAAGCGGGACCTCCTCCCTCAAGCGGCTGGAAGTCCTGCCTCGGGACCCGTAAAATACGGATCAGATCCCTGGGATAGGCAGAAGCGGGATCGCCACCGACTTTTACATCGGTGGCGAATTCCCATACACCAAAGGTAAAATCCAGCCCACAGTGTCCAGGAGCAAGAAAAAATGTTCCTTTAAAAAAAAGGTTTCAGGTAGCTCGGAGGCAGCATTCTTCCTTCTGTTCTGCCTCAGTAATGTTCGCAGCCGCGTTTGGTGCAACCAAGGCAAATTACTCCAGGACTGAAAACTTAGCCAAGGCCAGGGAAGCATCTATGTGACAAGCAAGGTCATAGCGTACTACAGCTGTGCCCCAAATAGAAAGCTAGAACCAGATTGTCCAAACTGGGGGAAGGGAAGGAGGTGGCAGTGAGGAACATGCAAACATGACATTCTCCCAATCATAACAGGTGGCAGCTAACTCCATTTAGGGAAAATTCCTCCTATCTTGTGTAATGCTCTGTTGTCTCAGGTTCTTTTTAAAAAAATCTCCTACAACAGGCTCAATTTTTATGATCACCTCAACCTGCAAGTTCCCCTTCAAATCATACACCATCCTGACTTGGAAATATATCGCTGAGTCAAAAAACTGGAACTCCCTTGCTAACAGCACTGTGGGTGTACCTACATCACATGAACTGTAGCAGTTCAAAAAGGCTGCTCATCACCAACTTCTTCAGGGCAATTAGGGATAAGCTATAAATGCTGGCCTTGCCAGCGACACACACATCCCATTAATGAGTAAAAAGGATGAGGGAAACTAGTGGATATGGTATTTAGATTTTAAAAAAGCATTCGATAAGGTGCCACACAAGAGGTTATTACACAAAATTAGGACTCATGGGATTAGTGGGGGTATTATATATTAGCATGGATAGAGAATTGGTTAATAGACAGAAAACAAAGTAGGAATGAACTGGACATTTTCAGGTTGGCAGGCTGTAACTAGTGGGGTACTGCACTTAGGCCTGAGCTATTCACAATCTATATTAATGACTTAGATGAGGGGACTGAGTGTAGTGTATTCAAGTTTGCTGACGGTATAAAGATAGGTGGGAAAGTAAGCAGTGAGGAGGATGCAAAGAGGCTGCAGTGGTATATAAAGACAGAAATTGCTGGAAATACTGAGCAGGTCAGGTAACAGAGAAAGAGAGTTAACGTTTCAGGTCTGTGATCTTTCATTAGATCTGATCGGGTGAAAAGTTAACTCCGTTTCTCTCTCCACAGATGCTGCCTGACCAGCTCATTTTTTCCAGCATTTCATGTTTTAGGCCAGAATTTTATGCTGGTGGGCATGGACCCGTCCACTGGCTGAAATGACGGTGGCGAGGTTGCCTTGGTCAGGCCTGGGGAACCCAGACTGGATTTTACAGTCCCCAGGTCCTTAATTGGTCTTGGGGAGGACTTCCGCGTCATTGAGGCAGGAAGTCTTGCCTAATGGAGCGGCTGGCCAATCAGCAGGCTGGCAGCTCTTGGTCCCAGCAGCACCACTGGGAGCATGGCCACTGCTGGGATTATACCCAGCTGCTGGAGGAACATGACGGACAGCTCCAGAAAAAAATTAAGTTTTTAGGGCCTTGCTGGGGATTATCGGTGGGCCCTGGCAAGGCAAGGGGGTGTGTGTTATGCGTTGGGGGCAGTTGGGGCTAGCCCTTCGTGGGGCACAGAGTGCCTGATCAGGAGGGCACCCCCACCCTCCCCCCCACCAGAACATATGAACTTACGAATTACAAGCAGGAGTAGGCCACTCGGCCCTTCAAACCTGCTCCGTCATTCAATAAATTCATGGCTGAACTGATTACTCCACATTTCCACCTACCCCCCGATAACATTCCACCCCCTTACTTATCAAGAATCTATCTCCCTCAGCCGTAAAAATATTTAAAGACTCTGCTTCCTCCAACTTTTGAGGAAGAGAATTCCGAAGACTCAGGACCCTCAGAGAAATAATTTCTCCTCATCTCTGTCTTAAATGGGCGACCCCTTGTTTTTAAATAATGACCTAGATTCTCCCACAAGGCGAAACATCCTTTCCACATCCACCCTGTCGAGATGCCTCAGGATTTTATATGTTTCAATCAAGTCGCCTCTTACTCATCCAAATTCCAACGGATACAAGCCTAGCCTGTCCAATCTTTCTTCGTAAGACAGCCTGCCCATTCCAGGTATTATTCTAGTAAACCTTCTCTGTACTGCCTCCAATGCATTTACATTCTTCCTTAATTAAGGAGACCAGTACTGTACACAGTACACCAGATGTGGTCTCACCAATGCCCTGGATAGCTGAAGCATAACCTCCCGACTTTTGTATTCAATTCCCCTCGTGATAAACGATAACATTCTATTAGCTTTCGTAATTACGTGATGTACCAACATACTAATCATTTTCATGCATCTGAGATCTGCATCTCCGAGCTCTGCAACCTCTCACCATTTAGATAATACGTTGTTTTTTACTTTTGCTGCCGAAGTGGACAATTTCCCACTTCCCCACATTATACACCATTTGTCAGGTCTATGCCCATTCACTTAACCTATCTATATCCCTTTGTAGCCCCCGTATGTCCTCATCACAAGTTCCTTTCCTACCTATCTTTGTGTCATCAGCAAATTAAGCAACCATACCTTCGGTCCCTTCATCCAAGTCATTTATATAAATTGTAAAAAGTTGAGGCCCCAGCACAGATCCCTGTGGCACACCATTCGTTGCATCTTGCCAACCAGAAAATGACCCATTTATGCCTACTCTGTTTCCTGCTGGCTTGCCACTGCCAATGTTACCCCCTACACCGTGAGCTTTTATTTTCTGCAATAACCTTTGCTGTGGAACCTTATCAAATGCCTTATGGAAATCTAAGTACAATACATCCACCAGTTCCCCTTTATCCACAACACATGGAACTCCCTGAAAGAAGTCTAATAAGTTGGTTAAACATGATTTCCCTTTCACAAAGCCATGTTGATTCTGCCTGATTACCTTGAACTTTTCTAAATGCCCTGCTATACCATCTTCAATAATAGCTTAGAACATTTTCCCTAAGACAGATGCTAAGCTAAATCGTCTGCAGTTTCCTGCTGTCTCCCTCCCTTTTAGAAGAAAGGAGTTACATTCGCTATTTTCCAATCTAACAGAACCTACCCCGAATCTAGGGAATTTTGGAAAATTAAAACTGATGCATCAACTATCTCACAAGCGACTTATTTTGACACACTGGGCTGAAGTCCATCAAGACCCAGGGACATGTCAGCCCGCAGTTCCAACAATTTGTTCAGTAGCACTTCCCTGGTGATTGTAATTTTGAGTTCCTCCCTCCCTTCCATTTCCTGACTAACAGCTAATACTGGGATGTTACTTGTATCCTCTATAGTGAAGACCGATGCAAAATATCTGTTCAATTCCTCTGCCCTCTCCTTATTATCCATTATTAATTCCCCAGACTCACTTTCTATAGGACTAATGCTCATTTTGTTAACTCTTTTCTTTTTAGATATCTATAGAAACTCTTACTATCTGTTTTATATATTTCCAGTCAGCTTTCTCTCAAACTCTATTCTTACCTTCCTTATCAATCTTTTAGTCATTCTTTGCTGTTTTTTATATTCTGTCTAATCTTCTGACCTGCTTCCCATCTTTGCACGATTATAGGCTTTTTCTTTAAGTCTGATACTATCTTTAACTGTTTTAGTTAACTACGGATGGCCGGTCCCACCTTTGGAATTTTTCTTACTTGTTGAAATGTATCTATTGTGTATTCTGAAATATCCCCTTAAATGTCTGCTTAAATGACTGCAAATCTATTGACCTATCCCTTAACCTGTTATGCCATTTCACTTTAGCTAGCTCTGCTTTCATGCCCTCACAATTGCTCTTATTTAAGTTTAAAATACTTGGACCCACCCTTCTCTCCCTCAAACTGAAGGTAAAATTCAATCATATTATGATCGCTGCTATCTAGGGGTGCCTTAACTATGAGGTCATTAATTAATCCTATCTAATTGCACAGTACCAGATCTAGTATGGCTTGCTCTCTGGTTGGCTTCTGAAAGTATTGTTCCAAAAAATTATCCCGAAAACATTCTATGTACTCCTCATCTAGGCTACCTCGGCCCATCTGATTTTTCCAGTCTATATGTAGGTTAAAATCCCCCATAATTATTGCTGCACCTTTCTGACAAGTTCCCATTATTTCTTCCTTTATACCCCGTCCTACAGCGTGGTTAATGTTAGCTGGCTTGTACACCACTCCCACAAGTGACTACTTGCCTTTATGATTTCTCATCTCTACCCAAACTTCTTCTACATCCTGTTCTCCTGAACTTAGATTATCCCTCTCTATTGCGCGAATACCATTAATTAAACAGAGCCACCCCTCCACCTTTTTGCAGCTTCCTGTCCTTCCTAAATTCCATATACCCTTCAATATTCAGGTCCCAATCTACGTCGTCCTGCAGCCATGTCTCTGTAATGGCTATCAGATCGTACTTATTTATTTCTATTTGTGCTCTCAGTTCATCTGTTTTGTTTCAAGTGCTACATGCATTCAGATACAGAGCCTTTAGTTTTGTCCTTTTATTATTTTTGTAATGCCTAGCCTTATCTGTTGATTTACTCTTAGATTTGTACGCTCTCTCCCTTCCTGTCACAGTCTGCTTATCATTTCCCATATTAATACCCTTCTCTCTTGCCTTGTCTCTACTCCTTGATTTATCATTTCTTCCCAAATTTGATCCCTTGCCCCCACTATTCGGTTTAAAACCCTCCCTACGTCCCTCGTTATGCGGCTTGCTAAAACACCGGCCCCAGCATGGTTCAGGTGTAGACCATCCCACGGTACAGCCATCACTTTTCCCAGTACTGGTGCCAGTGCCCCACCAACCAGAACCCACTTCTACCACACCAGTCTTTGAGCCATGCATTAATTTCACTAATCTTATTTGTCCTATGCCAATTTGCACGTGGCTTAGGTAATAATCCAGAGATTATCTTTGAGGTTCTGCTTCTTAAGTTGGTGCCTAGTTCCTCATACTGACTATGCAGAACTTCTTGCCTTGTCCTGCCTATGTCATTGGTACCTACATGGACCACGAAGAGTGGATCCTGTAAGTTCCTCTCCAGTTCTGAGCAGGTGTCCCAAACCCTGGCACTGGGTAGGCAACACAGCTGTCTGGACTCTTGCTCTTTGCTGCAGAGAACTGCCAATCCCCCTAACTATACTGTTCCCAACTACCACTACATTCCTTTTTTTCCCTTGAATGGCTTTCTGTGCCATGGTCAGGTTGCTCATCCACCCTGCAGCCCCTACTCTCATCCAAACAAGCTGAAAGAACCTCAACCTGTTGGACAATCGCAAAGGCTGAGGCTCCTGCACTCCTGCCGTCTGAGTCCCCTTACCTGCCTCAGCTGCAGCCACACTCTCCTGTCCCTGACTACTGACCAAATCAGAAGACCCTATCCTAAGGGGTGTGACCGCCTCCTGGTACAAAATGTCTTGGCAACTTTGTCCCTCCTTGATGTGTCGCAGTGTCTGCAGCTCGGACTCCAGTTCAATGACTCTGAGCCGAAGCTCTTCGAGCCGAAAACACTATTGTTTACGTTTTCCCTGGATCACACTGGCATCCAGGAGCTCCCACATGCTGCAGCCGTGACACATCACCTGTTCTGCCATCCTTAATGTGTTTTAAATAACTACTTAATTATTTTATTCAATTATTTATTCGATTTTCCTTTTTTTACATATATTTTATTAAGCTTACCACTAGTTCCTTTACTATTTTAAATGCTAGGATTAGAATGGACCTTAATCACTTACCAGATACTGACCAAACAGGTAGCTTCTTCCCAAACCAATCACCTACCTGCTTGCCTGTGATGTCTGAGGCTATGTTTGATTCAAATTAAATTAAATTAAAAGATTACCTGTAAACTCACCCCAGCAGCTCTCCGTTTTCCCTGCTCTCATTGTCGATTGTGTCATCACTTTGATGTCACTTTTTGATTTTTCCCCGCTCCGCTCCCTCTGTGCTCTCTCTCTCTCTGCGTCTCCAGTCTCTGACTCTAGCCTTTTGGCGTGCTTTTTAAACCTCCGCTCCCGCTGTGCTCCTCTCTCTCGCTCTGTCTGTCTCCCGCCTAGGTCGCCTACTTTTATTAAGTGGGTTTTCTGATGCCTCAGTCACCCGCCAGCCAAATGTAAAATACCCCTGGTTAGAGCGGAGGCCCTTCAGTGGCAGATAATTGGGTCTTGATTGGCCTGGGGCGGGCAGGTCATTTCTCACTGCCACCATCCCACGTAAATTGTCAATGGAGGCGAGAGCGGGTCGGGAAGAGCACCCCCAGCCTCCCACTCCATTTTACATGCACCCCCCAGCCTCCCTCCTCCACCAGCCCGCTCTTCTGGGGCGCATAAAATTCTAGCGTTTATTTCAGATTTCCAGAATCTGCAGCATTTTGATTTTGTTGCAGATTGTTATAGACAGGTTGGATGAGTGGGCAAGAACCTGGCAGATGGAATACAATGTGGCAAAGTGTGAAGTCATCCACTTTGGTAGGAAAAATAAAAAAAGCAGAATATTTTTTGAATGGAGAGAGACTGGAAAATGTTTGTATTCTGAGAGACCTGGGTGTCCTTGTACATGAATCACAGAAAGTTAACATGTAGGAACAACAAACAGTTAGGCAGGTAAATAGTATGTTAGCTTTTGTTACAAAGGGATCGGAGTATGAGTAAAGAATTCTTAACTACAATTATACAGGGCCTTGGTGAGGCCACACTTTGAGTACTGTGCACAATTTTGGTTTCCCTACCTTAAAGAAAGACATACTTACCCGAGAAGGAATGCAATGAAGGTACACTGGACTATCTCCTGGAATGAGGGGATTGTCCTATGAGAAGAGATTAAGTAGACTACGCCTATATTCCCTGGCGTTTAGAAGGATGTGAATGGAAACATATAAAATTCTTAAGGGGCTTTACAGGATAGATGCTGAGATAATGTTTCCCCGGCTGGTAAATCTAGAACACGGGGCCACAGTCTCAGAATAAGAGATCGGCCATTCAGGACTGAGATGAGAAGAAATTTCTTCACTCAAAGGGTTGTGAATCTTTGGAATCCTCTATCACAGTTGTTGAGTATATTCAATACAGAGGTTGATCGATTTTTAGGTGCTAAGGGAATTAAGGGACAATGGGATAGTCCAGGAAGGTTGAGCTGAGGTAGAAGATCAGTCAATGATCTTACTGAATAGCAGAACAGGTTCGAAGGGCCAAATGGCCTACTCCAGCTCCTACTTATGTTCTTATGAATCTTACCTATCCCTATGTCATATCTCAGTTGCCCCCTCAGAAGGATTGACGTAAAAAATGTAGGGTAATGGGAGAGAAAACATCAAGTTTGATATGTAATAGAAAAGGGACTTTTGATGAAGATCACTCTCTGGAAACAACAGTTAATTTTAAGCTATTCTGCCAAAGCTTGTCGAAACAAACTTTTCTAATCTCGTAAAGATCATTGACCAGTGGTGTGATGTCCATAAATGCCTAAGTTATTCTCCATTATTTTACTTCTGTTTGTTTTTACCTGCTTTGTTTCAGAGCATATCGTAAAGCATGGTATTAGCTTCTGGAGCAAGTAGGCACAGCATTTCTGAATTGTCATTAATTGCTGATACCTTATGTTATTGAAGTATTTTGCCACTTGCAGATGAATATCTGAAGGGAACAAAGTAATGCCATTCAACTTATGAAGTCAATTTCTTCTATGGACCATTTACAACTGACAGTATTGGGGGCTCCACATTACCTCTGTGCTCTCCTGAGAGGGGCAAGCAATGCCAGTAAATATATTGAAACGACAAAGCTCTGTCAATTTTCTCTCACAAAAGAAATCACGTAGAAACTGCTAGCTTATTATAATCTACAAAATGAATCAACGTAAGTTAGGAGCCTTATTTTTGCTGAGTTCTGAGCACACTAGAGCCAGTAACTTGTCCCAAGCCAGTTTAACTTCAAATCAGGATTAAATCCAGTTGTAAAGCTGAACTTTAAGCATCCTGGAATTTTATAAACTTAATTTTCAGTTGGTTTACTATTAGGAGAAAGCAAATTGTCATTGAACATTAAAAAATAGCTGCAGATACATATATACATGCATCAAAGTGCAGTGCTCTTTTGTCCCCCCCCCCACCCCCGAGGTACCCCCTGCAGTGCGACAGTCGTCTGTTTCAGTGAGTGTGCTTCATTCTACTTCCCTGTTCTGAATAATAAAGCACTTGGTAGTTCACGCTCATCAGCGCACGTTTCTTCTTACTTTGCAGTAGAATGTCAAGTGTAATATAAACCTTACACTACGAAATGCATTCATCCTGACCCCAATCTCTGAATGCAGAAATGAGTTCCAGGACAAGAAGTTCCTGTTCTGATCCATTTAATGTCCTTTAAAATCAGGTTTCTAGCAAAACTTGACAAGTTCAACATTCATAAATATAATTAATGGTGAAGCTGGATAATCATACAAAGGGATGAGATCACGTCCAGAAATAAAACCAACAATGCTTAACAAATTACACTTCAAACAGCTTCCTGTAACAATCGTTAATTCTCAGTGTATCTTTGCTTCAGTAGGAGGCTATCATCTGCGAGCACAATAATGCTTACAAGTTACAAAACAAACACAATGGACGACTTATTAGCTTAATCAGAAAAATAAATTTGGCTATGAATCTTGAAGCTGCCCATTGCAATTTACACACTATGCTAATCTTAATCATCAAAGAACATCTTAGTTTTCATGCTTAAATATTGTATGGACAGTATTTTTAAAAGGCTACCAGCAAAAACCCATATTTGCGAAACTCTAAAATGAAGTATGGAATCACAGATTGTTCACTGATATCTTTAGCTTTAAGGCAGTATGTGAGGGGGTAGGAATTTAACATAAATATTGAGAGAGAAAATAAAGAACTCTGGCACATCTTTTCATTACTTGCAACACACCCTGTTCAGATTAAAAATGTTCTAACTCGCTGATACTCTTAGATTAAATCAAACATATTAACCAGTTTAAATATAGAACAGTCTACTTATGTTTACTTAAGCTGACTCTTTTCTTCCCACAGAACTCTCATATTAAATTTCCGCTCTTTAGATGTTTACAGTTTTATTGCATTACAATCTGGTAATGGGAGCTTCCAAGTAAAATTGTTGTTCTTATGGAGTCCAGGAATTACTTTTGAATATTACACAAATTAAATTATTTTCCTCTGTGCAACAGATTGTGACTGTTTCTTTTTCTTTACAATTTTCTCACGAGATCTGAAACATTTTTATTCATAGTGCTCATATTATTAGGGATCAACATTGTTAGCATTTCCTCTCCTGAGGGATATTAAGTGATTTTGTGCCGAACTCCTTGAAATTTTTTGGAACTTTTGTAAACATCTGTTTGCCAAATTTTAACATACTATAGTAAAACGTGCACACCGGAGGAAATTGGAAACAAAAACTTAGCTAGGAATATATTAAGTATTCTTACAGACATGACTATAGAGAGGTTACATCCTTTAACAACCGACACTCCAAAATATTGAATTAGGACATCATCCACTTCTGATATTGCTCAATATCACAACAGAATAAGGGTGAAATGGACAATATACATGTATTATTAGCAACTCTAAGGGTTACACGAGAAATCAGCATCACACCTCAACTCTACAACATTAGATACCGGTAGAGATTTTTCTGTTTCAATTTTGTATAAACCATTCACAGCCCATTTTACCACTGCATCTTGAAGGGAATTTTTGCTTATAGACTCCTTAATAATAGCCCATCTGATCCTTATCAGCCAACAAGGGATGTTTTGTGAAGAAACATTTTTCTGTTTATTCTGTTCTTGTCCCTCCCTCTCTCTTCTTCCCACCCTCCCTCCAATACATCCTGAAATAAACCAGATCAAGAACATGTGGAATAGGTCTGCAAATGATTGAACTTGAAAGGCTGCTCCTGAAATTTGTGTGAACACTTCCCTGGGTTCTGTTAAATTCACCAATCATCATTTAGGAAAAACCTTGATAGGTAAATAGTACTAAAATCACTCTGTTCCCTGCACAAGAGCATGGAGGAGCATTTCAGCTACTTCTGCCTCCAATTTCAGCATCACTTTTAACAGTGCTTAACAGCCAATGAACTACTTTAGAAGTGTAGTCATTGTAGTAATGTAGAAAACATGGCAGCCAATTTGCACACAGCAAGCTCCCACAAACAGCAATATGATCATGACTAGATAATCTTTTTGGGACGTTGATTGAGGGACACACATTAGCCAGAACATTGGGGATAACTCCCAAAGTATTGCCATGGGATCTTATACGTCCACCTGGGAGAACAGTTGAGACCTTGATTTAACGTATCCTCTGACAATACAGCATTCCCCCAGTATTGCACTGGGGTGTTAGCCCTGATTTGTGTGTTCAAGTCTCTGAAGTGGGGCTTGAACTCACAACCTTCTGACTCAGAGACGAGTGTGCTACCAACTGAGTCAAGGCTGACATGGCTGAATAGTACAGATCTCAATGAAAATTTTTAAAAGTGCTATGAGTCATACATATGAGTCAATAATGTGCCGTAGACACCAAAGCTAAAAAAAGTTAGAAGATTGTGAAACCATGCGAATTTTTAAAAAAAGGGAGCCAACAGAGCACTTAATAAAGACAGAATGTACTAGAAATACTCAGCAGCTCTGGAAACATCTATGTACAGAGAAACAGAGTTAATGGGCAGAATCTTACCACCTTATATGATTCTCGGGCAATGGGACTATATGCGGGTCCTGATGGTGTCAGAGTCCCGCCCACCTGCACGATCTTTCCAGAGGCGGCCAATTAAGAATCTGCCTCCGGGAGCCCCGGCCAATTAAGGATGGCAGAAGAGCTCTGTAGGTGGGAGAGCCAATCGGATCGGCCTATGCTGATGTAGAAGAAGACAGCGAGAGTCCCTCAAGATGGAAGTGCCCTCTAAAGAATATATATCAAAAAAATTGGGAGTGCGGCCAAAGCGGCAAAGCCATCATTGTGGAAGAAGAACCCCTCCAAAGGATGGCCTGTGGCTGCAGCTGTGGTCCTCTGGCAGCCGCAGGGTCGGTGGGGGTGGCAGGAAGGGTAATTAAATACGGCCTTGCTGGAGGCCGCCTCCAGACACCTGCCGGACGTCTGCCTCAGCGGATGGGCCTGCCCACCATCGGGAAGATCCCGGCGGCGTGACCATTCTGCCCCCAATTGGGCACTTATTGCCAATAATTGGCTACCCACCTCTGCCAGGTGGGTAGCCGTTGCCGTTCTGAATTCTCCGGCAAGGACACTCAGAGGGTGGGAGCGCGTCGGTAAATGACCCGACACGCAACCTCCACAAAGTCCCCTCCTGTCACCAAAGCTGCCTCTGTGTGACTAAGATTCCGCCCAATATTTCAGGTTGATGACCTGTCACAGTTCTGTATTTTGCTTTTCACCATTTAACAGGATGCATATTTAGAAATGAAAGATGTGAACTCTAAAATGTAGAGATTCCATGGGACAACTCCAATATGGTGGAAAAATAGTCATTGTGGTTGAACAATCTAAACCATATTGTATAT
The DNA here is from genome assembly GCF_036365525.1 of Heterodontus francisci. NCBI lineage: Eukaryota > Metazoa > Chordata > Chondrichthyes > Heterodontiformes > Heterodontidae > Heterodontus > Heterodontus francisci. Next base: position 65,703,286 of record NC_090385.1, read on the forward strand.
TTTCAAGGAACACATTTCATGTTAATAGCCTGAAATGGCCTTTGAATAATATTCACATTCTTTTTCTTTTGGGCCTCCTTATCTCGAGAGACAATGGATACGCGCCTGGAGGTGGTCAGTGGTTTGTGAAGCAGCGCCTGGAGTGGCTATAAAGGCCAATTCTGGAGTGACAGGCTCTTCCACAGGTGCTGCAGAGAAATTTGTTTGTTGGGGCTGTTGCACAGTTGGCTCTCCCCTTGCGCCTCTGTCTTTTTTCCTGCCAACTACTAAGTCTCTTCGACTCGCCACAATTTAGCCCTGTCTTTATGGCTGCCCGCCAGCTCTGGCGAATGCTGGCAACTGACTCCCACGACTTGTGATCAATGTCACACGATTTCATGTCGCGTTTGCAGACGTCTTTATAACGGAGACATGGACGGCCGGTGGGTCTGATACCAGTGGCGAGCTCGCTGTACAATGTGTCTTTGGGGATCCTGCCATCTTCCATGCGGCTCACATGGCCAAGCCATCTCAAGCGCCGCTGACTCAGTAGTGTGTATAAGCTGGGGGTGTTGGCCGCTTCAAGGACTTCTGTGTTGGAGATATAGTCCTGCCACCTGATGCCAAGTATTCTCCGAAGGCAGCGAAGATGGAATGAATTGAGACGTCGCTCTTGGCTGGCATACGTTGTCCAGGCCTCGCTGCCGTAGAGCAAGGTACTGAGGACACAGGCCTGATACACTCGGACTTTTGTGTTCCGTGTCAGTGCGCCATTTTCCCACACTCTCTTGGCCAGTCTGGACATAGCAGTGGAAGCCTTACCCATGCGCTTGTTGATTTCTGCATCTAGAGACAGGTTACTGGTGATAGTTGAGCCTAGGTAGGTGAACTCTATTCACATTCCTTAGCACAATATACCACAAGGTGGCAGGCTTCCTAAGCAGAGCATTGTCTTGTTTTGCAGATTCACATGAAAATCTGACATTTCACTGCTTAGTCTCAACTTCCAGCAAACCATCACTTTCAGTAACATAGATAAGAGACATACAAAAAAATACTGAAAACTTAAACATTTACTGTCATTACCAGAAAATCCTCCAAATCTTATCAAAATAATTACCAGGGTTCTGAAGGATAATAGGCTTTACACCAAACCCTATTAAATGAACAATTACTCATACAATTATATATGTGAAAAATATTGAAACATAAAAAGAACAGATGTATCACAATATGCTTTAGTTATTCAAAATTCTAAACGTAACTTTTATTTTAGTCCTTTGAACTTACTTATCCCAAAAGTATATTAAACCAAATCAGCACATTCTGATTAAAATAATGGAATTAATTAGTCAATTTTCTAATGATCAAGTTAGACAATCAGCCGGATTTCCTAGGTTTATAATTAGAAAGGGTGCCCTGTTGCCAAAACTAAAACCAGATTTGGGGAAAGGCAACAGAATTTCGGATTCAAAAGATGTTAAATTCATTCATTCAATAAGCTCTGCATTTGCCTTCATCCAAGTTTCTGGCACCAGAACTGACAATCATTTTGCACTGCTAATATGCAGATAGCCACGCTCATGCAGAAGATTGTTTTCTGAACTCAAAATGCTTAGTATAAAGAAAACAATTTTACAAGTGAATAATATTCTCTTTACAAAGTACACCACCAAAGGGAAATGAGGTACATCGTTAGCTGCATCCTCAGCTGGCTTCTCCTCACCCAAGCAACTTCACTTTTCTGTACAGGATGCAAGCTATCAGTATAGAAAGAAAAAGTCCCAAACAGAGATAACGTCTTCATGCAGCAGACCAAAACTACAGAAAAATAGTGTAGACATTTCCTGGTTTTGGTCTAATTTTGAAATTCCTCTTTCAGGGTAGTTATTTGATTTTGGCTCTAATTCTGAAGGCTCATCCTTAAGCTGTCATTACATTTTATTTATAGCAATGAACTACAGCAAAAACACACACAGTTTGCTTGTGGTATTATGCTTTCATTCATGAGCAGCACTACCACAAAAGACAGAACCTGTGACCATCATTACTTCAACCTAGTGTTCTGCATCATTAGGTGGTCTGCCCCCCAACACAAACCATGTAAGAAACGGCAAAATCTATTATTGTACAGCAGTGTGTTTTCATGGTTCAAGTAGATGGAGAGTAAAACTATTGTTTCACTAAAATGCCATAATAACAATGCATATTTACTGGCTTTCTTTCCATAAGAGAAACGGCTTGTCATTTTAAGTATATTTGTGCTGTCTTTGGGTTACATATAGAGAGTGATAGTTGATGGCCAGTAACACTTGAGCTATTACCAGTCAGTGGGAGCAAACAGCAAGATTAAAAACCCTTCAGTTCAACTGGGCACAAAACGAGTGCGCCAAGTAAAAAAAAAAAGTGAACAACTACAGGACAGTAATAAGTAGAAAGGAAAAAGAAACACCCAAGAAGACATCAAGTCCGGGATTTTATGCTGGCGATGGGGATCTCAACATCTGGAAAAAGCGCCTCCAAGAACCCAGCGTTACATCTTCTCCGGAAGGCCTGCCACATCTGGTGCCAATCAGGCACTTCAGTGGGGAGCAGCGGGCCTTTGACAGATCAAGAACCCGGCCACCAGAAGCTCCACCCTTGGAGAGCTGCCAACCAGAGGCCGGCAGTTCTTCGACTGAGCAACGCCACCACAGAGGTGGTGGCTGACGATGGAGGAGCATCTACCTGAGGCCCAGGAATTGTGCTGGACCCAGGCCACAGGTAGATCAGGGCAGGAGGGGTCTGGCGAGATGGAGGTCACAGGGGAGGGGTTGTGATGGGGGTTTCTAGCAAGGGCAGGGGGTGGCTCTCAGCAGACTCCACCCCCCCGCCCCCAACTTACTGATGCTGGGTCCCTCGTTCAGGCACTGTGTCTGTTAACAAGGGACACTACCGGAGTCAGGAAGCAGCCCACTTGGTTCTTCCTGCCATGCTTCCTGTGCAGTGACAGGGCCACCCGCCGCATGGCTAATGGCGGGGATGAGGTCTTTATTTATTTATTTATTTAGAGATACAGCACTGAAACAGGCCCTTCGGCCCAACGAGTCTGTGCCGACCATCAACCACCCATTTATGCTAATCCAACATTAATCCCATATTCCTACCACATCCCCGCCTTCCCTCAATTCCCCTACCACCTACCTCTACTAGGGGCAATTTATAATGGCCAATTAACCTATTAACCTGCAGGTCTTTGGCTGTGGGAGGAAACCGGAGCATCCGGCGAAAACCTACACGGACACGGGGAGAACTTGCAAACTCCGCACAGGGCAGTACCCAGAATTGAACCCGGGTCGATGGAGCTGTGAGGCTGCGGTGCTAACCACTGCGTCACTGTGCTGCTCAAATTGCCCAATTAAAGGCCTCAATTGGCAGCCAGGAAGACTGTTCCCAGGCCTTCCTGCCCTGGACTAAATTTTGGTGGAGGTGGGATGGTGGCAGGAACCCCTCCCCCACCCTGCCACAATCCAGACGATTTTATGCTCTCTTCAATTCCAAACCCGCCGCAGGCAAGAGCATAAAATTCCTCCCGAAGTGTTGGATAAGCTGCAATTTCCTCTAGCTGGACACGAAGAAAGCTGAAACCATCAACTTCGACTATCTCTTACTTCAAACCACATAACATTGCCTGGCTCTGCCATTAACTAAATCCATTTACTGCTGATTCCTTCATCTATGCCTTTGCCACACAGACTTAAGTATCACATGGTTTCCTGGCCAAACTCCCGTCCTGCATAAACTTCAGTTCATCCAAAGTTCTGCTGCCTATATTCTAACTTGTACCACATCTTGGTCACTCATCACCCACCGCCATCTAACGTCTCCCCTCAACCCCACCACCCCGGCCTACATTGCCACGTTTCCCCAACAACTCAAATAGAATTTCTTGTCCTTGTGTTCAAATTCTTCCATGACTAACTTTCCCCATCTCTGCAACCTCCTCGAGCATTGAACCTCCCCTTCCCTGAAATCTGTTCAACTAACTCTGGTCTACTATACAAACCCCACCCCTTCATCCTACGATTGGTGGACGTGCATTTAGCAGTCTACGTCCTTCATTATAGACTTCCCATCTCCTTATCAATCCACATTTTTGACCAAGCTTTTGGCCACTCCTTCTAATATGTGCTTTAGCTCAGTATCCATTTTTTTTGATGATGCCTTTGCCTTACGTTAAAGGCTCCACAAAAATGCAACTTGCCATTGTTCTCACTAACTTGAGGGTAATGGAGGTGGGGTATGCCCAGAACTACATTTTTTTTTGTTTTAAGATATTTTCTTCCTTTCCTCCTTCTTGGTCTTCCTGTTCCATGCACCATTTGTAGCTGGGATAGACTGTTCCTTCTACTCTGCCAACACAAGTATGAGTGCCTGTGAGGTGACGTCAAATCTCTGCTCAGAAATGTCCCACAATAGGTATAAATTCAATGTATGGAGAAATATGGGCATGAATGTGTTTCACAAAGTCAGTGAACGCAAGAATGGTATGGTGCTCCAAATTGCTGGACTATAACAACATCCTTTAGCTGCTATGCATTACCAATTTTTGTTTAATTATCTAGCTGTACAATTCAAACCAAAAGTTGTTGGAAATTATACTTGACCCCAAAATGAGCTTCCAACCACATATCCGCACCAAGATGACTACTTATTATCACATCATCATTCGATTCTGCCCTGCCTCAGCTCATTGGCTGCTGAAACCCTCATCCATGGCTTTGCTACCTCTAGACTTGACTATTACAATGCACCTCTGGCCAGCCTCCCACATTCTACCCTCTGTAAATTTGAAGTCATCCAAAACTCTGCTGCCCATGTCCTTACTTGCACTAAGTCTTCTTCATCCATCTGACCTGCATCGACACCAGGTTAAACAATGTCTCAATTTTCAAATTCCTCCATGGCCTCGTCCCTCCACATCTTTGGAATTTCCTCTAGCCCCATAACCCTCCAAGCTATTCTAATTCCGGCCTCGAGTATCCCCGATTTTAATCGCTCCAACATTGGTGGTCGTGCCTTCAGCTGTCAAGGCCCCAAGCTCTGGAATTCCGTCCCTAAACCTTTCTGCCTCTCTACCTCTCTTTCCTTAAGACCCTACCTCTTTGATCATGCTTTTGGTCATCGGCCCTAGTATCGCAATATGTGGTTCGGTGTCAAATTTTGCTTTATAACATTCCTGTGAAGTGTTTTAGAATTTTTTATTACATTAAAGGCACTATATAAAAGTAGTTGCTGTGGCAAATAGAGGGTTACAGAGAAAATAGTTGGATTGACAAATACTTTTATAATAGTCGGTATTAAAGTATTAAAATGTTTGATGCATATTTCTTTCTTTATATCTAAAAGGGAGAAAAGTATGTTGATACAGACTTTCTACATAGTTTTCTGAAATTTGTACCTTTGAGCAGTTAGTTGGATTATAAATTGATCTGGTAGTTGTTACGGTGAAAAGTTCAGCTGTGAAAAGCTGCCTAAATCTCAGAATTATTGCCAGCTATTTCAAATGAAACATCTGTGATAGAGAAACAACAGCTTGAAGTGCCTGCAGGATCTAACAGTTGTTAGGCTCAAGTGCAATAAACAAACAGACCCTGGGTTAGCATTAACCTATTTCTCATCATACAATTGCCATTCCTAAATAAGATTATCAGATGTCTTTGATGAAACAATGAAGACAGACACAGAAATATTTCCATCAATGCCCCAGATATCTTCAGCACCTCAATACCAACTTTGTGAACAAATTCTGCAGCATGAGAAAGTAGATTCTGCAGCAAATCTGGCCAGAGTTTGGGGTTATCTTAATCTCAAATTCATAATTTTAAAATATTCCTTCAATATAAATATTCTTCAATTATGTTAAGCATTACTAAACTAGTGGCTTTTGATCAATAAAATGGCCACTCAAAATATTTTAAAAGAGGTTTACTGTGCTGACCGTCTGAGATACCCATCGACCGCTCAGCTTTGTACAATAGCAGCTTGTGCTCACACTTAGGGACGTCATCCGACTTTCCATCTAGCCAGGCAAAACAACTCAAGTTGCTGCTGGCTCAACTGGTTGCTTTCTGTTTAAAGGGCACATACAACAAATCTACATTTTAGAATTACTTTCCCAACTGTGTTAAACAAATTGAGTTCAAGATGTTTCACCTGGTTTATTTGGTTTATCAGCGAGCCCCATGCTGCTTTCTGATCACCAGATAAAGTAACTAGCGGATGCAACATCCAACTCACTGATGCCAATTTAGAAGTATATTGAATTGTCACAATGGATTTCAACAAAAAAAATGTTTGCCATCCTAGGAAATATAAATTGTAAATATTGGAACATATACATTTAGAATACAGAGGCTCAGCAGCACATAAAGGGCTCAGAGGCTGCATTCAAGTATGGACAAAGACAGATTAAGGAACTAAGGTCGATAGAATTGTGGTTAGATTCTCCATGTGCATTTCATATTTTCCTTTACCAGTCTAGTAGTAGCTAATACCTAATGCTTGCTATCAGGTAGCACAGCTCACAGTAACCCCAATGTAAACTCGCCAGATTCCCCAAGTCCACCTATCATTTTTAGCAGTTAAACATACAAGTTCTAAGATACATTCTGTACTCAAAAGAGCTAATCTGTGCAGTTTCATCTCAGTGATCTGTCACAGTGGCAAAATATTTATTTTGGCTTTTTAAAAAAAAAAATCGCAGTTCATTGCTGTTGCGTCTAGTTTACTTTGAACATTTTCCCTTTTGTGAATCTGACTGCACGTTGGCAGATCAAGACGAAGAACTTGCATGCCTTCCCTTTTTCATTTACTCTAAATTCTAATCAAAGGGTTGGAGTATGGCGAGATAGCATGCAACATGTTCAAGACTTCCGTTTCCAATTTGCAGGGAACAACTTAGTTAAAGATGGGCTGGATTTGGCAAGTTTACATGAGCAAACAAAAAGAAAATGTGCAAATGCTAGAAGTCTCAAATAAAACAGAAATACTAGAAATGCATAGCATCTATAAGGAGAAAAAAAAAATTAGCATTCACTAGTACATATGTCTTCCAGCAAACTGAATAGGCACTTATGAATAGGTTGAAACAAAAACAAGAAATGCTGGAATCACTCAGCAGGTCTGGCAGCATCTGTGGAAAGAGAAGCAGAGTTTCGAAGAAGGGTCACTGACCCGAAACGTTAACTCTGCTTCTCTTTCCACAGATGCTGCCAGACCTGCTGAGTGATTCCAGCATTTCTTGTTTTTGTTTCAGATTTCCAGCATCCACAGTATTTTGCTTTTATATGAATAGGTTGATATTGTTGTCAGTTGCATGACACATGCACTTTAGCCCATTGACACCAATATATAAATAGCCCTTGCTACTGGACTCAATATCTGTTCCTGCAATCACTGGTGCACTGCAGCTACAGTACGTACTATCTGAGATTCAGAATACAGTGCAGCAACTCCATCTCCTCAGATCTCTGCAATCAAGGATAAGAGTTGCAATATTGTGGAAACGCTACCATCTCCAAGTTCACCTCCAAGTCACACACCATTTTGACTTAGACATATAATTGCTGTTCCTTCCTTATCGCTTCATTGTGGGATCACCGTTGCAAAGACTGCAGTTGTTCAAGATGAAGACGCAGTACCACCTTTTCAGGTCAGCTAGACATGACAAATAAATGCAGTGTTGCCAACACTGCTCACAACACAAAAACATATTTTAATTACCTGATATTGCTACAAAGCCAAATCACTAAATATAAGGTATCAATGGGATTAGAAGATATTCCTGTATTTCCTACACTGCAGATGAAGTGTTCAAGATGTGAAACTCATGGGGAATTAGAAGATCATTTGCAGTGGTAACCCTTTTTGAACAAGAGTACAGCAGGCACTGGTTCCAATTCAATCAGAACAGGGAAAAGGAGAATAAGGTGGCTGGGAAGGAGTGGGGGGGAAGAAACTCTAAGATGGTTTCTACAGTCACAGATACGATGAGCACTAGATGCTGGTTTCAACATAATTGTTTGTAGAATAAAGCTGTATTTAATTGACTTTTTTCTCGCAGAGACATGAGCACATTCTAATGAAGTTTAGACTGTTGATTGTGAAGCCACGAAAAGTAAAACATCTAGGTTTGTGCAGTTTTCTTAACTGTCTGTCATTTCTTTCAAATAGCATGATTAAATGGGCGGCACAGTGGCGCAGTGGTTAGCACTGCAGCCTCACAGCTCCAGCGACCCGGGTTCAATTCTGGGTACTGCCTGTGTGGAGTTTGCAAGTTCTCCCTGTGTCTGCGTGGGTTTCCTCCGGGTGCTCCGGTTTCCTCCCACAAGCCAAAAGACTTGCAGGTTGGTAGGTAAATTGGCCATTATAAATTGCCCCTAGTATAGGTAGGTGGTAGGGAAATATAGGGACAGGTGGGGATGTGGTCGGAATATGGGATTAGTGTAGGATTAGTATAAATGGGTGGTTGATGGTCGGCACAGACTCGGTGGGCCGAAGGGCCTGTTTCAGTGCTGTATCTCTAAACAATCTTATTCACAAGCACCTATTGTATATCAATAGTATTATCAAAGATGTTTATTAAGCTACATGTGCGTGTACACAAACAAAAAAATGTATATATGACTATTTGGTGATGAAAAACATTGGGGAGATTTTAACTTACTATTTCACAGAATGATACAACACAGAAGGAGGACATTCAGCCCATCGTGTCTGTACTGGCTCTTTGATAGAGTTATCCAATTTATCCCAGTCCACTGCATTTTCCCCATACCACTGTAATTTTCCCCTTTTTCAAGTATTTATCCAATTCACTTTTGAAAGTTATTATAGAATTTGCTTCCATCATTGATTGGCGCCCCATCCACCACCTGCAACATTCACTCCCTCCACCACTGACGCACAGTGGCAGCAGTGTGTACCATCTACAAGATGCACTGCAGCAATGCACCAAGGCTCCTTCAACAACACCTTCAAAACCTGCAATCTCTCCCACCTAGGACAAGGGCAGCAGATGCATGGGAACATCACCTGCAAGTTCCCCTCCAAGTCACACACCTTCCTGACTTGGAACTATATCGCAGTTCCTTTACTGTCGCTGGGTCCAAACTCCCTCCCCAACAACACTGTTGATGTACCTACACCCCAAGGACTACAGCGGTTCAAGGCAGTTTATCACCACCTTCTCAAGGGAAATTAGGGATGGGCAATAAATGTTGGCCTAGCCAGCGATGCCCACATCCCACGAACGAATAGAAAAAATAAATCCTTTCAGGTAGTGCATTCCAGATCACAACTCGCTGTGTCCAAAAATGTTTCATGTCGCCTCCAGCTCTTTTGCCATTCAGCATAATTTTGTGTGCTCTAGTTACCGACCCTTCTGCCACTGGAAACAGGTTCTCCTTATTTACTCTACCAAAACCATTTCTGATTTTGAACATTTCGATCAAATCTCCTCTTAACCCAATTAAATACAATACTCCTGCTGGGGCCTACCCAATGTTTTATGAAGGTTTAACATAACTTCCTTGCTTTTGTATTCTATCTTCTATTAATAAGCCAAGGATTCCACAAGATTTTTTTTTAACTGCCTTCTTAATTTGTCTTGCCAAGGATTTGTGCACATACACCCCCAGGTCTTTGTTCCTGCACCCCAATTAAAATTGTACCATTTAATTTATATTGCCTCTCCTCATTCTTCCTACCAAAATGCATCACTTCACACTCCTCTGTGCTAAATTTTATCTGCCACGTGTCTGCTCATTTCACCAGTTTATCTATGCCTTCCTGAACTCTGGTACTCTCCTCCCCATTGTTTACTACATGTTTGCGTTTCGTATCTGTACCCTTTGAAAGTATACCCTCTATAGTTAAATCCAAGTCATTAATATACATCAAAAAAGGAAAACCATTGTGTACTTCCCTCCAGTCTGAAACACAACTGCACACCACTACACTTTGCTTTCTGTCCCTTAGCCAATTTTGCATCCATGCTGCCACTGTACTTCTAATTCATTGGTTTTAATTGCGTGTTATGACTAAGGCAGGAGGAGTGCACGGTTAATTCAGTCCCAGTTCTCCACAGGTCATAACATTTTTTTCTTTTAACTTTCCCATTTATCGATATGGTTAATCATATACTCTATTTCCCCCAGAATAGAACACACTAACCAGGTTTCTTTAATGAACAAAATTAACAAATTATAGAAAAGTCATAACTAGTAATAAAGTAAAACAAACACACAGATCAAATTTTTAAAAATCCCAACATTAAATTTTAAAAGTTCCTTTTTTAAAAAAAACCTTAAGCCCCTTCACACTCACTCATATAGGTTAATCAAAAAAAAAAGGATTTTTGGATCAGAGCTCTGTTACAGACAACAAAAGCACTCAGGCAAATACTTGCCCACCCCTGAAGAAAACAATCCAACCTCTGAGTACACGCAGAGGCCAAGGAGACCCCCCTAGAAGAGTTCTCTTCAGGCGGCATTGGGTATTATTTTTAGCAGGCTTTCTTCAAATACAGGAAACAAGATGAATTGACACAATGGACTTCTGAGAGTCTTTTAGCGAATTGTTGGAAAGTAAGCTGGGTTGTAGTCTTTTCTCTTTCCTTGACACTTCAGCAGTCTTGACTTTATCTCCTTTCAGAAGGTAAAACACACACACACTGACACAGCCTGAAAGCTTGTCAGTTTTCTGCCCTTCCAGGTGCTCTGCTGCTACTGGACTTGTCCAACCAAAGGAGTGTTTGTAATTTTCCTGCCCCTGTTACCAGAATTTCTGTTCCATCCCTAACCCAAGCCATGTGATAACCAGCAACACTGTTGTCAATTTGGCTTCCTCAATGTGCTCCTGATGGCTTTTCAAAAAAAAAACCTGGTCCAACATTTATTCAGTTTAACTGTAAATTCCTTTAAAGATATTTTAACAAAACTATCACTGTACAACAAGTCTATTATGATATATTTTGTCAAATGACTTTTGAAAGTCCTCACACACAATAGCAACAATGAGCACTACCCTCATTAATCCTCTCTGTCATTCTGATCAAGTTAGTCAAACGTTATTTACCTCCATACCAACTTTCAATTAATAACCTATACTTATATAGAAGGTCCCAAAGCACTTTACAGCCAATAAAAGTACTTTTGGAGCGTAGTTACTATTGGAATGTAGGAAATGTAGCAGCCAATTGGCACACAGCATTTCCCACAAACAGCAATGTGATAATGACCAGATAATATGTTTTAGTTATATTGATTGAGGGCTAAGTATTGGTCAGGACACTGGCGATAACTCCCCTGTTCTTTGAAATCGTTTAATTTACACTTTTTTAAATCTCCTCTGTACTTTGTATATTCAGCTTTATTCTGTACTGTATTATGAACCTTACAATTGTCACACACCTTTTTCTGTCTCATTTTATCCTCAGTCATCCAGAGAGTTCTAGCTTTGGATGCTCTTCCTTTCATTCGCATGAGAATGTGTTGACTCTGCACTTGAACCACTTCCTCTATGAAGGCCTCCATTGCTCAGTTACTGCTTTACTCATCAATTTTTGATTCCAATCCACCTCAGCTAGATCCCTTTTCAAGTTAATGAAATTAGCCCTGCTCTAGTTAAGTATTTTCACATTTGATTGTACCTTGTTCTTTTATATAACTATTCTGATCCTGATATGTTCACCAAATGCTTTCCCACTGAAACATGCTTCACTTGCTCCACTTCATTCCCCAGAACTAGATGCAGTACTGCTTCCTACCTTATTGGGTTGGAAATACACTGATCGAGAAAGCTCTCTTGTACACATTTCAGGAATTCTGCCCCCTCTTTTCCCTTTACATTGTTACTATCCCAGTCTGTTAGGAAAGTTGTTATCACTACTCTGTAGTTCTTGCATCTTTCTGTAATTTGCCTGCAATTTTGCTCCTCGATCTCCTTTTTCGGTGGCCAAGAGCATACACCCAGTAACAGCTCCTCTGTTGTTCCTTAATTCCAACCAAACAGACTCTGTTTTTGACCCTTCAACCATGTTATCCCTCTCCAAGTGCTATAATAATTTCTTTAATCAATATTGCCACACCCTCCTTTTAGCCTTCCTGATCTTTCCTGAATAGCTTGTAGCCAGGAATATTAAGTTCCCATTTTGCCCCTTCTTTGAGCCAAGTCTCTGTAATTATCACATTATAGTTCCATATGGCAACTTATGCCTGCAGCTCGCAACCTTATTTACCACACTACTGCATTTATGTACATGCGCTCCAAACTTACCTTAGACTGCCTCACTTTTGGCCGTTGTCTGATCACTCTTACTTTTGAACTATTCTTTACTCCAGTCCTATTTGTCCCTCTCAGTCCTCTATGCACCTTGCTTCTCCTCTCCAATGTTTCATCCTGGTGCCCACATCCCCGGGTCAAATTACTTTAAATCCTCCCCCACAGTACTAGTTAATCTTCCCATGAGGACATTGGTCCCTGCTCAGTTAAGGGAAAACTCATTCACTTTGAACAGGTCCCTCCTGCCCCAGATGTGGTCCCAAAACTCCAGGATTCTGCAGCCTTCCCTCCTGCACCATTTCTCCAGCTGCACATTAACCTGTTTTATCCTACTATTCCTATACTCACTAGCGCATGGCATTGGGAGTAATACAAAGATTACTACCTTTGAGTTCCTGCGTTTTAATCATCCTCCATAGCTCCTGAAACTCTGACGGCAGGATCTTAACCCTTTTCCTTCCTATGTCATTGGTTCCCACACAGACTACAACTGCTGGCTGTTCCCCTTCCTCTCAAGATGTTCTTTGCCCTCTTAGTGATGTCCTTTACCATGGCACCAAGGAGGCAACACACCATGCGGGACTCATCAACAGTGGCAGAAACGCATCTCCAGCCCTCAATCGAATTCCCTGTGACCACTGCATTTCTACACTTCTTTTATCTCCCTCCAAACATGTAGTCATTTGCCCCACAGGGCCACAGATGTGCTCTAGACTGCACTCCCACAAGGTGTCGTCACCCTGACTAATATTCAGCGTTCAAAACCGGTTTGAGATTTCTACTCCGGGAGGTTTCCTGCACTGCCTGCCTCTCTCTACCCTGCTGGATGGTTACCCACTTACTATTCTCCCGAGCTCTCTGTAGCTGCAAGGCGACCACCAATGTTCCTTAGCTACTGTGCACATCCCAGTTTTTTCAGTACATGGACCTTTTTTTGCATGGCTGTGTGCACGTTATTTATTTCAGAAGTGGGCCTGCATCTTTCAGGCTGCTGCACGACCATGCACGTGGGCAGCTAAGCAGGAACATTGGTGACCACCTCCTGGAATGTGTGCTCCAAAGAATTCAGCCTCCCATATGTCTTGCAGTGACTTTAGCTGCTGCACGAGCTCAGAAACCCTGAACTTGAGTTTGAGCAACTGAAGGCACTTCCTACACACATGGTTACTGAGGACACATGAAGTGTCCTGAAGTTCCCACAAAGCACAGAAATTGCAGGCAATGGGTTTTAGCTGTTTCATTATTTTGCTTAAAAGTCTACCTACTTAAGATATAGATATTTGTTATGTTAGGTTTTTAAACTTAGCATCCCCTTACTCCCATTTATTATGTGACTATTTATGTACACTAGATATTTATTTAGGCAATTCGGATCACTTTAATGTTGGGATCTACGGCTTACTTATTTTCAATTTTATCCCTTTAGATCAAATTAATTACTGACTACTTATATATTAACTGTTGCCCCTTGGTTTAAAGAACTTGTCTCCTTCCCCCTCTACAAATTCTCACTCTCACCAAATTCCCATTGCCACTCTGGTTAGCAAGTCACTTATTTAGCAGATACTCCCAGCTCTGTGCACCCATAGTTCTGTGTGTTTAGCAAATATCCCTCAAATATATACCATTTAGAACATGGCTGCGTTTGCTCACAATGCAACCACTAGGTGGCGCTGTACTAGCACATGCACAAATGCTGCCTCATCCACTGAAATGTCACTGCGACAATCAGGCAGCTGCCAGGATTAAAGATGGCGCTGCTCAATTTACCACAGAAAAACAACTTCAACCCATGGCAGCACACAACAGACATGTTTGATTTACAGAGAACATTACGCTGTTTAAAGTCTCATCAGAAGGACAGCACCTCTGACAGTGCTGCATATCCTCCGTAATTCAGTGAGGTTTCAGTGCCATCTCGCTCTCTGACTGCTCACTCCCCGCTTCCCCCATCCCGTTCTCCGACCGCTCACTCCCCACTTCTCCCCACCCATCCCTCCAGAGGCCAGCTCTAGCCCGCGGGCCGCGCCGCTTCCCTCCTCTCGGCCACTTGCTCCTACATTGCCCAGTCACCCCTCGCAGCCCGCTTTGCTTCTTCGGGCGGAGTGAATGGCTGAGCTGAGGGAAGCGGCTCACGGCCTAGAGCTAGCCTCTAGAGGGATGGGGTGGAGGAAAACAGGGAATGATCGGCTGGATAGCGGGTGCAGGGGGGCAGGGACCGGTTGGCGAGCGGGAGGGGGGAAGCAAGGAGCGAGCAGGCTGGAGTGAGTGGCCGGGGGTGGGGAAGAGAGCGGTTTTCTGCGCATGCGCCATTTAGCATTTTCCTGCATATGCGCCAGTTAGTCCTGGCAAGGCAAGACGTAGGCTGCGCATGTGCACCAGCTCAGAGCACAGGAGACCTTTTGCGCATGTGTGCAGCTTGGAGCACTCTGATGATGTCAGCGGTCCGCTGCATTGTCAGGAGTGACTTTGTTAGAACATACTAGTTACAATTGGGCAGTCACCAACAATTAACATCTAGTCAGGTACCTACAAACATCATATGCAAATACATAGTGATGTGTTCAATCCTCTCATTTTTTAGGCTTTAAGTTGGGCTGTGCTTGTTCTTGAAATTTTTTTTAACAAGATGTTCAACTTTGTTTATGGAACAATACTGGTGTCAGAAAGCTGAATTGAGAAATTATTACCATTACCTTGCAGCCCTAATCATTTTCTGTCTATGCTCCTCACTTTAGGTAGAAAACTGATCATTTTCCTTTTCAACAAGGACATAAGAGTCAGACAAAATGTTTCTTTTGGTGATTTTTGGGAGTAGGTGTCATATGATGATGAACAAAGCAAGATGTATTATGAGTACTTGCAACTTCTCAAGTTACAGACAGACTAATTTTACACAACTGAAATATGTATATAAAAGGTACGTTCATTAAAATGTCAAATATATTCCATCTGTTAAAACCTAGTTTTGTCTTCCGTTACTATCACACATTCATTAACTTTCCCACCCATTTTATCCTTCTTCTTGGTCAGTATCTTATAACTGAACCAGACTGGTTACAATCTTAGCATCCTATTAGAAACCAAATAGAACTTCCAACCTCAACACAAATACTGCCCACTTCTATCTCTATAACATTGTATGCTTCTGCCCCTCCCTCCGCCCATCTGCTGCTGAAATACTCTTCCATGCCTTTGTCACCTCCAGACCTGACTAATCCATTACTCCACCCTCTGCAAACATCAGTTCATCCAAAACTTTTACCTATATTCTTCCCCGAACAGTCCCATTCACTCATTATCCTAAGTCTTGCTTCCAATCTGAAATGTGGCACATTTAAATTCTTATCCTCACACTGAAATTCCTTCATGGCTTCACCCCTCCATACCTCCGCAACCTCCTCCAGATCTACAATCCCTCACAGGACTCTCTGACCTTCTGACACTGGCCTCTTGTGCATGCCCCCTTAGTTATCCCCACAATTGGCAGCAATGCATTCATCCCCAAGGAATTCCAGTCCTAAAGTCTCTGACTATCTCTTTCCTTAATTTTAATGAACACCTTAAAATACACCTCATTACTGAGATTTTGGTTACCCCTCCGAATCTCTCTGATTTGGTGTTCGTGTCTTGATAACACCTCTGTAAAGTGCTTTGGGACTTTTTTTTGTTAAAGGTGCTATATAAATGCAAGTTGCCATTTGTTGAAACATTCATCCAGGTATCACAGACCAGATATCATACCTAATCACCTTAGATACAAAATAACCTTCAAAATGGTTAGTCATAATATTTACAAGCAACCATATTTGCCCTTCAATAAGTTTTAGTAGCTTCTAAATAGCTTAGTAACAATGGAAGCCAAGAATGGCCCATGGTTTATACCCTTTTTCTAACAGATATTCAGTACCAGTGTAGCGTTGCAAACTAACTGGGGTGAGGGGTTGGTCCTTCAGTAATGTCAAAAATGGATTAGTCCTTGCTTTGAACAGGTACCTCTGCCAAGGGCTCAGAGGTCTTTCTTCCATTGTTCAGAATCCATAGACTTTATGCAGATATATTGAGTAGCTAAAACTTGGGAGGCGCAGTTCTGAATTATATGCACCATCTGAATCGGTCACTGATATGCAATGCAACGGGTTGGCTGGTCAGTTTCCAAAATTACAGTACAATGGAAGATCTGGGACTGATTTGTTGCTTCTTTCCACAATTGGCCCAGCCTAGCTAATGCCCTGGCTGGGTTTTCATAGATGTGTCGCATCCAGCCATATTCAGTTGGAAAGTTACACCTAAAAACTTCTGTTCTCTGTTGGTCTTGATTAATTTTGACAACTGCACTTAACCTGGATTTGTCTATTTACATCAATAGCCTTAAAAAAAAAACACTGGGGTAGATTTTTTAACTTGCTGCTAGAGTGGAAAACCAGTGTTGTGGATCAATCACTTGCAATGGAGACTGCCGATTTACATTTCCATTGATTTCAATGCATGCAAACATATCGCTGAGGTCTTAAACTATAAAATCAGCTACATTTGAATCATTACTAAACGATCATCAGATAAGTTAGATGCATGTCAGGACAAAATGCTGATGACTAATTTATTTATAATTTGTTTGGATATTCTGATCACAAAAGGATGATTTCCCACACTTCTGCCCTCTTCCCTTCCCCTCCCTTCCAGAACCGTGACAGGGCTCCCCTTGTCCTCACTTCCCACCCCAAGAGCCTCCATATCCAAAGGATCAACCTCTGCCATTTCCGCTACCTCCAGTGTAATGCCACTGCCAAAGATATCTTCCTCTCCGCTCCCGTCAACATGCCGATGGGACCATTCCCTCTGTGACATCCTGGTCCACTCCTCCATTACCAGACACCTTGTCCCCTTCCCATGCAATCACAGGACGTGTAACACGTGCCCTTTTACCTCCTCTCTCCTCACCAGCCAAGGCCCCAAATACTCCTTCCAAGTGAAGTAGCGATTTACTTGCACTTTCAATTTAGTATACTGTATTCGCTGCTCACAATGCATTATCCTCTACACAGGGGAGACCAAACACAGATTAGGTGATCGTTTTGCGGAACACCTCCACTCAGTCCGCAAGCATGACCCTGAGCTTCCGGTCGCTTGTCATTTTAATTCACCACCCTGCTCTCATACCCACATTTCTGTCCTTGGCCTGCTAGTGCTCCAATGAAGCTCAACGTAAGCTTGAGGAACAGCACCTCATCTTTCGATTAGGTACTCAACAGCCTCTGGACTCAACACTGAGTTCAACAATTTCAGAGAATGACTGCCATTTTAAATTTTGTAAAAAAAAATGTATTTATTTTATTTTTTTTTAAACCATGTGCCTGTCTTTTCAGGAAAACAGGAAAAACCTGTTTTTCACATTTTTGCTTTTGGACAGAGTGTTCATTATTCTGCCATTAACACTCTCTGAACTAATGCTTTGTCTTTTACTACAACTATTAGCACTCCCTTTCCTTTTGTTCTGTGACATCTCTGTCATTAATGTCTCCTGCCCTATCACACACCTCCCCTTTTTGTTCTTCTTTCCCACCACTGTCACTTGCTCAAAGCCTATTACATTTCTAACTTTTGCCAGTTCTGATGAAAGGTCACAGACCTGCAACTCTGTTTCTCTCCAAAGATGCTGCCAGACTTGTTGAGTATTTCCAGCACTTTGTCTTTATTTCAGATTTCCAGCATCTGCAGTAATTTGCTTTTATTTATTATGATGAAAGAATCTCATTGGTTTAATTGTTATGATATAGCTACACATTGTACAATTTAATGTTGAAAAACTGTAACCTGGCGATTTTATTTATTCTTTTTCACCAGCTGCACTGTATATTTTGTCACAGATCAAATAAATCTGACCTGAAATGAATACAAACCCATAAATAAATAGAAAAAATAAAACCATCAATACAATACATAACACAAATAGATTTGTTTGACATTCTTCCAGTGAGCCTTATATAATTTGTACACAGAGAAAATGTTGATGTAAAAAAGGTGGGTGATGAATGTAGCTATTTATATCAAGTATGGCACAATCAGATTGTGACAAAGTCACAACATAAGCTGTGTGACAGCACCATCAAAACTGAAAAAAAATCTTTAGTAAATAGAAATAATATCCCAGAATAATGGATGATCATGTTGAATTAAATCCATTTTAATCCACTATGTATTGAGTGGTCCGCACAAGTTGAAAATCACCAAGCTTCTCATACGTCTGTAATTTATCCTTAACTTTTCAATTGTGTAAAAGGCCAATGTCATGGCAAAAGAACATAAGAAATAGGAGCAAGAGTAGGCCATATGGGTCCTTGAGCCTGCTTTGCCATTCAACTGATCATGGCTGATCTTTGACTTCAATGTTACTTTCCCACCCAATCTCTATCTCCCTCGATTCCATGGAGTCCAAAAATCTATCAAACTCAGCCTTGAAATTTACTCAACGACTGAACATCCAGACCTCTGGGTCCAAAGATTCACAACCCTGAGTGAACAAATTCTCCTTACTTCAGTCCTAAATGGCTGACCCCATATCCAGAGACAATGTCCCTAGTTCAAGACTCTCCAGCTAGGGAAAACAGTCTCAGCATATATCCAGTTGAGCCCTCTCAGAATATTATGTTTCAATGAGATCACCTCCCATTCTTGTAAATGCCTGTGAGTAGAGGCCCATTCTACTCAATCTTTCCTCATAGGAAAACTTTCGCATCCCAAGAATCAATCTAGTGAACCTTCATTGCACCTCCTCTACGCAAGTATATCCTTCATTCGATGTGGTGATAATTACTATACACAGTAACTCCAGGTGCGGTATCATCAATGCCCTGTACAAGTGCAGCAAGATTTCCTTACTCTTGTACTCTAGCCCCCATGCAATGAGGTCCAACATATTATTTGCCTTCCTAATTGATTGCTGTACCCTGCATGTTAACTTTGTGTTTCGTGTAAAGTACAACCAAATCCTTCTTAACACCAACATTTTATAGTTTCTCACCATTTAAAATAAAATTTTATTTCTGTTCTTCCTACCAAAGTGAATAACCTCACATTTCCCCACACAATACTCCATCTGCCACCTTCTTGTCCACTCTCTTGACCCATCTATATCCCTTTGCAGACTCTGGCCCTCATCACAGCTTACATTTCCACCCAGCTTTGTATCATCAGCAAATTTGGATACATTACAAATGGTCCCATCATTGAAGTCTCGTAAATAGCTAAGGCCCCAGCACTGATCCATGAGGTACACCACTAGCAACAGCCAATCAAACTGAAAATGTCCTTTTTATTCCTACACTCCTCTATCTATCCAAAAGAAAGACTTGCATTTATCTAGCACCTTCCAAGACCTCAGGCTATCCCAAAACGCTTTCAGCGATCAAAGTACTTTCCAAGTGCTGTCACTGTTGCAATGTTGTCAATTTGCACACAGCAAGCTCCCACAAACAGCAATGTGATAATGACCAGATAATTCTTCTTTCAAGAAAACTGCTCTTTCCAGAGCAATTCATTTGGGGTAACCGCAAATTGTCTTCCTCAACCTTACTGCTCTCACAATGAAAATTTTTAAACAATGTTTAAGCTCCTCTTACTTCTTGATTATCACTTTACCCAACAGCAAAGCTACTGTTAGGGTGCTGATAAACTACCAGTGTCTACTTGTTGTATCTTATTTCCACCCATACCAATTCTACTTCCTGCTCTTCTGAGCCCAGATCCTGCCTCACTACTGTGCTTACATCATCCTTTATCAGGACTATCCCACTTTGTTTGTCTTTTCGAAACGTCAAGTACCCTAGAATATTTAGCTCCCAAACCTTGGCCACTATGCGACTGCGTCTCT
Organism: Heterodontus francisci; assembly: GCF_036365525.1. Lineage (NCBI taxonomy): Eukaryota > Metazoa > Chordata > Chondrichthyes > Heterodontiformes > Heterodontidae > Heterodontus > Heterodontus francisci. The sequence goes on from NC_090385.1 coordinate 65,723,459, forward strand.
GTATTGCCTATTAAATTAAACCCATTTATTTCTATTTGTGCCATTAATTCATCTATCCTGTTATGAATGTCTCTTTCATTCAGATAAAGCAGCTTTAATTTCAACCCTTTTACCATTTTCCCCTGATTTGACCATATTCTCTGATCCACTATTACGATTAAACTCTTTGCCCCCTCCATCACACCCTGCTTACCTTTAAGCAACTTGCTACTCTGCTTTATGACCTTGTCTTTTCTCTTTCAGCTTTATAAATGTTCCCTCACCTGCACCTTCCCCCCGCCCCCAACCTTTTGAGTTTAAAGCCCTACCTGCCACCCAAGATTTTCAATATGCCAAGGTGGTCCCAGCCCGGTTTAAGAGTGGAGCCTGTCCCAATGGAACAGTTCTTTCTTTCCCCAGTGCCCTATGAATCAAATCCCCTGTCTCCCATATCCTACTTGAGCCACACATTCAACTCTCTGATCTATGCCAATTTGGCTTAGGTAGTAATCCAGAAATTATAACCTTTCAGGTTCTACCTATTAATTTGGATCCTAGCTCCTCAAACTCCCTCAGCAGAACTTCATTCCTCATTCAACTGGTCATTGGCTCCTATGTGGACCATGACAACCACATCTTTCCCCCAAGTTCTTCTCCAGCTGCGAGATGTCATCCTTAACTATGGTACTGAGCAAGCAATACAACCTTTGGAACTCTCAGTCACAGCTGTGAGAACAGTATCTTCCCCTGACTATACCAGTACCACATTCCTTTTCACTGTCCCCACTTGAATGGCCTCCAGTACTATGGTGTCTTGGTCAGTTTCCTCAGCTATTCCGCAAAATTTGCCCCCATCCACACAGGCAGCAAGAACCTCATACCTGTTGGATAAGGGCAAATGCTGAGGCTCTTTCAACATTGCACTTGGGGCTCCCGAACCTGCCTGACTCTCAGTCACACCCTTCAGTCCATAACCATGAACTAAACCTGTACCATTTCCTAATCTAGGGGGTGTGACTAGGGATCCAAGTATCCACGGAACTTTCCCCTCCCTGGCTCAACAACTCTGAGCTGAAATAAAAACAGAAACTTCTGGAAATACTCAGCAGGTCTGACAGCATCTGTGGAGAGAGAAATAGAGTTAATGTTTCAGGTTGATGACCTTGTAATCTTAGGATATGAATACTTGAACAAAGAAGCTTCTGAAGATTTGAGGCGGCCACATTTCCTGTACACAGCTCTAATTTTTCAGGCACTATTTGAGCACTATGCACTGGAAAAATAGGTACTAATGCTTTGCCTCCAAAGTGTACTGCGGTTGAAGTTCCTGTATGGCTTTTCAGGTGGTTGCAGGGGATGGCAACTGAAGAGGATACATCAATGTAAGTGACATACACAAATTGACTCCCAGGAGCATCTGGCTCTGGATGCCCGACTTGCAAAGTCATTACAATGGTTACATTGATTTAGTAAAGGCAAGCATTTCACATATTTCCAGTACTCCCAGAAAAATGCACAAGAGTCCTTCTGATAGACTATTATATTGAAGTAAACATCAGCTCAGCCAAAACTCTGCTGCCCATAACCTATCACACATCAAATCCAGCTCACTGATCCTTACTGACCTCACAGGCTGCTGGTCCTCCAGTGTCTCAAAATTAAAATTCTCATTCTCAAGTTTAAAGTTCTTGATAGCCTTGCCAGCTCCCTATCTCTATAACCACCTCCAGTCCTCCAACTCCACCCCAAACTTCTTGTTACTTTGATGCTGGCTTGTACGCACACCACCACCGCGTCCCCCACCCCCCAATCCCCTCACTCCCACCCTAACGGTGACCGTGCCTTCAGCAGTCTAGGCCCCACTTTCCAGAATTACCTTCCTAAGCCCCTCCACCTCATATGACTCCTAAAAACCCAGTGCTTTGACAAGCTTTTATTTATTTTGTTTAACCCTCTTAGTATCACCTTTATCTATGCATAAACTTTCATGATTATACCTTCTGTTGAGTACCTTGGGACACTTTTCTAAGTTAAAGGCGATGGAAGTAAGCTATAAATATGAGAAAGAGGAGAAGCAATATAAACCAAAGGGTACAATTCTAGAGGGGGTGCAGGTATAAAGAGACCTGGGGTTATTTGTGCACAAATTGTTGAAGGTGGCAAGGCAGGCTGAGAAAGTGGTTTAAAAGGCATACGGGATCCTCGGTTTTAGAAATAGAGGCATAGCGTACAAAAACGAGGAAGTTATGATGAACTTGCGTAAAACACTGGTTCTGCCAGAACTGGGAGTATCGTGTCCAATTCTGAGTATCACACTTTAAGAAGGATATGAAGGCGTTAGAGAGGGTGCAGAAAAAAAAAAGATATACTAGAAAGGTTCAAGGCATGAGAGACTTCAGTTACGTGGATAGATTGGAGAAGCTGGGGTGTTCTCCTCAGAGCAAAGAAGGTTGAGAGAAGATTTGATAGAGGTGTTCAAAATCATGAGGAATCTAGACAGAGTAGAAAGAAACTATTCCCATTGGTGGAATGGTCTAGAGCCAGAGGAGACAAATTTAAGATAATTGGCAGAAGAAGCAAAGGCGACATGAGAAATAACCTTATTACTCAGTGAGTGTTTATGATATGAAATATACTACCTGAAAGGGTGCTGGAGGCAGATTCAACCATGACTTTCAAAAGGAAATTAGGCGAATACTTGAAGGGAAAAAATTTGCAGGGTTACGGGGAAAAGGTGGGGAAGTGGGACTAGCTGCATTGCTCCTGCAGAGAGCCAGTACGGACCCCACGGGTCAAATGGTTGCCTTCTGTGTTGTAACCAAAGTCATTGCTGTTGTGGAGGGAATCCTGGTATACTAACCACTACTAAGACTTGCTCTCCTGTTTTTCCATCTGCATGCACATCGCCCCCAAATCAGATTCACTTAGGCAAATCAGCCCTTAAATCTCAGAGACAGTACTTGTTTTACCATAATAGAATGCAAATACAAGCCTTCTGATCACAATAATACAAATATATAATACGAAAATCAAAATTATAATGGTAAGATATGAAGCATGCTATTTTTGTATGCAATCCCCATTTATAAGCAAGCATTTTGGTGTCAATGCAATTTGCCTGCTACAAGAGTGGCTAATACAAACATGAACTTTATTTAAAAGCTTGGAGAGAATCTTAATCCTCTACATTGCCCCCTCCATCTAACTTCCTCAGTCATGATCCAAACAGGAGAGGGGAAGAGAGATAGAGAGACGCTGACTGGTCAGTTTCACTTCTACTGTTGGCGACCTGAACGGGACTGAAGTACACAGCAGTGCTTTAACAAACTATGGACAGTTACTTGAACTGCCTGAAATAGTCGGTGTGTTTAATGCAATTTTAGTGTAATTGATGCCGATGGTAATGACTAATGGTCAGTGCCATTTGCCCAGTACAGACAGGGGGCTGTCTGGGAGAAGCAGGGTGATGTGAGTGGTGGGGACGGTCAGTGATACATAATCTAAACCATGAAAAACCAACTTAGATAAAACTCACAATTACATCACTGCATCAGTGTGTGGGTTAAGTATGCATATTTTTCAAACATTATTCAACATGCATATTCTTAATTGAATCTCAAGTTTCTATAAAGAATGTTTTGACTGCAGTCTTCTTTTAAAATGAGCATGGTCGGCTAAACTCAACTATTTTATTCATCAGTGAAATGATTTTTTTTTCCGGCAATCACCATAGAAATCAGCTTAACAACATTATAAAATTTGGAGCCATACATTCATTCTGCAGGTCAGCCACAACTCTCTTTGAAGTATTTTACAGTACTATTTTCAGTTTAACAAGGGTTTCAATAAAAATAGTTTTAGCTTTGAACCAAAGTCCAGCTGAAGTTGCAATTATAAGAAAATGTTAAATGGCATCCTGAATCATCTACCCATGAAATCAAAAAGAGGCAGAAGTATGTTACTCTTGCAGTGTTTATCTTTCAACAGACTAGATTTAGAAGAAAGAGCATGAAGACTCTAATTTTTATTGAACCAAATATATAAATCAGAATTGCAGTGGAATGCCAATTCTCTGCTATAATGGAGAGGACGTCCTGCAGATAGCAGAGTGTTCCCAAATTACACTATGCTGCTGATTGCTTTGCCTGCCCCCATTCAACCACTATAGTTCTCTCCAGTAGCATGTACGTCCATTACTACAGCTGAGACTTGATTATTCCAACACATTCCTGGGTCTCATTCACCAGTCACCCCTGTGCTCACTGACGTACATTGGCAACACCTCAGTTTTAAAATTCTCATCCTGGTTTTCAAATCCTTCCACTCCCTATCTCTAATCTCCTCCAGTCCCAAATCCCTCTGAGATATCTGCACTCCTCTAATTCTGGCTGCTTGCGCATCCCTAATTTTAATTACTCCACCATGTGACTCGGTGTCAAATGTTGCTTTATAACACCCTGTGTGACGTTTTATGTTAAAGGTGCAATATAGATAGTTGTTGTTAAAGGGGAGTGGTTAATGGACAGGAAGAGAGTTGGAATAAACGGGGCATTTTTAGGTTGGCAAACTACTGCAGGGATCAGTACTTGGGCCGCATCTATTTACAATCTACACAAATGACTTAGATGAGGGGACTGAGTGTAATGTATCCAAGTTTGCTGGCGACACAAAGCGAAACAAAGTTAGGCGATAAAGTAAGCAATGAGGAAAACGCAAAGAGGCAGCAGAAGGATAGAGGTAGGTTGGGTGAGTGGGCAAGAACATGGCGGATGGAATACAATAAGGCAAAATGTGGAGTTATCCACTTTGACAGGAGAAATAAAAAAGCAGAATATTTGTTCAATGGTGAGCGACTGAGAAATGTTTGCATTCAGAGGGACTTGGATGCCCTTTTACATGAATCCACAGAAAGTGAACGTGCAGGTTCAGCCATTAGGAAGGCAAATGCATGTTAGCTTTTGTTATAATGGGACTGGAGTATAAGAGTAAAGAAGTCTTACTACAATTATACAGGGCATTGATGAGGCAATTTGGAGTACTGTGTGCAGTTTGGCCTCCTTATCTAAGGAAGGACATACTTGCCTAGAGGGAGTGTTGCAATTGTTCACTAGACTGATTCCTGGCATGAGGCATTGTCCATGAGCACAGATTGAGTAGACTAGGCCTATATTCCCGGCAGTTTAGAAGAATGAGATGGGATCTAACTGAAACGTAACATTTTTAAGGGGCTTGACAGGATGGTGCTGAAAAAATGTTTCCCCTGGTTGGGGAATCTAGAACACAGAGGGCTGGATTTAGTTTGGCAGCTGCAGGTCCCAATGACAGGATTGAAAGCGGGTGCAACTTCCAATCGGGCCATGAGCGGCCGGTCACACAGGATCAAGTGGCGGCTGGCAAATTAAGGCTAATGAGGCACGGTGTCTGTCTAATGAAGAGGACGGTGGCAGGTGTGGAGGCGGCGAGGGCATCAGCTGATGACATAAAGCCCTGCTTTCAATAAATGATTTTTCTCTAAGGTTTTCGTCTGACAATAGAGGCACACAACCATGGCAGAAGACCCTGGGTGACCCCACTGTTCAGTGATGCCTCTCTCCAGGCTGCAAGGTAAAGGCAGGAGGTCCTCTTCCCAAGTCTGCCTGACCAAGCAAGCATGGCTACAGATAGCAGATGAGATCAGCAGTTGTGGGGTTACCCTAGAGTCCTGGATCCAGTGCCGCAAGCGACTCAACGACCTTATCCGACCTGAGGAAGTGAATACCTCATAAACCCTTGACCTCTTGGGCCTTACATGTGTCAGAGCGGGGAGGGTGTTTGGGTGGAGGGGGAGTGACCACCTAGTTGTGGGCAAAGGGTCAAAGCATAAAGATATACTGCCTGAGACATGGTTAAAATGGTATTGAAAAGCACCGGTTTGTCATTGAAGACACCCACAAAGACCCTGGAAATGGGTTGCATGCAGGATGCATCTGTGTGCCCCCAGCAATAACCGCTGCACTACCACCAGCATCTGTCTTTGGCTTGTTCCCGTTGGGAGACCAACATTATTAATCTCTGACCTGAAATGTTAACTCTTTCACGCTGCACAGATGCTGCCAGACATGTTGTGTATTTCCAGCACTTTGTTTCTATTTCAGATTTCCAGAAAACGCAGTATTTTGCTTTTATTATTTCATTTTTGCATCTGCAGGGTAGATAGCACACAATCGCAGAGTGTGGGCCAAGACTGGCGGTGGATTGCCAAATTGCCTCAGTCTGACGCAGGAGGTAGCCATGGAGCTAGGGTGGTCACAGGGCGGACGCTCCATAACGGTTGAAAAGACAGGGGCGACTTTCCAAGACAGTAAAGTTAGCATGGGGCAAAAGGATACATCTGGAGCGATGGAGCCATGCTGCTCATGTGGCATCCGTTGCCTGCGGGGAGCTCCAACACATGAGTGGTTGGACTGTCAAGAGGGGAAGTACTTAATCCTTCAACGTCTCTGTTGTCCCATACAGGTCATGCAGAACATTAAATAATCACAGACAGCCTGTCGCCCGAGGAGGAGGAGGCGGGAGCCTCAGAAGATGCACCAACACCTCACATCCTGCATGCTGCACCAGCATAGGTACTCTCATACTGGTGGGTTTGCGCTCGCAGGTAGATTCAGTCACACAACCTGGTGAGCACAGCAGTGCTGGCACCTTTGCCCTCACTCATCAGTCAATTCAGGATGTTGTCCCTTCTTCATCCTGCCTGCCAATTGATGCTGCCTCTCCTGATATCCTCCCTTTGTAGCTATTGACGAGCTGTTGCCTCCGTCAGTCAGGCAAGGCTCTGAAGCCCCGCGATTCCCAAGCACCATTAGTAAGATTGAAAACTGCGAATAAAATCTCTGTTAATTGGGCTCTTTGTGACTTTAATTGCCTGCCTGCCGCGTTGTTGTCAGATCGCCACCCTCCATGTTTGGTGACATCGACAAAATCGGGATGGGACGTCATGACCTTGGAAATCTGGTCCGACGTCTCCTGTCCTAATTTTATGCACCATAACACCCGGAACTCTGCTCCCATCTCCAAGAACCAATTAAATTTCAGCCCAGGGTCACAATAAACGGTTGACAATTTAGGACTGAGATGAGGAGAGATTTCTTTGGAATTCTCTACCCCAGAGAGCTGTGGATGTTCAGTGATTGAGTATATTCAAGGCAGAGGCTGATACATTTTTGGGTACTAAAGGGAATTAAGGGATATGGGGCTAATGCGGGAAGGTGGCATTGAGGTGGAAGATTAGCTATGATCTTGTTGAATGGCGGAGCAGGTTGGAAGAACCATTTGGCCTACTCCAGCTCCTATTTCTTACTGCCTTCACAAACTCACCCAAAAATTAATTTCACACATTGACCACTCTACATTAAGAGCTTCCCAATATCAGCTGAAAGTTTGTCTTTTACTCCTTGTTTGAGCCTGAGCCTTTGGGCCCATCATGGATTAGCTTGTAGTGTTCTGCACCTACCTTTTCTATATCATGTACTTTGTTATATTTTCTACAGAATCACTTTGTTACTCTCTTTCAAAAGTGAAAAGCCCAGGTTTCTGCAGTCTTTCTTCAGAATTCAGTCCTCTGATGCTAGACATTAATCTAGTGGTTCTTCCCCAAATTACCACCAGAACTTAAACGTTTTTCTTGCGACTCAGTGACCAGAACTAGATGGAATATTTAAGGTGTGGCCTGATCAGAACACAGTACAGTTTAAAGCATGACTTTTTCGGATTTGTGCTCCATTATATTCTCCATATACGCTTATGATTCCTGCTCCACAACGACTGGACTTGGTGACAAGTTTCTTAAACCGCCAAGTTCTCTTTGAACTTTACTGTTTGGTATTTCAACATGGAATACCTCTGTCACCTTTTCTCCCCCATGTGCCACACTTTAAAACTGTCCATATAGTTTTTTAATCTGATATTGTTCCACCCATTTTGTAGTTGGCAGTATCCCTCTTCAGGTTCAACAGCTGCTCCTAATTTTTCATCTACAGTTTTCAGCAATTTGCATTGAGTTTCTAAATCCAAGTCTTTAATGTTAATTCCGATCAGTGGCCCCAATAACAATCCCTGGAGCCCTCCACTCAATACCACTCCAACATAACTGCTTTAACAAGTACCTGCTGCTTTCTACCCTTCAGCATATTACTTATCCATGCTCATCAGAATCCCCAGTGCTTTAAGCTAAACTAGTAATTTTTTGTGCAAAAGTGTCAAATGCTTTTTGGAAGACAAGGTGCACCATGGAATAGGGTCTTCTACAAACCACCTAAGATATTAATGCCTCAGAAAGTTAAGGACATTAGTCAGGCATGAATATCCCCTGCTCTTCTTAGGCAGTCCCTTGGGAATGAGGGTAACTTTCTTCCACTTCAGGGTTGTGGGTCCTTAGATGACTGAATAGTCTAATTCTGGATCCGCACACTCTTCCACAGGTGGGGCAGGTGGTGTTTGATGAGGCAACTGAACAGGATGCTTGGAATTCTGAGCACTCCTTCTGCTCTTTGCACTTGGTCGCTGCCTGGGCATGTCGACGTTGTTCGAACTGGCTGGCACCTGCACGAATGCTTCTTCTCCATTTTGGGCAGCCTTGGGAAAGAGATTCCCAGGAACCAGTTGAGATGTCACATTTTTTCAGGGAGGCTTTAAAGGACATCCTTGTAGCTTTTCCTCTGCCCTCCTGGTAGCCTCTTGCCGTGACGGAGCACGGAATAGAAAGCTTGGTTTGGGAGATTTGTGTCAGGCATGCAGATGATGTGACCCACCCAATGTAGCTGACTAGCCATGACCAGTGTCTCGATACTGGGGATGTAGGTCTGAGAGAGGACACGGATATTGGAGCACCTGTCCTGCCACTGAAATTGCAAGATCTTGGAGGCACCGTTGATGATATCTCTCCATGGTTTGAGATGTCTGTACAGTGTCCATGTTTCCAATACATACAGGAGGGCAGGTAACACTGCAGCCCTGCAGACCATGAGCTTGGTGCAAGGTTGGAGGTCTTTGTCATCAAACACTCTTTTCCAAAGGCTGTGCTGGCACACTGGAGACAATACTGAATTTCATAGTCGATGTCTGCCCTTGCTGAGACGAGGTTTCCAAGGTATGAGAAGTGATCCACATTGTCCAATGGTTCGCCATGGATCTTGATAGTCGGGGGGCAGTGTTGCGCTGCAGGAGCAGGCTGGTAGAGGACCTTTGTCTTCCGGATGTTTAGCTTAAGGCCCATTCTTTCATACGCCTCTGTGAATGCCTCAATGAGGGTATGAAGCTCACCCTCTGAGTGTGCACATACGCAAGCATAGTCAGCATACTGCAGCTCGATGACAGAGGTTGGAGTAGCCTGGACTGGAGGTGACGTAGGTTAAATAGTTTCCCGCTCGTCCTGTAGAGTAGATCTACTCCAGTAGGGAGCTTCAAGGAGATAAGGTGGAGTGTTGCAGTGAGAAAGATGAAAAAGAGCGTTGGTGCGATGACACAGCCTTCCTTGACCCCAGTTTGAACTCAAATTAGGTCAGTGGCAGATCTATTGGCAAGCATTACAGCTTGCATGTTGTCATGCAACAGGTGGAGGAATGTGACGAATTTCTCCAGGCAGCTTTTTTTTTTAAAAATAGGAGGATGTTCCATAATCCCTCCCGGTTGATAGAAGGCCTTTGCGAGGTTAAAGAAGGCCATGTATAAAGGTTGCTGCTGCTCCCTACATTTTCCTTGGAGTTGTCTTGCTGTGAAGATCATGTCCACTGTGCCTCCTGATGTGAGCTGTGAGCTATCCCCTGCTGATTCCATGTTGCCTGCTGTTGACAGTTTTATCATGCTAATATTCCCGATAATCAATTCCACTAATTTACCCAGCACTGAAGTGTGTCCATAGTTTTCTGTCAAGGTCTATTTTGTCATCTTTTGAAAATGTACAAATTTCCAATCTATCAGAGACTCTCCAGTGTTCACTCACTCCTTCACAACGACAGTCAACAACTTAGAAATCTAATTTTTTTGCCTTCCCAGTACTTTGCGGATAAATGCAATCCATTCTTGGAGCTCTTTTATATTGAGTCCTTTTATCCCATCTAGGTGCTGTCAAAGGAGCCATGATGAGTTGCTGCAATGCATCTTGTAGATGGTACACACTGCTGCCACTGTACACAGTGGTGGAGGGAGTGAATGTTTAAGGGAGTGGCTGGGGTATCAATTAAGTGAGCTGCTTTGACATGGAGAGTGTTGAGATGCTTCAGTTTTGGTGGAGCTGCAAGTGCAGAGTATTCCATCACACTTTTGATTTGTGCCTTGTAGATGGTGGACAGGCATTGAGGAGTCAGGAAGCGAGTTGCTCACCACAGAATTCCCAGCCTTTGACTTGTTCTTGCAGCCACAGTATTTATATGGCTGGTCCAGTTAAGTTTCTGGTCAATGGTAACCCCCAGGATGTTGATGGTGGGGGATTCAGCGATGGTAATGCGGTTTAATGTCCAGGAAAAAATGGTAAGATTCTCTCTTGTTGGAGATGGTCATTGCCTGGCACTTGTGCAGTGCGAATGTTACTTTCCCTTCATCGACCCAGCCTGAATGTTGTCCAGGTCTTGCTGCATCAGCATCTGAGGAATTGCAAATTGTCCTGAATATGGCACAATCATCAGCTAACATCACCATTTCTGACCTTATATCAGAGGGATGGCCATTGATGAAGCAACTGAAGATAGTTGGGCCGAGGACACTACCCTGATGAACTCCTGTAGTAATGTCCTGGGACGGAGATGATTGGCCTCCAACAACCTCAACCACCTTCCTTTGTGTTAGGTATGATACCAACCAGTGAAGAGTTCCACCCCCTGCCCTGATTCCCATTGACTTAATTTTGCTAAGACTCCTTGATGCCACAATTGGTCAAATTCTGTGTTGATGTTACCTCTGTCTGAAATTCAGGTCTTTTGTCCATGTTTGGACCAAGCTTGCAATGAGGGCTGGGGCCAAGTGGCCTGGGAGGACCCAAACAATTTGTGAGCGGGTTATTTCTCAGTAACAGCCACTTGATAGCACTATTGAGGACACCTTCCATCACTTTGCTGATGATTGAAAATAGACTGATGATGCAGTAATTGGCAACGATTGGATTTGTCCTGCTTTTTGTGGACAGGACTTACTTGGGCAATCTTCCATATTGTCGGGTAGATACCAGTGTTGTAGCTGTATTGGAACAGCTTGGCTAGGGAGTGTGGCTAGTTTTGAAGCACAAGTATACAATGCTACAGCCAGGATACTGTCAGGCCATCATAGCCTTTGCTATAATAAAAGCAAAATACTGCGGATGCTGGAAATCTGAAATAAAAACAAGAAATGCTGGAACCACTCAGCAGGTCTGGCAGCATCTGTGGAAAGAGAAGCAGATTCCGAAGAAGGGTCACTGACCCAAAACGTTAACTCTGCTTCTCTTTCCACAGATGCTGCCAGACCTGCCGAGTGGTTCCAGCATTTCTTGTATTTATTATAGCCTTTGCTATATTCAGTACCTTCAGCCGTTTCTTGATATCACGTGGAGTTAATTGAATTGGCTGAAGACTGGCATCTGTGAGGCTGCGGACCTCAGGAAGAGGTAGAGACGGATCATCTACTCAAACATTTCTGGCTGAAGATGGCTACAAATGCCGCAGCCTTGTCTTTTGCACTGACATGCTGGGCTCCCCCATCATTGAGGAAGTGAATGTTTACAGAATCGCCTCACCCCATTAGTTGTTTAATTGTCCACCATCAAGCAAGACTGGATGGGATGGGAGCATAAAATCATTTATGGCATAGGAGGAGGCTATGTGGCTCATCGAGGACTGCAGATCTTTGATGCGCTCGCTGACCTACATTGGCTCCTGGTCAAGCAATGATTTATTTTCAAATTCTCATCCTGGTTTTCAAATGCTACCATGGCCTTGCTACCCCCAATCTCTAATCTCCTCCAGCCCCACAACCCTCCAAGATATCAGTGTTCCTCTAATTCTAGCCTCTTGTGCATCCCTGATTTTAATCATTCCACCATTGGTGGCTGTGCCGTCAGTTGCCTAGGCCCCAAGCTTTGGAATATCCTCCCTACACCTCTCCACCTTGCTTTCCTCCTTTAACACACTGCTTAAAACCTACCTCTTTGACCAAACTTTTGGTCATCCGATCTAATATCACCTTTTGCGGCTTGGTGTCACACTGCTTTATAATACTCCTATAAGTGCCTTGGGACGTTTCATTAGGTTAAAGATGCCAGATAAATACAAGTAGTTGTTGTTGCATAAAATATTCTATTTGTTGGCCAACAGAGCAGACACAGGGGCATGCTCCTAGAACCCCTCTGCTCAAGTCAGCTGCAAGAACAGTCTAGAATGAATTGCCCTCTGATCATCTTCCTCTTCCTGTGGGGAAGGAAAACTGAAAAGAAAATAATTGCTCTTGGGGATAGATGACACTGACAATCCTGCATTTATTGCCCATCCCTAGTTGCCCTGAAAAGGTGGTGTTGGGCCTTCTCCTTAAACCACTTATGCTGAGGGTGCCACTACAATGGTATTGGACAGGGAATTCAGGATTGTGCCCCAAAGATGACGAAGCAAAGTTTAATATATATGCAAGTTAGAATGATGTACAACTTGATGAGGGAACCTGGAAGTGACAGGGTTTCCAAGAGCCTTCCTGCTGTTACTCCTATCTCTGATAGCACAGTTCAATAGAGTTCAACATGTAAAATTGCTTAGAATCACTCTGTAACTTAAAACACAACAGCAGCAAATCGCTGCATCAGTGTATCAGTCCTGTGCATGTTAGGGAAGCAGTGCAAAAATAAACTACCCTATATACATGATAAGCAACCTACAACGCAGGACAGGGAAATAGGTCTAAATGAATAACTCTTCTAAAGAAGTGGAGAAGCCATGATATATTGAACGGTCTCTTTGTGTGTGATGACATTCTATGGTTCCAAGTGCAGGTAGACAGTCTACCATATCTGCCTCACTATAATGCTGAACTATATCACTGTGTACAGACATAGTTCCAAGTCAAAGGCTGGTTTAGAGGCAAACCGTTTAAAGAATTTACAGCGCAACCAGTAGTAAAACACCACAATTATTACTGACTCTTTTAATTAGCCACTCGCTTTTATTTAAAAAATGTAACCAGGCAAGTAGTTCTACCACCTACAGCTTGATGTTGGTATAAGTTGAAGGTTCCAAGTGTGCATGTATGCATGACACAGTTAAATTGCTTTCAAAAGTGTCATGACCTAAGGTATCCCTATATATTGCACAGATTTCCAAGAAACATACTCAGGATGAGATTAACCTATAAATAGGCTTAACAATCAAACACAAAACATGAGAGAGCAAGAGCGAGATACAGCACTGAAACAGGCCCTTCGGCCCACCGAGTCTGTGCCAACCAACAACCACCCATTTCTACTAATCCTACATTTAATCCCATATTCCCTAACACAACCCCACCTTCCCTCAATTCTCCTACCACCTACCTACACTAGGGGCAATTTATAATGGCCAATTTACCTATCAACCTGCAAGTCTTTGGCTGTGGGAGGAAACCGGAGTACCCGGCGGAAACCCACACGGTCACAGGGAGAACTTGCAAACTCCGCACAGGCAGTACCCAGAACTGAACCCGGGTCGCTGGAGCTGTGAGGCTGCGGTGCTAACCACTGCGCCAGACTATAGGCATGAGCCACTGGGTACAAAAAACCTCATCAGAATTATGAAAGGTTAAAGTGAAACGGAGTACGTCATCAAATATAATGCTGTTTATTTCTTTATAGCATCTTTTAAAAACTGCACAACAGGAACTGGGATCAAATGGAGGCCATCTGAAATGCAGACTTGTATGTACAGTATGACAGACTAACTGTGCTATGCATTTAAAATTTACCATAAAATTTGTCATGTAGTATTGCAGCTCTGAAGTATTTAATATCAAGGCAAATTTTAACTGCATCATCAAACTGATGAAGCATTCCATGGTGATAAATTAACTTGCTCCTGTTAATTCTTTCCCCAGTTTCACACTCCCTCCTCAAGCTTCAATGACCATTATAGTGCAGCTCTGGAAAATTCCAAACTATAGAACACATTAAATAGTTTTGGCAGATATGCTGATTCGCCAAATGAACCTTTCAAAAACAGGTTCCAAAAAGCCTACTTAGCAACCGCATGCAGTCTTTCTTTTATAGGCAACAGCCTAAATAATAGATAAAGATTGCTCAACAGACACATAACATCAATTTACCTGCCATTTTAATGGAGGTGTTTATTTTAAACAGATTAACGGTTCCGTTAAAATACACAAGAGGAATGATGCAAGATCATATTAAGCACCATTATCACTGAAAATTATTCAAGCATCAGAACTAGTATATTGAATGGCTGAACAGGCTTATCCAATGTGTAGCTGAACCTCACAAACCAAGAAGCTCCTAGGTTTGCTCTATCTTTTTTGCTGAGTTAACTAATTTCAGACAGGGCTGCAGTAATCTTGTTGAAAGTGGACAAAAGAAGAAGCCAGAATTGTGATTCGTGACATTCACTACTTGAGGCTTACACATGCATAAAGGTCAATTGCCTGAGGTACCAGAGGGCATCCAGTACTATGGAACAATATCCCTTTTGAAGAGAAAGGAAAGGTAAAAAGCATGGCAGCAACTAACAAAAATTAAAAAGGGTTGGCACAAAATTCAGATTTAGAAAGACTTTTGGAAACTCAAACCTTTAATGATTATCAGTTGACTGCCAGATGGCATCGTTCAAGGACAAAAAATAAATAATTCTCACTTCCCAGAACTGATTCTGATTGGTGGTCATTTGCCAAGCTGAGAGTCTGGCCCACTGACTGACCAATTCACACTGCCCTGAGGTCAGCATCAAAATGTCTCAAATATCTCTGACACAATCAGTCCCTGTCACTAAAATCCAGCTCAAAAATTCTTAATTTGTGGATTAAAATACATAAAGCACTGAAATTTTTTAATTTTTGATTTTGATATTTTCCCTTCTGCTTTTGTTCCACAGTCATTATACATTTCTGCCTGATTATGATTATACCATCTCAGCAATGTACACACACACACTCTGCAGGAACTACAATTCCCTGGTGCTTTCTACCTGTTGTCATTGTGGGCTCAACGTATTGTTGCTCCACAGCAGCAGGGTCAAAACTAAAACTGCCATGGTGAGTCTCTCTCTCTCTCTCTTGCACAAAATTTGTGCAGAGTAGGTAGAAACCCTAAGAGCAGGCCAATGTAGGAAAACTTCTCAAGCATTCCTAATATAAAGTGACTACTTTTATGGGTAAATATAATAATTTTGTTCCAGGTATATGATTTTCTCAAGTGCTTATTATAGTCCAAGTTATGTCCAGTTCTATACAGGTGGCCAAAAACAGTACAAATACATTATGAAAAATTTGATCGATCAGTTTTCACATATTGATTCATGAACGGTAGCTGGTTATTTGTTCCTCATTGGTACTGTTTGCATTGCAAATTGTGTACAGTGAGCTGCCATTGAGCTCCACATAATTGTGATGATTTCTGCAAACTGCACTCCAAAAGATACCAACATTTTAGCAGAAAGGGAGAAAAAAAAAATTTTCCTTGGACTTTAAAATCCAAAACATTGGACCAAGACTCAGAAGTTTAATTCAGTAAGTACCTGTTCCAAAACAGTCATAGCCACTGGAAAAGCGCCTAGTTCTGAGTGAGGCTCCACAGTTTATTTCATCACCTCAAACGAGTGCAATTGATATACCATTGGGAGAAAACTTTACTGCAACAAGGTCATTGGCCTGACATAAATACCTCAAAAAATAAATTGATCAGGAGAAAATTTTCGAATTACCAGTATGGCAATAACCCAGTAAATAGTAGCCAACTGGACTTAGAAGGAGATGATCCTGCCTGGCCAACTTTTTTGAATTTTTGGAGGAAGTTACAACCCAACTGGTGTACCTTGACATCCAGCTAAGTTCTGCAGGAACGGCTAATATTTAAGCTGAATATTCACAGAAAATGATGGGAACAGGTAAGAAGTTGGCTAAGGGGAAAGAGGCAGCAGCTAAGTGTTTGAGGAGTTATGTCAGAATGAGGACAAATACTGAGTGGGATGCTCCATTAGTGTTTCAACTACTAGTATTTACAATTGAGGTCAACCTGTATTAAAAAAAAATTAGATATTATTCAACTAGCAGAGGCAGTTGAGTCTTGTTGAGGGAGGCAGGAAACTTAAAAATATAGGTCCACAAAACAGGTTAAGTGGGCAAAATGATGACAGATGAAATTTAATACTGACAAGTGCACCTAGAAGAGAAAATGGGTGATTTTCTTTTCCTTTCATGGGATGTGAGTGTCGCTGGAGGTAAATACCCTGAAATCATTTAAGAAACATTTGGATGCACTGATAGGGGACAACAAAATCATTTTGGATAGGTGAGTTTTCCTTAGCTCTATATATCCTTATGTATCTTAGAGGTGTGAGGAAATATTTTACGTGAAACAGTGCAATATCCTCAAGGTATAAAAACTATAAATGTCTTCTGGCAAACACCACTATACACATGCTGTTCCATTTTACCCTCCTATATCAGGTGTGGATAATGACCGGAATTTTACGCCACCCCGACGAGCGGGACGGTGGTGGGGGGGTTGGCGTAAAATGGAGTGGGAGGCACCGGGAGACCTTCCCAACCTGCTCCCGCCTCCACTGTACGCGGGGCAGCGGCGGCGCAAAATGGCCCGCCCTCCCCAGGTCAATCAAGGCCCTTAAGTGGCCACTTAAAGGCCTTCGCCGCCTCCACCTGGATTTTACCCTGTGCCCGATGGAGGGCCGACCCCACTACCCCAATCACCTTCAACACTCAACACGCACCCCCCCTCCTTCCCCACAATCGACCACCCTTACCTCGTCGGGGCCTGACCAATTACCCCCGGCGAGGCAACCAAAACTTACCTGCCTTCCTGGCTCCCAAGCATCTCTTCATGCTGGGCTTTCAGGGGCATTGTCGGGACTAAGAGCTGCCAGCCTGCTGATTGGTCGGCACAGCTCTATTATGCGGGACTTCCTACCCCAAGCGGGTGGAAGTCCCGCCTCATGCCAATTGAAGCCCGGAGACCCACAAAATATGGGCCGGATCCCCGGGCGAGGTGCAAGCGGGTTCACCACCGACTTTTCAGTCAGTGGCTGGCTCCCATCTGCCTACCGCAAAATTCCAGCCAATGTTACAATTAGGAGCGTGAATGGCCAAAGACCAAAAGATCTGCAAATTAGTGGCCGAAGCCAAAAAAGTCTGATTTTATTTTGACAAGGAATCATATAATTATAGCGCTGTTAATGATCTGTAATGAATGCAAATGCTTACAGGCCACTTCAAATGGGTAGAAACATCAGGTTTCCCTTTGTTTTTGTTAGATTACCGTCAAGACGGTGGGCCAATGCTAGTGTATAAAATCACCAAAGTGACCTCAGTATTCCAATATTTCAGCATAATAGTACATCACGTAATTATGATGGATGAAATATATTTTAACACCAGAACATGACCTTGAAAACTTATTCACAAATCAATGCTCATTTGTTTGTTGTCACCATAGCCTGAGAGGCGCCGTTGGCTGCTTCTTCTCTGGCTTTCTTCAGGCCTCCCTCAGTCCACGTCTCAATGTCATCCACCAATCCCATTTTTCCTCTTCCTCTTCTGTTTGTTCCCTCAATTGTTGCCAAGACAAATCTGTTGGGTCTTCGTTTCTGACGTCTATACACTACTATCTTTCTCTAACTGTACTTAGCAACCTTATTGATTCTTGAACCTCTACTCTTGATCTAACCCACTCATTTGTCTTTTTGTCCATCCAGTTGATTGAGCATCCTCCGCTATACTAACATATCCTCCTCCTCCCATTCTCTTTCTTCAAAGTCCAACTCTCACATCCAGCGTACAACACTCCAAACTAGTGACTGTACTTGACGTTTTTCAACAGCATGCTAATGTTTTTGGACTTCCAGGTGCTATTTAAGTCACTGGTCACACCTCTTGCTGTAGCTAATCTAACCTGGATTTCATTTTTGAATGCAACTTTGATGTTTATCATCGAGCCAAAGTTTTTGAATTTATGCACTGCCTCTATCTTGCTGCTTCTAATCTTGACTTTGCCACTGTCATTTAGAGCCATACGTTGGTCTTTGCCTCGTCTATGTTCAGTCCAATAGACTCATGTGTCTTTTTACTAGGCCTGTCATAGTCTCTAGCTCTTTCTTAGTTCTAGTTCAGTGTGGTGTTGTCTGCCTGCCTGAGATTCCATATGCTATGATTTCCTATGATGCAGCCACGTCTCTGATAACTCTTCCTGCACCATCTTCATTATCTTCTCTCCCACAGCACTAAACAGCATGGGTAACAGAAGACACCCCTGCCTGACTCCCTTCTCAAACTGGAAGTGGTTTGAATGTTCATCAACTCTGAGGACTCGTGAAACATTTCTGTGCAGCTCTTGTATTAGCCACCCAAGAGCTGGAGCACAAAGTCCATAAGTGTCTTCCAAAGAGCATCATGCTAGACAGTATCAAAAGCTTTGGCACATTCTATGGACATCAGCCAAAGCTGGGCTTTCTGCTTGTTTTCACATTTCTAAATGAGATTTCAGAGCAGTGTCAGTTGTACCCTTTCCTGGAATGAAGCCAAACTGCTCCTCTGCCACATGTTCACATGGTGGGGACAGGTGGGGGGAAACTCTACTTGATGTCAAGTAGTACTTTAGCTGCATGACTGATGAGTTTAGCGTATGATGTTTTGGACAGTCCTGCGTGTTCCTGCTATCTTGGGCATTGTGACCATCTCAGATACAGTCTACTTGCAAGCCCATTCACCTGTTGTCTACATATCAATAATTTCTTTCATTGCATCTACTACCATTTCACCTCCTGCTTTTAGTGCTTCTGCTGATATCTGATCTTGTCCTTCTGCCTTTCCACTCGATGTTCTTTGTAGCTTTTCTTATCTCATCGTTCAGTACCTCAGGTTCTAGATCTTCTTCTGACTTGCAATCTTTGTTGTTTATCTTTTCTGGTGGATTTTCGAACAGTTTCCTGCAGTAATTTTCCCTTCCCAGCCCGATTTTGTCCTAATCATAAAACAAGTCTCAATTTTTGGCCTTGATACCTCTTCCTGGGTTTATCTATTTCTTTCCAGTAATGACCTTGACCCGTGAATATACTTTCTTGGTGTTACAATTCTTGAAAGCTTTCTCTACTTCTTCAGCTCTTTTGCTCAGCCAGTTGTTTTTGGGTTTTATATAGGTTTTCTTCACATTAGCACACAATTTGAGGTATTCTCTTCTTTGTACACAAATCTGTGCTGAAGTTTTACAAACACTGCTGATTGACTGGTTAGGTTTTCTCTTTAGCTTATGAATACAGAACTGTAAGATGGGCTTTTCTAGCTTTCTTAGGAACAATCATAACTGCTTTGGCAGAGCTTTTTGCAGCCAGCTTCTGGTGTGTGATTTCTAACCTTTTGCTCTGTTCCCCTTTTGTTTTTCTCCCGATGTTTCTCCTCAGCATACATCTTGTGGGCCACTTACATACACATCACCAACTTGCCATTGACAGGATCTTGCGTCTTCTTGTGAAGTACTCCAACTTGACTTATCCTCGGCTCTCAGGGGATATTTCAGAATTTGGATGCCACTGTATGTCTTACATTCATCCAGGTAGACCCTGAGTCAATGATATTAGCAATGGTGCTGAAAGAAGCTTCAACCCTAGGTCCATGGAAGCAGCTCATCAAAGCAAATACAACTCTGCAAAGTGTGTTGTCCTTACCCTCCTTGTGTACTTCATTCCACTACAAGTCTAACCTTCCTTCCTTCTTGTATGGGGGCAACTGTTTGGCTGCACGGAATTGTCTGACCTCCAGTCTGCAGCTCTAACGCTCCCCCTCAGTGTCTCCATCCGATAGAACATAGAACATAGAACATAGAAAAATACAGCACAGAACAGGCCCTTCGGCCCACGATGTTGTGCCGATCCTTTGTCCTCTGTCAAGGACAATTTAATCTATACCCCATCATTCTCCTTTATCCATATACCTATCTAAAAGCCGTTTGAAAGTCCCTAAAGTTTCTGACTCAACAACTTCCCCAGGCAAGGCATTCCATGCCCCGACCACTCTCTGGGTAAAGAACCTTCCCCTGACATCCCCCTTATATCTCCCACCCTTCACCTTAAATTTATGACCCCTTGTAACGCTTTGCTCCACCCGGGGAAAAAGTTTCTGACTGTCTACCCTATCTATTCCCCTGATCATCTTATAAACCTCTATCATGTCACCCCTCATCCTTCTCCGTTCTAATGAGAAGAGGCCTAGAATGTTCAGCCTTTCCTCCCCACACACAGTACCCCCCATCCAAACCCACACCCCCCCACATACACTGTACTCCATCACACACACACACACTTACCCTTGTACAATCAAATGCTGTTTAGCAGAAGATCATGGATGAAAGTTATTAAACAGAACTTCAAACTAGAGCAAAAATGTCAGAATTATGACAAAATACATTGGAACATTATCACTTTATATACTTTCTTATTTTTGAATGAAGGGCTAAGGGGACATTTAAAATCATGAGGGGCTTTGATAAAGTAAACAAGGAAAAACTGTTTCCACTGGCAGAAGGGTTGGTGATAAGACACACATTTAAGATAATTGGCAAAAAAGCCAGGACAACAGATTTTTTTGTGTAATGCAGCAAGTTATGATCTGGAATGCACTGTCTGAAAGGGTGGTGGAAGTCGATTCAATAACAACTTTCAAAATAGAATTGGATACATACTTGTAAAGAAGAAATTTGCAAGGCAACAGGACAGCTCTTTCAAATAACTGGCACAGGCATGATGGAACAAATGCTTTTATGACGAAGGAAAAAAAAAAAGAAACATCTGCATTTACATTGCACGTTACAGTCAACCGAGGGAGGGTCGAAGGGCTTCCCCCTTTTCTCTCTCCTTATTTGACCACAACAGGTTTAATTCGTTCCTAAAGTGGATGCACTGACCAATTCAGTAGATGTTTGATTACTTACTTGCTATGATCATAAGAACCAATCGGACAGGTTTTCTTGAGTTTCACAAAGAAAGAGGTTAACTTTATTGTACCTAAACTGAACGAATTAAAAATAAATAAACTATGCACCAACTTTCACTCACTCGCTCACACACACAGTTTAGAGGGTGGGGAAAAGTAAATTGTTTGGAGTATACAGTCTGTGGCGTTTGGTGATTCGGCAGGCTTCTAGCTGAATTCGGTGATCCTGAGGCTTTTAGTTTGAAGAGGTAGATAACTGGTTCGGTGGGTCTCTTGGAGACAGCGATTCAGATGATTTCCTCCAACGGGGTTTCTGATTTCAAGCCTGGAGAGCGAGAGCGCGACAGAGCGAGAGGTGCAGCAAGCAAAGGAGAAGCAACTGGATTTTGGCGGGTACAGACCCAAGTGGGGGTCTCTCTGTCGCACTGTCTCTGTCGCGAGACAGAGAGACAGAGCCAGCGCGCGAGCGTGACAGAGAGACCCCCACTTGGTCTGTACCCGCCAAGATCCAGTTGCTTCTCCTTTGCTTGCTGCACGTCCATGTTAGCTTTTAGTGACTCATGAACAAGGACACCCAGGTCTCTTTGGACATCAACACTTTCCAATCTCCCACCATTTAAGAAATACTTTGTCTTTCTGGGTGTTTTCTTTACCAAAGTGGATCACTTCTCACTTATTCACATTGTATGCCATCTGCCATGCTCTTGCCCATTCACTTAGCCTGTCCAAATCCCCTTGAAGCCTCCTTGCATCCTCCTCACAACTTACATTCCTAGTTTTGTGTCATCCGCAAATTAGGAAATATTACAGTTGGACCCCATATTCAAATCATTTATATAGACTGTAAACAGCTGTGGCTCAAGCACTGATCCTTGCAGTACCCCATTATTAACAGCCTGCCATCCTGAGAATGATCCATTTATTCCTACTCTCTGCTTTCTGTCTGTTAACCAATTCTCAATCCATTGCAGTATATTACCCCCAATCCCATGTGATCGAATTTTGTTTACTAATTCCCTATGTGGAACCTTATCAAAAGCCTTCTGAAAATCCACATACACTGGTTCTCCTTTATCTACGCTACAAGTAACATCTCCAAAAATCTCCCAACAGGTTTGTCAAACATGATTTCCCTTTCACAAATTCATGTTGACTCTGCCCAATCATATCATTATTTTCCAAGTGTCCAGTTATCTCATCCTTCATAATAGATACTAACATTTTTCCCACTACTGACGTCAAAGTAACAGGTCTGTAGTTCTCCATTGTCTCTCTCACTCCCTTCTTAAATAGTGGGGTTACATTTGCTACTTTCCAATCTGCAGGAACCTTCCAGAATCTATTGAATTCTGAAAGGTAAACAACAATGCATCCACTATCTCTACAGCCACCTCCTTCAATATTCTGGGATGTAGCTCAACTGGTCCACGGGATCTATCAACTTTCAATCCAATTAATTTTTCAAGTGCTACCTCTTGATTGATACTAATTACTTTCAGTTCATCATTTTTACAAGTTCCTTGGTTCCCTAGTATTTCTGGGAGATTTTCTGCGTCTTCCTTTGTGGAGACAGACACAAAGTAATTGTTTAGTTTCCCCGCCATTTCCTCATTCTCCATCACAAACTCTGCTGTCTCCGTAAGCAATGGACCCACATTCATCCTTGCTAATCATTTCCTTTTCAAATACCTAAAGAAGCTTTTACAGTCTGCCTTTATGTTTCTAGCTAGCTTACATTCATAATCTCTTTCCCCTTTCTTTACGAGTTTCTTGGCCCTCCTTTGTTGCAAATTAGGTGGCCATGTCAAGCTGCGAGCAGAGACATCTTTTTTATCTTTTTTTTAATGTCTCAAAAAAATATATAAATTCAGATCTCCAGTCAGTGGATTAAAGAACATTATCATTTAACAAAGCAAGTTGGTGTGACAAATGCCTTTCATGACCTCAGGATGTTTCAAAATGCTTTCCAGCTAATTAAGATTTTTTGAAATGCAGTTATTATTGTATTGTAGGAAACACAGCAGCTAATTCTGTAGAGAGAAGTTTCATAAACAACAATGTGATAATGACCAAATAATCTGTTTCAGTGATGCTGATTGAGGGATAAAGATTGGCCAGAACACCAGGAAGAACTTCTGTGCTCTTTGACAAAGTGGTGTTATGGGATCTTTTACATCCACTTGTTTCAAAGTCTCATCCAAAAGATGACACCTCAGATATTGCAGCAGTCCCTCTGTACTGACGTGCCAGCCTAGATTTTGTGCACAAATCTCCAGACTGGGACTTGAACTCAAGCTTTACCAAACACAAAAACACTTTTGCAAAGATAATGCTGTTTTTCCTTGGGTTACAGTCAGGATGGGTGTATGTCAATATTTGCAGGGAACTCCCCACTTAGAAAGGTTTGAAAATCACTGTCAGAGTCCCTTCAAATCTTTGGAGACACACAAAGAAACCATAAAGAGGAAACTATGCTGCGGAGCTATAGCTTCTGCATTAAGGTGAAATCAAACTGAACAGGGCATGGTAATGTTGGAAAACATGCGATCAAATATTCCTCAGATTTTTCTATGTAAAAATAGAAATAGAGCCATAGAGTTATACAGAACAGAAACAGGCCCTTTGGCCCATCGTGTCCGTGCCGGCCAAACACCGAACTATTCTAATCCCATTTTCCACCACTTGGTCCGTAGCCTTGTATGCTATGGTTTTTCAAGTGCTCATCTAAATACTTCTTAAATGTTGTGAGGGTCCCTGCCTCTACCACCTCTTCAGGCAGTGCGCTCCAGATTCCAACCACCCTCTGGGTGAATTTTTTTTCTCCCTCAAATCCACTCTAAACCTCCTGCACCTTACCTAAAATCTGGTTATTGAGCCCTCCGTTAAAGGAAAAAAAAGTTTCTTCCTATCTACGCTATCAATGAAACTCATAATTTTGTATACTTCAATCATATCTCCCTTCAGCCTTCTCTGCTCCAAGGAAAACAACCCTAGCCTTTTCAGTCTCTATTCAAAGCTGAAATGCTCCAGCCCAGGCAACATCCTGGTGAATCTCTTCTCCACCCTCTCCAGTGCAATCACATCCTTCCTATAGTGTGGTGCCCAGAACTGTACACAGTACTCCAGCTGTAGCCGAATTAGCATTTTATACAGCTCCATCATAACCTCCCTGCTCTTATATTCTAAGCCTCGGCTAATAAAAGCAAATATCCCATATGCCTTTCAAACCACCTTATCTACCTGTGCTGCTGCCTTCAGTGATCTATGGACAAGTACACCAAGGCCCTCTGACCCTCTGTACTTCCTAGGGTCCTACCATCCATTGTATGTTCCCATGCCTTGCTAGTCCTCCCGAAATGCATCACCTCACACTTCTCAGGATTAAATTCTATTTGCCACAGCTCAGCCCATCTTACCAGCCCATCTATATCGTCCTGTAATCTAAGGCTTTCCTCCTCACTATTTACGACACCACCAATTTTCGTGTCATCTGTGAACTTACTCATCATACCTCCTGTATTCATGTCGAAATCATTAATGTGCACTACAAACAGCAAAGGTCCGAGCACCAATCCCTGCGGTACACCACTGGTCACAGGCTTCCACTCGCAAAACCAACCCTCGACCATCACACTCTGCCTCCTGCCACTAAGCCAATTTTGGATCCAATCTGCCAAATTGCCCTGGACCCCATGGGCTCTTACCTTCTTAACCAATCTCTCATGCGGGACCTTATCAAAAGCCTTACTGAAGTCCATGTAGACGAAATCAACTGCATCTATACATCTAGTCACCGCCTCGAAAATTTCAATCAAGTTAGTGAGAAAAGATCTCCCCTTGACAAAGCTATGCTGATTATCCCTGATTAATCCCTGCCTCCCCAAGTGGAGATTAATCCTGTCCCTCAGAATTTTTTCCAATAGTTTCCCAACCACTGATGTTCGACTCACCAGCCTGTAATTACCTGGTTTATCCCTGCTACCCTTTTTGAATAATGGTACCACATTCGCTGTCCTCCAGTCCTCTGGTACCTCTCCTGTGGCCAGAGAGGATTTGAAAATTTGTGTCAGAGCCCCTGCTATCTCCTCCCCTTGCCTCATATAACAGCCTGGGATACATCTCATCTGGGCCTGGGGATTTATCCACTTTTAAACCCGCTAAAACAGCTAATACTTCCTCCCTTTCAATGCTAATATGTTCCAGTATATCACAATCCCCCTCCCTGATCTCTACACCTACATCGTCCTTCTCCATAGTGAAGGCAGATGAAAAGTAATCATTTGAAACCTCACCTATGTCCTCTGGCTCCACACACAGAATGCAACTTTGGTCCCTAATGGGCCCTAATCTTTCCCTGGTTATCCTCTTGCCCTTAATATACTTATAAAACGCCTTAGGATTTTCCTTTATCTTGTTGGCCAGTATTTTTTCATGTCCTCTCTTCGCTCTCCTAATCACTTTTTTAAAGTACCCTCCTACACTTCCTATACTCTTCTAGTGCCTCCGCTGTTTTCAGCGCTCTGAATCTGCCGTAAGCTTCCTTTTTTTCCCCCCTGATCCAATCCTCTATATCCCTTGACATCCAGGGTTCCCTGGACTTGTTGGTCCTACCCTTCACCTTAATGGTGGCTCTGAACTCTCACTATTTCCTCTTTGAATGACTCCCACTGGTCTGATGGAGACTTTCCCACAAGTAGCAG
Source organism: Heterodontus francisci (assembly GCF_036365525.1). Lineage (NCBI taxonomy): Eukaryota > Metazoa > Chordata > Chondrichthyes > Heterodontiformes > Heterodontidae > Heterodontus > Heterodontus francisci. The sequence goes on from NC_090385.1 coordinate 65,749,267, forward strand.
CTCCCAGTCCACTTTGGCCAGATCCTGTTTTATCATATTAAAATTGGCATTCCCCCCAATTCAGTCCCTTTATTTCCAGTCCATCTTTGTCCTTTTCCATAACTACCTTAAATCTTTGAGTTATGGTCACTATCCCCCAAATGTTCCCCCACTGACACTTCTACTTGTGCAGCTTCATTCCCTAGGATTAGGTCCAGTACTGCCCCTTCTCTTGTAGGACTTTCTACGTGCTGGCTCAAAAAGCTCTCCTGTATGCACTTTAAGAATTCCTCCCCCTTTAAGCCCTTTGCACTAAGACTACCCCAGTTGATATTGGGGAAGTTGAAATCTCCTACTATTACCCGATTATTTTTACACCTCTGAGATTTGCCAACATATCTGCTCCTCTATCGCTTCCTGACGGTTTGGAGGTCTGTCGTACATTTCCAGCCAAGTGATTGCCCCCTTTTTGTTTTTAAGTTCTACCCATATGGCCTCATTTGAGGAACCTTCTAAGATGCCATCCCTCTTTACTGCAGTAATTGACTCCTTGATCAACAGTGCAATGCCACCTCTTTTACCCCCTCCCCTGTCACGTCTGAAGATTCTATACCCTGGAATATTGAGCTGCCCATCCTGCCCCTCCCTCAACCATATCTCTGTGATAGCAATATCATAATGCCATGTACTAATCAACACCCTCATAAAACATTTGAAAACAATAAGGAGGAAAATGAGGCAAATATTTTGCCTAGTGTCAGCACTTTCATGAGTCAAAAAGCCTGGGTTCAAGCCCTGCTCCAGGACCTGAACGCATGATGTAGAATAATACTTCAATGTAGTATTGAAGGAGTACTGTGTTTTCGGATGAGATGTGAATGAAAGCTGCTTATTCAGGTGGACGTAAAGATGGCGGGGAGCGGGACTAACTGGATGGCTCATTGTAACAGCCACCACAGACTCGATGGGCTGATTGGCCTCTTTCTGTGCTGTACTATTTCTATGATTTCCATGCTATATCATGATTAAAGCACGGGCACACCTTGATACCCTGGCCAACATTTATCCATTAACACCATCAAAAATAGATTAATGGGTCATTTATCTCATTATGGTTTGTGAAACTTTATTATAACAGTGACAACATTTCAAAATTAATTAATTAGTTGTGAAGTGCTTTGGGACATTGTGAGGATGTGAAAAGCCCTATATAAATGCACGTTATTTTCTATGAACAGGGCACATTGAAAAAATACGAAGTTATTAGAAGCATGGCCACCTAGCAACAAAAGGCAAAATCCAAACTACAAGCACTTACATAAAGAGCATCATGAGAATTTTACACTTAACCTGAAAAACACCGATAGTGAAGCCAAAATATTTTTATTCTGTGCTCAGTTTATTTTATAGCACACTCCTGACTTGGCAACACACACATATGGGTGTATTATCACTCAGACAACCAAGTCTTACAAGCTCTACTAAGTAAACAATCCTTGAATGCTACTAACCAGATGCTGGAAGTTAAGTTACCAAAAACTGTGGTGTTTTCTCCACTATCAACTTTGAGACCAGCAACTGGCTACTGCTAAACACTGATGAAATAGAACACAGGACTTTTTAATTCAGCAGCCGTCACAAACATCTCGTGGGAAAAATAAGCGCAATGCCTTGTTAAGATGGAGGCTAGCTAACCATACTCGTGTTACAAAGCACAACCGTAGATACACAACACTAATCTAGAACGTGGCTAGAGTAGCAATAAGACGTCCAACAAGATTTTACACCCAGATAAGAATTCTTCATTGCACAGAACCTAAACAGCTGTAGAGAAAATGCCATCATGGTTGACGTCTACATCTAAAATGAGTGAAACTAAGAACTATAGTCTAAATGCATCAACAGCACTAAGTGATCCAATATGATAAGGTTGACAGATTTTGAGGTCGATCTTGTCAACTGTCCATTCCTTGGATTAGGGAATGATACATTACGAGTCAAGGAGAGGAGATTTGTTTTAAAAGGATGGGGAAAATAAAAAGAATGCACGGAAGGATTTTATTTATGCCTTTCACTCAAAGTGACCATAGTAGTATTATAATAATGCTCCTTTCATGTCAAGAAACTATAGTCTCAAACAAATTAATGCAGATGATGTAGCTTTTTACATTAAAGAACAAAAAGTGGGGCAACTGTTATGCAAGCAGTACAAATTCCAGCAGCCAGTGGGCTTTTGGAACTACAAATATAGCATGGTCACCCAGCAGTCGTAAGGCTTTCCAGTGGATTTGCCACTTTTCTGACAGCGCAAAGCTGCGATGGAAGTCTCTAAAGTTTTAGAATTTTTACCTGGTGTAGGAATGCTCATCTTTAGTATTGTGAATCTAGCTTCTATAAAGATCTAATTCCAAGGTAACCAATTGGGACTTTTGGGATTATTTGGTCATTTCTATTTTGCTCCTTTGAAACACCTCTGAAAATGTTTTTCATGCTTTATAGTTGAAATTCACTTTGTTAATGTCTTATTTTAAAAAGGTGGGAAATAACGTGGAATCCAAAACTTACCATTTTGCACACAATAATCTCTGTTCCTTCCCTACATTACAAAAATGACAACATTTCAGAAGTACCTATGAAGTATTCGGGGACATCCCTTGGCCATAAAAGACACTATATAAATGCAATTTCTTTCTTAAGTATGTTAAATATGAATCATATGAAAGAACAGAGTCTCAGGAACATTAACTTGTAAAACAAAGTGGCTGAGATTCAACAGCTTTACGGTTCCAACTTCATGTTGTGCCGTCAATTAATGGAACAAGGCGAGTGTCTACAATTTTTCAGTGACTTCCAATCTCAGACAACCAATCACCACTGTTTTGTAGCTTCTTGCGCTCATTAGAGAACAATGGCAGTGTGAAAATACAGATGATTATTACATTTTGGGGAAAAGTGAATGTAGAGGTGTATAGCTACGGCCAGCTGAAATCTTAGGCAAAAAACACTAACCAGTAATACAAGAACTGACATTTTGGGGGTTTGTGATAAGAATTGAGGAACTTCAGAACATGATGATGGAAAGTATGGGCTACATTTTAAAAGCCTGACACCGGAATAGGTGGCGGGTGGAAAAATTTGTGGCCCGCATGCATGGGGCCCACGTCGCGGAGCCACCGCAATTCCAAACGCGTCGGCTCATTAGCATGGCTGGGACGACTGCCCCCCCCCGCTGATGACATGGAGGGGGTGGGCAAGCCGTCCTCAGAAGGGCGTCCGGTGCCACTTTTAAAGGGCTTGCAGCCCTCAATGAACATTTAAATTTTAAAGGAACAGTGACTTTCAAGTTTTTAAAAAATGAATAAAATAAGCTTTCCATGCTCTTTCCCACCGCCCCCCCCCATTGGCATTCCACATCATTCCTGCCCCCCGAGCTGCTTCCCCTCCTGCACAGAAAAAAAAAAATCACCTTCTCCCCCCCAACAGGCGTCGCACCTCATTTGAAGGCTCGGCATTGCTGGCTGCCCAATTGAAGATCGATGCGGCAAATAAGGAGGTGACGGGACCTTCATTAAGTCAGGTATGTTAATTTATTTAAATATGGAAATTGTGGTCCCATTGCCAAGCAGAGGCCATCAATGAGGCCTCTCTGTCTCCGTTGAGATCGGGACGGGACATGCCAGCATCGGGGTCAGTGGCGGGTCTTATCCATTGCAATCTTCATGCCCCCACCCTCGCCACAGTTCCTAGCATCGGAGATCCTTTAAAATCCAACTCTACTAATTAGCAGCGAAACTAAATTGGCGAATGGGCTAACAGCATGCAGTATTGTGGGTGAAGTGTGCCAACAAAACGTAGTCAATAGCTGGCCAGTTAGATAAAAAGAAATGAATAAGGGGAAACTAATGAAATTGCATCTAAAAGTGATTCTTCCAGAACACACTCACCAACAAGCTGTGAAATTACTCAGGGAAATTGTTGCAAATTCTTCCCTCTTGCCACAAAAGTGGTCAAAATCAGTTGCAGAAAAACTATGTTTGGACAGCTGTAACGAGTTACAAGACGACTTTCCATCTCCCCTCCCCAATTTTGACTCAATTTATTCACTTTTGTGTTTTTGTATCCATTGGTCTCCTGTTTCCTTACAGTTTTCTTTGTTCCAATCTGTCTTCCTCCATATGTTTACGCATTCCAGAGTTAGGCTTTCTCTTCAATTTTTCCATTCCCATCTCACTTTTTCCTTCAGACCTATATAGTGACTATGACTTACTTGATCAGCAGTAACACCAGTATGTGAAGGGGCTCCATGCCATTACAAGAACCATTACAAATCAGGGCCCTATTAAGATTAGACCACAGAAGGAGGAGGCATCAATGCCAGGAATCCATCGTTTAACTTTAAGTTTTACTGTGTTGACACGATGCTAAATTCTAAAAACTGGCCAACATAATCAGGTTCAATGCTTTGACAACTGATTTAGAGTCCCGAATACTCAAATAGCCTCTTCACGATTACAACAGTCAAGTGTCTTTGGTTCCGGGCATTTACACAACGTAGTTCAGCAATTCTGTTGTTTATAGTTGGGCATAATCAAACTACAATCATTTAAAAATAAGTATCAGCAATACCAGCAATTAAAGGAGTTGATTTGCCACTCGAGTAATTCCTTTCATAACATTACTCACCATTTTCTGATTTAATTGTTATGGTTAGTCATTTTTAATTCTATCTAGGTCAGGGTACTCTACAATTTCTTGCAAAGTATGGAGAATAAAGTGTTTAACTGTGGGCACAGTCCTTTGTAAATTTTAAGTCCCGGTAAGACAAGTTCTCATTCAAGGAATAAAAGTGCTGTGGAGGGAGAGGAGAAAAAGGGCACATGGGACTCTAGGAAAGATGGCTAAAGGGTTGATAACAAGTGGGCCCAGATTTAAAGTGATTGGTAAAAGAACCAGAGGCGATGTGAGGAAAATATATTTTATATAACGAGTGGTTAGGATTTGGAATACACTGTCCAACAGCATAGTGGATACAGATTCAATTATGGACTTCAAAAGGGAACAGAATAAATACTTAAAGAAATTGTAGGGATACGAGGAATGAGCCAGGGAGTGAGACCAACTGAAATGCTCTTTGAAAGAACCAGCACAGACTTGATGGGCCAAATGGCCTCCCTTTGTGCTGTACTGTTTTATGATTCTATTAAGTTCTTTATTATATAATCTACCAATATTTCTCAATAGGGTAAACGACAGTATTTAGCTGATATGCTGAAATAAGAGAGCAAGGTGGCCTGACTAGATGGGCAGTTCATGGAGAAGTACACACAGCAATTCAACAGAATGCAGAGTTAGTGGACTGGAGTTTCCTCCATGAGTGCAACGAAGAAGTCGCACCCCAAAATGTGCTCAAATCTGCGCCTACTTTGCTGCTGCCAGGTTACATCTAAGTGCATTGTATGCATGCTGCACACGCGAGCGTGGGTTGCACAGCAGAGTCATGAGCCATGTCGACAGCAGGAGAGCCCTCGTTGCTCAGTAGCCGCTCTCTGCTTTACCATAGTGGCTCAAATGTAGCTGGCACAGTGGACTGCTGCAGAATGAAGGCATCATGTCTGCTGCCAGGATAAATGAGCATTTCCCTGGGTGATTCTCTGCATATGCTCACACACCAGCTGGATGTTGAGGGAGTGGAATGCCTTTTGTTTGCAGTGCATCTCAGTGTTGACATGTGATGCATAAAAGTTCATGACCATGGTCACCTTCACACCACTGGCAGTGCTGTCCTTGCCCTGCTCTAGAGGTTGCAGATTTCAGATAGGACACCCTTATTGAAGTGCAGACATCTGAAACATTGTTCACCAGTGAGGTTCATATAGAAGAATGACTTGAACGCCCTGGCCAGATATGTCCTCCTGCTGAGAGCCCTTCTCCCCTTCCTCCTCCGTCCTCTTCTTGCAGCTTGCCCTGCTCTGTATGCCTTCAGTTCATTCTTCCTGTCATACTATATACCAAGGGGAATGCCTGCTACTGCACCCATGTCTGGGACCAACTGGTTTGTGCAGAAACCTTGAAGTCAGGACCAAGCCCTTCAGCACGTGCCAGACCACTCCCTGTAGACTTTAGCAACACTAAACAACAGTACCAATCACCAAACACTTCTACAAATTCAACAACAGCCTATCAGCAACCAACTTAGCTGTCCATGATCCCTTTAAAAATAATGCTGGTGGGGGATCCTTCCTGCTGCTGAATGTGTGGTTAAGAGATGACTTTCGCTGGAGTGTTGAGCTCCAAAATATCAGCACTGGCCTCAAATCAGCATTACATACTAATTGATGTAATGATCAGCCGACTCTACATACTTCCAGCAGAGGTTCAATGTGCACGCTAACACCCGACCAATATTGCATCTAGCACGACTCACGTCAGAAGTGTGCATGCATGCTGCGGACTCCCTTTTGGACCTCTTACGGCACTCGAGCACCCAAAAAATAGGCGCAGAGAATGTGAATTTTGCATCGCATTTCTGTTTACTAAAGATGCTCAGTATAAGAAATCACATTTTCTAGCAAATTCTCAGTTCAGACAGTTATAATATATGCACACACAAACACCAGATATTTCTAAACATGATATTTAACAGTTATTCTTTTAAAATATTAGTCAATTCTTGTCATTTATGTTGCAGATAGTTTGTAAGCACATCATAGTATAGGTGCCAATATCTGCAAGGAGAGGTAACAACCTTGTAAATGTCTAACATCTTCCACACTGCATCCTGCATAAATGCATACAAGCTTTGCTGAGATACCGAATGTCAGGTTTTACACATTGTACTGTACACATTTCTGCCAAGCAGTGTAATTTAAAAAAAACAAACTCGTGTTTTCAGGATTAAACAGACTGTTATAACAATGGCATGAAGTTCACATTTAATATTTACCCAAGCAAAATAAAGACAGTTGCAGGCGTCAAGAGAATCTCATTGCACGCAATGAACTTGAACAGGCTCTGCTGGTGTGTTGTCATCTTGTCTAAAAAGGATCGCACCCATGGTATGGAATTAGGGCCAATAATCTACAAGAAGCAAAACAAAGAAAGGTTGCTGACTGTGTTGCTTTAAAATTATCAGCCATAAAAATCAAGCTAGTTTCTATTTGGCAGTAATACCATACTTCAGTGCCTTTTAGAAAGATGTGAAAAATTGTGAAGTGTCTTTCACACATTTCATAGTAATACACTTTAAATAGGAAATAAGGTAAATACAGTTGATGTCTTCCCAACACGTCTGCTGTTGTACAGGGTACAGTTCGAAACCTCTGGAGTACAGCAAATGTAGGCCATCAGGATCAGGCATCATTAACATTTTTCCTTTCTGTATACAATATTGGGTTTAACACTTTTACATAAACCTAAATCTCACACACACAAATGCACAGTTATGATGGCACTGCATGGAGCAAACGTCACATTACAATATTCAAAAGGTGAAAGGACAATGCTCAAAGGCTGAAATGAACCCCAAAGAACACCATTTCCTTCCAAACCGAGGAGACTCAGCTATTTTCAAACCAATTCCATAATGCAACAAATGTAGACCTTACAGAGAGAAACCCACTTTATTTCTGGAATTAGTTATGTGTTTATGTTGTCCTGCATAAAATATTTTCTTATATTTAGTCTTCACAATTTCACTTGAAAATTAATTCATTTTAATACAATGACCAATATGCTTTAAGTTAAGCTTTACCTGGGGAAGGAAAGTTCAATGGTTGATTAAATTTAAAAAATTCAGAATCAATGAGTGTGTTGCTAGAAGAATGATGCTTTTGGTACACGTGTTACACTTTAAGTTCCCAATCATCCTATTAAATTCAATATGGGAAGGCGGTAGTGTAGTGGTAATGACACTGAGCTAGTAATTTGGCAACATGGATTCAAATCCCACCATGGCAGCTGGTGGGAATTTAAAATCAATTAATTAATTAAAAATCTGGAATTGAAAGCTAGTCTGAACTGAAAGCATGGCTAGTGCCATGAAACGATCATCAATTGTCATAAAAACCCATTTGGTTCACTAATGCAGTCAGTTAATGCAGTTTCTTTCAGGGAAGGAAATCTGCCATCCTTACCTGGTCTGGCCTACGTGTGACTCCAGACCCACAGCAATGTGGTTGGACTCTTAACTGCCCTCTGAAATGGCCTAGCAAGCCACTCAGTTGTCAAGGGCAATTAGGGATGGGCAACAATGCTGGCCTTGCCAGTGACACCCACATCCCATGAAAGAATAAAAAGCACTTCTGACCCAGTTACCCCTTCATATTCCAGTTAACTAGATCATTTCTGTGGACAGGCCCAATTTGTAGTTTTCAACCAAGAAGCTCGAAGCATCTGAAAAGCCTTTGTGTGCAGTCATCCAGAAAAAAAAAGGACATACACAATTTTTCCAAGGACTCAAAGCTAAATAATGGTATTCTTTTAGCAAGGTTATAACTAATACAAAGCTATAAAGCAGAGTATGCCTATTCAACAGAACATTGCGCTAGCTTTAAAATGCAGCAACAACACATGCTTTGAATCAATGACTTAATTGTGCTACCTGCCTAATCATAGTTTGCATGTAGTTACCTTAAACCATATCATAAGTAATTAATTCATAATGTTCTTACTTCTAACATGGTTTTAAATGAAAAAAGCTAATTATAATTTGGAAACAATTATAAGCTTGACCTTCAAGAGATACAAGTCACTTTAACACTGATTAGATTTAACAGTAAAATAAAATCCTAAACCACTTCACTGACGAACTTCACCTCAAGTGCAGGATTTTTAAAAAAATGCAACTCATCAATATTTTTAGATAGCTGGAGAGGATATCCACCATTTTCTATGTGCCTCAAAACAATTTATAAGGGTTAACATAATTCAGCGGGCTGCAGCAAGTACCATATCTTATAAAATACATAAAACCATGAGATCATCTCCCTTGGCATTGCTCACAGTTCGTCTTTCGATTTATTATCTTATAACAAAAAAATAAATCAGAAATGATTTGAAAAATCACAGCAGCCATCTTCTCAACATCCAGTTCTAAAATTATCAAAAACCTTTTGCTAACAACATTTTCAATGATATAACCTTTTAAAGCCACTACTTAAAGCTTCCTTTGCTCAGATCTTACAACATCTATGTCACCATACAAAAAACCAGACAAGAAAACATTTTATTCGTTTGTGTTACAAATGCTCCAGGGGAGGGAGGGGAATGGGAAGTTGACCAAAGGCTGCCAGACACGTACAAGTCCAGTTGATTTTCAGGAGAAAAAACTGTCAGACACAAAAAAGGGCAAATCAACGACAAAATGAACAACAACAACTTATATCTATATAGCACCTTTAGCACGGTAAAATGTCCCAAAGTGCTCCAGAGTAGTGTGATATAGCTAAATTTGACACCAAGCCACATAAAGCAATATTAGGGCAGAGAAGCAAACACGTAGACAAAGAGGTAGGTTTTAAGGAGCATCTTAAAAGTAAGAAAGAGAGGCAGAGGGGTTTAGGGAGGAAATTACAGAGTTTATGGCTTAGGCAGCTGAAACCATGACCGCCAACGGTGGAACAATTAAAAATTGGGGATGCTCAAGAGGCCAGAATTAAGTGAACCCAGATATCTCATAGGGCTGGAGGAAATTACATATAGAGAGATGAGATCATGGAGGGACTTGAAAAGAATGAGAAAAAGGTAAAAAAAAAGAGGCATTGCTTAACCAGGAGCTAATGTCAGTCAGCAAGCACAGGGGTGATGGGTGAACAGGACTTGGTGCGACTAAGGATAAAGGCATCAGAGTTTTGGATGACCAAGTTTATGGAGGGTAGAATGTAATGTCAGGAGTGCATTGGAATAATCAGGTCTAGAGGTAACAAAAAGGTATGGATGAGGGTATCTGCAGAAGATGAGCTGAGGCTGAGGCAGGGGCAGAGTCAGGCAATGTTATGGAGGTGAAACAGGAGGTCCTAGTGATGGAACAGATATGTGACAATAGCTAGTAATATAGTCAGCTGAAAATATGAGGAAATAAAAAAAAAAGTGAAGTGCAATAAAAGGCTACTTTGTCTATTGACTTGTCCCTGTAGTATTTCAATTCAGGTCACTCCAGCATTTAACTACATCTTCAACTCCTTTAGTAACTTCAATTCCACAATTTACTTGCAGATAATAAGATCTAGCGTAATGTGGTGAGGACATCACATGGTTTATGCTCCATTTGGCGCACATATCCCTGAAAGGTCTGCCCATATACTGTGGCCCATTGTCAGAAATAATTTCTTCAGGTGCACCGAATAGATTGAACATACGAACATATGGCACTTAATGTGTCTACAATGACCATGCTTGAACTGTCTTTTACCTGTCTGACAATTGGAAAATTAGAGAAATAATACGCAAGATAAAGTCGTCGCCAATCACGGAAAATAGATTAGTGGCGATTTTGGATCAAGGGACTGACGGAATCCCATGAGGGTGCAGAGGTTCTTTACATTGTCGTGGCTGGTGGCTCTGGCATGCCTCGCACATCCTCACTAAACTTTTCGATGTCATCATTGATTCCTGGCCAAAAAAAGTGTCTTGTTCGCTCTATGCCCATATGGCCTTGGTGAAGTTGTGACAAGATGTTCTGTCGGAGCATTTTTGGGCACAATCACTTGTTTTCCTTTGAAGGGGACGTCTCTCGAGATACCGAGTTCATCTCTATAAAGCCAAAAGCACCTGAGGGTTTCGGGCACCTCTTTTACTGTATCAGGCCATCCTTCTATGATGACTCTCCACAGTGCCTTCAGTTGTAGGTCATTGGCTGTTTCCGATTGTAGTTGGTCACATTTGTACTTACCAAAATGCAATAGATTTTGAGCACATCTTCCACCTTGATGTCCATGCTGTCTACTTGCAGATCCAGTGGAACGTCTTCATTCTTGCTCGGGTTTGACAATCTGCTCAGCGTATCAGAGGTGACAATTTTGGTACCCTGTTTGTAGCAGACCTCGAAGTCGTACCCCTGTATGTTCACTAAGAGTCGCTGTAGGCGAGGTGGTGCACTTGCCAATGGTTTGTGCCAGATCATTTCCAGTGGTTTATGATCGGTTTCCACAGTGATCGCTTTACCAAACTACTAGGTGTGGAACCTTGTGATCCCAACACCAAAGTAAGTGTTTCAAGCTCTATGTTTGAGCAATTGTATTGTACCGAGAATAAACATTTGGATCTGAAAGCAACTGGTTTGCCATCCTCTAGGATGCATGCTCCTAGCCCTTTTTGGGAGGTGTCGACTTCTAGGATGGTCTTCCTTGGATCATAGTACTGCAGGGTACAGGTTTCTGCTGACAACGCTTGTTTGAGACTCTCAAACATATACGGATGGTCCTCCTGCCATAGATATGGTACGTCTTTCTTTAAGAGCTTGCTCAATGATGATGCGTTGTCAGAAAAATTTGGAATATATGGTGCTGAGAAGTTGAAAAATCCAAGACATCTCTGTAGATCTTCTTTGTATTCTGAAGTAGGCATATGCCTTACATCTTCGACTTTGCCTGGGTCAGGACTGATTCCGCAACCTGAATAGATGGAGCCAAAGAAATTGATCTGCCTTGCATCCACCTGTAACTTCTTGCTGTTAAAAACAAGCCCTTTGCAACTAGCGACTGCCATCAGTGAATGAAGATTTCAATCATGCTCTTCTTTGGTTTTCCTCATTACTGCAATATCGGCAATGCATATACATCCAGCCACGATTTCTATAATTCTGTCCATATGCTGCTGAAACAGATCTTGACTGACAGATAAACCGAAAGGTAGTCTCTGGAAGCAGTATCTTCCAAATGGTGTCCTGAAGGTGGTGACTTCCTGAGATTCCTTAGCTAGGTGTACCGACCAATATCCATGTTTAGCATCCAACTTGGAAAAGAATTTGGTTCCTGTGAACTTGGGATTCAATTCCTGTAGTATTGGAATCTTGTGGGGGCATCTCTTTAAGGAGAGGTTTAGACGCCTCCTACATAGACATACCCTGATTGTTCCATCCTTCTTTACCACGCACATAATTGAGCTGCACCAGTCTGCGTGATGATGCATACGAGGAATGATGCCATTGTGTTCCATGTCACGCAACTTGCGCTTAAGCTTTTCTCGTATGTGCATGCTGCGCTTTCTGGGACGGTCGACTGACAGAATTGCATCCTCTGAGGTGCAGTACGGCATCGCCTTTGAAATTTCTTATGGCTTTGAACCTGTCCAGGTACATTTGTTGTGGGTCATGGACTGACACAATGCGGGTACCCTTGGTCTCTTGTGCTGTAATGGGCGCTTTGGTGACCTCATGGATAGTCACAATGTGGTAGTCCTGCTGGTCCGCTTGTGTGTACCAGGTAAAATATTTGTGGTTTCCTTGCCGACTTACCATAGCTGCATTGCATTGTTAGTGTGCCACTGTAAGGGATGGGTAACCCATTGTGTGCAGTTAACTTTGCAGTTGACGATTGTATCATTGATATCCAATGACTCCAGTACGCATCCTTCAGGATTCGGACTGGTAGGATATTTGCATTAGCTGGTGTCAATCTTAATCCTGAGTGTGTGTTGGCCAACTTTCTTTGGGCACATGATGTTAATAGTAGCAAAAGTTTCCAGTTGTTTGACTTCATCAACACAATGTGTTAGGTTCACAATGTGAAATGCCTGCTCGTCTTCTGGCTGAGAATCGCTCCACTTTGAGCCTCATCTCGGGTCTATTTTGCTGCAGAATGTGTGCATCAGTTTGCGTTTATGCAGGACTCCAGCGCTCTTCTTGCTGCTGCTGCCCTGTTGCTGTGCCAGTCGTCTGTTTGTGTCCTATTGTGACTTCTGGCCGTGTCTTTGGAGCCAGATTTCTTTCATAGGCAGGCCCAGTGTCCTTGTGCACCGCACGGCTTACACAGATCTTGAAATGCAGTACAACTTTGCGGTGAGTAGGACAAACCACACAGCTTGCTTGCTCTTTTTGACCTGGTTATCGTGCCGATACTGTGAGCTGCACCGAGTGCTTGCAGATGCTGTTGTTCAGCTACAATAGCTTTGCATTTCCTGCCATCTTCTAGCAGCGCATCAATGCTCTGACCTGTCTTTCCCTCCCCACCACCCCCCAAGAGGTCTTTTTAAAATGCTTCAATAGGTGTTGAGACAATCACCAGTGCGATTATTCACTCCAACAGCTCAGTCTCTGAAAAATCACATTAGTCACCCTTACTACAGCATCTACTGACAAATTGATCTATTGATTCCTGTAGCTGTTGCCTGCAGGGCATCAATTGCAGGCAGTGAACTCTAAAATTCACACTTATCCGGAGCTAATCTTCTAGCACTTTCCATATCTTTACGGGATCTTTCTGATTCTCTTCAGAAAAGCTAGAGGCATTGATTCCGTGTAACCACTCATTTCCAACTGCTATCAGTATTTTAACAGCCTGCTTCTCTGGTTCTACAACCGCAAAGCATAACTGCATTCTTTGTTTGAAAAGTTTGAACTCATATCAATGGCCTTCCAGTTTATGCTGGAAAATTTGAAATCCATCTTTCTGCTGTTCTTTTGCTTTCTGCTCTATATTTAATTTTGTTCAGCTGTGTGTCTTCAACACTTATTATGATTTTTCTATTTGTGGTTTGAAACTGGTTTAAAAACTTGTTCTGTTCACTCTGCGCTGATCTCCCTTTAAGAAATTCTCTTTTATTTAGACTAGCCGCTTTGGTGGACAGTAACAAGTACTTGACAGTGTTCTCTGTTGATTTTGCTTCCAGCACTTCAGTTGTATGTTTACACAGCTGTTTGATAGGCAGTTCAAGGGTTTTCCCCTTTGTTTTTTTTGCTAGAGTGTATTTGTGTTCTTCATGCTTGACTGGTTTAAATGTTTTTTCAAGCTTTGGCTGCATCAATGGAGACTCTGATGTTCAGGGGTTTCCCGCGCTTTATTTTTGGATGCCTCCTGTAAAGGCATTGACCTCAAACAGCCTGAGGGGGGAAATTGGGTTATCCCCATTTTTTTCCTCTCCCACACAGCCTTTAAAAAAAATAAATCACTTTTTAAGCACTTCAAAGCTTTTCTTTAAACCAGGATTCCTCGATCGTCAGTACAAAGACTCAGCCGCTCAGAGGAACTGATTTGCAGCCTGTCGTTCAGTGCTCTGTCTCCCACAGCTGGAGGTATGTTTTTTTCTTCTTTCCACTGTTTGCGCCTTTATTTCTTTTGAACTCTCTCTTTTGGCTGCACAAAGTGTCACTTTCAAAGCTGTTTTACCCATAGTCTTCAAGCTTAGATCTGGTCTTTTCACCACTGTTGCCACCACGTCATGGGTTTCGTTGTGTTATCTTAAGCAACACAATGAGGTGCGTGGAATTCAGTTCGTTGAAGTTTATTAACTAAACTAGTATACATAATACAGAGCAAAACTATTTGGAGAACCTTTGTCTAGGGTGTTACAGTTGCAGAGTGGCTATGGCTTCTAGTCACATGACATCTTGGTATTTGGCTCATTAGCATACTGAGTTCTTAAAGGGACATCACTCTTAAGGCGATCATACAATATACATCTTCAACTCCTTTAGTAACTTGAGTTCTATTATATACTTGCAGATCACTTATAATGTTAATCACCCACTTTTGAATTTGTTTTAGTAAATTTAAGTTACTGTAAGCAGACGTAAAACTAAGTTCCCTTGTCCAACTTGTCTGACTAACATTAAAGCAATATTATATGTATATAACACTTCATATTTGGGGGAGGTGATGGTATAGTGGCAACGTCACTGGACTAGTAATTCAGAACCCAAGCTAATACTCTAGGGACATGGGTTCGAATCCCACCATGGCAGATGGTGAAATTTGAATTTAATAAAATAAATCTGGAATTAAAAGCTAACTTAACGGGGACCATGAAATCATTGTCGATTGTTGTAAAAACCCATCTGGTTCACTAATGTCCTTCAGGGAAGGAAATCTGCCGTGTTTACCTTTACCTGGTCTGGCTTACATGCAATTCCAGACCCATAGCAATACGGTTGACTCTTAAATGCCCTCTGAAATGGCCATTCAGTTCAAGGGCAATTAGGCATGGGCAATAAATGCTGGCCTAGCCAGCGATGCCCATATCCCACAAACGAATAATAAAAACTTCTACATTAAACTTTTGGTTAAACTCTAGAGCTTAACCTTTTCAGATCTTTACTCATAACTCATCTACTTTACACCTGGGATCATTTGTGTTGCAGTCTCCACTCTTTCTAATGCATTGTATATCCCTTCCTGTAGACTTGCATTTCAGTGCTCTGGCTATGGACTCCCAACATTTTTTTTTTTATTAATTGCTTTTCATGTTGTCTTGACACTAAAAACAACAAACCCACCATCATTTGTCAGTTTCCTTTCAAAGCCTCTCCTTTGCCAATTATATTCTCTGCATTGCATATCAATATTGTTTTCCTTTCTTGCAATAGACAATACTTTGTATTTGTCTACAGAAAATTTCACTGTTTGTCTGCCTACATACATGATAGGCCTCAATTGTGAACTGCATCCTCCACTCTTTTAGGATCTGAAAATTTTACAACCGTGGAAACTGATTTCTGCATTGGAACAAGGTCCTGACTTTCAGATTCAACTGGGATCTCACTGGAATGGTAGCATGGAATGTCCTGACACCCACCTCACACCCCAAGCCAGGCCACCAACCTCAGGTGTTGGGAAAATAAATCAATGCAACTTCAAATATGGGAACGTGCACTCGACTTTCACCATCACTTCCAGCAAATGATATAATTGAGCTGCGATTTGAGTCTTAAATAAGCCAACAGCTTTTAGTTGGAATCTTATCCAGGGCCTGAATTGTCACTAAAGTCAGTTGGAGAAGAGATCTTGATTTTTAGGATTTTAACCCCCCCCACCCAATTCTTTTCTGCCTGTTGAAGGCATAAAAAAAATCAAGGCCATTAGCTCCATTCTCTGGAACTCTGTCTGACTTATCTTTCTCTCTACACTCGAAAAATCTCTTAAAACTTACCTATTTTACCGTTTTGTGTAATTTTTCATCTCTCCCACTGATGTCCAACATGGAATTTCCCCAGTGTGAAGTGTCTTAGAACATTTTCTACATTAAAGACACAACACAAACTGGACTAACTCCTAGGTCAAAATGATAGCAGAGAACAGTTTCAAAATGGTTTTGTACAATTTGATTGATGATTCACAGCTGCCTAAAGGTTTTAGTGAATGAAATCACTTGGGTGGATTTCATTTAATCAGCATTATGTACTTAGCAGAGTGTCTAATTTCTTAGTCTTATACCACTGCAACATTTGATCCCATCACAATTTTTGTGCCTAAAGTATGACAACTAAACTGTGAATGGCCTTTGGGATATGTCACCCTATGAACATATGTTCCACAGAAGACATTATCCATAATACACACAGCAAGTGTTTTTTAAGCACCAAACACATCACTATATGTTTATACTCTATTGATCTGACATAGCACAATCAAGAAAAGCCAATATGTACTATATAAATGTATTTTCATAAAAGGTGGATTGAATGAACATATCTAAACACAGCATATTCAACATACAAACATACGAATTAGGAGCAGAAGGCGGCCATTTGGCCCCTCGTGACTGCTCCGCCATTCAAGATCAAGATCATCACACTCCCATCTATCCCCGAAAACCCTTCATTCCCTTGCCTAAAAGAATCCATCTACCTCGACCTTAAAAATATTCAATGACCCTGCCTCCACCACCTTTTGAGGCAGAGAGTTCCAAAGTCGCACAACCCGCTGAGAGAAAAATATTCTCATCTCTGTCCTAAAAGGGCAACCCCTAATTTTAAAACAGTGCCCCCTAGTTTTGCCCTCACCCACAATAGGAAACGTCCTTTCCACATCCACATTGTCAAGACCGTTCAGGATCGTAAACACTTCAATCAAGTCTCCCCTCACTCTTCTAAACTCCAGCGAAAACAATCCCAATCCATCCAACCTTTCCTCATAAGACAATCCGCTCATTCCAGGTATCAATCTAGTAAACCTCCTCTGAACCGTCTCCAACGCATTTATATCCTTCTTTAAATAAAGAGAGCAAAACTGCACACAGTATTTGAGATGTGGTCTCACCAATGCGCTGTATAACTGAAGCAATTTAGATTGTATTCTTGAAGATATCTTACCGTTTTCAATAATAATTTGTACAAGTTTGCTTAACGACAGACAAAAAAACAATTATAAATGCCAAAGAAATCAGAAGCTTGACAATCACATTTTTGCAAGTTAGACACCAGCATAACAAAAGGATTCCATCTTGCCAAAAAGGAACAAGTACTAGCAATATTCCCCACCACCATCTATTGAGGTGGTGGGCAATATCAGTGTTGGCCAATCACACACATTTCAGCTTTCCCTGTACTATGGTCTAGAAGTGCTCCTATAGCCAACTGATTGTTTAAAAACAGTCTTTAAGACAGTACTTTACAAGAAAAATAAACTTTTTTCAGTAAGACCAGAAATTGACAGCATCGCCTAATCAAATAGATCGCATGTTGAATTGAAGGCCATTGGCACCAATCAGATGTTCCCTTTATCCAGTTAGCTTCCCACAAAATTGAGGCAGAAATGTATTCTGATGAGTTGATGGTTTCTGAGAGTTACAGGTGTGTTGATTTATTTTACATTTTACATATATTTATGTAAAAGTATATAGATGTACAAGAATGCAACAAAGGCAGCTTAAAAAACCTTTCCTCAAAGAAGTTTTTTTTAAGCACGATTGTTATTTATCTTACATGAAAGCTTATTTTTTCATAACTAATTGCAGAAGATTTTGGAAATAAGGAGTTGGGTCCTGCTGTGAATACATTAAGTTGCTTTATTTGAACATTCCCACTATTGCTTTTGCAGAATTGCCAAAATTTAGAAATAAACATGAGTCGCATTGGAATGACTTGAAGAGTTAGAGAGAGATCACCATATTTAGTATGATAGACGTTATGGACAGTTTGTGCTTATTTATAATGCCTGGCTATGTTTCCTAACTTTGAAAAGCAGCTTTCAATTTTGCATATTCATGAAGCTCTGATTGTTGCCATACAGTAGTCATGGAATGTCCCCACACCATCCATAATAGAGCAGTCAACATCCAGCTAATGTATGGAGTGGCATTAATAATTAATAGATTGGACACTCTTGACTACAGGCAGTCAGGTTCACCAGAACGCACAAAAAATTTAGCCTTCATTTTCGCAAACTGAGTTTTTGCACATTTTTAAAAAATCAAAATCCATTGCACACTGCAATTACTGCTTCTGGTACAAGAAAATGTTGTTTCGACAGAGTCAAAAGATTAAACTACAGACATTACTGTTGGTGATAATAGGAGAAAAATGTTGAACAGATTCAAATGACTTTTCACGGTTTACTATTTTAACGGAGGGCATTAAATGATTTTACATAGCTTAACTTTCTATCAAAAGTGTGCACAGAGGACTGTCAAATGAGCATGTTAACTGTTCTTCAACTATTATTATCAATGTCAAATTCTTGCCTCCTTAAGGTTGATCAGCATCTAAAAGAGGAAAAATGGGCTAATGTTTGGATAGGGCTCTTCATTGGAACTTGGTTCTTCAGTTTTACTTCAAAGGTATTGAATCGTCTTAGTCCCTTCTCAAGATACATAAAAATAAATTGTTTATTTAAGATAATTAAATTGGTATACCCGCAATTCATGTAACTCCATACCTGCCTCTGGGGCAGCTGCTAAAGCTCTCATTATACCTGCAATGAATTTCACACATAGCAAACTTATTCTAAAGAAATTTAGAAACTTAGAGACAGGATAGATGTGACAGTGATCCACTTTTGATTTGCCCATGCAGAATACAGTGCTGTTTTGAGATTACTGTAGATGTCAATTTTAAATATTTTGGGTTGCAAATTAACATGCATAAGAGGTCAGATTTACTGGACTGTGATGTTATACTGAAATACTTACAACTACTTTTTTAACATTTAAAAGCATCCGATACTCTTCCAGAAGCAAACATTTTTGGCCTGAAAGGCAGAATTAACATAATGCAATAATGGTCGTATCTGTCGAATCTAACCCATGTCGAAAGAAAGGCTGGATACTTTGTCCCAAATTTTGGCAACAAGAGGTTTGATGTAAGGATCAATGATTCATTTGCTGGACAAAAATAAAACTGGCACAGATCCTGGGTCTTTTTCACAAGAGCAGGGTAAAAGACTGTGTGCGTGCTCAGCACAAATATTTCTACCAAACCTGTCAAGCTAGGTTACATCCTCAAAGGCAGGTGGGGAATGAGGAATATGTGATTAATATACAAAGAAAATTCACTTGTCTCAAAGATGCCAAAGAATTTACAATTTTGAATAAATTATTTTAAATTTTTAACTGTCAGCTCTAAAATTGTATCAGCTCTATGAGTTAGTGAAAAAGTTCCATGAATCGTGGTCAAGTTTGCCCATGAATCTATTATTTACTTCACGTGGAGAACTTTAAGGACAACAGCCTGTCATCTCAGGATAGGCAGCTGATGCAACATGAGGGGCACCTGCTAAAGCTCTCATTATATCTGGAACGAATTTCACTAATAGCAAACTTATTCTGAAGAAATTTAGAAACTCAGTAATCGTAATTTTCAGGCTGACTGGGTGGCGATGGAGAGAGCATGTTTTCATGGAAAACATGGAACGTCGTTTTACTTCTGCATATCTTTAGTACTTTTAAATGCTCCCGTGATCGATGGTGTTAAAAAAATACACCAGTACCAGATTTATTAAGGCAAACATGTCCTAGATTACATAATATACAAAGGGAAATGTATTATGAGCAAAAATGAAATTGCTTGCACCAAAAGGGCTGTCCATCCATAGGGCATTCCATTACTTTCAAAGATTAAAGCTATAAAATCCCCATTTTCTCTTACCAAGGGCAAGTAAATTTCAAGCTTGAGAAAGTAATAAAACTGGTCAGTATTTCCTGAAAGTGAAATTAACTCTGTCAAGATCTTATTTGAAGTGATTTATAGATAAGCTCGACAAAAATGTAACAGAAAAATGTTAATTTCCATTAAACCACAGAAAATATAGGGAATACAGTACTTGTAGCAGTCACTGCTGAAATGAGAAATAAGAAAGCAGTACGTCTATTTAATTGCTAGAAAGTATACCTTTACATGTCTGCATTGTACAAGTTATCCCTGCTTGCACCAATTGTCCTCGAGTGCATCAACAACCACACCACAAAACAGCAGTTAAATACTGAATGAACAGTGGAATATTTTAAAATGAACTATAGCATTTTTAATCTAATGTCCATCAAATAGGTCAGAATTGTGAACAGTGTGGCATGTGTACATTATCAATGCAGCAAAAAATATCACTATCAAAACAAACAGTAGGAAAGATGAACATAGGAACAGGAATAGGCCATTCAGCCATTTAATATAATCATGGCTGATTATTAACTTTCAATACTTTTTTTCCTCCCCCCATACTATGCTCATATCCCCTTATGTTATTGGTATTTAGAAATCTGTCAATCTCTGCTTTAAATATACTCAATGACTGAGCCTCCACAGCCCTCTGGGGTACAGAATTCCAAAGATTCACAACCCTCTGAGTAAAGAAATTTCTCCTCATCTCGGTCTTAAGTGACTTCCCGCTTATTTTGAAATTGTGTCCCCTGGTTTGGGAGTCTAGAACCAGGGGAAACATCTTAGCTGCATCTACCCTGTCTATCCCTTTAAGTATTTTGTAGGTTTCAGTGAGATTACCTCTCATTCTTTGAAACTCTAGAGAAAACAGGCCCAGTTTCCCCAATCTCCTCTCTTCATAGGACAGTCCCACCATCCCGGGAACAAGTCTGGTGAACCTTTGTTGCACTCCATCCATGGCAATAATATCCTTCCTAAGGTAAGGGGACCAAAACTGCACACAGTACTCCAGGTGCAGTCTAACCAAGGTTCTATACAATTGAAGCAAGACTCCACTACTCCTGTACTCAAAGAAACATCAAAGAAAATGTTGAAATCTTCAATGCTGCACTTGCACAGCATAAAGCACTATTTGCAGTAGCTGCCTGGTCATTATTATTTCCACGAATTAATATTTGAAGGAAGGTATTTTAATGGAAGCAGCTAAAAGCCTTTAATGCACAATTTTGACAAACAGTATTAAATGAAAGGAACGAATGCCAAGTATGAGGCTTCCTGCCAAATGCTGTTTAAATGGCTTGTTGTGCTGAAACAATATGAAGATTAAAAACGTCTCTTGAATGACAACACATCAGAAAATAAAATTAATGCAGTACTTTCATTAGCAGAATTGCACCTCCATGTGTTTTCTTCTATTATATCTGTAAACCACAGTGGTACAATGCCTCTTGTGTCACAACAGGCTTTTAGGCAAATCTCCAGCATCTCAGCACACCTCTGTGCAATTCAGCCCGATACTGCTACTCTCTTTAATGAAAACAAACTAGGCAATAAACCACTTGTTCCCTAAAGCTAGGGCCCTCTTGGAACAAACAAAATTTGACAAAAGAAAATATTCTTTCATCTAAATGTTTTTTGAATCAATTACGTCCCAGAGATAAAAAGATATCTTTTTACAAATAGGTTTCTGATTTACTCAACAACTAAACAAATAACAAAAGGCAGAAAATTTTCCATACTACTTTATTACAATTTATTGAAAGCCTTTTTACCTCAATGCATATTATGATTAAATCATTTGTCAGCACATCAAAGGATATTTCATTTCTGTGAATTAAGCTTTCCAACTAAACATTTTTTCCACTAACTATCCTATTTAAACGGTATAATAATTTATGAGTTTGCATTTTCTGATTAACCATGAAGACATCTACAATTTTAACTTGGTGCATTGCTCATGCCTCTGCAATTGTATTGGTGCATAAGAGATTAAAAAAAAACTTTGCTGTATTCAACTGGCACATTGAAGCACATTGTTACCAGATGTTCACTGCATGTTCAAAATATGAAGTTGAATGATCTTTATTAATTTGCTAGCTCTCTGTGGCTTGGTTACTTTGAATTCTATCTCAAGGGCAACACAGCAGGACTAACTGAAGCAATGTTAGAAAAAAAAAATCAAAATCCTTCATTTGCTTACTTTTGCACAGAAAAGGTCCTAAATTGGAATTTTTTAGTGGATGAGAAAGTATCTAAAAACAAATAAAAGAGGGGAAGGGAAGAACAAATTTACAAACTTCCAATGATTAAAGTTCTACTCTTACATTGCAGTATGATTGAATAGTAAATGGAACATGCATAATGAAAATATTCTTTAAAAAAACACATCCGTCACTATGCTATAAGTGTATATTTATTTTAAATGGCACCATCTCTTTTTAACATCAAATGCCATGTCGAAATTTCACAAATCAGGATCAGAATGTTCAGTAAAGGCAAGTATGCTAAATCTTTAAATGGCAATTATTTCAGAATCAATCTGTGGAGTCATGCTACATGTTTTGCTTTAGGTAAAAGGAGAGCACAACATAACACAAACATGGAATAAAAACGTAACCTTCCTATTCTTAAGAGTAGTTATCCCAGGTGCTGGCTATATACTGTAGCCACATTATTTTGTCACTGCCCGAATAATCCAGCTAGATTGATTTCATTCAGCCAAACAGTGAGAATATTTTATATATTCTTTAATTTAATAGTCAAATGGAAATGCACCTAGGTTCCAATATTTTTGAAAGCTTATAATGAAATAAATGCAATTATAACAAAGCACAATATATCTTAGCTACTTTCTCCATAAACTTATGATAGCATTTAAATCTGCACATAATTAAAACAAAGAACCCTAGCATCTGCTGCAGAATTTAATTTTTAATTAGCATTCGAAAGTAAGTTTCCATTTAAGCACTTCAGATGAAATATGGTCACCTCTCGGATAACATTTTGAAATACAACTCATTACTTAGAGGTCTGTGTCTGGTAATAGGGGATTCAGTTGAAATTTTGTAATTGTTAATTGAAATGTTACCAACTGTTTGCCACATCCAAATCCCCAAAATTTGGGTCAGTAGAAACAAATCTTGTCAAATTCAAAAGCCTTCAGATAATCTGTAGCACAAATTCAGTAAGCAGCAGCCATGACATAAGAGCACTGAACACTGTCGCTACCTAGTGGAATTTCAGTACATTTCAATAGTACAAAGTGAAGAAATGGGAAAATTCTCTGAATTCCCACAAGAGGGAACTACAATCTTAATAAAATTACAGCACTGCTACCATAAAGTACAATAAAGCTGATTACTAAAAGCTTTCGATATATTCTTAAAACTTGGAATAAGTGTAACTGTGATGAAAGCAAATGCCCAGTTCTTAAATTTGTGCCGGCAAACAGCCAGTAATTAGGAAAGCTAATAGAATGTTATCGTTTATTGCGAGGGGCATTGAATACAAAAGTAGGAGGTTATGCTTCAGTTATACAGGGCCTTGCTAAGAACACATCCGGAGTACTGTGTACAGTATTGGTCTCCTTATTTAAGGAAGGCTGTAAATGCCTAGGAAGCAGTTCGGAGAAGATTTACTAGACTAATACCGAGAATGGGCAGGTTGTCTTATGAGGAAAGGTTGGACAGGCTAGGTTTGTATCTGCTGGAGTTTAGAAGAGTAAGAGGCAACTTGATTGAAACATAAGATCCTGAGGGGTCTTGGCAGGGTGGATGTGGAAAGGATGTTTCCCCTTGTGGGAGAATTTAGAACTAGGGGTCACTATTTAAAAATAAGGGGTCGCCCATTTAAAGACAGAGATAAGGAGAACTTTTTTCTCTAAGGGTCGTGAGTCTTTGGAGCTCTCTTCCTCAAAAGGCAGTGGAAGCAGAGTCTTTAAATATTTTTAAGGCAGAGGTAGATAGATTCTTGATAAGCAAGAGGGTGAAAAGTTATCGGGGGTAGGTGGGAACGTGGAGTCGAGGTTACAATCAGATCAGCTATGATCTTTTTGAATGACGGAGCAGGCCTGAGGGGCCAAGTGGCCTACTCCTGCTCCTAATTCATGTGTTCATATGTAAGTGAAACAAGCGAACTTTAAGAGCAAAATACTGATAGAAACTCAATGGAAGTAATATACTAGGGGAAAAGCACTGATAACCGAAAAGAACGAAAGACATACAAACAAGTTTGACTATAAAAGACCAGCTGGTCCATTGAGTCTACCCCATCTACCCCATGATGTCCAATGTTCCCCATCCACTACAAGTCATGTAATTCCCCTCGGAGAGATAAAACACATTAAAAGAAATTAGACTAATTCAAAGGAAAAAGGAGGGAGTCCTGGAAAATTCTGTCCTAACCCTGAAGGCAATCAGAATTAAGTATTGTTATTTCCATTCAAAATTACTGAGAAAAGAAGTTTGAATTCAGTTTGGAACTGCATTGGTACACATTATTAAAACATTTCATCAGATATTTAACATGTTAGTCTTTGTCGAAGATGAAAACAAGTCCCTTCACAATGTATTTTTACACAAACTGTAACTTACACTTTAAGTGTATAACAGTAATTCCAATTAGGAATATAACCTATTTTATGTCAATAGATAATGAACAGAAATGTCAATTTTGTCTTGGTTGTAAGTGCATTCAAACTGGCTCATTTTTAGTTAGTCAATTTCTTTTCTCACTCTCTAATTACAGATTTTCCTTTAAGTATTAAAAATATTTAATCTTCCTTTCATAAAAAAAAAATTCCTGTTCTCCTTTTATGGGCCTCTTGCCAGCAAATTCTGTTCCAGTTTGCCTCCTCAGTTACTGACACTGACATTCTGTGATCAGTCAACAGGATGCAGAATTCAAGCGTGGCAAAAATGAAGATCATTTTTTGTTGCCCAGAAACAGAAGCTTCAAAGTGAAACAAAACAGCTAAGAATCCAGAAAATTAATCTAACCGAGGCAAGTGAATTTGGTGACTAGTTAGCAGAGAGGTTGCAATTCACTGTCCTGATACGAATATTGAATGCTCATTACTTCAGTTATGAAGTCTTTCCCCAATTATTAAATTTAAAGTAAAATTACAACAAATATTTGCAATAAAATTAAGACCAGCAAGAATTCAAACAGAAATTTAGCACCAGTGATCCCAATTTTCATACAAACTTTGAAAAAAAAAGTGAGAAACCAACCAATCTAAAGTACTCTATTTTGAAATTACTTTTCCAAGTAATGTGGTTCAGTGGTTGTTCACAATCTACAGAAACTCTCATCACAAACAGTAAATGTGGTTTTTTTAAGCCTAGCGGGTTTGGCAGGCATTATTGATCACATTAAAAGCAGTTTCATTAGCATTCACCAGGAATGTTCAGGTTGATTCAAAGATCCTGCAAGTCAAGATACAAAATCAAAATGGTAATGTTTCCCAGCAATTTTTTCCACATCATACGTGTACTAGTGAAATCTGATTTAAAAAATCATCACTGTGGGTTAAAGCAGCTTTCGCTCATTTGCTTCACTTAAAGATTAGGGGAGATGATCAGTCCATACTGAAGTCTGGTCCTTCATGCTCCACTTATTATGCTTGCAATAAAAAAAAATGTATTTCTTCTCACAACTTGGCAAACTACTCTCACCCCCAGGCTGTAGACCTACCTACAGCTTACATGACATAAGTCACCAAAACAATAAACTAAGGTTGTACTCATAATTCTTTCATACAAGTAACATCTTGAAATAACGCTATTCAGTGATACATGGATGCTTATAGTGCTGGTCAACAAATTTTAAGGGGTGTTACCCACTTAAGCAACAGATTTTCATATGAATGTAATTATTAATATTTGCATATTTGCCATTGTAGGTTTAACATTAGGCTCCTGAATGGCAAATCATTAAGTCAGAGCCATGCATCCAATTTATACAATAATTTTGCTGTGTAGGAATTCTGCATGGGTAGAATTTCTTTTTTGGAAAAAAATTATATACCCACAGATTTAAACATGTGAATTTGTAGCTAACACTCTGGCATGGTTGCCTGAAGTTACATTCTCAAATTAGGAGAACACTGTTGCAATTGATAGTAGTTAAGGCAGTGATGTCAAGCGTGGGATGTCCTTGGAATAAATGCCAGCACGTATACTATTCCTAGCATATAAAAATAATATTCAGAAACACAAGGCATATTGGTCAGATTAAGGCAGATGAAGCAAAATGGGAATGGCAGAGAACCTGTACAATGTATGCAGAACTATGGGAAATTAAATTCAATACAGGCAAGTGCTACATATCAAGAAAACAATGTTGATGGCCTTACTTTAAAAAAAAAATCTAGTTCACACCATTTATTAAGAAAGTCTGAAGGAATTCTGAAAGTGACTGACGCAACACTCAGTAAATTCAGTCAATATGAAGCAAAACATCAACATGCAAAAGAATGCTATGCTGTATTGTCAAATCTCCAGAGCGAAGTCAGTGGTCATATGTTGAAACTGTATATTGTTCCCACCAGGCTGCTTCACAAGTACTGTAGCTAGCTCAGGTCATCAAGGCACAAGGGAAACACTCAAGCATCAGAAATAGTGAATAAAAGGGTCACAATGCTGATCCCTATCAAAAAATTGAGTTATAAAATAACAAGAAAAATCCAATCCCTCTAGCCTTGAAAGGATGCAAATGAGAAGCAACCTTATTGAGGTACATAAAATATGTGGGGATACGAAAGGTTAATCAAGGACACTATTTCAAGGCAAGTCATGGCGACCGGGCATTGGTACAAATGAAAAAAGGCAAGTTTGGGTTCATTTCTTCACAAAAGTGACAGATATCCGAAATAGTGTTTCTGGTAGGATAGCAAAGTCAAAATCTTGAACTTTACAAAAGATGCAATGATGGGAGGTGAAACTGTAGGTTTCTACAAAAAGTTGAGGTAGCTGCATCAAAATGCATCCTTCATTTATGATTTTTTTTGCCTGCAAAGGCTTCTCGCTGCCCAAGTAGCACTGACGGGAACTGAGACCATTAGATTGAGGTCTAAGCAGTCAAAAGATTCCAATATTAATGTACATGCAAGGAAAAAAAAGTATTGAGTGGAGGGCAAGACACAGAGATGGAAAATGGTAGGAATTGGAGCACAGAGGGAAATGAACATGGATGGTGTTGTGACAGGGATAATTAACACACAGAACTGTGAAAAAAGGAATAAGATTATGATGCAGCTGATTTAGAAACAACTGGTATGAACCAGTAAGCCAATAAAACACTAACCGCATCAAAACAATAGAAAATTCAAGCCAAGGGATGAAAAGAATCCAGATAGAGAAATGATCCCCTAACTTGCGAGAACCACAAGTGGCATAAAAGTAGGGTGTACAAATCACAAACAAAAACTACTGCAAAGTAATCTAGGCTTCCCCTCAGTAAAAATGTACTCAGTATTACACTTCAACCAAAAAGCAATATCCTCAATACGGTCATGAGGCTATTGTGAATATTTCTTTCGTGCTGTGAATTTACTAAGGGATCATCTAAGCTCTACATGAATTAGTTAAGAAATTGTATTTGTATAGTGTTTCCTAGAAATGTTTGCAAAATACTTTGAAGCAAAGTGAGTTACATTACGAAGCAAGTTTACGTTGTACTGTATGTGAACACAATAGCCATTTTGCATAAAGCAAGGTCCTTCAGAAAGCATGAACTCAATGATCATATAATGTATCTTTGGTGATGCTGGTTGAAGGAAGAATGTTGGCCAGCTTGCTTCTTCAACATCTACCCAAACCCTACTAGAAAAGGTTCGTGTAACATCTTAATCAAAGGCCGGAACTTTACCCTCATTGGACAGGAGCCATCCACCAAATGAAAAGCCGGTAGCGATCCCGCCTCCGCCTGGCCATCCAAACTGCATTTTACAGTCCCCAAGCCCTTAATTGGTCTAAGGTGGGACTTCCAACTCACTGACACAGGAAGTCATACCTAATGGAACTGCCAGTGCCACCCGGAATGGTGGCCACTGCTGGGACTGCAACAAAGCTTCATGAAGAGGAGGAAGGATGGCCCCAGGAAAAGGTAAGTTTTTGGGGCCTCTCCGGGGGCAATCGGTCGGGCCCTGGCGAGGAAAGCGTGGTCGATTGTCTTGAGGGGGGGGGTGGAACAAGGGGGCCGGCCCTCCATCAAGCAGAGGGTGCCTGATCAGGAGCGCCCCTCCCACAGGCCGGCGGAAAGCAGTTAACTGTCCACTTCAGGGCCTTGATTGGCATGAGGCGGGCAGGCCGTTTCTCGACGATGCCGCCGCCCTGCGTAAAATGGCGGCAGAGGCGGGAGCGGGTAGGGAAGGGCCGCCCCAAGCCCCCATTCCATTTTACCCCCCTCCCGCCCCGCCACCATCCCATTCTTTGGCGGGGGGGGGGGGGGGGGGGCGTAAAATTCCAGGCCAAAGGACGGCACCTCTGACCATGCAGAGGTCTCTCAGTATTGCTCTTGAATGTTAACCCAGATAAATTTTAATCTTGTTGCAAGACCCTTGCCACCCACAAAGTCAAAAAAGGTTAAACAGTCACTTCATAAATCCTACCCAGCAAGGAAATGTTCAAAGTAATGCATTTGAGATCCATTGTCTATATTTTGATATTTAGTTTATTCAAAATGACTATTTTTAAATTTGGGTTTCGAAAAAACTGTTGTCGTTATTGCAGATGTTATGAACACCTACATTGAATGCTGCATTGCAAATTTAACATTTAATCAGTGAAATTTCATACAAGAAATCACGTTGCTATATTAAAAAGTTGAAAGGCTTTGAAATTTTATTTTCCAAACCTGCACATTAGAATTTGCTAACGAATAAATCAATTTCTACTGAAGGACAAACCTGGGTGAGTTATTAAATCATACATCAAGTCTAAAGTTGTCACTTCCCAGCAACTGCACTGACAAGCCATATACATTTGTTAAGCATCTGAACAAAAGAGATATACTGCCATTTTATTTATTTGGTGGAGTACAGATGTAGGACTGTAATTTATCAAGATGACAACTAAATCTATCTTGTCGTACCTATATGTATAATAAGAGTGTGCTGAGATCAACAAGTCTTTTCTTCAAAATTACTGATCTGTAAATTGTCCTTGAATGTTGTGGCAAATAAAAATCACCTTCTGCTGTCAATCTGAAACAGACAGACATGACAAACATTTATTTGCCTACAGAGAAAGGGTGGCAATGTGTGGCCTTTTTAAAATTATCCATAGTAGTTGTCCTTTGTGGCAGGACTAATGGACAATAGTTAAAGAGTAAATAGGATTTTTTTTGAAGATTTCGGATGAGCACGACATGTTTCCAGAAATATCACGGGCACACCTTTCTCAGCTCAAATACTTTATTAATTTACAGTTAGAGAGCACCTGGAGTACTGTGAACAGTTCTGGGCACTACACCTTATAGAGGATACACTGGCCTCAGAGCGAATGCAAAGCAGATTTACTAGTATGATACCTGGACTCCAAGAGTTAAATTTGGAGGAGAGATTATGCACACTAGGGTTATATACCCTGCAAATTAAAAAGTTATATGGTGATTGGATTTTTTTTTTTTTGAGATAAGAAGGGGTACAGATAGGGTAGATAAGGATAAACTATTTCTGCTGGTTAGGGAGTCCAGTTCTAGGGAGCACAGTTTAAACATTACAGCTATGTCTTTCAAGAATAAAATTAAGAATTACTTCTACACACAAAGGGTGGTAGAAGTTTTGAACTCTCTCCCGCGAAAGGCAATTGATGCTAAATCCATTGTTAATCTTAAATCTGAGATTGATAGATTTTTGTTAACCAAGGGTATTAAAGGATATGGGGAAAAGGAGAGTATATCGAGTTAGGCCACAGATCAGCCACGATCTCAGTGAATGATGGAACAAGCCTTTCCTATGCTCACTGAAGCAATATAGCCATTGCCTGGCATAAATTCTCAACCACTTGAATAGAAAACCAAGATCTCAATAAGGGGCAAAAAGTTCAAAACTTAAGGTAATGCAGGCATAACTAAAACTCAGCAAGGATCAAACGCAACTTATTCTTGTTTACTTTGCACCAACTTATCCACCCAATCCTTAAAATTCACAACCTTTTTTTCCTGATGAACTAATTCTTGTTAGCCATATCTTTGTTTGTATCTTTGGATCTCCTGTGATATTACTCACAGGTACTCCAGAACATGGTTGTGATGCTCAACAGTAAGGATAGAGCTGCGCTTAACCTGGCATATTCCTTTAAGAACACTGATGAAGCAATCTTGTGGGTAATTTGTCCTAAACAAAGAAAAACGGTATGTGTAACTTTTTTGCAAAATTGAGAGGTTGATTTGAGGGCAATTTTAACTGCTTATAAATCTCTAGCTCCTGATCTTGGGAACAGGCCAACCTCTTGGTCAGAAAAAACAACAGACCGGCTTTATTTTTGTGAACACACCAGTTTGAGGTTTTACACAATAGAGCTGTGACCTGAATTGGGTTTATTTGTTTTAAGCAGAAATTTCCAAATGACAAAGTTTGCAAAATAACATGTGACTGATTACTGAAGTTTGAAAAAATGTTTGTTATTTTCATAAAAATGGCAGCTATATTTAATTTAGTCATTTCTCACAGTTGATTTAATTAATCCATTTGGACCGACATGAAAGTTAAGTGAAAAAAAATCCTATTTCAAATAATGAGGTACAAATAAAGCTCTTAGTTTTCCAAGACACAAAGATATAATACGATATCTATGTATGGTATAATCACTTTAAGAATAAGAGTTAACTCTGATATCAATGCAGCAGGTGCAACAATAGCTATGAAAGTTTAGGTCAGAAAAACTGAAAAACTTAAAATTCCTGAGGGGGAAAACAGAAGGCTTTTGTTAAGACTTTAATTCTAGACTTACCAGCATGAAGACAAGTCGCTTGAAGGCGTGCTCCAACCTGGAAGAAGGGGTGCGTATAACCATATGTTGACGGTTGGGGTAGGAGTCAGATCAAGAATGGGGTTGGGAAATCGAGGATAATAGGCCCTAATGTACTTCTGCAGGACTTGAAGTAGTAAACTTGAGGAGGCCTAACCATTACTATCAAGGAGTTACAACTGGGAAAAAAAGACTATTTTAATATATGTATATATGGACAGGAACATTGTACAATGGAAAATCCAATCTACTATTCTTTTCCTCAAGTGTACATTTATGTTTCCAAGACTACAAAATCTAATCTTTGTTAAAGAAACACTAAATACACAGTGACCAACTAAGAGGCTGTAGACATTCTGGATTTTGTGTTCTGAGAGAAGTCCTTTACTTATTTGCATTTTTTGACTCTGCACTACTCTGGAGGAGATTCAGGATATTTCTACAGAACTTCTAATGCTGTACTTTCGCCTCAGAAAACTGCAAAGTTTTCTCTTGGCATCAGAGCTTTAAACCAAGGTCCACTATTGCAACAGCAAGAATGTAGCTGCAATGAATCTAGAAACATGGCTGCTCACATGATATATGCCTGAATCAAGCATTGATCTGGCCATAAAGAAACTCAGTTAGTGTGATACGGGTAATAAAGAGGACTACAAAATAGATGCAGGCTGGTTCAATTACACCTTCCATTCCCCCATCTTAAAAGAATTTTTCTTCCTGTTTAGGTCTTCATACAGTAGCATAATGTTACAGAAGTAATAATCCAGTGGCCTGAAATCCAGAGAACAATAAATTCTATTCTGACCATGGCAATTTGAGTATTTGAAATGTTAAAAGAATTTTAAAATTCTAGAAATACAAAGTGGTGACCACAAAGTTGTCAGATTGTTTTAAAAACCCAACTCGCTCCCCAATACCCTTTTGGAAGTGTCGGTGCGATGACATAGCCTTGCTTGACCCCAGTTTGCACTCGGATTGTGTCAGTGGCAGATCGCCGGCAAGGATTACAGCTTGCAGGTCGTCGTGCAGTAGGTGGAGGATGGTGACGAATTTCTCCGGGCAGCCAAATTTGAGGAGGATGCTCCATAATCCCTCCTGGTCGATAAGAGTTGAAGGCCTTTGTGAGATCAACAATGGCCATGTATAAAGGTTGCTGCTGTTCCCTACATTTTTCTTGGAGTTATCTTGCTGTGAAGATCATATCCACTGTGCCTCTTGATGGACGGAATCTACATTGTGATTCCGGTAGGAGCTCTTCAGCCATGGGGAGCAGGTGGTTGAGAAGGACTCTTGCAATGACCTTCCCTGCGGCAGACAGCAGGGATACCCATCTGTAGTTACCGCAGTTGGTCTTGTTGTCTTTTTTGAATTACAGCGTCCGAGAACCCCTGGCAGGCTCTCCTCCTTCCAGATGAGGGGGAGAAGACCATGTATTTGTATAAAGAGCGCCTCTCTGCTGTATTTTAGAATTTTACCAGGAATTCTGTCTAAACTGGTGGCCTTATTGTTTTTTAGCTGTCGGATGGACTTTTTGATCTGATGTCGGGCTGGGGTCGCGGTAGGTAGCATGCTGTGGAATGTGGTCAAGGGCACCCGTATCAAGGACTGAGTCATGATTGAGGAGATCTTCAAAGTGCTCCTTCCAACGAGCGCTGACTGCCTCTCTGTCTTTGATCCACGCCACTCCATTCTTTGCTCTCAGTGGGGTGGGTCCTTGGGCTGTAAATGGTCTTGCCTTCACTGAAGAATCCACACATGTGGTGGCTGTCAGCGAGTTGCTCTACTTCCTGTGCTCTTTCAGCCACAGCCGTTCTTTAGGTCTCAGGTTCTTTTGTTGAACTTCGGCCTTCAATTGTCTGTACATCTGCTTTTAATCTCTCGAATTTTGGTGATGCTTCCAGTTCAGGAACGCCTTGCACTTGTGATTTAGTAGCTCCGGGATCTCCTGGTTGTTCTCATCAAACCAGTCTTGATGTTTCCTGGCTCACCCTAACACAAAAACAGCACGCCAGTCATCAGCATGTATACTCCAACTCTAGAAGTAACAGATGACGCCAAAGACGAATTCTACTCCAGCCTTGATCACGTGCTGTCCTGTGTTCCCGTGGAAGACAAGCTGATCCTCCTCAGACTTCAATGCCAGAGTTGGGAGGGACACAATCCTTTGGAAAGGTGTGATTGGCAAGGAAGGTGTTGGAAGGGCTAACACCTTCTTCTGACAAAATGCCTTGAACATGGGCTGATCATAATAAACACACTATTTCATCAGAGAGACAAATACAAGACTACATGGCAGCACCCTCGCTCCAGGCATTGGCATTTGCTTGACTATATCATCGTGCAAGCGAAGGACCGCAAGGATGTTTGCATCACTCGAGCCATGATAGGTGCCGATGACTGCTGGACCAACCACTGCCTAATCCGAACTAGTATCTCCATAAACCCAGTCCAAAAACGGCAGCGGCAGCAAAAGAACTGCTGCAGGAAAATCAATGTCAATAGCATCAAGGTCTCTGCGAAGGCAGACCTACTCAGGCATCGTCTTACAAGCAACTTGGCGACACTCAATGAACACGAACCACAGCATGTCCATAATGCCTGGTCTGCCCTCAAAGCTACCATAATCAGCACTTGTGAAGATACTCTTGGTTTCGTGACCAGGAACCATAGGTATAAATGTACAACATATTATCTTCATATAATATGGAAACAAAATAGTCATTTACAATATATTTAAATTTTATATTTAACCATACAAAGTTTTGCGCATTCAGCAATGTACAGTTATAAGAAAATGCATGAGAAAATAAAACTTACATCTAAGATTTTCCTGGTGTAAGCAGTTGCATGAAGCAGAGAAAATACTGCCACTGGTACCAAGCATACTGTGTAAATCTGGATAAGGAAAAGTTTTAGAAACACGAGTCAAAGAAATCAGTAAAATGTCCATGTCATTAGACCTCGAGAATATTTCAATTGAGTTCATTCGCTTGAGAGCCAACTGTCCTGGGAGAAAGAATACTTTGTGACTTTTAATTTGTTGGTCTATATTCATGAAGTTACCAAATTGGTGCCAATTATGCTTGCTTGAGCTGAGAGCAGTTGTTAGTTATTAATTGACATTCACAAGGATGGAGTTGACACTAAGCAAAATTTCCTAGATGCCTTACTCAACCTCAAACCTACTGGAAAGCTCAAAATGTTAAAGAATTGCATTCCAATCTCATTGACTGACACACACAGACACAGACACGCCACAACTCACTTTGTTTGCAGATGGGTGTCTTTTGTAAACTCAGGAAAACTAATTTGTGTAGTTTATAACCACTAACCATTCGTCACCATCAGAAGCGTTTGTTATTTTATTAGAACACGAACCCTTATTATAGCCGCGTTGTATTGGAGACAAAGAAACTATTTCTTTGCTTTGTCCCCAATTTTCTCCCTTCTTCCACTGTTGCCAATTCTTCCTGAGTTATGGTTTCAGAGAATCGGGCAGTCTTCCAGTACATAGGAACAGGAAGGCTATTTAGCCACTCGAGCCTGTTCTGCCCTTCAACGCGAC
Organism: Heterodontus francisci; assembly: GCF_036365525.1. Lineage (NCBI taxonomy): Eukaryota > Metazoa > Chordata > Chondrichthyes > Heterodontiformes > Heterodontidae > Heterodontus > Heterodontus francisci. The sequence continues at coordinate 65,783,807 of NC_090385.1, forward strand.
GTGTGACCAGTTAGGAGTGAAGTTAGGAAACACTTCTACGCACAAAGGGTGGTAGAAGGTTGGAACTCCCCCATAAACTGCAGTTGATGCCAGGTCAGTTGTTAATTTTAAACCTGAAATGGATAGGAGTTTTGTTAACTAAGGGTGTCAAATGATATATGGCAAAGGCAGATACATGGAGTTAGGTCACAGATAGCCATGATCTCATTGAAAGGTGGAACAGGCTCGGTCAGATAAATGGCCCACTCCTGTTCCTATGTAGTGAAACCCTGCCAGGGCCTGTGAAACTATAACTCAGTAAGAAATGGCAGCAATGGAAGGAGGCAGAAAATTGAAGACACGGAAAGCTTTTAGAAAAGATAATCCGGGACAAAATTAAGTCACTTGGACAAGTGTGCATAAATTAAGGAAAGCCAGCACGGATTTGTTAAATGCAAATCATGTTGAACAAACTTGATTGAGTTTTTTGATGACATAACAGAAAGTGTTGATAGGGTAAAGGGGTTGATGTAGTATACACTGACTTCCAAAGGGCATTTGATAAAGTGCCAGATAACAGGCTTAGCAGAAAAGTTGAAGGCTATGGAAAAAAAAAGGACACTGGCAGCATGGATATGAAGTTGGCTGAGTGAGAGGAAACAGTAGTGGTGAATGGTTGTTTTTCAGACTGGAGGGGAGTATACAGTGGGGTTCCCTGGGAATGGTACTAGGACAACTGCTTTTCTTGGGATAAATGACCTAGACTTGAGTGTACAATTTCAATATTGGCAGATGGCACAAAACTCTGAAGTATGTGACCTGTAAGGAGGGTAGTGATAGACTTCAAGAGAACATAGACAGGCTGGTGGAATGGGCAGACACGTGGCAGATGAAATTTAATGCAGAGAAATATCAAGTGATACATTTGGTAGGAAGAAAGAGGAGAGGAAATATAAAATAAACAGTGCAATCCGAAAGAGAACAAAGATATTTTGGGGTATTCTGTGCTCAAAATCGTTGAAGGTGGCAGGGTTAGTTGAGACAGTATTTAAAAAAGGCATAAGTGGATCCTGGGCATTATAGAGGCATAGAGTACAGGATCAGTCTTCAAGTCGTGGTCGAGCCAATGAATGTTGGCAAGCTATTTCACAGAGGGGTGCATCATGTCCTCCAACATCCTGACATGCACACTTTGCAGCAGAAAAATCACTGGAAAATGATCAGTAGCTGGATCCCTGATTTTCTCACAAAGCAAAAAACACGAGGCCAATTGTAGCAGCAAATGGAGTACTACAATCACGAACATAATGTCCTGGCTCCCCAGCCCAGATTATGGCCCAGAGCCTTCAGTCTCGACTGACTGCGGCCGCCTGCTACTTGATTGCGCACCCAATCACCTTCCTCCCCAACCTACCAGGATTTCAAATTGGCCAGTTGTCAGGCTGCAATTTCCAAAAGATTATTTAAGGAGGCCTATTTTTAATATCACAGGGCCTTCACATCTCTGTCCTTGCCAGGTCCCTCCAACACCCATCCTGCTAATAACCGGGGTTATTGTTTTTATTAGCTTTTTTGTTCAAATTAAAGACTTTTACTACATAAAAGTGGGCTTGGATTCTTTTTGCATGGGGTGGGGGGGAACTTCAAGTTTTAGTGTCAGGAATTTTGATTGTTAACAAAGGGAGGACTAGGATCTCTAGCCAGGGAGGTGGTGAGGAGGAGGGGGGGTTGGATCTCCAGCACAGCGGAGAGGAGGGGGTGGGGAGGGCTAGAATTCTGTTGCGACTTACTCTACGTTTCTAGATGCAGCTTCTTGTTCGAAAAGGTTGGAACAACCCTGCCCTAGGTCATCGAGGGTCCTGGCAAGAAACAATTTCTCAAAACACACAGGTCTGAGGTGCAAGTACAAGACCTGGATTGATGGAAAATTTTATCAAGAAAACCAGACATCACCAAAAGTTTATGGTAATATCGCTTTTTAAATACCCTCCATCACCCCAATAACTTTGCTACAGCCAGAGTGTCATTAGTGCTATCGATTCCATATAACTGTAACCAATGCCACCATAAATGACTGACCTGGAGACATGTCCCATCTGCCCACTGAGACAGATCGTCAATTGAACAGTTCACATCAACATGAAACAGTTTTGATTTCACCTAGACACAAATATAGTGTAATTCAGGAACAAGCCAACAAATCCAGTTTAAGGAAGCAGTGTGAAGCTACCTCTAGGAGAGGCTCGTATGGATGTTAAGACATCTACTGCAGTATAATCACAACTTGTCCAACCCAAAGTTTGAAAAAAGCACCCATGCTGGTCCACTTAATCACATAGAATTTTAAGTATTTCAGTTTTTAACTCAAGAAATCAGTTCTTTGATAGTAAGACAGAACTATGTGGATGCCAGCAAGTGGGGCTTGCAGGGGAATGCTGGCTGACCAACAGTGCTGCTCATTACAGGCACCAGGCAGAGACTGATCACAACTTCAAGGTTCCCTCTCTATAAGGCATTGCACCTGATGGTTCAACTGAGAACATACCAAATTTGTCTTGAATAAGGATATCCTCTCACACATACCCCTGAACTGCATTGCAATTGCATCTACTTTTGTATTGCCATTCTACTTTAATTTCTATGTATTTGTATGTAAATGCTAGTTATCCTTACCTCCCCTTTTTCCTTCTTATCCCTCACTGTCGCTCGACTGTCTGCACGTCACTGCCTATCACGATTACATATTTTCTTGCCCTGAGTTTTCTCCGGCCTGTATCTTTTATTTGTAGTCAGTCATTGAAATCTGCTCCTGATTTCTGTTCTCTCTTTCCTCATTGCTTTCAGATTGATGGGCAAAATAAAATTAGGAAATATCATTAACTTATTTATAGAACACTAATATCTATAGAATCCTACACTTGTGTTTTCGGAGTAGAACAGCTCAATTTTGTTTTTGCTATTCCATCTATTTATAAAAAGGCAGTTACTGTTTAGAAATTCACTTGAACTATATCTAATTGAAAAAAAGCCATCTCCAGATTACTGTTCTGTTCTTAGTTTTTTATTGACTTTGTTTAATGATTGTGGGGGGAATTACAATGTGGCACCAATAATTTTACAGTACCAGCAATTCGCCTGTGACATGGAGCACAGTTTTGATAAACTGTTAATACACAATTGTGTTTAAGCTGGCCTGTTCTTTTAGGATCACTACTTGGGTATTTTTGGGAAGATGAATCCAGGTTACTGTAAATTTTTCAGATCACTTGTAAACTTCTGGTTCCAGCTCAGAAGAACCTAATTCAAAATGATTAACTTTCTTTTGCTATTGTGAAGGTGGTTTTACATATCAGCTTGTATTTATATAGTTCCTTTAACATAATAAAACATCCCAAGGCTTTTCATAAGAGCATTATAAAAATAAATTTGACACCAAGCCACATAAAAAGATATTTGAGCATAGAACCGAAAGCTCAGCCAAAGAGGTAAGTTGTAAAAGGAGGAAAGAGAGATGGAGGGATGGAGAGGTTTAGGGACAGAAATACAAAGCTTAGAGCTTAGGTAGCTGAAGGCATGGTCACCAGTGGTGGCGCAATTAAAATTGGGGTGCTCAAGAGGTCAGAATTAGATCAGCACAGATATCTCTGAGGGGTGTGGGGCTGGAGATTATAGAGATAGGGGCAGGCAAGGCAATGATGGAATTTCTAAACAAGGACGAGAATTTTAAAATTGCCTCCCAGTCTAGCAACGTCTCAACGTAGATCAGCGAACACAGGGGTGATGGGTGAAAGGGACTTGGTTAGGACACAGGCAGCAAAGTTTTGGATGATCTCAAGTTTATGGAGGGTAGAACGTGGGAGACCAGCCAGGGGTGCATTGAAATCATCGAGTCTAGATGTAACAAAATCACGGATGAGGGTTTCAGCAGCAGATGCGCTATGACTACATCTGATTTTGAACTGTGATGGACACGTTAGATCTATCACTATTATAAGGTACACATAATATTGGACTTCACTATATAATTTAAAACAATATTCAGAACTATCACAACAGTTATCTTTTTCCACTAATTCGGTTGGTTAATTGATATAAATCAACGGAAATAGCTTAGTGGAGTGATGGAATCCAATAGTGTAAGAATTAAAATATCACTTGTATGATAACTTAAATTCCTTACAACATGTGGTGGTATATAATGAAAAATAAACACTAGATAGAAGATAAGAACTGAAATTTTTATAGCACAGTTAACGTAATAAAACATCCCAAGGCACTTCACAGGAGCATTATAAAACAAAATATGACACATAAGGAGATATTAAATCAGATGACCAACAGCTTGATCAAAGAGGTAGGTTTTAAGGAGTGTCTTAAAGGAGGAAAACAAGATAGAGAGGCATGGAAGATACATGCATTAGTGAATTTATAATACCAATAGAGAACAGAAAATACCAAAACATTGATATTTTCATTGCTATGCATTTCACTGCAAGTGTGGCTATTGTACAAACACTTGGGTGACTTGTCATTAAAGCCTCCAGAATTCCACTATATAAATTTATTGGAAATAATTGGGTAGGGGAGAGAAGAAAAAGAAAATCAGCAAGCTATGAAAGATTATTCCCCTCAGCAAGACCTTATTGGGCCCCAGATTTTCTCTTTTTAAATGCAGTAAATCTTGCCATAGATCTGATTACAGTCATAAAAATGATTTAGTTTACACAACAAAGCACAGTGAAGGATACAGGTAATAGGATAGGATGTAATAAAGATGAGCGAGTACAGCAGGTAGTGGCAGCTGTCCTCCAAGAGTGCCTGTGTGACATAGGCTCTGCTGAACTGGAATCTGGGCAGCCTCTGATGAAGCCGGCAAGCACTGGTCAGGGCATTAGCCAGTAATGCTCTTTGATAGAAGTGTTCGCCTTCAGCAACTCTATGGAGAAGAAACACAGACAAAACATTCAGCTGCTTTATATTCATCGACAACTGATGTGTCATTGAGCTGTGGTACTATGTAGGGGAAACGCAAGGTGGGAAAAGGGAAGTTATTACTTCCTAATGTTTATGCTTTTTTTTTTACAGTTATTCATTTTGTTGAATTTTGTACAACTTACATGTTCCCCTTTTTAAATGTCAACTGAGTGTCTGGCATATGGAAACCTGTCACCATGTTCAAGAATTTGCAATTAGAGCCAAGAAATCAATAACCTGATTTTTTTTTGCCCAATATGTAGAAAAACATCCCACCAACCCAAGTCCAAAGAGCTTAAGTGTAGGTTAACAGAGCCAAGGCTTAGGAAGTCCCATGTGTGTGCAAGGGTGTTGCTAACGTTTAACCAGCTAAAACTGTGCCACTCACCAGAGCAGATTAATAAGCTTCCCACACACTTGTCCAGATAGCAGCGCACCACCAATTAGAATTGTGACATGCAGGGTTATCTGCAACAAATTGGGAACTATACCAGCCTCAGTGGCAAATCTACATCTTGTGAGCTAGGCTAGTTGCTCAATTACTAACGGTGCCCTGGAATACTGTGAAGCTGCCTGGGTTAGTTATCGTAATATTAATTCTACCATGGAGGATTGACTTGGTTCTGAACTTCCATTACTAGGTATGTCATCTTGCAGATAACCCTGCCCTCCCCCACAAGACAAACATCACTACTAATTGTTAGATCACTGGCAAATAGATTTGAGTATACACTGCACCTACAACAAATATTGGAAGCTCCCAAAAGCAACATAATGGGCAGTGCAAATTACCATAGAACAGATAGGTGAATTGTCATGAACAGATGCCATATACTATTTTGAGTGGTCCCACCATTGGAAATGAGCTTCAGCAGCTACTACTTGCATTTCTGCAACTCAATCATGGTAAACAGTCAGCCCTGGGTATCTTAACATATGTTTTCATATGACATCTGGTTAACACTCTCCAATTGCTCCCTCTCAAAATTTCTTCATCAGTGGTGTGACAGTGTCTGCCTTCAGTATGTTGGAAAAAACAATATTGAGCAGCTTGCACCATGCCTGCAATTTGACCTTCTAGATTGTTATGGAGAGGTGGAAAGGGGTGTGGGTAGTTCCTACTGTTCACTTCCCAACTGGCTGCAAACATGTTTTGCTAGAAATGGTGTGTTAGTCCGAGTGTTTTTAGGGTCAAATAAACAAACAAATGATAGATTTTCTTGTAGGTTAAAAACATTTTTAAAAAACACAATTCCCAAAATGGTCGCAACCTCACCCACACATTCAAGGAGAGAGAGAAAAGGGTAAGTCGATTAAAGTTGAAAGAGAGGCAAGTGCTCACAGTTTACAGTAAATCTGTTGCATCTTCGGTGGAAAGTCCTTTACAAAAGGTATAGGTCTGGGTATTTGTAGTCTTGAACTTGTTGAGGTATTCTAGTGATTACAAAATCGGCACAAAGCAGGTGGTGTGGATGTTGCTACTTTCACAGATGGTGAGTCATTGTCACTTTGTGATGTCTCTGCTTTAGTGACTGTTCAATTATTCTTCAGCAGAGTACTTCTTGCTTGGCTGGATCTCTTGCACAGCCTCTGGCTGGACTGCTTTCTGAAGGTGCTGGCTTGATCTCCCCTCTCTCTCTCTCCGGAGGGTTACCTTTTTAGAAAGTAAAACTCCATCACATTAGAGTTTCTGTTAGAAGACACATGGCCCTCGCCCCTGGTGCAACCACACAACGGTCCAAGATATGATAACCATGGCTATCAATGGGATGTCTGAATGGGTACCATTCTGCTAACATTTTATTTTGGTTTGGGCTGTGAGTCAGTCTGTATCCAGAATCCTTTGTTAGTTCAGGCATGTTGTTAAGAGTCATTAATATGCAACAGTGCTCTTTTCAATTTCAAAGGGGTTCTCCCCAGAGCTATTTCAGACGAGATTACGAGTTCCATCATTGTAGATATGTTTGATGATTTCCATTAAAGGAGGGGTCACGTGATCACTATTCCATTTTGACTATTGTACAAGATGCCATGTTCTTGTGGTCTTGTTTAACAGTTGACTTTTCCAATTCATAATTCTTCCATTTCATTGTTTATTTCATCACAGCTCCGTCTGTGCATGACAAGATGCTGAAGTCCAGTGCCACATATCAGGCTTACTCATCATCAGCTGTTTGGTTTGAATCATTCTTCAAAGTTCTTTGGCTGTTACGACCAGGTGAGAAAGGGGTCTGGGGGTTCCCTCTCGGCCTTTACGGTTTAACCACAAGAGGGTTTAATTTTTAGAAACACCATATTTTTAGCTCCCCCTCAGTGAATCCTCGTTCACTGCTTTCCAATTGCAAGGCAAAGAAATCAAATCAGACAGGTTTTCTCAGATTTAAACAAGAAAGGTGGAGGTTTATTAATCTTAAACTCTAATTCGGTTAACTACCAATATGCAACGCAACTACGCTAGCATGCATATGTGATAAACACACGCAGATAGAGACAGAAAAAGTAGAAAGAGTAAAAGGGGAAAAGTTTGAGGCAATAGCTGGGTTGTAATTACAGTCCTTTGAGTTCGATGTGGAGTCTTTGGTTGCTGGTAAGTCTTGTCATTCGTTGGAGCCCAATGCACACTTTAATTTGTTTTTATGTAGGAGTCATTTCTCTCGAGGTTTAAGCGACTTCAGTGGGTCCAGAGGTTTGTGAGAAAGCAAGAGAGCCAGCCAGGAGAGAGGCTCTCTTGTTCCAGGTTCAGTTGCAATCTGCAGTCTGTTTTCAAACTGTCCTGTGAGCACAATTCAAAACTCCAAGTTGGCCAGGTTAGTCATGTTACTATCCCCTTATTTGGGAACAACCGCTCCAGCAGTTTGTGGATTTCAAAGTTTTCGGTTGGGGGGGGAAAACGGGGCTGGTGCTGTCTCTTACATTGACAAGCTGTGGATCACCATTGCCCAGGCCAATCTCTGTTAACTGAATCAATGAGCATTCTCATTGTCTTTTCCTAGGTGACTATCTCTTAGTATGTAAATATTCTCCAGCCAAATGTCTGGTGATCTCTTTAAACAAGTCATTTCTTCACTCCAGCAACAGTTCAAAATTAATGTTCATATGACAAAATTAATGCGCCTCATTCTCGGCAGGTGGGGGTCTTCATGACATGGCAAAGATGTGCGCCATCCATGAGGCTGACTTCATCCTCTACGTTATTCAGTTACAGGTCAAGGTGTTCCTTTCTTGCACTCACTTCCACTTTTTGCCACATCCATTTCACAGCTTGGTCCCAGATTTTGCATATACACCCAAGAAATCCTTCTGTTGCCTAAAATTCTTGAATCATGAAAGAAAGCAGTTTGGACACGTCTGGCATTCCATAAGCTTAAACTGTATTGGCACTATGCAGTCATTCAAGATGAGAAAGAACAAAGTACCGATAGCACCTATTCAGTGCAGTCCCCAAGAACAGTGCCCAGACTGAAGTTTGCATCAATCTGGAGCCCCAGATATTGATATGAATCAACAACTGGACTGTGGCAGCTTGAAGTTTTTAATTATATGGCCTTTAGAAGGCCATAATACCATGCTCACCAGTCTACTGGCAAACATCTATAATAATATATTGTACATGTGTGTGCACTTCCTGCTAGCATTTTTATTATATATTCAAATATGTATCTTTATCACGGAAAAGTACCTGTGTAGACTTGTCACACTCTAAATACACAATTCACACTTAAGTGCTGTAATGTGACCAGTTTACATAGGGCAGTTTCCATTGTAAATGTGGACACAGGAATTTATATTACAAAAATAAGGACATATGTATGATTTTAAGTGGGTATTAAATTACATCTCTAAGCCCTGGCTTATTCCCCACAATTCTGGAAGATACTTGTCGAGATGGACCTCATTCATTTCACTTATAATAATGCTTTGGGTTTTAACTGGAAGAAAGTTAATCTGATATAGCAAAGGGAAGAACATGCATACATGCTTTCAATACCATTGAGTTTCAGAACTTATTCTATTATTTTGCTGTTTTTCCATTTATTTTTGTTTTGATTTTTAATTTCATTCTAGATAAGTTTCACATCTGGAGATATTAATTGGAAACTGAGAACAGGCTTTGAAATTGTACCACAGGATACGAGCAAATACTTAATGCATTACTTGAAATTCTGTTGTCTACTATTTTAGCAAAGACTTTAAGCACTTTAAATAAACAGACCAATATCCTCCAGTAAGTAATTCCTTTTAAGTAAGTTATCAAGTATTTAGATTGGCATTCCGTTCTCTGCTATTTTTATCATTTTTGTTTAAAAACAGGAAGCACTGACTAAAACAGGGAACTTACTTGGAGTTATTGATCCCAATGTGGTGAAATATCAGCAGCTGTTACAATCTATAAGGCTACTTGGTTGATCTGGTCATTTCAATAAGTGCAATTATTTAATTCCCTCATCATATATTCTGAGAAATTAGGTTTCAAAATGGGGTACTTGACCGGGGGAGGATGAACTAATTCATCTAATGAATTATGTATAAAATCTTAACAAGTTTAATTATTTAACCATCAGGCTGCTGGAAGAACAGGAAAATTCCAGTTTCTTATTGCAGTCATTTTTTTTTAAAAAAGGAGTAATTTTCAGCTCACACACTACAATGCTGAAACAAACACTAATGCAGCAACAAAAGTATTGAAACATCAGGAGCAGTTTTATTATTCTATAAGCTCAATAAACACTTGTATACAAATTTTCCATGGCATAATTTATGCAATTAGTTATTTCTGCTGTATCAACATTTTGGTGGCAGGGCGTCACTGCATAAATTATAAGTGTAACAATGCGGAATGAGGCAATCCATGGAACCAAAGACTTTTTCAGCCAAAGTTGAAACTATTTGACATGAACTGCCATTCATTCGTTTCCATTTCTCACCGTGCTAAATGATAAAACATGACCTATCCTTGACTTAAGTGCTTGGACCTCAGCTATTTACAATCTATATCATGGACATAGATGAGGGAATTGAGTGTAATACAAGTTAGGGGGGAAAGTGGTGAGGAGGATGAAGAGGCTACAAAAGGATATTAGATAGATTAGATAAGTGGGCAAGAACATGGTAGATGAGTATAATGTGAAGAGGTGTCAAGTTATCCACTTTGGTGGGAAAAATAGAAAAAGCAGAATTTTTTTTAAATAGAGAGAGAGTGGGAAATGTTGGTATTCAGAGGGACCTGGGTGTCCACGAATCAGTGAAAGTTAACATGCAGGTAGAGGTAAAGCAATAAATTAGGAAAGCAAATGGTATGTTAGCCTTTATTACAGTAGAGAAGTCTTACTATAATTATACAGGACCTTGGTGAGACCACACCTGGAGTACTGTATACAGTTTTTGTCTCCTTCCCTTAGAGACAGTGCAAAGATTCACCAATCTGATTGCTGGGATGAGGGGATTGTCCTTTGAGGAAAGACTGGGTAGACTAAGCCTATATTCCCTAGAGTTTAGAAGAATGAGAGGTGATCTCATTGGAACAAAATTCTTAAGGGGCTTGAAAGGGTTGACACTGGCAGGATATTTCCCTTGGCTGGAGACTCTAGAACTAGCAGTCAGTGTCTCAGAATAAGTAGTCGACCGTTTAGGAGTGAGGTGAAGAGAAATTTCTTTACTCGAAGGGTTGTGAATTCTCTACCCCAGACAGTTATGGATGCTCAGTCGTTGAGCATATTCAAGCCAGAGAGAGATTGATTTTTGGATACTAAGGGAATCAAGGGATATGGGGACAGTGCGAGAAGGTGGAGCTGACGTAGATCAGTCATGATCTTAAATGAATGGTGGAGTTGGCTTGAAGGACTGACTGACCTACTCCTGCTCCTATTTCTTATGTTAATCACCTGACTCTTAGATACAAGGATAATCAGAATGCAGCAAAAGAAAAATTCAATATCAAAACTTTACCACTAAAATGGTACCACTGGAGACACACTCCTTCACTACACGTCCATCCTAATAACCACTGTAGCAAAAATATTGTAACAGCTTACTCATTTATGTATACCTGTAATAAAATGAACTACTTTCCAGAAATACCTGATGTATTTATGTTGAGTGTCAGTTTTTAATTAATAAAGCAGTGAGATGCTAAACTTTAAAAAAGGATCATAGAAAGAACACAAGGAAGCAATCAGCTGAGAGAATAAAGCTCAGGATAGGGGTCAAAGCAGCAATGGAGACACAGCAAACTACTAGCCTGGTCTGACTAGAATCAGCTGATCTCTTCCAGTTTTCAAAATATTACCTTGCCACAGAGCACTAAAGAAGTCTGAGAAACTTCTGTTACAAGGTGTTGTTAAAAATAAAAAAGGCAGTTTACTATTTTGGATCATAATGTACACTTTCAAAACAAAGCAGTTTCAGAAGTTAAGACCAAATTATAAACCAGATTTGTCTCTATCAGAACATCTGTTAACTTTCAAATTATGTAATCATTGACATTCAGTAGGGTACTGTAACTTTAAAAAAAAAAATAAATGCATCTTCTGGATCCAGTTCTTTTGGCCACTGAAGCAACAATGCAACCTGTTCTAACAAACAAATGACGCATTAGATGCTAGTCAACTTATGCATATCCAAGATCTCATAAATTTTCTCAATATTTTGCCTGTATACACACACACATCTAACATTACAATCATTGTAAAAATCTACTTACCCGAAGATGGGGAACAGAAAAAAGAATGTTGACACCAGCGTAAATAATCGAAGCAGCCACATGATAGATTCGGTCTTGTTGCTCATCATGAATTGCTTTTTGTGTTATGGGGCAAGAAAGAAAGAGTATTTTTTTTTTTAAATGGAACATTTTAGAATAAGTACTTGTCATGCAGACCCCCACCTGCCAAAAATGAGGCATATTAATTTTGTCATATGAACATTGATTTTAAACTGTTGCCAGAGTGAAGAAATGGCTTGTTTGAAGATCACCAGACTGGAAGGACATTTGCGTACTAAGAGATTTTGCTTGTGGAGACAAAGGGTTATTCCCTGCTCCAATTAACCCAAATGAATTTCGATCACCTGACATTGAAGGTGTAAGGAAGCGCATTCCAGGCCAGGCTAAGATGATACAATCCATAGAGCCAGGACTGGTTAAACCAGCTGGTCACATGACTAACTGGCTGGTCCAGGTTTTTTGAACTAGCCACAGGACAGTTTGAATTCAGAAGGCAGTGTGCAACTGAAGCTGGAACAAGGAAGCCGCTCTCTCTCTCTTTCTCCCAAGCCACCGGACCCACAGAAGACACGTAAACCTCAAGGGAGAAAAGACTCCTACATTGGAACAAGTTGAAGAATGAACTGGGCCCCAATGAATTGCAAGACTTACTGGCAACCAAAGACTCCACATTGAACTTAAAGGACTCTAACTACCAGATATTGCCTCAAACATTTCCCCTTTATTCCTTCTACTTTTTCTGTCTCTATCTGCGTGTGTGTTCATTGCTTATGCATGCTAGTGTGGCCGTGTCGCATATTCGTAGTCATTAACCCGATTAGAGTTTAAGATTAATAAACTTCTACCTTTCTTGTTTAAATCTAAGGAAACTGGTTTGATTTCTTTGCCTTACAATTGGAGCAGTGAACAAGGATTCACTAGGGGGAAGCTAAAAAGTGTTTTAAAATTAAACCCTGTTATGGTTAAACCAGTCAAAGGCTGAGTGGGAACCCCTAAACCCCTTCTCACCTGGCCGTAACATATTGCATATCTAGAAGGGGCAGTACGGAGTAGATGAGCCAGGGACCAATATTGGGAGAACTACTGTTTCTTATTTACATCAATGAACCTCATTAAAAATTGGTCAGCTGAACAGACAATATTAAAGAAGAAGGGGCAGTGGAATTGAAGGAAGGAGCTCAGATACTGCAGAATGAGCTGATCAAAATAGGTAAGTGAACAGAACAAAGTCAGATGAAATGTAATACAGAAAAATGTAAAGTATTATAGATAGGAAGGAAAAATGGGCAACACTTGTACATGTGAATGATATTAAAATAGGTATAAATGAAATTGAAGGAGACCAGAGATACTCAGTATACTTGATGTTCAATGTGTAAAACCAATGTATTAGAATGATCAACCAAACAGTCAAAACAGTTAAATACATGTCAAAGGAAACCATGATCAAAGCGTTCTGATTACTGAGACATTCAAGCTCTGGAAAGCCATAAGGATGTTCCCTCAGTCTTAAAAGTCTCAGTTATGAAGGAAGACTGGAGAAATCTGGGTTCTTCAGCCTTGAAAAGAGAGAGACATCCAAGAGGTGTTTTTACAGAGTTATGCAAGATTGTAAGTGGCAGGGAAAAGATAAAAATGGTAAATTAAATTGTATGAGTAGAATAAAGGACCACAGGTAATGAACACATGAAATGGGCTCCTGGAATAATGCAACGGGAACTTTAGGGTTTAGTTTTAGTTTAGTTTAGTTTAGAGATACAGCACTGAAACAGGCCCTTCGGCCCACCGAGTCTGTGCCGACCATCAACCACCCATTTATACTAATCCTACACTAATCCCATTTTCCTACCACATCCCCACCTGTCCCTATATTTCCCTACCACCTACCTACACTAGGGGCAATTTATAATGGCCAATTTACCTATCAACCTGCAAGTCTTTGGCTGTGGGAGGAGGGTTATTCTGAATGTATAAAGAAAAGGGCTTTCCTGACCCATAATTATCTCGAGCTTTTGATAACCTCCCTTTTCCTGTTACATATCAGCCAAATAATAAAATCTAGCAGCCATAATGTCAGAATAGAACTCAACAGAAAATCTCAAATGAGAATCTTCCTCCCTGTCTCAAATATATGATTATTGGTGGTAACTGTAACATACTTCATGCCATTTGCATTTCCAAGCATTATGGCATCTAAAGTGTGTCCCTTCTTATAACACACTTTATGATAGCCAATTTTATCTAAATAAAACAGAGGGCAATAGTCCATGTAACATGCAGTCTCATGGCTCATCAGTTCAAATTTTGTGGCTTGATTGTAGAAGCCTGACATATATGCTGCTTCTTTCACTCCAGTTTTAATAAAAACTTGTTAAAAGAAAAAAAAAATTATGCCACACCTACATATATTCTACAGAACAGCATTTTGAGAAAATAAAATTTGGAATTCAGGTGACATTGATAAACAGCTTCACTCTCATGGCTGTCATCTGAACCCTATGTTAGGCGACGGTTTAGTCAAACATTTATCGTCTACCAATATTACATATACCTGGCAGCATTTTAACCTTCAACTACCAAAGCATTCCCCACTTTGTCTGAATTAGACACATTTTCACAGTCACCAATGCAATTGCACTTTCTACTGTAAGAGGTACAACAATTTCATTTTTTACTAAGATAAATTTTATTTATTGAGCTTGAATTTGTGCTGAAAACAGTCAGAAATTTCCAGTCTTGCCGACAACAATTTACGCCAAACTTTTCTGAGAATCTTATTAGCATACGGCAAGATGTAAAAACGGGCAGAAAACCAGAAGTTAGAACACAGTTGGGCCCATGGAAAGTTTGGAAGCTATGCCTTCTTGTAGCAAACATAGTGCCGGTCTCAGAAAGGAGAAATTTTAACATTCACATTATATTAAAAAAAAGAGTCCTGCTGTGCCTACAATTTGAGTGTAAATTTATGTTCATTCAGTACTGGCATAAACACAAGAATTGTAATCTCTATTCTTCTGCATGACAACTGGAGTTATGTTAACAAGCCAATTGGGGTTTTGCCGAATGTATTTCGCGATTGGTATAAATGATTGAGGAAATTCGTGCATGATGGTCTTTTGGTGCAAAACTCATAAATGAGTTACTTGAAATTTCCTCGGAGGGCAAAAATACTGCAACTTCACTCTTACACCCTAGACACACTAAGACATTCCAGGAAATTCCAAGCCATTCTATTCTACTGTCTTCCTCCAGACTCAACTGTTGTTCTGGTTTATTTACACATCCTCTTTATTTTTATTTTGTTCTTTAATAAAGTAGAAAATAAACATAATTTCTTCTCCATTTGTCTCTGGTACTTGACTTTTTCCAGGCTGTCTATTTTAATTGGAGGGCTACCCTATTGAGACTGCAATCACAGTAATACAGTGCTTCTATCACTTATTTCTCTGATCATTTCAGGCTTACTTAAGATGACACAAACCCTGCAAGAGGAAATCTGTCCGATACAATTAAGGACACTGCAGTCACAAGGATATGATCCCAAATGTAATATTGTACCATATCCTTTAAAACAGCAGCTCCAACAGAATTGTTTTCCTCCATAACTAATAATTAAAAGAGTAAACAACCTGAGCAAAATATACATTTACCATAATGAGAATTTAAAATATATATAAAGAAAATCATGGGTATTATTTTACATTTTGTGCTGTTACAGTCAGAATTAATTTTGTAATGATTTTACTTGATACGCAAGCATTGGCATATAACTCAATATATCAAATGGGCACAAATAATTATCGTAAACATACTTTTCTTAAAAAAAACTGTTTTCACTTTGAATATTTCTGTTTAAATCAATTCAAAAATTACTCAAGCACATGGTTCGAGGATACTGGATTATCAGCAATAGTTAAAATCATGAACACAGTGGAATTTCAGTTATAAGTATGCATGATATAACTCCTGAACTCACGTTCAATAACAGTGCCTAGGCAACACCCCATCCCAGATCATTCAAGAGCTATTATTTAAATAAAAATAAACAAACAGAAATAAACTGTAAAAATCTTTTCCTATGCTTAGCTTCCCAGACTACTGCATACTAACAGTGGCAGTTAAGAACTGGATTATGACTTTTTTTGTCCTTATAAATCTATTGCAGAGACACAGACTGTAATCACATATTCCTTTCTGATCAGGCCAATCCTTTATGATCTATTAATCTGCTATAGCAAAGTAAGCAGTTATTTACCGAGACTGAAACTGGTGGGTTTGTTTTAGCACCACCATCACCAGAACTATCAGTTGAGTCAATAGGTTGTGTCATACTATCATCCTTGGTGGTGTCAGTAGATCCTTGTTCTGCCATCTCAAAGTTCTCTGATTTGAAACAAAAACACAATGTTATCGCTCCAGTTCCAAAAAGAATTTTATGTTTTCTCTCTAACACAGATAAATATCTCAAGGAGCTTCAGAGAGGTATAACCAGGCAAAAATGGATGCTGAGCCAAAGCAGGCAATATTAAAAAGTGTTCCAGGGAACATCAACGCAAGCTCGAGGAGCAGGACCTGATCTTTCGATTAGGCACTCTACAGCCTTGTGGACTGAACATTTGAGTTCAATAACTTCGGAGCATGACTGGCCTTTTTTATATTTGATTTTTTAACCATGTGCCTGTTTTTTATGTAGACGGAGCTGCTCATTATTCCACTATTGACACTCTCTCTGGACACATGCTTTATCTTCCACCACAACCATTAACACTCTCTTTGCCTTTGTCCCGGGTCAGCTTTGTTATTTAATCTCTCCTGCCCTCTGCCCTATCACACACCTTCCCTTTTGTTCTCGTCCCCATAACCCCGCCACCCCCCAGCCCCTGCACTTGCTTAAAACCCAATTCTTTTCTAACCTTTGCCAGTTCTGATGAAAGGTCACAGACCTGAAACGTTAACACCGTTTCTCTCTCCACAGATGCTGCCTGACCTGCTGAGTATTTCCAGCACTTTCTATTTTTATTTAAGGATGATCAACAGTTTTGCTATAGATGTTGACTTTAAGGAGGGTGTTAAAGGAAGAAACAGAGGCGAAGAGGTGGAGGGATTTAGGGAGAAGAGGTTAGGCCTAGAGGACTGAAGGTACAGCCTCCAATTAAAGGGGAGGTATATACAAAAGGCCAGGGTTAAAGTCTCGGGGGTGGGTGGGGAAGTGAGTAGCAAAAAAGTCTCTGGGCTAGAGGGGTACACAGATAGCATTAAGTAGAGACATGAACAAAAAAAAACATGATAATGAGAACTTTAAATTGGAGGTTTTTGTGGCCCACTGAATTTCAGCAAGGTAGGTGTGAGCAGAAGACGGTGCAGGCTGATATAGACAATAGAGTTCAGGATAAGCTGAAGTTAGAGTGTGGAGGATGGGGAGACCGGAAAGAACTGTTAGATTGAGAGTTCCAGGATTTTGGCCCAGCAATGAGGAAAGAACAATATTTTTAAATCAGGATAGCGTGTGACTTGGAGGTGGTGACATTCTCATGCGTCTGCTGCACTGATGGACAAGGTCACTGGTTTGGAAGGTGCTGTCGAAGAAACCTGGACACATTGCTGCAGTGCATCTTGCATATGGCACGCACTACAGCCACGGTGTACAATTGGTTAGGGGAGTGAATGTTTAAGGTGATGGATGGGGTGCCAATCAAGTGGGCTGCTTTGTCCTGGATGGTGTTAAGCTTCTTGAGTATTGTTGGAGCTGTACTCATCCAGGCAAGGGGATACTCCATCACACTCATGAATTGTGCTTTGTAGATGGTGGAAAAGTTTTGGGATGTCAGGTGAGTTAATCGCCACAGAATACCCAGCCCCTGACCTGCTCGTCAGAACACAACAGGTGACCTCAAGTTTGCGGAGGGCAGAATGTGGGTGGCCAACCAGGAGTGCCTTAGAATAGTCAGATCTGGATAAGGGTTTCAGAAGAACAGCTGAGGGAGGGACAGAGATAGGCAATGTTACGGAGGTGGAAATAGGGAGTCGTCATGACAGCATGAATATGTATGTATGTATGTATATGCTCATCCCAGGATCAAATATGGCACTGAGGTTGCGAACAATCTGGTTCAGCCTCAGACAGTTGCCAGGGAGAGGGATGGAGTCGGGAGGGAAGTTTGTGGCAGGGGCCGAAGACAATGGCCTCAGTTTTCCGAATATTTAATTGGAGGAAATTTCTGCTCATCCAGTACTGGATGTCAGATAAGCAGTCTGACAATTTCAAAAGAGTGGAGGGGTTGAGAGGAATGGTGGTGAGGTAGAACTAGCATACACAGGGAAACTGACGTGTTTTTGGATGATGTTGCCGGGGGGCAACATGTAGACGAGACGTAGAAGGGTTCCAAGGATAGATCCTTGGTGGACACCAGGGTTAACAGTACAGGAGTGGGAAGAAAAGCCACTGATAGTGATTCTCAGACTACGATTAGATAGATAAGAACGAATCATCTGGATCACTGTGGAGAGGCATTGGAGGAGGATAGTATGATCAACTGTGTTAAAGGTTGCAGACAGGTCGAGAAGGACAAGGAAGGATAATTTTTGTCAGTCAGACAGGACGTCATTTGTGACTTTGATAAGAGCTGTTTCGGTACTGTGGCGCACAGAAACCTGATTGGGGGGTGGGGGGGTGGGAATTCAAACATGGGAGTTCCAGGAAAGATGGGTACGAATTTGGGAGGCGACAACAACATGTTCAAGGACTTTGGAGAGGAAAGAGAGGTTGGAGGTGGGGCAGTAGTTTGCAAGGACAGAGGGGCCAAGAGTTGCTTTTTTGAGGAGATGGGTGATAGCAGATTTGAATGACCTCGAAGTCTATCGCTATCCTCCTCACATTTCACAATACTTCCAAGTTTTGTGTCATCTGCAAATTTTGAAATTGTGACCTGTACACCCAAGTGTAAAGGGAACAGTGCTCCAATAATGAAGAATGTTACTGAACTAGTAATCCAAAGGCCCCGACTAATTCTCAGGAGACCCGAATTTAAATCCCTTGACAACAGCTGGTGGAAATTAAATGCAATTTTAAAAAAAAGAAATTAAAAAGTTAGTCTAAGTAACGGATTGTCGTAAAAACCCATCTGGTTCACTAATGCCCTTTCGGGAAGGAAATCTGCCTTCTTTACCCAGTCTGGCCTACATGTGACCCAAGACCCAGAGCAACGTGGTTGAATCTTAACTGCCTCTGAAATGGCTTAGCAAGCCAATCAGTTGTACTAAACCGCTACAGAAAAGTCGAAAAAGAATAAAACCAAACGGGCCACCCGGCATCGACTTTGGCATGGGAAGCAACAAAGACACACCCTGCCCAGTCGACCCTGCAAAGTCCTCTTCACTAATATCTGAGGACTTGTGCCAAAATTGGGAAAGCTGTCCAATAGACTAGTCAAGCAACAGGCTGGGTCATACTCACCGAATCATACCTTACAGCCAATGACCAGACTCCTCCATGATGAAGGGTCACAAACCTGGGGCGTTGGCTCCGTTTCTCTCTACACAGATGCTGCCAGACCTGCTGAGTATTTTGGCACTTTCTGTTCTCCTCCATCATCGTGCCTGGGTATGTCCTGTCCCACCGGCAGTGGCACATTGATATACAGTTTGGAGGATGTTGCTCTGGGAGTCCTCAACATTGACTCCGGACCCCATGAAGTCTCGTGCCATCAGGTCAAACACGGGCAAGGAAACCTCCTGCTGATTACCAACTACCGTCCTCCCTCAGCTGATGAATCAGTACTGCTCCATGTTGGATGAAGCACTGAGGGTAGTAAGGGCACAGAATTTACTCATGGTGGGGCACTCCAATGTCCATCACCAAGAGTAACATGGTAGCACCACTACTGACAAAGCTGGTTAAGTCTTGATGGACATAGCTGCCAGAATGAGTCTGCGACAGGTGCCAAGGGAACCAACAAGAGGGAAAATCTTGCTTGACTTTGCCCTCACCAATGTACCTGTCGCAGATGCATCCATCCATGACAGTATTGGTAGGAGTGATCACCACACATACCCTGCGGAGACAAAGTCCAGACTTCACACTGAGGACGACACGGATACTAAACAGTGAAAACAGCATGCAATAAACAGAACTAATCAAGCACACAGCCAACGGACCAGATCAAAGCACTGCAGTCCTGTTACAACCAATCATGAATGGTGGCGGACAATTAGACAACTAATTGGAGGAAGAGGTCCCACAAACATCCCCATCCTCAATGCACGCCACTACAAAAGACAAGGCTGAAGCATTTGCAACCATCTTCAGCCAGAAGTGCTGAGTTGATTATCCATCTCGGCCTCTTTCTGAGGTCCCCAGTATCTCAGATGCCAGTCTTCAGCCAATTTGATTCACTCCGCCTGACAACAAGAAATGGCTGAAGACAATGGATACAGCAAAGGCGACGTGCTCTGACAACGTTCCGACAGTATTATTGAAGACATATGCTCCAGAAATAGCCATCCGCCTAACCAAGCTGGTCCAGAGGAGCTACAACACTGGCATCTACCCGACAATGTAGAAAATTGCCCAGGTATGTCCTGTTCACAAAAAGCAGGGCAATTCCAAATTAGCCAATTACTGCCCCATCAGTCTCCTCTCAATCATCAGCATAGTGATGAAAGGCATCACCGACAGTACTATTAAGCAGCACTTACACAGTAATAACCTGCTCACCGATGCTCAGTTTGGGTTCTGCCAGGGTCACTCAGCTCCTGACCTCCTTCCAGTCTTGGTCTAAACATGGAGAAAAAGATGAATTCCAGAGATGAGCTGAAAGTGACTGCCCTCAAGGCAGCATTTGACTGACTGCAGCATCAAAGAGCCCTAGTAAAATTGAAGTCAATGGGAATCGGGGGAAAACTCTCCACTGGTTGAAGCCATGCCTAGAACAAATGAAGATGGTTGTGGTTATTGGAAGCCCAGGACATCACTGCAGGAGTTCCTCATAGTAGTGTGCTAGGCCCAACCATGTTCAGCTGCTTCAATGACCTCCCCTCCATCATTAGGTCAGAAGAGGGCACGTTTGCTGACGATTGCACAATGTTCAGAACCATTCGTGACTCCTCAGATACTGAAGCAGGCTGTGTCCACATGTAGCAAGACCTGGTCAACATTCAGGCTTGGGCTGATAAGTGGCAAGTAACATTCGAACCACACGAATGCCAGGCAATGGCCATCTCAAACAAGAGAGAATCTAACCATCTCCCCATGACATTCAATGGTATTACCATCACTGAAACCTCCACCATCAATGGGGGTTACCATTGACCAGAAACTTAACTGAACCAGCCAAATAAATACTGTGGACACAAGAGCAGGTCAGAGGCTTCAAATTCTGCAGCAAGTAACTCACCTCCCGACTCCCCAAAGCCTGTCCACAATCAACAAGGCACAAGTCAGGAGTGTGACGGAATACTCTCCACTTGCCTGGATGAGTGCAGATCCAACAACACAAAAAGCTCGACACCATCCAGGACAAAGCAGCCCAGCTGACTGTTTGTGGATGGGGTGCCATTCCCTCCCTCCACCACTGATGCACAGTGGCAACAGTGGGTACTAGATACAAAGATGCACTGCAGCAACTCGCTAGGCCTCTTTCGACAGCACCTTCCAAACCCGCGGCCTCTAGTATTTAGAAGGCCAAGGGCAGCAGACGCATGGGAACACCACCACTTGCAAGTTCCCCTCCAAGCCATACACCATCCTGACTTGGAAGTATATCACCGTTTCTTCGCTGTCGCTATGTCAAAAACTTGGAAATCCCTTCCTAAACAGCATTGTGGGCATACCTACACCAGAAGGACTGCAGTGCTTCAAGTAGGCAATTCACCACCACGTTCTCAAAGGCAATTAGGAATGGGCAACAAATGCTGGCCTTGCCAGCAATGTTCACACCCCAAGAAAGAACAAAAAAAAATCTAAGCCATTAAGACATCAAGGAAAGCAGTGGTCCTAAGTAGCAACCCCTGGGGAACCCCACTGTATACCTTCCCGCAGTCTGAAAAACAACTGTTCACCACTACTCTATTTCCTGTCACGCGCCAACTTCACATGCATACTGCCACTGTCCCTTTTATTCCATGGGCTTAATTTTGGTGGCAGACCTATTCTGCTGCACTTTATCAAATGCCTTTTGGAAGTCCACATGCGCCACATCAACCATGTTACGGTCATCAATCCTCTGTTACCTCATCAAAAAACTGAAGCAAGTTAGTTAAACAAAATTTGCCTTTAAAAAATCCACACTAGCTTTCCTTATTAAGCCACACTTTCCAAGTGACTGTTAACTTTGTCCCAGAGAATTATTTCTAAAAGCTTTCCCAATACCAAGGTTAAACTGACTGTGTGTAGTAGCTGGGTTTAACCTTAGACACTTTTTTGAACAAGGGTGGAGCATTTGCAATACTCCAGTTCTCTGGCATCATCCCCATATCGAAGGAGGATTGGAAGATTATGGCCAGAACATCCAAATGTTCTACCCTTAGTTCCCTCAGCATCTTCAGATACACTTCATCTGGTCCTGGTGACTTATCCACTTTAACTACAGCCAGTGCTCCTAACACCTCCTCTACCATTTTTTAGCTCATCCAATATCTCAACTACCTCCTCTTTCATCTTTTTCCTTGGTAAAGACAGATGCAATATACACATTTTACACTGCAACCATGCCCTCTGCCTCCACGCACAGGTCTCCTTTTTGGGTCCCCATTAGGCCCCACCCCTCCTCTTATTATGTATTTGCCTTTAGAAGACTTTGCATTCCCTTTTGCAGCCAGTGTCTTCTACTCTCTATTTGCCTCTCATTTAAAAATTCAATTAAATCAATAAAAATCTGGAATTGAAAGCTGGTTTCAGTAATGGTGCCATGAAACTATCATCTATTGTCCTTTAGGGAAGAAAAAATATGCTGGCCTAACCAGATCTGACATACATGCAACTCAAGATCCACAGCAATGTGGATGATTCTTAACCATCTCTGAAATGGCCTAGCAAGCCATTCAGTTCAAGGGCAATTAGGAATGGGCAACAAATGCTGGCCTGCCAGCGATGCCCACATCTCATGAAAGAATAAAAAACAGTTCCTTTCTCACTTTCCATATTCAGCCTGGTTCTCATTTGTATTGTCAACCTGACATGTCAAATGCAACGTTTTTCTGCTTCATCTTACTCTCTATCACTTTTGTCATCCAGGGAGCTCTGGCTTTCGTTGTTCTTTCTTCCCCGCTCATGGGAATGTACCTCGACTGCACCAAAACCATTTCCTCTTTAAAGGCAGCCCATTGTTTAATTACAGTTTTGCCTTTTGATCTTTGATCTAATGTACCCGGGACAGATCTGTTCTCAACCCACTGAAACTGGCCCTTCTCCAATTAAGTATTTTTACTCTAGATTGTTCCTTGTCTTTCACCATTGCTAAACTAAACCTTATGATACTATGATCACTGTTCTCTAAAATGTTTCCCTACTGACATTTCATCCACTTGACCCACCTCAGTCCCCAGAACCAGATCCAGCAACGTCTCCTTCCTTATTGGGCTGGAAATGTACTTATCAAGAAAATCCTGGTGTTTTATGCTCCGCATGATTCTCCTCCCACCTTACTTCATCTTCCTTGATCTGCATAACTTTCTCCCTTGTGTACATATCTACCTTCCCCTTAAATGCATCTGCTCACCACCTCGTGGTAAGTTCCATATTCTAACCACTCTCTGGGTCAAAACGTTTCTCCCGATTTCTTTATTGGACATATTAGTGACCATTGTAGATTTATGACCCCTAGTATTAAACTCCTCCACAAATGGAAACTTTTTCTCTATATCTACCCTGTTAAGCCCCTTCATAATTTTAAAGACCTCTATTAGATTACCTGGTAGTCTCTAGGGAAAAGAGCCCAAGCCTGTTCAGTTCTGCTATCATCCATGTAAATAATTCATTTTGCACCTTCTCCAGTGCCTCTATATCCTTTGTGATATGGAGACCAGAGCTAAGCACAGTACTCCAGAAGTGTGGTTTAACTATGGTTCTCTACAAGTTTAACTATTTCCCTGCTTTTGAATTTTATTCCTCTAGAAATGAACCCGTGTTCCAATGATCTTCACGACCTCCATCTCTCATCTCCAAATCATTTGTTAGAACTACACAAAGGTGGATCCTAAGTTACTGTTAGTTAGTTACCGCTAGTTAAGCCACAGTTGGAGTGCTGTGTACAGTTCTGGTCACCACATTATAGGAAGGATGTGATTGCACTGGAGAGGGTGCAGAGGATATTCACCAGCTTGTTGCCTGGGCTGGAGCATTTCAGCTATGACGAGAGACTAGATAGCCTAAAGTTGTTTTCCTTAGAACAGAGAAGGCTGAGGGGGGGCGACATGATTGAGGTATACAAAATTATGAGGGGCATTGATAGGCCAGATAGGAAAAAGCTTTTTCCCTTAGTAGAGGGATCAATAACCAGGAGCATAGATTTAAGGTAAGGGGCAGGAGGTTTAAAGGGAATTTGAGGAAAAGTTTTTTCACCCAGAGGATGGTTGGAATCTGGAACACACTACCGGAAGGGGTGGTAGAGGCAGGAACCCTCACAATATTTAAGTAGTATTTAGATGTGCACTTGAAACGCCATAGCATACAAGGCTACGGGCCAAGTGCGGGGAAATGGGATTAGAATAGATAGGTGCTGGATGGCCGGCACAGACACAATGGGCCAAAGGGCCTGTTTCTGTGCTGTATAATTCTATGACTGTTACTTGGTCCATACCAAGGCTACTTTCATGGCTATCTGATTCATTCTAACCACTCTATTCCCAACATAGATTTGAGCACACAGTTTAGACTGATAATGCAGTGCAGTACTAAAGGACTGCTGCACTGTCAAAGGCATCATCTTCCAAGTGATACTCTACAAAACAGTCTCTGAAAGTTGCCAAGAGACATTCTACAATCCCATGACGTACAGATTAAATGGAATCCAATGACTTAAGTGTTCCACAGAAGCAAAACTCCTATCTTAATTATCAGAGAAGCAAATATTAATCACACTGGAAACATGAAATGCTGTCAATTTGCTAAGACTATGCTATGATTCACAAAAAAGCTATCATTCCTCCTACAAAGTACTTTATTCCATTTGCTTTCAGAAAGTGACATCCTTCTAAATGGAGGTTATTACTGGGCTTTCTTTCCTGCAGGTTTAACATTTGTGTTGTTTCACCATGGATGTGAATACCATTTGTTCATTACTAAAGTTTAACTTGCTGCAAAATCAATGAACAAACGACATTTATCATTCGTGTCAGAATTTCCACTGCCCATCTGTTACTAGAATTGCAGCACAGGGAAGGAATGAATAGGTAACAGCAATGTCAACTCATTGGAAAAGATCCTTTCAACTGATGGATCGCAGCATCACGTACATAATGAGCCTATAGTCAAAAAGCCTTCCCCATTCTTCAGATAGCTGCAACCATCCCCATCACCGCAGTCTGCCAGGTTGCTCGGGTCCAGCAGCGGCAGCTGGGCCGAGCCCGGGGCTCCCCGCCTCCCTCAGCCCCACTGCAGCCAGCGCTAGCAGCGGCGGATAGTGTCGGCCCCGACTGGAGTTGGGGGAAGCGGCGCCCCAGCTCAGAAAGCCAGCGTCCGCTAAAGTCCATGAACAGGAGACCGCAAACCCCAGCAACGCTATACCTACTCACAGAAACTCCAACTACTCCGGTGCTTCGCCGCGGCCAACTATCGGCGCACTCTCAACCGAACGCAATTAAAGCCCATGATTGACAGACACACTATCCACACTCTAGGCCGACTGCCACCCCATCTTTGAGCGCTTGACCAATCAACGAAAGCATAAGACCAGTCCGAGCTAACAAGTTAGGTTGTCATCAACAGGAAGACCAAACTGAACAAATGCGCATGCGTCATTTGTGTGCCCAATGCATCATGGGAGTTGTAGTCCCTATAGTTCCAGGACTGGAGGACCAAACCACATAGAAGAAGGAATTAGGATCCTCTGAGCGAGTTTGAGGAGATATGGTCCAAATTAATAAGCAGAACCTCAAAGGTAATCTTTGAATTACTACCTGAGCCAAGACAAATTGGCAGAGTGTCAAACAGATCAGAGAGCTAAATGCATGGCTCAGAATGGTATGGGAGATAGAGGTTTCAATTCAAGGGGCACTAGTACCAGTACAGCAACAACAAGAACTTACATTTATACAGCACTTTTCAAGTAATAAAACATCCCAAGGTGCTTTACAGGAGCGTTATAAAACAAAGTATGAAAACTGAGCCATAAAAGGTGATATTAGGTCAGATGACTAAAAGCTTGGTCAAAGACATAGGTTTTAAGGAGTGTGTTAAAGAAGGAAAGCGAAATGGAGAGACGGAGAGGTGTATGGAGGGTATTCCAGAGATTGAGGCCAAGGCAACTGAAAGCGCAGCTACCAATGGTGGAGCAATTAAAATCAGGGAGGCACAAGAGGCCAGAGATATTGCAAATTGGAAGTGGGAAGCCGAATTGATCCCATTCAAAAAAGTGAAAAGATTTCAAACAGGTTTTCTTGTGGTTGTGTGTGCTAGAATACTAACATGTCTGTGACTGAAGTCAATAACTCCCCTAACCAGGGTGAAGTAACTTGGGATAAGTTAAAAGCACTGTCTATGGACAAATTGAGGAAAATGGCAGAGCAGTGAGGGATCACTGTCCATGCCAAGGTTAGAAAGTCTGAACTCCTAAGACTAGTGGCCAACCATTTTTCCCTTGAATCTGAAGAAGCAGAAACAGGGTTCCAAGTAGACTCTGACAGGGTATTGCTGGCAAAGATACAATTGAACCAGGGGAAACTTGAATTTGAGGAAAGAGAGAGAGAGAAAGAAAGAGCCTTCCAGAAGGAATGTGAGGAAAGAGAAAGGAGAAAGAAAAAGAGAGACAGGAGAGAGAGAAAGAAAGCACCTTTCAGAAGGAATGTGAAGAAAAAGAGAGGAGAAAGAGAAAGAAAGAGCCTTCCGGAAGGAATGCGAAGAGAGAGAGAGAGCTGAGGCGGCTTGAGATAACTAGGGGTGACAGAGTAACCCCAGTGAAAGCATGGCCAATATGGAGCAGCGTGATTCAGGGCTGGGTATAGAATTGTTAAAGCTTTCCCAACTGATCCCAAAATTCAATGAGGGAGACGTGGAAGCACTTTTTGTATCTTTTGAAAAATTGGCAAGGCAGTTAAAGTGGCCAGTTGAGGCTTGGACTCTGCTGATCGAAAGAAAGTTAATAGGAAAAGCCCATGAGGTTTATTCCATGTTGCCAGATGAGAGTTCATCAGATTACGAACTGATAAAAAATGCTATCCTTGGGGCATATGAATTAGTACCGGAAGCCTATCACCAAAAGTTTAGAACCCTCAAGAAGCAAGCTGATCAAACTTACCTGGAGTTTGAGAGAAGTAAGCAGCTGGCTTTTGACCAGTGGCTGAGGGCTCTTAAAGTTCAGCTCAGCTATGAAAATTTCAGAGAGCTAATTTTGCTAGAGGAATTTAAAAACTCTCTCCTACTCTCCATAAAGACACATTTAGAGGAACAGAAGGTTCATAGCACCTGGCAGGCAGCAGTTCTGGCTGATGAGTTTGCTTTAATTTATAAGTCGGTTTCCCAGGGGAAAATCTTTTCTAATCACCCCCACAAATCCGAAAAGGACAAAGGGTGGGAAGGTGATAGAAGCCCAAGCAATCCTGGGAGGGAAGGAAAAGCAGGAGACACAGGGGGCCCTCCTCCAGCCAAAACGGAAGGCGCTGTAAGTAGGAGTGAGACCCGGAGACCTGTGTGCTTCTATTGTAATAAAGCAGGGCCTCTGCTTGTACCTTTACACTGGGTGCACCCGGAGTGCGACCTAGTCTCGGGACCAGTGGCCATAGGGATTGTGTCTAGTTTGCCTGTGGACGGGGTTGACCTGCTGCTAGGTAATGATCTGGCAGGGACGAAGGTGGTAGCTTCCCCAGTAGTGAAAGAGAGACCGCAGGAAGTCAGAGAGACAGGGCAGTGGCAGGAGATGGTCTCCTGCAGTTTCCCTGAATGTGTAGTGAATCAGGCCATGATCAAACCAGCTCTCCCAGAGGAGACTCAATTGGGACTGAAGGCAGAAGACCATGAGGTTTGTCTGTCTGAGACATTCTTTGGAAAATTAGAAGACCCAGGGAATGAATTAAACAAATCTTCCCTAGACAGCGAGCTGTCCCAGTATTGAGAGGCTGCCCAGTCTGAAATTGAAGCAGAGGGAGTCCCTGACTGCTAGTATTTAAAGAATGAGGTGCTGATGAGGAAATGGAGTTCTCCTCACAGAGTTGAGAGCAAGGAGTGGGCAGTAGTTCACCAGTTAGTGGTGCCGCAGAGGTACTGGAGAGAAATATTAATAAGTGCCCACGGGACGACTATGGCTGTACATGTCGGTATACGAAAAATCAAAGCCCACATAAGACAGCAGTTTGACTGGCCAAAACTCCACAAAGATGTGGTAGAGTACTGTAGGAGTACATGTGCCAGGTTGAGGGGGAACCGCAACCTACAGTGAAATCTGCACCCCTAAGTTCTGTATCGGTGTCAGGAGGACCCTCCAACAGAGGGCTGGTGAACTGTAAGGAACCTCTGCCGAGAACAAAAGGGGGCAGGCAGGCACAAGCCTGGCAAAAGGTTAGAAAGGAAAGGCGAAAAAGGGACCAAGAGGGCAGGTTAACAGAAGTCTGGGAGGAATCCCAGATGAAAACCCTTACTGTCCGGTCAACCAACCCCAAAATATTTGAAAAGTTAGACCCCACATCCTCCTAAGTAAATGCAAACTCTAGAAGCATCCCACCAGAGTTGCTAACAGCATTTACAGGAAAGAAAGTCCTCAAGAGGGCAGAGAAACCGTGAGGGTGATGCCTCACATAGTCGAAGTGCCACAGGGGTGTACAGCAGAATCTGGACAAATACCTGAAAGCAGACATGTCCCAGAGGACAAAGGGAAGATTAATAAACAACCCTCCCCCACAGTCAGGAGAAAAGGGAACCAACCACCCCCCAAGGTGAAAAGCACTTGCCTGATTCATCAAAACACTGAAAGAGAGTTCAGAGTAGAACCACCCACTGCCGAAACCCATGAGCAGAATTCCCACTGAGGGCTAATTAAATCTAACCATCCCCCTGCAGACCTCAACAAGAACAAAGACACTCAAGGCAGTCATGGAAATGTACAAACTGAAAAACTTCCCCAAAAACCACATGTTTATTGGGATGCCAAAAAGGGCAGTTTAAAGCAGCACTGCTACCAAGAAAAGACAGGCTGTAATAACTGTTTGGATTTCTGAATGAATGAGAGAGATACATGTGTGTTTTCCTGTTCTTATCTTCTCTCTAGCCCTTTTTAATGAAATGCTCTTTTAAAAAATTCGCATTTCATTCCGCTGGGTGTGGAGGTGTCATGAAGACCCCCGTCTGCTAAGAATGAGGCACATTAATTTCATCATATGAACATTAATTTTAAACTGTTGCTGGAGTGAAGAAATTGCTTGTTTAAAGAGATCATCAGACATTTGGCTGGAGGACATTTGCATACTAAGAGACAGTGCTTGGAGAGACAAAGCAACTAGTCCCTGGTCCAATTAACCCAAATGGATTTTGATCACCAGACATTGAAGGTGTAAAAAATCTCGCATTCCAGTGTCTGCTAAGGTGGAGAATCCATAAATGCAGGAGTGGTTAAACCAGCTGGTCACATGACTAGCAGCTAGGTAACAGAGTTTGAAGCGAGGACCAAAAACAATGGCTTCAGCCTTCCCAATATTTAATTGGAGGAAATTTCTGCTCATCCAGTACTGGATGTCGGATAAGTTGTCTGGTAATTTAGCAACAGTGGAGAAGTCGAAAGAAGCGGTGGTGAGGTAGAGCTGAGTGTTGTCAGTGTACATGTGAAAACCAATGCTGTAATTTCAGATGATGTCACCGAGGGGCAGCAAGTACGCGAGAAATAGGAGAGGACAAGGAGACAAGGATAGATCCTTGGGAGGCACCAAAGGTAACAGTGCCGGAGTACTGGGGAGCTAGGGAACAGTTCCATTGGGATGGGCATTACTTAAACTGGGCTAAGACCAGTTCTCTAGCAAATCGACTAATTAGAGCTGTACGTAAGGCTTTAAACTAAAAAGCCCGCAAGGGGTTTAAGTGACAGAAAATTTATTAATCCAAGAAGAAATGT
The DNA here is from genome assembly GCF_036365525.1 of Heterodontus francisci. Classification (NCBI taxonomy): domain Eukaryota; kingdom Metazoa; phylum Chordata; class Chondrichthyes; order Heterodontiformes; family Heterodontidae; genus Heterodontus; species Heterodontus francisci. Next base: position 65,813,729 of record NC_090385.1, read on the forward strand.
CAAGACCATTGGACAGCACAGCAATTTGGTTAAAGATTGCGTAGAGTCATAGAGCACAGAAACAGGCCCTTCAGTCTATCGTGTCTGTGCCGGCCATCAAGCACCTATCTATTCTAATCCCATTTTCCAGCACTTGGCCCGTAGCCTTGTATGTTGTGGCGTTTCAAGTGCTCATCTAACTACTTCTTAAATGTTGTGAGGGTTCCTGCCTCTACCACCCCTTCAGGCAGTGTGTTCCAGATTCCACCCATCCTCAGGGTGAAACATTTTTTCCTCAAATCTCCTCAAAACCTCCTGCCCCTTACTTTAAATCTATGCCCCCTAGTTATTGACCCCTCCGCTAAGGGAAAAAAGATTTTTCCTATCTATCCTATCAATGCCCCTCATAATTTTGTATACCTCAATCATGTCCCCCTTAGCCTTCTCTGCTCTAAGGAAAACAACCCTAGCCTATCCAATCTCTCTTCATAGCTGAAATGCTCCAGCCCAGCCTGGTGGATCTCCTCTGCACCCTCTCCAGTGCAATCACATCCTTCCTATAGTGTGGTGCCCAGCACTATATTTAGTATTCCAGCTATGGCCTAACTAGCATTTTATACAGCTCCATCATAACCTCCCTGCTCTTATATTCTATGCCTCGGCTAATAAAGGCAAGTATCCCATATACCTTCCAAACCACCTTATCTACCTGTGCTGCTGCTTTCAGTGATCTATGGACAATTACACCAAGGTCCCTCTGACCCTCTGTACTTCCTAGGGTCCTACCATCCATTGTATATTCCCTTGCCTTGTTAGTCTTCCCAAAATGCATCACCTCACACTTCTCAGGATTAAATTCCATTTGCCACTGCTTTACCCATTTTACCAGCCCTTCTATATCATCCTGTAATCTAAGGCTTTCCTCCTCACTATTTACAGCACCACCAATTTTCGTGTCATCTGCGAACTTACTGATCATACCTCCTATATTCATGTCCAAATCATTAATGTACACTACAAACAGCAAGGATCCCAGCACCGATCCCTGCGGTACACCAGTGGTCACAGGCTTCCACTCGCAAAAACAACCCTCGACCATCACCCTCTGCCTCCTGCCACTAAGCCAATTTTGGATCCAATTTTGGATCCAATTTGCCAAATTGCCCAGGATCCCATGGGTTCTTACCTTCTTCACCAATCTCCCATGCGGGATCTTATCAAAAGCCTTACTGAAGTCCATGTAGACTACATCAACTGCCTTATCCTCATCTACATATCTAGTCACCTCCTCGAAATATTCAATCAAGTTAGTTAGACACGATCTCCTCCTGACAAAGCCATGCTGACTATCCCTAATTTATCCTAGCCTTTCCAAGTGGAGATTAATCCTGTCCCTCAGAATTTTTTCCAATAGTTTCCCCACTACTGATGTTAGACTCACAGGCCTGTAATTACCTTGTTTATCCCTGCTACCCTTCTTGAATAGTGGTACCACATCCGCCATCCTCCAGTCCTCTGGTACCTCCCCTGTGGCCAGAGAGGATTTGAAAATTTGTGTCAGAGCCCCTTCTATCTCCTCCCTTGCCTCACATAATAGCCTGGGATACATCTAATCTGGGCCTGGTGATTTATCCACTTTTAAGCCTGCTAAAACAGCTAATACTTCCTCCCTTTCGATGCTCATTTGTTCAAGTATAACACAATCCCCCTCCCTGATCTGTACGCCTACATCGTCCTTCTCCATAATGAACACAGATGAAAAGTAATCATTTAAAACCTCACCTATGTCCTCCAGCTCCACACACAGATTGCCACTTTGGTGCCTAATGCGCCCTACTCTTTCCCTGGTTATCCTCTTGCCCTTAATATAAAACAGGAAAGGACAATGAGTTTAATAGTGCATCAATGAATGAGGTCAAGTCAGGGAAAAATGTGAAATTTAAAGCCACTTTATCTAAATACACAAAGCATTGGTGATTAGATAGATAAATTAATGGCACAAATAGAAATAAATGGGTTTGATCTAATATCTATTACACAGATATGGTTATATAGTGACCAAGGTTGGGAACTAAACTTGACATTTCAAAAAGACAGACAAAATGGAAAAAGAAGAGGGTAGCTCTGAAAATAATGGATGTCATTAGGACAAGAGTGAGGAAGGATCTTATCTTGGAACATCAAAACATAGAATCAGTATGGGTGGAGCTGGGAAATAACAAGGGGTAGAAAACACTGATTGGAGTTTTCTATAGGCCCCCTAACAGTAGCTATACTATTGGACAGAGTATTAGTCATGCAATAAAAGGTGCTTGGAACAAAGGCAATGCAATAATCGAGGGAAAGTGTAATCTTCATGTAGACTTGTCAAATCAAAGTGGCAAAAGTAGTTTGGAGGATGAGTTCATGTAATGCATTCAAGATAGTTTCCTGAAATGTGCGGTACTATCCAGGGAAAATGCTATTTTAGATCTTGTGTAATGAGACAGGGTTAATTAGTAATCTCATAGCAAAGGAACTTAGAGGGAAGAGTGATCATAATATGATAGAATTTCGCAATGAGTGTGAGAGTGATGTTCTTAAATCTGTAACTAGAGTTGTAACGTAAATAAAGCCATCTATTTGACCTATTATTTTGCCCATGAGGGGCTAGTTGGCTAAAGTAGATTGGGAAATTAGATTAAAGGGCATGGCAGAAGATATGCAATGGCGAACATTTAAAGAAATATTTCATAATTGTCAACTAATATAAATTCCATTGAGAAATAAAAACGCCAGGAAAAAAATGATCCATCTATGGCTAGCTAAAAAGGTTAAGTCTAGTATTAGATTTAAAGAGTAGCCTTATAATATTGTGGAGAGTAGTAAGCCTGAGGATGTGGAGAATTTTAGAAAGCAGCAAAGGACGAACAAAAATTGATGAAAAGTAAGAATATAGAATACGAGGGTAAAATAGCAAGAAATATAAAAACAGATTGTAAAAGCTTTTATAAGGATCTAAAAAGGAAGAGAATAGCGAAAGTAAATGTGGATTCCTCAAAGGCTAAGACAGGAGAAATTATAAGAGGGAATAAGGGAATAGCCGAGATGTTAAACAAATATTTTGTGTACGTCTTCACTGTGGAGGATACAAAAAATAAGAGGAATAGTGGGAAATGAAGTGTCTAATGAGACAGAATAACTTAAAGTAATTAATATTAGTAAAGAAAAAGGACTGGAGAAATTAGTAGGACTAAAAGCTGACAAATCCCCTGGACCTGATGGGCAACCTCTTAGGGTTCCATGAGAGGTAGCTGCATTGGTTGTGATCTTCCAAAATTCTCCATATTCTGGAACAGTCACAGTGGATTGGAAGGCAGCAAATGTAACATTGCTATACAGGAAAGGAAAGAACCAACAAGGAACTAAAGGCCAGTTAGCCTGACATCAGTTGTCAGGAAAACACTAGAATCCATTATTAAGGAAGTGGTACCAGGACACAGAGAAAATTATAGTATGATTAGACACAGTCAACATGGTTTTATGAAAGGAAATAGTGTTTGACAAATCTATGAGAGTTTTTTGATAATGTAACCTATAGGATAGATAAGGGGGAACCAGTTGATGTAGCACAGTTGGATTTTCAAAAGGCATTTGATAAGTTGCCACACGAAAGGTTGTTGCACAAGATAAGGACTCATGGGTCCTGGGGTAATATATTAGCATGGATAGAGTATTGGTTAAAGGACAGAAAACTGAAGCAGTAGGAATAAATGGATCATTTTCAGGTTGGCATGCTATTACTAGTCAGGTGCTGCAAGGATCAGTGCTGGGGCCTCTGCTATTTACAATATATATTGATGACTTAGATGAAGGGACCAAGTGTAATGTATCCAAGTTTGTTGATAATTCAAAACTAGGTTGGAAAGTAAACTGTGAGGAGGACACAAAGAGTTTGCAAAGGGATATAGATAGCTGAAGTGGGCAACCAGGTGGCAGATGGAGTAGAATGTGGAGAAATGTGAGATTATTCATTTTGGTAGGAAGCATAGAAAAACAGAATGGTGGGGAAATTGGGCTCAGCAGTGGCACTGGTGCAGGAATTATGGAAGCACTGAAGTGAAAACTGGCTTGTGCAGTGCTTCCTGCTATGCCCAATACTGGAAAGGGCACTAGCATGGGCCTGTCGTGCACGAGCCAGAAGCTATCGCAGTGGGCAGATTGTGGCAACCAACAGCCTCTCAGGCTGATTTGATGTACATTCAGCAAATGCCTTGTGATAACCAGTCACAGCTGAACAAGTGCTCAAATGCACGAGAGATGCCCCACTAGCACTATTTAAAAGACCAGCCATCAAACTTGCAGGTGATGTACTGCTGCTGCTGTAGCAAAGTTTTTGAAAGTACTGTGATGAATTTTTGGAGGTATTCTGGTGACTTTCTGGATTTGGAAGAGAGTGTTGCTGCATCCTGACCAGAAGGGCAGAGGAGTTTTATGTCCTGTCCACTGATAGGCTGTTACAATTATGGGGGCTGTAGTTGCAGTACCTCTAGGTCTGCAAAACGACTGGGAAATGCAGCTGGAGCTGTAGAGTGGAGAAGCTCTGTACGGAGGAGGGCTCTCCACAGAAGGCCCTACCCATCAAGGATTCTAAGGGAGCTCTTCTCCTGCCTCCACCTCAGCCAGGTGCAATGCCTGAAGCACTTGAGGTTCACCAAAGCGATGGTCACAGAACTGTGTCACCTCCTTCAACAAGGCCTGCAGCCTCACAGCAGGGCATAGACTGCCCTACCATTGGCCATCAAGATCACAGTCGCTCTCAACTTCTATGTGACCAGATCCTTCCAAGCGGGAGCAGCCGACATTGCAAACATATCCCAGTTCAACATCCATCGCTGTATCTGAGCAGTGACGGAGGCCCAGTACACGAGAAGAGAGTTCATTATTTTCTCTCTAACCAGAGAGAAGCAGGATGAGTGGGCACATTGCTTTGCCAGGGTAGCAGGATTCCCAATGGTGCAGGGAGCCATTGACTGCATGCACGTGGCTCTGTTGATCCCACATGTAAATGGAGAAATGTACAGGTTTCCACTTACATTAATACGTAGTTGGTGTGTGACCATATTCAAACCATCATGCCACTGAATACCTGCTATCCTGGAAATAGCCACATTGCCTTCATCCTGAGGAAGTCTGCTGTCCCTGCCATCTTTGGGCCACTATGAAGAACCAGAGGCTGGCTGCTTCGCGACAAGGGATGCCCCCTATACAAATGGCTGATGACACCCCTCCACCACCCGACCACGTGAGGATAATGGGCATACAATGAGAGCCCTGCAGCCACAGAAAACATCATGGATCAGACTATCGGCATCCTGAAGTGATGGTCCCACCACCTGGAGCACTCCGGGTGAGTGCTATAATACTGCCTGGAGCATGTCTCCAAATTTGTTGTGGTCAACTGTGTCTTCTACAATCTCATTATTATGAGGGTGCAGCCATTGCCACCAGGCATACAGAGGCCACCTTGGGAGAAGTAAGAGGAGGAAGCAAGGAGGAGAAAAAAGGTGCGAGGGATAGGCCAAATAATTATAGGCCAGTCAGTCTGACCTCGGTGGTGGGTAAATTATAAGAATCAATTCTGAGAGACTGGATAAACTGCCACTTAGAATAGCACGGATTAATCAGGGATAGTTAGCATGGATTTGTTAAGGGAAGGTCGTGTTTTACTAACCTGATTGAATTTTTTGAGGAAGTAACAAGGAGGATTGATGAGCGCAGTGCATGTGGATGTGGTCTACATGGATTTTAGTAAGGTATTTGACAAGGTTCCACATGGCAGACTGGTCAGAAAATTGAAAGCCCATGGGATACAGGGGAATGTGGCAAGTTGGATTCAAAATTGGCTCAGTGACAGGAAACAAAGGGTGGTGGTCGTCGGATGTTTTTGCAAATTGAAAGCGGTTTCCAGTGGCGTTCCACAGGGCTCAGTGTTGGGTCCCTTGCTGTTTGTGGTATATATTAATGATTTGGATTTAAATGTGAGAGGCATGATTGGGAAATTTGCAGATTACACAAAAATTGGCTGTGTGGTTGATAATGGAGAGGATAGCTGTAGACTCCAGATGAAATCAATGGTTTGGTTGAGTGGGTGGAAAAGTGACAAATGGAATACAATCCGGAGAAGCGTGAGGTAATGCATTTGGAGAAAGTTAACAAAGCAAGGGAATACACAATAAACGGGAGGATATTGAGAGGGGTAGAGGAAGTGAGAGAGCTTGGAGTGCATGTCCACAAGTCCCTGAAGGTGGCTGGACAGGTAGATATGGCATATGGAATGCTTTCCTTTATTGACTGAGGTGTAGAATACAAAAGCAGAGATGTAATGTTGGAACTGTATGGAGCGCTGGTTAGGCCACAGCTGGAGTATCACAGATCCCTTTGCTATGAGCGCCTAATGAAACTGCAATTCCTTTCCAACATCATCACATCATCAGTGAAATCCCATCACCGAGTCCTCTTGACCAAAATGCTATGAGAAAAGCCACCAAAAAATCCTTTCCAAAACAAGTTTATCCAACAGCGCATCCAATAATATAAACAAAACTGAACTATTCACCCTTGAGCATGCCCTTACTGCCTGTCCTGCAAGTGGCTTTGCTTGGCCTCGTACTACCTCAGTGGCTGCAGCATGGCTGTTGGAAGGCTGCTGACCTTCTCTGTGGGAGACTGCAGATGGCCCTGCAGGACGACCTCAACCAGCTCTGGGCCCTGATGAGCCTGGCTTCAGAATGCAGCACCTCGGCATGGGTGGCAACAGTCTGGGCTGTCTGGCTAAAAGGCAATAGTGAGGGCAGTGCCGTAGTGGCAGTGGTGGAAGCATGAATGCCGCCATCCTGAGACAGAACATCAGTTTCGTGCACCACGGTGTCACTGCCATTCCCACAGGGCAACACCTCCGTAATCCTAGTAATTGGAGGTCACATTTCAGGACTGCCACAAGAGTTTGCATGCTCCTTTGAACAGTGAGATCCACAGCCATGATGCAGCCATGCTGCAGCCACTGGGGTAGTACAAGACCAAGCAACAGTCTAAGCCTGCATGGCAGAAAACATGAATCTCATGAACTCTGTCTGAGCTTCCAATGTAGCATTGAGACGTTGGATAGCTTCTGACTGTGCATTAACCAGCAAACACGGTTGGGTCTGCTAGTGCAGTCATGGAGTTGGCCACTATTTCCACAGTGAAAAGGATGGGCTTCAAGCTCTGCACAATGCCCTGTGGCGTGATGGAGCTGGACTCTTCCATGCTCCTTGACAGTGTCAAGGGGCTGTCTGGCAGGTGTCCAAATGCACCAAGCATCTCATTATGCATACCCATCAGTGTTCTCCTGTAAGCGGCCCCATCGCAGTCTTCATCTGAGTCGTCTTTAGCAGCCTTCGCCCTCCAGTGAGTTAGCAAACAACCTGTCATACCCTCCTGGCCTGGTTGCAGCCCACTTCTGGCCAATGGCTCACCACTTGCTGATCCTGACTCTAAACTTCACTCTTAGGTATGCGTAGTGCCAGTATCTGAGCTGGTGGCTGCGACTGTCAGATCAAGTAAAGTGCTTCTTAATTGGAGATCTGGTGCAACTCTAACCCTTCATCCTGAGGCTACAGTGGCTGTCCAGGCAGCAGTTCTTAGGTATATGAAAGCAGAAAATCAGGAAGTGAGGGTTGGGATGTGGGAAGGGGGTGGAGTGGGAAGCAAGAAGTCCATGGTCACACTAACTGCAACTTTCACTTCATACCAGATAGCAAGATGAGGGTGATGTGGGATTTGAGAACGGCCAAAAGCCAGAAACGTACCGTCATTCTGAGTGGTCTTGGTGCCGCTGGAGGTAACAGCCTTTGCCACAGCCATCCCCATGATGCAGAGCAGTGCCTCCTCCAGCAGGCTTAGGTGATATAGGCACGCCTGTCCCCTTTCGGTTCTGCTCCCTGCTCCCTGCAGTTATGTGCAACATTGACCTGCAAAAGGGAGGGAAGAATGTGTTGCACTGTGTTAGAGTGATGTGCCTACCGTAGCTTAACAGTTGGAGCTATATGGAAGTAGGGAGAGGTGAATGTGAGGCGAGCATCATTGGAAGGTGTGTGAGGGTGAGGTGGAGCATCTGAATGTTAGGTCTGAGACCTGACTGCTAGGGATTTCTGGTGGGTGCATGATGGGGGTATGGTGCATTGACCAGCGTGTGTGGTTGGTGATGTGGTCGGTAGAAAACGTGATGTGAAGATTTATCCACTGAACTGGACCACCCACAGCTGAGATCATTGAACTTCTTGTGGAAGTACTGCCTGGTCCTCAGGGCTAGAGTCTGTGAATTGTCCTCCCTGCCCACCTGCTTCCATTCCGTTCTCAGTATGTTCCTTGAGGGCCTGCTGGTCCCCTGGGGAAACATGTGTGACATGACCACCATGCTAAATGGGATAGATTCAGATCAGATCTAGCAACTCAAAACTGGGCATCCCTAAGGCGCTGTTGGCCATCAGAAGCAGAAGAATTGTACTCCACCACAATCTGTAACCTCAGGGCCTGGCATATTACCATTTACCACTTTACCATTACCATCAAGCCAAGGGACCAACCCTGGTTCAGTGAGGAATGTAGGAGAGCATGTCAGAAGCAGCACCAGGCAAACCTAAAAATGAGGCACCAACCTGGTGAAGCTGCAACACAGGTCGACACACATGCTAAACAGCAGAAGAAGAATACTGTAGTCAGAACAAAGTGATCCCACAGCCAATGGATCAGATCAAAGCTCTGCAATCCTGCCACATTCAGTAATGAATGATGGTGGACAATTAAACAACTGACGGGAGGAAGAGGCCACACAAACATCCTCATCCTGAATGCTGGCGAAACCCAACACTTCAGTGGATAAGACAAGGCTGAAATGTTTGCAACCATCTTCAGCCAGAAGTGTCAAATAGATGATCCATCTTGGCCTTCTGAGGTCTCCAGCAGTACTACAATGCAAGACTGAGTGGAGTACAACTTAACTCCTTCACTTCCCTCTGACCCCACCCCTTCTGATCTGACCCCTTGCCGTGTATTCACTATACCCTCTGACCTCCTCCTCTCTGATGCTGAACGTTCTGTACTCAGCAAAGGTCTCAGTTTTATCCCCTTACGCCCCCACCTCAATGAATTTCGCGCTCGGCGTGACGTTGAGCTCTTCTTCCGTCGCCTCCGCCTCCGGGCTCACTTCTTTGGCCAGGAGTCCTCCCCTGACCAGCAAACCCATTCACCCGCCTCCAACTTTCTCCCTCTACCTGGACCCCTCCCCCTGGCCTCTTACCCGCTCTTGATCTCTTCATTGAAAACTGTCGGCGAGACATTAGCCATCTCAATTTCTCTGCCCCCCTCACTCACTCTAACCTGTCCCCCTCTGAACTTGAGACACTCCGTTCTCTCAGGTCTAACCCCGACATGGTCATCAAACCTGCAGACAAGGGTAGTGCTGTTGTTGTATGGCGTACCGACCTCTACCTTGCAGAAGTTCAACGCCAACTCACGGACACTTCTTCCTACCTCCCTCTGGACCATGACCCCACCTCCGAACATCAAGCCACCGTCCAAAGGACTGTCACTGACCTCATCTCCTCTGGAGATCTTCCCTCTACAGCTTCCAACCTCATAGTCCCGCAACCCCAGACAGCCCGCTTCTACCTCCTTCCCAAAATCCACAAACGGGACTGTCCTGGCAGACCCATTGTATCAGCCTGCTCCTGCCCCACTGAAGTTATTTCTTTCTATCTTGACTCTATCTTTTCTCCGCTGGTCCAGTCACTTCCCACCTACATCCGTGACTCTTCTGACGCCCTACGTCATTTTGACAATTTCCAGTTTCCTGGTCCCAACCACCTCCTCTTCACTGTGGACGTCCAATCGCTCTACACCTCCATCCCCCATAGGATGGTTTGAGGGCTCTCCGCTTCTTCCTTGAACAGAGGCCCAACCAGTCCCCATCCACCACCACCCTCCTCCGCCTGGCTGAACTTGTTCTCACATTGAACAACTTCTCCTTCAACTCCATGCACTTCCTTCAAGTAAAAGGTGTCGCTATGGGTACCCGCATGGGTCCTAGTTATGCCTGTCTTTTTGTGGGATATGTCGAGCATTCTTTGTTCCAGTCCTACTCAGGCCCCCTCCCACAACTCTTTTTCCGGTACATTGATGACTGTATCGGTGCCGTTTCCTGCTCCCGCCCCGAACTGGAAAACGTTATCAACTTTGCTTCCAATTTCCACCCTTCTCTCACCTTTACATGGTCCATCTCTGACACTTCCCTTCCCTTCCTCGACTTCTCTGTCTCCATCTCTGGGGATAGGCTGTCTACTAATATCCATTATAAGCCCACTGACTCCCACTGCTACCTCGACTACACTTCTTCACACCCTACCTCCTGTAAGGACTCCATTCCATTCTCCCAGTTTCTCCGTCTCCGACGCATCTGCTCTGATGATGCTACTTTCCATTACGATGCTTCTGATATGACCTCCTTTATCCTCAACCGAGGATTTCCCCCCACTGTGGTTGACAGGGCCCTCAACCGTGTCCGGCCCATTTCCCGCACCTCTACCTTCACCCCTTCCCCTCCCTCCCATAACCGTGACAGGGTTCCCCTTGTCCTCACTTTCCACCCCATCAGCCTCCATATCCAAAGGATCATCCTCTGCCATTTCCGCCACCTCCAGCGTGATGCCACTACCAGTTGCATCTTCCCCTCCCTTCCCCTGTCAGCATTCCGAAGGGATCGTTCCCTCCGCGACACCCTGGTCCACTCCTCCATTACCCCCACCACCTCGTCCCCATCCCATGGCACCTTCCCCTGCAATCGCAGGTGTAATACCTGCCCATTTACCTCCTCTCTCCTCACTATCCCAGGCCCCAAACACTCCTTTCAGGTGAAGCAGCAATTTACTTGTACTTCTTTCAACGTAGTATACTGTATTCGCTGCTCACAATGTGGTCTCCTCTACATTGGGCAGACCAAGCGCAGACTGGGTGACCGCTTTGCGGAACATCTCCGCTCAGTCCGCAAGCAGGACCCCGAGCTTCCAGTTGCTTGCCATTTCAACACTCCCCCCTGCTCTCATGCTCACATCTCTGTCCTGGGATTGCTGCAGTGTTCCAGTGAACATCAACGCAAGCTCGAGGAACAGCATCTCATCTATCAATTAGGCACACTACAGCCTGCCGGACTGAACATTGAGTTCAATAATTTCAGAGCATGACAGGCTCCCCATTTTGCTTTCATTTTTAGTTATTTTTTCTTTTTTACATTTTTTACAATCTTTTTTTTTTGCATTTATTTCATTTCATCTTAGTTTGTTCAGTTTTTTTTTTCAGGTTTGCACTTGTTGCTGTTCAATATTCAGTCCGTCACACCTAATCTGTACTAATGCTTTGTCTTTCAACACACCATTAACATATTGTTTGCCTTTGCTCCATGACCTTTTGGTCAGCTCTGTGGCCTTGTCCAATCTACACCTTCTCCTTTGTTATCTCTTGCCCCACCCGCACCTCACTTGCTTATAACCTGTGACTTTTCTAATATTTGTCAGTTCCGAAGAAGGGTCACTGACCCGAAACGTTAACTCTGCTTCTCTTTTCACAGATGCTGCCAGACCTGCTGAGTGGTTCCAGCATTTCTTGTTTTTATTACAACTTAACTCCTACTTGCCAAAATCGTCAAAGATGGAAGTTGTACACAGATATATTAACTAGCACTACTTTATTAGTGTCAGGCAAGCTCCCCCACCCACCAAGACTGAGGCACACATTATTTCACTACATGAACATTAAAACTTAAAATTGCAAGCCCCTGACTGGAAGGACATTTGCATAGTACCAAACAGTGTTGAAACAAAGGAACCAGTTCCCGCCCCAATACACAGATGAAACCTGGTCAAACCAGTTGGTCACGTGACCACCTGCTGGCCAACTGGGGAGTTTTAATTGGAAAAATAGATTTTGAACTCAGAATGCTGTGTGCTCCTGGAATTGAAGCAAGAATTACCTCCTCTCCTGTCTGTCTGCTCATCTCTCAGGGAGCTGAGTCTTGTGAAAACACGTGAACCTCAAAGAAAAAAAAGTCTCCTACATAAACAAGGTTTAAAAGGAACACTGGGCCCTGGCGAACAGCAAGATTACCTACAATCAAGTGATCTCAAAGCACAGTAAACAAGAGACTTCTGATATTGCCTCAAACCCCTCTCTACTATATTTCCCTCTTCTCTTTTCTGTCCCTATGTGCACGTGTATATCGCATGTGCATGCTAGCATGGGCGCGTCATATATCTGTAGGCATGAACCGTATTAGAGTTTAAGTTAAGGTTGAATAAATTTCACGTTTCTTCTTTAAAGCTGAGAAAGCCGGTTTGTGCTGGTTTCTTTGTCTTAAAATTGGAAAGCTGTGAACAACGATTCACAAAGGGGTAGCTCAAAATATAGTGTGTTTAAAATTAAACCCTGTTGCAATAAGATCAGGTAAAAACAGCAAAAGACCCCTAAACACATTTCTCACCTGATCTTAACAATTGGGTGTATCTATGATATTTATACAATTAAGACCATCACAAGGATGACAGTAAATATGCATTCAAGGTTTAAAGCATCATAGGCATAATAGTTTCAGCACATTACAATATTTTAGTATCAGCTGGGTATTGCTTATTAATGATATGGGTTACAATCAATTACTAATATTACAGAATAACTTATCAAGGTTACTTGCCTCTCTGTAAATTTCCAGTATGCTCTGTGATACAAGTATCAGATATACCTCCTAATGCCTGTTAATCTGGTGTGGTGTGGAAAATCACTCACTATGAACCAGAATTTGACTTTATATGCACAGTTTCTGGTAATATCATCACCCAAGGATAGAACAGAAATCTTTGTTGCTGTAATTAGATCACCGAATTGACATGAACCGTTTTGTGTTCTCTCACGTTCAGCTAATGGAAGAATAAACTATCCGACCATATCAATTAGGCTATAAACTATAATTAGGTTTATTGAAACTAAAGATGAAACAATAGCTGAAAATCCATATCGCAGAATATACTTGGTGACAGAATCTTTATTGTATAGCTCCTGGAAAAAGTAATAATCGCTCCTCTGAGCCCCAGGAGCAAATCTTCTGTTATGAATGCGTCATTCCTCCTGTTTCTGGTGACACCCATGGAACAGCCTGACAGCACATCCCACACAATTACCTGTTCTTGACGGGAGGCCTTTGGGCCCCGTGAATTAGTTGCACTTCTCGCACCAAATGGGTGGCAACTTTGGTGGTGACATTTAAATGAGGCCCAGGAGTTAAAATACCCTAGGCCTCATTTTATCTGAAGCAGGTGAGTTATGAACTGAAATCAAATGTCATCTGCTGATAACTGGCCCCCCTTATATAATTGGGGTCATCCTTTCATCCTGCCTGTACCTATCCCCCACCATCCCTACTGTTACGATCTGGTGAGAAAGGTGTCTAGGGTTTGTTCTCAGCCTTCACCTGGTCTTACTGTAACAGGGTTTAATTTTTAAAATACCGTATTTTAAGCTCCCCCTTGGTGAATCCTTGTTCCCCGCTTTCCAATTATAAGGCAAAGAAACAAGCACAAACAGGTTTTCTTAGGTTTGAAGAAAAAAGGTTGAAATTTATTAAACTTAAACTTAAGCTCAAACTCTAATTCAGTTAAAGCCTACGGGTTCATGACATGCCCACACTAGCAAGCATACGTGATACATACATGAAGATAGAGACAGAAAAGAGCAGAAGAAAAATAAAGTGGAAAAGTTTGAAGCAATCTCTGAAGAGGGTTTTTGTTATGGTTCTTCAAGCTCACTGCAGATTCCTTGATTGTAGGTAGATCTTGCTCTTCGTTGGGGCCCAGTATTCTTCTTATTCCTTGTTCTCTGTCGGAGACTTTTCTCTCTTGGGGTTCATGTGTCTTCGGTGGATTTGGAGTTCTGTGAGAAAGAGATGGAGAGCCAGACAGGAGAGGCTGTGGCGAGCCAGCAGTAGAGGTCTTTTCAGTCCAGGAGCAAACAGACACTCTCTGAGTTCAAAATGTTAGCACAATTCAGAAAAATCAGGTTGCCAAGCAGGCTAGTCACATGACCAGCTGGTCTGACCATGTCTGTGAATTCTCTGGTCTTAGCCGACCCTGGAATGTCCCATTTTACACACAATACCTGGTGCTCAAAGTCCATTGTGGGTTAAATTGGATAAGCGAAGTAACCCCTTTGTCTCCACAAGCACTGTCTTTTAATATGCAAATATCCTTTCAGCCAAGGGCCTGGTGATTTTTATTTTAAACAAGTCCTTTCTTCACTTCAGCAACAGTTTTCAAATCAATGTTCATATGACAAAATTAATATGCTTCATTCCTGGCAGGTGGGGGTGTATCATGACACCTCCAGACCCAGTGGAATGAGGTGCGATTTGAGAAAAGCGCATTTCATCAAAAGAGTCGAGAGAAAATATAAGATACAGAAAAAAAAATGCCATTTCTCTCATTCATTCCCATTCATTCATTAATCCTAAAACTTATTACAACCTTTCTTTTCTTAGTGGCAGTGCTGCTTTAATTGACCGTTTTTTGGCATCCCAATGAAAGCATGTGGTTTTTTGGGGGAAGTTTTTCTTCAGTTTGCCCATTTCCATGGCTGCCTTGGATCTTTGAGATGGTTAGGTTTAATTAGCCCTGAGTTTGGAATTTTTTTTCCAGGAGAGTCGGTAATGGGTGGGTCTATCCTGAACTCTCCTTCAGTGCTTTGCTGAGTCATGCAAAGACTTTTGACTTCAGGGGATGGTTGGTTCTCTTTTTTTCTGACTGTGGGCGAGGATTCTTTGCTAATCTCCCCTTTGTACTCTGGGACACTCCTGCCTGCTAGTATTTGTGTAGACTCTACTGAACTCCCCTGTGGCACTTTGACCCTCAAGGTTTCTCTGCCCACGAGAGGTCTCTCTTTGTCTCTGCAGGTTCCTGTACATGCTGTTAGCAACTCTGGTGAGGTGCTTCTAGTGTCTGCATTTACATAGGAGGATGTGGGGTCTAACTTTTCACATTTTCTGGGGTTGGCTGACCAGACAGTAGGGGTTTTTATCTGGGATTCCTCCCAGACTTCATTTAACCTGCCCTCTTGGTCACTTTATCCCCTCTCTGTCTAACTTTTGCCAGCTTATGCCTGCCTGTCCCTTTTTGTTCTTGGCAGGGGTCCCTTACTGTTCACCATCCCTCTGCTGGAGGGTCCTCCTAACCCCGGTACAGGACTTGGGGGTGCAGGTTTCACTGTAGGTTGGGTTTCCCCTCAACATGGCACATGTGGCAACTCCTGCAGTACTCCACCACATCTTTGTGGAGTTTTGGCCAGTCAAACTGCTGTCTTATGCGGGCTTTGGTCTTCCATATACCAGCATGTACAGCCACTGTAGTCTCGTGGGCCCTTCTTAATATTTCTCTCCGGTTCCTCTGCGGCACCACTAACTGGTGAATTACTGTTCACTCCTTGCTCTCAGGTCTGTGAGGAGCTATTTCCTCATCAGTAGCTCATTCAAATAGTAGCAGTCAGGGACTCCCTCTGCTTCACTTTCAGACTGGGCAGTCTGTGCTAACTCTCGCAATACTGGGTCAGCTCACTGACCCTCACCTAGGGAAAATCCATTTAATTCATTCCCTGGGTCTCCTAACTTTCCAAAGAAAGTCTCAGACAGACAGACCTGGTCATCTGCCTGCAATGCCAAATCAGTCTCCTGTTGGGGAGCTGGTTTGATTATGGCCTGACATACTACACATTCAGGGAAACTGCGGAGGTCTGTCTCCTGCCACTGCCCTGTCTCGCTGACCTCCTGCGGTCTTGCTTTCACTACTGGGGGGACCAACACCTTCACCCCCGCCAGATCATTACCTAGGAGCAGGTCAACCCTGTTCACAGGAAAACAAGGGACAATCCCTACGGTCACCGGTCCCAAAACTAGGTCGCACTCCAGGTGCACCCACTTTACAGATACAGGCATACACTGCCCTCCAAGACCATTCACCATAATTCTGTTGTTCACTGCACTCTCTGGGGGAAAGGTCAGGCCATTTCACAGTAAAAGGGATCTCATGGCCCCTGTATCCCTGAGAATTACTATGGGCTTGCTTGCCCCATTCGAGGGGTATGGGGTTACTTTCCCTTCAGACACAAAACCTTGATAACCCTCAAGAACCCTATTAAATTTTCCTGCACTTGCAGCCATAAGCTTCCTGGGTCTCACTTTTACTGCAGTTAAAGCCACAGCTAATTCTGCTGTGCTTTCCATCAGGGTCCCATCTTCACTGAGTGGGTGTGCCCTGATTAACCCTACAGGTTTTCCCTTTAGTTTCCAGCAGTCAGCTTTTAAATGTCCTGCTTTATTACAATGGAAGCACATAGGTCTCCGGGTCTCGCTCCTGCTCATAGTTCCTTCCTTTTTGGCTAGAGGAGGAACCCCTGTGTCCCCACCTTTTCTTTCTCTCCCAGGACTGCTTGGGTTCCTATCATCTTCCCACCCTTTGTCCTTTTCGGATTTGTGGGGGTGACTAGGAAAGGTTCTCCCTGGATAACCGACTTATAAATTAAAGCAAACTCATCGGCCAAAATTGCCACTTGCCAGGCTCTCTGAACCCGCTGCTCTTCTACATGGGTCTTTATGGAGAGTGGAAAAGTTTTTAAGTTCCTCTAACAGAATTACTTCCCTGAGATTCTCATAGCTGAGTTGTACTTTAAGAGCCCTCAGCAACTGGTCAAAAGCCAGCTGCTTACTTCTTTCGACTCCAGATAAGTTTGATTAGCTTGCTTCTTGAGGGTTCTAAACTTCTGGCGATAGGCTTCGAGTACTAATTCATATGCCCCAAGGATAGTATTTCTTGTCAGTTCATAATTTGCTGAACTCTCATCTGGCAACAGGGAATAAACCTCATAGGCTTTTCCGGTTAGCTTGCTTTGTAATAAAAGAGGCCAGGTCTCAGCTGGCCATTTTAGCTACCATGCCAGATTCTCAAAGGACACAAAAAATGTTTCTACATCCTCCTCATTGAATTTTGGAATTAGTTGAGCTAGTTTTAACAATTCTATACCCAGCCCTGAATTACGCTCCTCCATATTGGTCATGCTTTCACTGGGGTTACTCTGTCGCCCCGTAGTTAATTCAAGTCGCTTCAACTCTCTCTCTTCGCATTCCTTCCGGAATATTCTTTCTCTCTCTCTCCTCTCTCTTTTTCTTCACATTCCTTCTGGAAGGCTTTCCCTTTCTCCCTCTCCTGTCTCTCTCTTTTTCTCGAATTCAAGTTTCCTCTGTTCCAATTGTAGCTTTGCTAACAATACCCTGTCGACGTCGACTTCTAACGCTACTTCTACTTCTTCAGATTCAAGGGAAAAATGGCTGGCCACTACTCTTAGGAGTTCAGACTTTCTAACCTTGCCACTTACAGTGATCCCACACTGCTCAGCCATTTTCCTCAACTCCTCCATAGACAGTGCTTTTAACTTATCCCAAGTTACTTCTCCCTGGCTTGGGGAGCTACTGGCTTCAGTCGCTGATATGTTAGAATTCAAGCACACACAACAACAAGAAAACCTGTATTGCAATCTTGCTCTTTTTTGATTGGGAACAATTTGGCTTCCCTCTTCCAATTTCTCTCGTTTGTCTGTGGGTAGCCCTCACATTTCTGTTATGACGCGGTGAGAAAGGTGTCTAGGGTTCCCTCTCAGCCTTCACCTGGTCTTACCATAACAGATTTTAATTTTTAAAACACCGTGTTTTTAGCTGCCCCTTGGTGAATCCTTGTTCACTGCTTTCTAATTATAAGGAAAAGAAACCAGCACGAACAGGTTTTCTTAGATTTAAAGAAGAACGGTTGAAATTTATTAAACTTAAACTTAAGCTCTAATTTAGTTAACGCCTACGGATACACAACACGTCCACACTACATGCATACGCAATACATACATGCAGATAGAGACAGAAATGAGCAGAAGAAAAATGAAGTGGAAAAGTTTGAGACAATCTTTGAAGAGGGTTTTGGTTACCGTTCTTCAAGCTCACTATAGAGTCCTTGATTGTAGGTAGATCTTGCTTTTCATTGGGGCCCAGTATTCTTAAACCTTGTTCGCTGTAGAAGACTTTTCTCTCTTGGGGTTCGTGTGTCTTCAGTGGATTTGGAGTTCTGTGAGAAAGAGATGGAGAACCAGACAGGAGAGGCGATGGCGAGCCAGCAGTAGAGGTCTTTTCAGTCCAGGAGTAAACAGACACTCTCTGAGTTCAAAATGTTTGTACAATTCAGAAAAACCTGGTTGCCAAGCAGGCTAGTCACATGACCAGCTGGTCTGACCATGTCTGTTTGTGGATTCTCTGGTCTTAGCCAACCCTGGAATGTCTCTTCTTACCCACAATACCTGGTGCTCAAAGTCCATTGTGGGTTAAATTGGATAAGTGAAGTAACCCCTTTGTCTCCACAAGCACTGTCTTTTAATATGCAAATATCCTTCCAGCCAAGGGCCTGGTGATTTTTTTAAACAAGTCTTTTCTTCACTTCAGCAACAGTTTCCAAATCAATGTTCATATTACAAAATTAATATGCCTCATTCTTGGTAGGTGGGGCTCTAGTATAACACTACCATTCAACTTAAACTCATGTCATCTTGTTCTGATAACTTGCACAAGTCAAACATTCCTGAACTTTGTTATTTTGAATATCTTAATCATATCCCTTTCAGTCATCATCTCTCCAAAAAGAGTCCTGTTTCTGTGAGTACATCCTCCTGAAGTTTATTTTCTAGTTCATTACTCTTTCTAGTTATTTTTCTCCGCACTTTTTCTAGCTCAGCAATATTATTCCCATAGGGCTGTACGCAATACTTCATTTGCAGTTTGATCAACACTCTACATAGCAGCAGAATGAGTTCTTTTGACCAACATTCTATTCCTCTTTTCATGCAACCTCTTTTCTTTTTTTTTTTCTTTTTTTCTTTTGGGCCTCCTTATCTCGAGAGACAATGGATACGCGCCTGGAGGTGGTCAGTGGTTTGTGAAGCAGCGCCTGGAGTGGCTATAAAGGCCAATTCTGGAGTGACAGGCTCTTCCACAGGTGCTGCAGAGAAATTTGTTTGTTGGGGCTGTTGCACAGTTGGCTCTCCCCTTGCAACCTCTTTACATATAACATAACATACCTTCTTGACAGAGATGGGGCTGAATTCTTCTGTTAGTTCATATTCCAAATTTTAAAATGTTAGCACATGTGTTTCATGACTCAATATCATTATTACATCATTTACATACTGCTGAGTTAATACAAACAAATTTATTTTTAAAAAATGTTACTCATTAGTTAATAAGATACCAGCGAGAAATTTCCACGGAGTCCTTCTGATCCCCTATCACAACTTCAGTGGGAAATTCGCATAAATCTTATAGAAATTGTGCAAATGGTGACTTTTAGCCTTTTATGCCTTTTATGCAGGGATTTTGTCGATCTTTTACCAGAGAACCTGGCAAAAATTAAGTGTTTCACATTGAGCTCAAAGAAAAGATTTCTATTAAGCGCAGAAAATCATACACAAAAATGACTCCAATTTTAATACAGAGTTTATTACATTGTAACCCATGAAAAATTAGATTCTATCCTATATTCCAAGACCCAAGTCATTTATATATAGTAAAAAAAGCTGTGGTCTCAGCACTAACCCTTGGGGAACGCCACTGTCTACCATCCTCTGGTCTGAAAAGCAATTATTTACTATGACTCACTGTTATCCTATCCATTGCCTCTGCTTTCACTGACTCCTTTTGTGTCCAGGCATCAGACAAGGAGATAGCCATCCTCAGGGAAAACAGTTGTTTTCAAACCCAATGGGTAGCCCAACTGACAGAAATGCCACCGGAAAGCAGAACAAATACCATGGTATTAATAAAAGGGCTTACTGGAAATTGCTTGAAGGTTATTTTAATTAAAAGTTACCCACAGAGTAAGTTATTTACCGGGGTAGTAACAGTCAGAATCATTCCAAGCTTACCCATGCAGGGATAGACCAATTGCTGGGCATGACTTGGCAGGAAGCACTGTATTATACCCAGAGGGGCCAGAACTGACCGTGAAGACTGGAGAAACTGAGGGGAGCAAACAAAACTCTGTACAGTCTCAGAGGGCTGGAGAAGTCCCAAATACCCTACAAGGGGCAATAGAGGCAGAAGTATTTAAAAAGGCCCAGATACAGCCAAAAAGATTTAAAGAAGCTAAGATAAAAGCCACAAAATTTGAAGGAAAAGCACCAGAGATATAGTTAGCTGAAACCTTTTTAAAAGATTTAAATAGGGATGAGGAAAGTTCCCAAACAGGAAAGCCCAGAGTGGGAAATGCCTCACCTAGTTGAAGTGCCATCGGGGACTACAGTGTGTTGACCTTTTTCTCTGTAGGGTATCAACTGATGTGACAGACAAAGATACACTAAAACCAAAGTCTTGTATTAGTTCACTTTATTAGTACTAAAATCACTTATACAAATGCTTTCAACAGTTTTATTTAGACATTAGATAAGTCTCACTTCTTGTACAAGATACTACCCGTCAACACAGAGGTGATCAGTCTCTTGTCACGGTTGATCACTGAGCCTCCGGACTCAGGGTCCTGCCTTTGAGAGTTGTTCCCAGGTTCTCGCCGAGAATATCCTCAAGTGTTAACCCTTATATATTTTTTGAAGGCTCCTTGCTCAACCCATGACTCACATGATCTTGTTTTGCACAAATCTTCAAGCATTATCTCATCTTTGGCAAGCATTAGCCATTTAGCCACCTGGACAAAAGTCCAGACTTGTTTACAATAACCACCATTCATTCCCCTATATCCGTTCCTCTTTTATCTATTCTTGTTCAACACTCTAGTCTAACGGTCACATATCCCTCACCACAAGCTTCGACATGTCTGTTAGCTTACTTCAGCAAGTTCTGCGCTTATCTTTAGCTGTCTTAGAGCATGCTGGGTATAAAGCATTACTTGACCAACTTTTCAGGGCCTACAAGTGAAAGCTGGACAACCATCTGTGAGCAGTAGTGTCCAAAGGACATGGGGCAGATTAGGGAAACACCTATCTCTGAAGGAAAAGGAAAAGGAAAGGTAACATACCCTAAAGTGAACCACACTTGTGAAAATCACAAGAAAACTAAAAGTGAGGTCAATGTGGATCTACCCACTGAAGAATCAAACATCAGGTTCCAAATCTAAAACAAATTAAACCCAACAATTTAGAGTCAAAACTCAGCAAGAACAAGGGGCAGGAAGAAATCCCAGATGCCTTGGAGGGGCCAAAAAACAATGTATCACCCACTATCACCCTAGAAATAAGAATTATCAGTGTACCAGTTAAGGGGTTACAGACAGGGCAGCTTGCCACAAGCAGTAACAGAAATTTGCATATTATAAGTTTTGCCAATAATCACATGGTCCTGGAGATTAACGTTCCTAAAGTAGTACCATCTGGTACGAGAGAAACTACAACCCCATTTGACAACACGTAACCAAAAGAAATGCAATTTTTTAATGGTACCTCGTCCAAAGGAAGGATGATGAAAAAATGTAAACTTGAACCTGAAATGGCTGCTACAAACATTGTCAACTGCAACAGCTGTAAGATGGAGGAGTGAATGAAATCAATGTGTATAGTGGTGTGATCCTAAACTTTCTTGCTGTTTTTATCCCTTCTTTCTAAACCCACAAAAAATCAAACAACATAAAAATGAAATCCAAGGAATTTCATTTTTACTCCTTTATGGGGAGGTGTCTCACACTCCAGAAGTGTGATGATACAAACTATGGACTAACTCTGAAGAGTTATGAAAAACTGACTTTGTCTTTTAAAAAATGAACCTTTATTTTAAAAAGTGAACAATGGTCTAAAATGGCTACTGAATGAAAAGGGATTGGTCTTTGTGTATTCAAACTATTTGACAAAGGCAAAGGACAAATCTTCAAAGCTAAGAGGTATCATTTGCACCCCATTCTAAAACATTCCAGAATTGAATGTCTTCTGAAACAAAGAAGGTGTGAAGTAGCCATGCCCTGGCCCGTTGTGCCAGGGGAAGAGATGAGAACACCACCTATCAGGAGGTGAGAAGTAAGACAACTTTACCTTTACAAAAGACAACCAGAGCCAGAGAGAGAGACAGAAGCAATATCTAGCAGCTTGCATTCCGGCAAGCCAGTAGGCACGTGCCCTGCTTTAAAATCCTGCATCTACATTAGACAGCAGTGAACCAGAAGTGGCCCACCGTCTTCGACTGAACTTTCAATCAAGAGAGAAAGCTACAATCATCTCAGGCCTGCATCCGTTGAGAACTTGATTTCCAAGAGAATACAACAGGTTTATTGCGACCACCACCACCCCCCCCCACAACAAATCACTTTCTCCCCCTCTATCTGTTTCTTCAATGTGTGTGTATATATATATATATATATATATATATATATATGTGTGTGTGTATGTATATGTGTGTGTGTGCGCGTGAGTGAATGCATGAATGGTTGTGGTTGTGACAATTTTAGGATAAGCCATACTGATCAATTATCCATTGATTTTTCATTTTTTTAAAAAATCTACAAGAAAACCTGTTGCTGTCTGTTTATTTGAAAAGTAAAACACCAAGGGGTTAAGCCCTAATAACAAAACACTTGCTGCGGTCAGGTGGGGAGTTGAACAGTGGGAACCACCCACCTCATCACGTGGCCATAACTCGACTCTATAGTTCTTCCACATCTCTGCGATTTCCCTGCAGATTTGCTCCTTTATCTCTCTCTCTCACTATTTGGAAGCCTATAGAATATCCCTAGTAATATGATCATGCCCTTTTTGCTCCTTAACTCTAACCAAATGGATTTTGTCCTTGCCCCGTCAAATACATCCTTCCTTTCCAGCACTGCAATGTCTTCCCTAATCAGGACTGCCACCCACCTCCCTTTTTTCCTTTTTTATCTTGTCTGAACACTTTATATCTTAGTATATTATGTGCTCAGTCCTTGCCATTGCTAAGCCACGTTTCTGTTATTGCTACTACATCATATTCCCAAACTGCTATTTGTGCTTGTAGCTCACCAACCTTATTCAACACACTTTGTGCATTTACACACTTGCATTGTAATCCTGTCTTTGCATTCCTCATAGTCCTTCTCAGTCCACTCTGATCTAATATGGAACTACTCCCTTCTCTTGAAAAATCATCTCGTATAAATATGGAGGAATTTGTTGTGTGTCTGATTTGCAATGTGCATTACAGACATTGAATCTTCCGAAGAAGGGTCACTGACCCGAAACGTTAACTCTGCTTCTCTTTCCACAGATGCTGCCAGACCTGCTAAGTGATTCCAGCATTTCTTGTTTTTGAATCTTCCCGGCCCCGAGGAGGCGCATTTGGAGGTGAAATCGGGAGCAAGTTTTGCAAGTCAGATGTTGGGTCCACTCCCCAATGCGTTTCCACCTCCAAGCGATCTTGCCGGAGGCGGCTGCAAAGCAGCAGTGGCTAGCCACCCAGCAGCGGCGGATAGCTAATTAGGAGCAATTAACTGGTATTTAAGCAGCATACAAAGGGAGCCATGAGATCTTGTAAACATCGCATGGGCCCTATGCTATGTCAGCACCTTGACAGCTCAGCTGTGACAACTGCGCTGCGGGAAGCCATTGTGCAATGAAAGTTACATGTAGTCCTCACTATAAAGAGGGGAGGAACCAGGGATGATCCCTTACACTGGCAGGCACCTACCATGGAGGAGTGGTTGTTCTGATGCTGCAGTTGTGAAATGTTTTAAAGATGATAATGTAGGTTGCTTGGGCAAATGTAATCTGTCAGGACATTTTGGCTGAGCAGACCATAGCTGTGAAGTGCGCAAGCGGACATGGTGTCCACTTATTCAGTGGTCATCTGGACTATGGAAGAAGAGCAGCACAGAGAGCAGCACAGGCAGCAGAGCACAACAAATGGATTGGTTGAAGGACAGGACGGAGAAGAGGGCGCAACCCTCAACAGAGGATTTATAGGCAAAGGGTCAGCAGTGCCCCAGCAGGTTGTGCCTCACGCAGCAGGTGGTCGCATACATCTATGCACTGCTGGATGTGGACCTCAGGCCCCAAAGGAGCAGGTGGACATCCAGTGCCCGTGGCAGTGAAGGTGACAGTTGCCCTTAACTTGTATGCCACCAGTTCCTTTTAGGCATACGATGCGCATTTGTAGAATCTCTCAATCAGCCGCTTATGCCTGCATAAAGGAGGTAACAGATGCCCTGTATGCAAAGGCATCTGATGATACTGAGCTTTACATTGATCCAGCTAGTTAGGCCAGAGGTTTTGCCTCAATGGCAGGATTCCCTCAGGTGCAGGGCTGGTAGACTGTACCCATGTGGCAATTAAGATGCCATCAGAGCAGGTGGGGGCATTTGGTAATATGAAGGGCTTCCAGTCCCTCAACATGCAGCTTGTCTGCAATCACCATAAATGCTTCATAAAAGTATGCAAGGTTCCCGGGTAGCTGCCTCAAATTGTTAATTCTTATACAGTTTCAGGCGCCTCAACTGTTATCCCACCATATAGCCTCTGCGGGTGGATCCTGGGTGACAAGGAATATTCTTTGAAGGCACGGCTCATGAAGCCAGTGCAGAACTCAGCGAAAGAGGCAAAGATATACTATAACCGCTGTCATGGATCCACCAGGGCAACCATCAAGCTACTGGTCTTCTGAAGAAGTGGTCTGGTGACTGAGGGAGCCCTTCAATACAGACATACAAGGGTATCTTGGTGTGCTGCGCCTTGTACAACCTGGAGATGCAGCGAGGAGAGGAATAGGAGTGCTGGCCATCCTCAGACGAGGAGGAGGAGGATGAAGGGGATGATCAGCCAGAGCAGGCAGCGCATGCTGAGGTGCCTCTGAGGCATTGGCAGATAGACATACATGGCAGGGACACTCGGGATTTCCTTATCCATGCCAAGTTTTCATAAGAAGGGTCCCAGCTGAACTGGAAACTTTCAGACCTGCTATATTTGAGACCACTATCGGGTGCAGCCAAGATTCCCTCAAAACAACCAGTTCACTCAACAACACCTTTCCCATTGCCTACACCAGGCCCACGGCCAAACTTTATTCCACGATTTTAGCTTACCTGCACTCCAGTACACTCTTATCCAGCCATTTTCGCCAATGCAAAATCAACCACATTACACTTATAAGGTTGCCAGCATACAAATCACGCATATGCAACTTACACATACATTCAAAAAGTCACCCATGTATGCCCCTAGTGACACTAATGCTATTTATGTGATCTCTTTTGCGAGCTTCTACATGGTGCTCCATGTGGCTGAGGCTGATACTTGGACTTAGGACATTGTCCTGCAGCGATGTCCTGGGGCTAGGATAATTGGTCTCCAACAACCAAAACTATCTTCCTTTGTGCTAGGTATAACTCCAGCCATTGGAGAGTTTTCCCTTATTTCCATTGCCTTCAATTTTACTGTTTTTTATTGGTTTAGATTTACATTACATTTAATATTATTCTTTCTTTTGGGCCTCCTTATCTCGAGAGACAATGGATACGCGCCTGGAGGTGGTCAGTGGTTTGTGAAGCAGCGCCTGGAGTGGCTATAAAGGCCAATTCTGGAGTGACAGGCTCTTCCACAGGTGCTGCAGAGAAATTTGTTTGTTGGGGCTGTTGCACAGTTGGCTCTCCCCTTGCGCCTCTGTCTTTTTTCCTGCCAACTACTAAGTCTCTTCGACTCGCCACAATTTAGCCCTGTCTTTATGGCTGCCCGCCAGCTCTGGCGAATGCTGGCAACTGACTCCCACGACTTGTGATCAATGTCACACGATTTCATGTCGCGTTTGCAGACGTCTTTATAACGGAGACATGGACGGCCGGTGGGTCTGATACCAGTGGCGAGCTCGCTGTACAATGTGTCTTTGGGGATCCTGCCATCTTCCATGCGGCTCACATGGCCAAGCCATCTCAAGCGCCGCTGACTCAGTGGTGTGTATAAGCTGGGGGTGTTGGCCGCTTCAAGGACTTCTGTGTTGGAGATATAGTCCTGCCACCTGATGCCAAGTATTCTCCGAAGGCAGCGAAGATGGAATGAATTGAGACGTCGCTCTTGGCTGGCATACGTTGTCCAGGCCTCGCTGCCGTAGAGCAAGGTACTGAGGACACAGGCCTGATACACTCGGACTTTTGTGTTCCGTGTCAGTGCGCCATTTTCCCACACTCTCTTGGCCAGTCTGAACATAGCAGTGGAAGCCTTACCCATGCGCTTGTTGATTTCTGCATCTAGAGACAGGTTACTGGTGATAGTTGAGCCTAGGTAGGTGAACTCTTGAACCACTTCCAGAGCGTGGTCGCCAATATTGATGGATGGAGCATTTCTGACATCCTGCCCCATGATGTTCGTTTTCTTGAGGCTGATGGTTAGGCCAAATTCATTGCAGGCAGACGCAAACCTGTCGATGAGACTCTGCAGGCATTCTTCAGTGTGAGATGTTAAAGCAGCATCGTCAGCAAAGAGGAGTTCTCTGATGAGGACTTTCCGTACTTTGGACTTCGCTCTTAGACGGGCAAGGTTGAACAACCTGCCCCCTGATCTTGTGTGGAGGAAAATTCCTTCTTCAGAGGATTTGAACGCATGTGAAAGCAGCAGGGAGAAGAAAATCCCAAAAAGTGTGGGTGCGAGAACACAGCCCTGTTTCACACCACTCAGGATAGGAAAGGGCTCTGATGAGGAGCCACCATGTTGAATTGTGCCTTTCATATTGTCATGGAATGAGGTGATGATACTTAGTAGCTTTGGTGGACATCCGATCTTTTCTAGTAGTCTGAAGAGACCACGTCTGCTGACGAGGTCAAAGGCTTTGGTGAG
The DNA here is from genome assembly GCF_036365525.1 of Heterodontus francisci. Lineage (NCBI taxonomy): Eukaryota > Metazoa > Chordata > Chondrichthyes > Heterodontiformes > Heterodontidae > Heterodontus > Heterodontus francisci. The sequence goes on from NC_090385.1 coordinate 65,840,636, forward strand.
ATCAATGAAAGCAATGTAGAGGGGCATCTGTTGTTCACGGCATTTCTCCTGTATCTGACGAAGGGAGAACAGCATGTCAATAGTCGATCTCTCTGCACGAAAGCCACACTGTGCCTCAGGGTAGACGCGCTCGGCCAGCTTCTGGAGCCTGTTCAGAGCGACTCGAGCAAAGACTTTCCCCACTATGCTGAGCAGGGAGATTCCACGGTAGTTGTTGCAGTCACCGCGGTCACCTTTGTTTTTATAGAGGGTGATGATGTTGGCATCGCGCATGTCCTGGGGTACAGAAAGAAAAAAGAAAGAAAAGAAAGAAAAAAGAAAGAAAAGAATATTATATTCAATAACAGTGTAAGCTGTAGTTCTGATGCATATCCTCCTCTTAGAAACATTTTATTTATTTGACTTTGAAAAGCATTGGCCAAAAAATAAGCCAAGATTCTATTTTCCTGGGGAACAGACAAGGTGGCAGAAAACACAATTGCTTAAGTGTCTAGATGACATATGGCATTAATGTTTATTGGAATTCATGCTGATGCGGCTTTAAAATTTTGAAAGCATTCCAAGTATATTCAACATGGTTTGCATTCAAAATTAATTTGGGGAAATTTGAAGAGTTACTGGGAAAGAATTTATACACAGAATAATAATATTTTCTTAATTTGGACCTCAGGGATTATTAAATAGTTAAGCATTAAGATGTGTATAGAACTAGAACAATTAAATGAAATGATCACAGGACCTTGGATACAGATATTAGTTGAAGATAAGGATGAAGAGAAATGTTTATGCTTTATTGGATAAAGTAGTCACCATTGTTTCATTATTGTTTTGCCAAAATAAAATTAAACATGAAGATTGTTCCCCTTCCTAATACCATTACCCATTTTAAAAGTTAGTTCAGATCAAATATCTTTGGTACAATAAAAGTAAGTCCCTTCATAGGAAAAGATACCACAAAATATGAATATGTAGGCATGAGGAATTATCAATGGGAATAACACTGGAAATTAAAAGTACAGCATGTTGGGTGTATCACTAAATAATTGCTCACTGAGGCAAATTGTTGACGCTGCTGGAATCTAACCAGCAGTGGACAGGCACCCCCCTAACTGAGGCCAAAGCCTGGCAGATGTGTGGAGGCAGCCTCCCGCAGCAGGCTGGGGTGTCAGTGAGGCCTCCTTTAATTCCTGCCCAGAGCAATGGGTGACAAATGTGGAGGGGTTCCCCCTCTGCAGTGATGGCCTGGCAGCTGTGGCTACAGTATATTTTGTACCATTTACAAGTCTTTAGAGGGTGCCTCCAACTTGAGCTGAGCTCCATCTCCTGGTGGAGCTGCTGGCCGCCCAGAGTCTCAGGTGCTCCCATTGGCTCTCCCATCTGTGCAGCCCACTCACCGTCCTGAATTGGCTGCCCCCGGGAAGATCGTGCAGGCAGGCAGACTTCAGAAATCATCGGCGTCAGGACCCGAAAATGGTCCCAGTTTGAGTTTAAAAGCTAAAGCAGTAAGATTTTGGCTGTTGTGTGCAGAACTGTAACAGTCAGGATGATAATATTGCCCTGAGGTTATGTGAACATAATGGCCCAGACCTTGCTGGAGCAGGGCGTCGTGTAGCATACGCCATTCAATGAGACTGCTTCCCCGATGGGGAAAAAAGGTTCTTCCGCAGTAGAGCAGTCCGTAGTCTAATTCCAGCAGTAAGTGATGCTTTCCTTCCTTCAGCGAATTTCAATAATTAATGACTTGCAAACACTTTTTAAATGAATCAATGTGACTTTAGAATCAATGTCACGGTCTAACTTCCCTTCCTTCAGTTTAAATTACCAGAGATCTCTGTTTTGGCTTGACGTTTTTTAGAATTTTGAGAGATAATAATAATTAAACAGACTAAAATTCTCTTCCTTCAGTTTAAATGGCTGAGAGCTCTTCTTTCAGGTGCTAACACCAGCCGTATGCCTGTGTTCTCAGTTAGAACAGACTGTCTTCAACTAAAAAGCCAGTTCAAAATTGAATTGTAACAAATGTATCACGTGATGCTCAGTCCAAGTGGCTCTATCCAAAGTAATGAGAATGCACCCTTTGAATCACAGTCTCCGAATGGCTGTTGCTGGGTAACCAGGATGCATTCTTTGAAGCTGGTTGCTTCCCTCTCCATATGCTTGTATCCAATGGCAACCAAAATGCACTTTCTCCAACTCCTGAGGTTTGCTGGTTCTTAAAGCAGTACAGTTCCTTTTCCTACCTTAAAGACACACCACATATTCTCCGGAGAAAAAAAACTACAGGACCATGACAACTCAGCCCCTGGCGGAATGAAACGCCATTCCTGGAATGTGTTTCATTACAATGGATAAAAAAAATACAAATTGAAAAAACGCTATCACATTTTTTCTCCCCACATTTACAGATATATACTATTTAAAAAAAAATGCTTAGACTACAGCAACAAGTTCCACCAGAACATTTCGACTTTAAATTTCCACATAGTTAGCTGCAGCGTCAAAAGTGGATCAATGACCTGATGCATTCTGGCAAGGTGAGTTGCAGCGAATATTATTAAGCTAGCAGCCTTAAATGTGACTGAAGATGAATATGAGATTGAAGAAGGGGGTGCCCAACCAGTCTATGACAATGCCCAGGCATCAGCATTGGCTGCAGATGCATGTTAGCCTCTCTGCAAAGGACACCGGTCAGGCAGAGGTGAAACCTGCACAGCCAGTACTGATTGGCGGCATGCAGGAGGAATGCCTGTGGCACTATGATGGGCAGTTGGGCTGCTGCCAACATCGGCATTGTGCATTTCTTTGACAGATGAGTAATAATGGGAATTTATGTGCTTGCAGGGGAAGCGAGCTCACAATGCAGGGGAAAGATCAAGAACCAGAGACAGTGTGCCATTCATGGTGATCCTCGTGCCTATGGAGGAAGAGGTGGTGGAGCGCGGAGACATGGAGGCAGGGCAGGCTATCTCTGATGGTGAGATGGGTGTGGAACCCCGAGAGAGTGAGTGGCCTAATAGATGAGTGCAGGAGACCCTCTGGCAAGCACAAATCATAGTGTTCATGTGTCCACCACTGATCACATGGAGCTCCAGATGATGAGTAGTCAGAAGGACATTTTGGAAAGTGCATTGCCTTCTCATCACTCCTCTCTATTGCAGGTCATGGACAAGAGCAGCCAGTTATCGAGCCTACTGGCAGACCTTCACCTCTAAAGAGGAGGAGGGAACCTCAGAGGGTGCACCATCACATCATCACCTGCACCCTCAATTCAGTGTAGATACTCTCACGGTAGGTAGTCACACTCGAGTAGTAACAGACAATCTGGTGAGCACAGCACAGACGCGCCCAAGCAGCTGACGAAGGCAGTGACAACTGAGGTCACTCACACTTGGAGGTCTGTGGAAGGCCCAGCAATGCTCAGCTTCAGGCTGATGACATGCCTCTGGAGTCAACAACAAGGCAGCAGATGCTGGAGCTGCAGCATGTGGTGCGTGAACATCTGGCGGAGCTTCCAGAGGCTATGCGCACCTATGGACGAATGATGGAGGAGTCCATCCAGGCCGTGGGCTGAATTTTATGAGTCTTCCAGATATGGGCTAGTAGGTAAGTGGGGCCCATAGAATTACAACGGGAGGCAGGGGGCGAAGGGCCTGTCACCTTCCTGTAGCACCGCAATTTAGTCGCAAGATGACCTTCCCACCCAGAGGCCAATTGAGGCCCTTAAGAGGCCTATTAACAGTCACTTAAGGACATCTTCCCCCCACTGCTGGCATTAAGCCAGCAACAGGGGGGGCCATCACCACACGGGGAGGTCACCCAGTAAAATGCAGAGAAAGTAACTCTGACTGAGAATACAGCAGACCAGGCTATAGCTTTAACTGCAGCTGTAAAACCAGATACAAAAACTAAAGTGAGTGTAGAGATTAAGAATAAGATACCCGAAAGTTATAATGATTTTTTATCAAAGGGGAAAGTAACTTCATATCCTTTAAGTAAGGCAGGAAAACCTATCATTATACTCAGGGATACAGGAGCAACCCAAACAACGTTGTGTTTTAGTTAATGGAATTGGCGGGGAGTATATACCCGTAACTTTATATAAAGTGTATTTAGAGGGTGACTTAATATCTGGTATGGTAACAGTAGGAGTTGTCCACAGTTTGCCAGTAGAGGGAATTGCTCTACTCCTAGGAAATGATATGGCTAGATCAAAAATATCAGTTTCTCCTATAATTACAGAGGAACCAAGTGAAGTTAGGGAACTGGAACAATTACAGGAACAAGTTCCAGGAATATTACCTGTATGTGTAATCATCCAAGCAATGGCTAAACAGGTTCTATTGTTGGAGGTAAAAGTGGCATCACAAACGGATTTGGGGATTTAGATAATCCAAGTGAGATGTTTAACACATCTTCTTTCATTACAGCACAGCAAGCTGATCCAGAATTATACCGAATGGCACAGACGGCTCTGACAGAAGGCTATCATATGGAAGACGGGGTTTTGAGGAGGAAATGGAGACCTCCTAATAGACCTGTGGATGAAGACTGGACAGTTGTTGAACTGATAATGGTACCATCTAAATATCGGCCAGGGATTATGAAGGTTAGCACATGACATTCCTTTTGCAAGATATAGGGGAATTTGGAAGACAAAATCACGTATAAGCCAATGTTATTACTGGCCAGGTCTTACAAAGGATGTAAAGCAGTTTTGTAGGGCTCAGGAACACCTTAAAGCATCCCAAGCACAGTCATCGGCAACACTGCTACTCCGACATTTGCAGGAAGTAAAGCCACTGATGGTAGACACTCTCTGGTGGATACTGCCTCCTATGCTGAGCAACAGGTTGGTTACATGCACCTCTGCACCCTCCTGGCCATGCCCCCTTCCAGCATCATGATCCTGGTGCTCCTTTGGGGCTGCTGCCCTGCTCCTGGTGGCTGCAGCTCTTTCCCTCTCTGATGCTCCTCCATACTGGAGGTCCCCAGGTCTGACTGAATGTGTACACACATGTGGCAAGCCAGAGAGGACATTCAACCAGAATATCTCCATATCTCCTCTGTGGCTTGCCTCCAGACTGACTATTCAATATCACTCTCCCTATCAAGCCACGCTACCTCTTGCAATGGCTGCCGACTGCAGTCAATTCTGACCTGCTGCTGAGCTCCTGCCTCCTTTTAGCTGTCCAGGCTCTGAAGCTCCGTTGTTCTTACCCCCACTCACAAAATGCAACATCACTGGTAAAATCACATTTAATTGCGTGTTTAACAGGCTTAATTACCTTTCCGCTACCTTCAAGCGAGGCCTCCTCCTCCAGCCCTGCCACCTCTGGGAATATCCCCAGTGGCGTAAAGACGTCGGGCTTCCCTCCCGACACCTTTCGCTACCATTTTCCCGCCCCTCCCACCTCCCAGCCATCTCCAGTGGGCTCAATGTACAAATAGATACAGGGCAATCTTTATTAAAAGTAAGATGCTCAGAATGCTTACTGAAGGGACTGACGCCAGTGAACTTAAGAAAATATCGATGGCACATTAATATCTGGGAGGACATTAGTTGTCTTCAGATGCAAGTCAATTCAAATTTTGTTTGCATTGCTTTAAGACTTGCTTCAATTTCAAGTGCAAAGAGCACTCGATTTTACAGTCTAAGCTCATTTGCGTAATTATTCACAACTCCAGATAGCAAATCAGAAGGATTTAGGGATGACACCAACGGTAAGAGAGAAAAATGCCTGGAAGTCAAATTTAAAGGGATGGGGACAATTAATGGGATTGTCACAATGAGGAGGACCAAAATTTAGAAAGTTTCTAGACAGCACTAAAATGCATTTGCACACATTAGTAGCTTATCTATGGCTGTAGAGGCAAGCAATTATTGAAATATAAGCCTGTAGACAAATGATGGAGCTGTGCAGCACCTGACCTCCTCTTTGACGGTTTCTGCTGTAGAATTGGTGCTGCATTAGGTACTTTTGAGGAAGTTTGCCCTCTATACCATTTCACAGCACCAGCCCATATGTCAACACTGCAGCATGCCTGCAAGGAGGAGCAATCAAGTTTCAAGCCATATCTCACCATTGCTGTGCAAGTTCTATGATACCTGGTAGGTCCATGGGCAGATAGCACTTCTCACCATCTGGCACTCTGGGGCATCAGAGGGGTAGATTCTGTCTGTATTTGTGCGTTCAGGCTATTAGTATGGCTCAGACATGCCCTGTCAAGGCCTGCACACAGAGTTTGGTTAGAAATCCAGCCACTGCAGTGGTAATGGAGGAGAATTTGGATAAGTCCTGAAAACAGGTGCAGGGATCACGGTGCATGGTTACATGCCCCCGTTCATAGTGTTACAGACACGCCATTAAAATTGTGCTGCCTGCTCTTTTAAATAATTTCTGCACGCACCCATCTTTACCCACACTGTTCATTGGCTGCACATATCAACACACAGCCTGATCATTGTCTAGCATTACTTAAAGGCAACCTGCATCTCTTAAAGGGGAAGTGCATTATGACTACAACAAATGGTGGGAGTTTTGTCAAAACAGAATCAGTGCTGTCATACTTTGAGCAATAACTGAACATGCGAGAAAGCATGCTACCAGTGGTATCTTCTGGCTGCTGTCCAAAAACAGCCCGAATGTTGCTGAGGAAATCTGAGAACTAAAGTTACAACTTACCAGGTACCCCATGATCTTGCTGTCTTCCCCTCTCAGATCTTCTAAAGTGAGAGGGGCCACTCCCCAACCCCAAATGGGGGGCTAAGCAGTTTCCCCAAAGAGAAAGGAGGCAGGAAGCACTGTTAGCTTCTCTTCATCATTTCCATGTCTTTACAATGCTTGCATCTGATGTAGCTGCAGGCACTCTATTCCCCCTCTGGGTTAGGCTTAGAAGTCCCAGGGCAACAGAGAGGGCATGGACACTTGACATCATGGGACTTCATCTGATTCTTCTCCTTTATGTTTGGGAATCAAGTGATTTCCAGGTCTGCAGCCAAGGAATATCGTGTTTTTAAGTGTCTGTGTCATTTCATCAATGTTCTTCATACTCTTGGCAACGTAGTTTAGCGCTATCAGCAAACTTTATAGTGTGGTGAATAAATACCCTTTCACAGATCACATAAACAGCAGGGGATTATGGCTAGATCCTTGTAGAACTTCCCTGCTTACTTCCTCTAATGTTCTTCCCCGTTGATCATGAGCTACTATTTCCTATTACTAGTTTAACACCTTTTTACCCTTATTGTTTCTATTCACCTTAAGTCTCTTTGAAAAGTTAATTAACTTTCTTCCCAAATTCAATGTTGCAAAATGATATTAGTTTGCTTTTGCTCACCGTTTGCCCACTATCAGCCAGCTTCTCCGTTAAAAGCTATGGGCAGGGTGCAGGGCAGGAGGGGAAATTATGCAGAGAATTGAATGTGAGGCCTGGGCCATTTTAACTCCTAGGCCTCATCGGCATGTCTCCTGTCAAAACTGTTGGGAGTGATGTCAGAACCAATGGGCAGGAAGGGAAATTGGGTTGGCTGCCTGAAGATGCTTGGGTTCTGAGGGAACTGTTCCTGGCATGAAGTTTGTGCTGGATGAGGGGTGGGCAGGCTAAAAAATTCCATGTGGGGCACTCCTGCTCCTCCTGGAACACAAAGAATCCTCAGAAAACCTAAATATAGAGACTTGCCTTGGTCGCTTCTGGCCTCTCAGCTGACTGTTGACAGGTCTGCCTGTCAGTTTTAGCCCCATGCAGGCCTCCTGAATTTTTGAGTTCCAATGGCATTGTGGGGCCTATGGCATCATCGGGCTGTGCTGTTTAAAGTAAAGTCGGCCTGTACCCATCTGGAGCAGGCACCCCCTCCCATGCCTACTTTGAGGTGAGTTAAGATGAAAGGTAACAACCTGTTGGGAAGACAGTGCTAACCACCCTACCAATTAAAGGACCCGCCCACCCCACTGGCACCAGGTTGGCTGGTTTAAAATCTACACTTCTGTTCTTGCATACCAAAGCTGTACTCATGGCTGCCTAATCTATTGGGGGCAGTAACTCATGCTGCATCCCCTGATTTTTTATTTAAATAATTCAAGGGTTTCCCAATCTCTGTGTTCTCCTGCATTCTGTTCCTTCTCCAAATTAATGACGTCCTTGACTCATTATCCAATCTTAGCCTTTCCTTTGCTATTGATCCCATTCTACGCTCATAAACTTTCCTCCTATTGCATATATTAAGTGCCTTCATTGTTTTTGTAGGCAGTGCTTGATTCACTACTTATTCATCTTTTCTATGCTTTTTGATGAGGCGCAAGCTTTATTTTCTTTCAGTTCCTGAAAGGGCTGGATTTTCTCCTGCTATCCTGCCCAAAATGGAACAAATCGGATGGTGAATGTCATTGCCCCCCTATTGTTGAGATCCCAATTTTCCTCCCACAGTCCCACCAGGACAGAAGCTGGCTGCCTTTTCCTTTCCTAACAAAGAAAAATGCCAGTGGGATTGGCTTCCTGAATGTTTTTGTTCCTTACTACCACAGTCTCCTCTCAACCTAGGACTACTGGGAGAAAAGTGGTGTTGGTCCTAGCAGCAGAGATACGTCCTCTAAGTCGATTGATCAAGGGAGAGGGTCTAATAGAGAGAGTTAAAGTTTCAGGTTGATGATCTTTCATCAGAACCCATGAAATGTTAACTTTGTTTCTCTCTCCACACATGCTGCCAGACCTGCTATTTCCAGCATTTTCTGTCTTTATTTCAGATTTCCTGCATCCGCAGTATTTTGCTCGTTTAAAAAAAATTAATTCTCTGCAATTCTAGCGTCAACTCAAAATAAAGATTCTGACATGTTTAAGGTCATATTGCAGCTCTCGTCTCTCAGCTGATTGACACTGAGCCCATGTCCATTTATTTTCATCAGACTGTGTCATGACTCTTCTGTTGTCAATGGTACTCATGTAAATAACAGATAAGGGCCCCGGAAAGACAGATAAAGCAGATATGTAAGGCTGAATTTTATTAGCCCTCTTGGGATGGACAGGGTAGCCTGGGAGCTCACAAAATAGTGAGGGAAGGAGTGCTCGTCATCATTCAATTTTGTCTGCCCTCAACAACCCAGCCCCCCTCCACCCCTCACCAGGGCCTGCCTGACTGGCCCTGGCAAGCCTACCCCACTTACCTGCAGTATGAGGCTCCGTGCTTCTGGTCCCAGGCCTCCTGCAGTACCAGCAGTGGCCACCACTCCCTCTGATTGACCGGCAGCTCTTGGAGCGGGATCTTGTCCCTTAAAGGGGACGACATCCCCGACGTCAGGCAGCTAATTACCTGCTTGTTGTTGAAATCGGCCGGGGGTCTGATAAAGGGCAAAAGCGGGATCGGCCCCACCCCTCATCACCTTCCGGCCCATCGCCAGGACCCCCGTCACCGAAATAAAATGCAGCATATGGTGACAACTGCTCCATGTTTGGCCCATCAGCTCTTCCTTTACAATCAGAGGGAATATTTTGAGTACTCTCTGGTCTTCACTATCTTGTCAAAAATCACAAACTTATTCATTCATTCTTGACCTTTGGACTGAAAGTCTGAGCATTGAAGGAATCACAATTGAATTATTACAAATAGCAGCATCACTTTTCACTTAAGAGTCTGAGAAAACTCTCTTCCAGCAATGTATACACATTGTACACATTGATTTGGTGGTATTCTTATGAATTCCATTATTGCTTTAAAACTCTGACCATGCTCCTATGTATTTCTTGGCATGCAAATAGAATGCAACTCATGATTGATAACCTCTTGCCTTTCATAACTCACAAAAAATCCTATCTTACATTATCAGGCTTCCAAGATTATGTCTGGTAATAAAATGGTAGATCTGCTGTTCCTTCAATCAGACTTTGCAGTTGAGACAAAGGCACTATCTGATTTTGTAGCAAACAATCTGCAGTAGCACATATTTCTTTCTGACTCCTTCCTGAATGAACACATCTTGAGCCACTCTCGGCTTAATTTGTTTTCTTACTTCCTAAATTCTGATCTGGAAACTTATAGGGGTTGCCCATTCTTCTGCAGCCATAGTTATTGCTCACTTTATAATTTCATCAAGAAAATAGAGAAAGAATCTTTTGAGGGAAAAAAGTAGCAGTTAGAAATTTAGAAAATTATGTCATAGCGTTCCAGGAATATTTATCCATTTTCCTTCTTTACCAACCATAACTAATCAGATTGGGAACTGGGTAACAGAGCTAACCTGAATTTAGATTCAATGTCATTGAGTCAGAGTTGTACAGCGTAGAAACAGGCCCTTCGGCCCAACGCGACCATGACGACCACACAGCCTATCTATACTAATCCCACCTGCCTGCATTAATTCCATATCCCTCTATGCCTTGCTCATTCAAGTACCTGCCTCTTAAATGTTGCTACTGTTCCTGCCTCCACCACCTCCTCAGGCAGCTCATTCCAGATACCCACTACTTTTTGTGTGAAAAATTTACCCTTTTGATCCCCTTTAAACCTCCTTCCTCTCACCTTAAATCTATGCCCTCTAGTTTTAGTCACCCCTATCATGGGAAACAGGTTCTCGCTATCTGCCCTATCTATGCCTCTCATAATTTTATATACCTCTATCATGTCCCCTCTCAGCCTCCTTCGCTCCAGGGAAAACAGATCCAGCCTATCCAATCTCTCTTTATAACTCAAGCCCTCCAAACCAGGCAACATCCTTGTGAATCTTTTCTGCACCCTCTCTAGCTTAATCACATCTTACCTGTAGTGCGGTGACCAGAACTGCACACAGTACTCCAAAGGCAGCCTAACCAACGTTATGTACAACTGTAACATGACGTCCCAACTCTTGTACTCAACGCCTCGGCCGATGAAGCCATATGCCTTCTTCACCACCCTGTCTACCTGTGTTGCCACTTTCAGGGAACTATGTACTTGCACCGCAAGGTCTCTCTGCTCAGGAACACTCCCCAGGGCCCTGCCATTCACTGTATATGTCCTGCCCTGGTTTAATTTCCCAAAATGCATCACTTCACACTCATCTGCGTTAAATTCCATTTGCCAATCCCTTGCCCACTTTCCCAGTTGATCTATATCCTGTTGTAACCTTAGACAACCTTCTTCACTGTCTACTATACCACCAATTTTGGTGTCATCTGCAAACTTACTAATCATGCCCCCTACATTCACATCAAAGTCATTAATATATATGACAAACAACAGAGGGCCCAGCACCGATCCCTGTGGCACACCACTGGTGACCGGCCTCCAATCTGAAAAACAACCCTCCACTACCATCCTCTGCCTCCTATCACCAAGCCAATTTTGAATCCAATTTGCTAGCTCCCCCTGCATCCTATGCGTTCGAACCTTCTGGACCAGCCTACCATGCGGGACCTTGTCAAAGGCCTTGCTAATGTCCATGTAGACAACATCCATCGCCCTGCCCTCGTCAATTCCCTTAGTTACCTCCTCGAAAAACTCAATCAAATTCGTGAGACATGATTTCCCACGCACAAAGCCATGCTGACTATCCCTAAGCAGACCATGCCTTTCCAAATGCATATAAATCCTGTCTCTCAGAATCCCTTCCAATAACTTTCCCACCACTGATGTAAGGCTCACCAGCCTGTAGTTCCCTGGCTTATCCCTGCTGCCCTTCTTAAATAAAGGCACAACATTAGCTATCCTGCAGTCTTCTGGTACCTCACCCGTTGATACAAAAATCTCTGCCAGGGCCCCAGCAATCTCCTCCCTTGCTTCCCATAGCATCCTAGGATACACCTGGTCAGGCCCTGGAGATTTATCTACCTTAATGCGCTTCAAAACCTCCAACACCTCCTTCTTTGTAATGTTGATATGCTCCAGGATATCGCTGTTCCCTCCCTTGAACTCACTAGCTTCCATCACCTTCTCCATGGTAAATACTGATGAGAAATATTCATTTAAGACCTTGCCCATTTCCCATGGCTCCACACATAGATTGCCACACTGATCCTTAAGGGAACCTACTCTCTCCCTAGCTACCCTTTTACTCTTAATATACTTATAGAATCTTTTAGGATTCTCTTTTATCTTATCTGCCAGGGAAATCTCCTGGCCCCTTTTCGCCCTCCTAATTTCCTTCTTAAGTGTAGTCCTACATCCCCTATACTCCTCGAGGGTCTCGTTTGATCCCAGCTGCCTATACCTGACATATACCTCCTTCTTTGTCCTGACCAGACCCTCAATATCCCTCGTCAACCAAGGTTCCCTAAACTTGTCAGCTTTGCCCTTCAATCTAACAGGAACATGCCGGCCCTGATTCTTCCTATCTCATTTCTAAAAGCCTCCCACTTGCCAGACGTCCCTTTACCTGTAATCAGCAACTCCCATTCAACTTTTGAGCGTTCCTGTCTGATGCCATCGAAATTAGCCTTCCCCCAATTTAGGACTTCAACCTGAGGACCAGTCATATCTTTTTCCATAAACTATCTTGAAGCTAATAGAGTTATGGTCACTGGTCCCAAAGTGCTCCCCCACTGACACATCAACCACCTGCCCATCCTCATTTCCTAAGAGGAGGTCAAGTGTAGCCCCTGCTCTAGTAGGGCCATCCACATACTGCTTCAGAAAACTATCCTGGACACACTTAACAAATTCTTCCCCATCTGATTCCTTAGCACTAAGGCAGTCCCAGTCAATATTAGGGAAGTTAAAATCACCTACTATTAGAACCCTATAATTCCTACACAAAGATTTCCCTACATATATGCTCCTCCCCTTCCCTCTGACTATTGGGGGGCCTATAGTATAATCCCATCAAAGTGATCTCCCATTTCTTATTTCTAAGTTCTACCCATATGGCCTCGCTGGACATTCCCCACGGGATATCCTCTCTAAGTACTGCCGTGATGTCCTCCCTAATCAACAGTGCAACCCCCCCTCCTCTCTTACCTCCACCTCTGTCACGCCGGAAGGATCGGTACCCTGGAACATTGAGCTGCCAGTCCTGCCCATCCCACAACCATGTTTCCGTAATAGCTATAATATCACAATCCCATGTACCCCGATCCATGCGCTGAGTTCATCTGCCTTACCTGTAAGGCTTCTTGCATTAAAGTAAATGCAGTTTAGCCTATTAAATCTTCCACGCTCCCTGTCCTGCCCCTGCCCAGCCTGTCAACTGGACTTGCTTGCTTTAACCTCTACATTTGCCTCAACTATCTCATCGGAGAGACTACTATTTTGAGTCCCACCCCACTGCAAGACTAGTTTAAACCCTCCCGAGTAGTACTAGAAAACCTCCACGCAAGGATATTGGTTCCCTTCCAGTTTAGATGCAACCTGTCCTTCTTGTACAGGTCACCTCTGCACCAGAAGAGATCCCAATGATCCAAGTAGTTGAAGCCCTCCCTCCTAAACCAGCTGTTCAGCCACGCATTCATTTGCCTTATCCTCCTATTCCTACCCTCACTAGCATGTGGCAGAGGAAGTAATCCTGAGATTACAACCCTCGAGGTCCTGCTTTTTAACCTTCTGCCTAACTCCGTATATTCGCTTTGCAGGACCTCATCTCTCTTCCTGCCTATGTCATTAGTACCAATATGGACCACGACCTCTGGCTGCTCACCCTCCCCTTTCAGAATGTCCTGCAGCCCCTCCAAGACATCCTTGACCCGAGCACCAGGGAGGCAACATACCAAACTGGAGTCTCGTTTGTGGCCACAGAAATGCCTATCTGCACCCCTTACGATAGAATCCCCTATCACTATAGCTCTTCCACCCCTTTTCCTCCCCTGCTGTGCAGCAGAGCCCTCCGTGGTGCCACGAACTCGGCTGTTGCTGCTTTCCCCTGGGAGGTCATCCCCCCCAACAGTATCCAAAGTGGTATATCTTTTGAGAGGGGGATGGCCACAGGGGTCTCCTGCATTACCTGCCTATGCCTACTACTCCGTCTGGTGGTCACCCATCTCTTTTCTGCCTGTGCAGCCATTACCTGCAGTGTGACCACCTCACTAAACGTGCTATCCACGCCATCCTCAGCATTGCGGATGCTCCACAGTAAACCCACCTGCAGCTCCAGCTCCGTAATGCGGGTAGCCAGTAGCTGCAGATGGATACACTTCCTGCACACATGGTCGTCAAGGACACTGGAAGCGTCCCTGATTTCCCACATAACGCAGGAGGAGCATATCACGGGGCTGAGCTCTCCTGCCATGACTTACCCTTAGGTTCATTAGTTACTCCCTTAATTAAAAAATACTAATTACACTAGGGGCCTTGTTCTACCCACTCCAATCTAAAGTCCTTAAAAAAAAAACACTTTAGTAGTACTCACCTTATCACCAGAGATTTTATTTTCAACAAAAAAAACTTTCCCCTTATTTTTTTAAGATATTCTAACAGCTGCTACTCACCAACCAATCACCTTGCAGCTCTCCTCTGACGTCATTGTTGTCTTTTTTTTTCAAAACTCCGGCGCGCTGGAAGAGGTTCAACTGCTCTCCGCTCCCGGAAGGTAAGAGACTGGGCCTCGATCCTCGGGGTCGATTTATAGGCTCAGCACTCGTCGTTCTCCCCACAGGTCCGCTCCGCTCCCGCTTGACCTGACTCGGGCCTACTTAAGGCTAGGTTATGAATGTTATGTATTGGTAACGTTTCAGATAATGTTGGATTTGTGAATTTAAAGGTAATGGCATGGTTGTGCAGAAGGATACTGTTTTCCTCTGTGAATTTGTCTTACGCTCAAACAATTCAAACGGTCTCTACCCTGGCAACAGAGCAAATGGTGAGGTAAAGGATTGTTCTCTAAGTACAGCTGTAACAATAACATTTTTTGGGTTAGCTATTATTTAGTAATCTAGAAGGAGGCATCGAAACCTTGCACTGGAGTTGGATTATGATATGTTCTTTGGCTAAATAGTGACAGGTATGTATCCATTTTCAATTTTAGTCGACTGTGCCTGTTTCTGAGGGATATCTGTGCTGAAATCAAACTATTCTCCTTTACAGTGGGTATAACATGAGGCGGATGCTGAGAAAGACCATTCCAGCCCACATCAACAAGGTGACTTAACCCCATCCTCGAAAGAATGGCCCTTCTTTCCAAATGCATTTCATCACCTTAAGCAGATTGGGTGGGACTCCCACCCAAGTATGATGGGGTAGGGGACACACCTGTCCATTGGATCCATCCTGACCCTCTCCCACTTACTAGAACTGGGACATTTCAATATTTCAGTGGCTGCCTGTGCCAGTTACAGCATGGATTGGATGTGTGCCTCAGGTGGGAGGAGAGACATATATTTGTGTCTGTAGATCAGCAGCTTTGAGAATATATTAAACAAGCATAAAAATTGCCTCCTTTTTTTATCTCAGTTAGTTTATGTCCTGAAAGTAGTCTTTCAAATTTAAGCCACTCCAAAACCCTCGGCAACATCAAAATGTTCTAGAAGTTACTGGGAAGTCACTGCCTGGCAGCTAAAATCAGGTGCCTCAGAGGCCGCTGTTAGGGAGCCACTGGAATGGTCCCTGGCACAAATTAACTGCGTCGGAGGGTTTGGGCAGGGGAATTGTGGTCAGGGAAGGAGGGAAATTCTGGGGCAAGGGAGGCTCCTCCTGGCCCACAAGGAAACCTGTGAAAAAAAATGTAATCTTATTTGGGCCTCTTCTGGAACTGGATCCCAAAAGCTTTGGCCTAAGCTGGAAAACCACCACTGCTCCCCCGCTCAGGGCTCAGTAAAAAAATAGCTTATTTAAAGAAGGAGCTTCAGGTAGGTGTCCTTGCTGCCTGCTATTTGAAATTGCAGTCAGCCAGATTGGGACTTGAACAGAACAGCTAAGTCTCCTGCTCCATTTTAACTCACTTTTCAGTCTGGGGGAAACAAGTTATAACCAACCCCATCATGACTGTGTGATGCTCGCTTATGGTTCATGAGTTCCCCTGGCTGCTTCTCTCTCAGCTGTCAGTGCATGAATAGAACAGATTGACTTTAATTATCGAATAAATATAAATAATGAATAATCCTGAACTGATGAACAAAGAATTTATGCTTATGAACAAGAGGAAACTGAATAGTAGCCAAGTGTGAAATCCTGAATGAATTATATAGTTCTCATTTACTCCTGGGATCAGTTCCATCATAACCAGTTATACATATAATTTTATTGAAAAGCTAATTAAGTATTCTCCTAAAAGCCACAAGATTTATTGTGACTGTCAGAGTATGTTGTGTTTGTGTGAGAATCACTTGATGTTCTTGACTGACTCACTGAAAGGCGACAGTCCAGGTGAAAAACTGTACCATGTTTGGAAGAAATCAATGTCTTTAGTTACTCAGTAGCCTTCTGCAGTTATTGTGCTGCACTATAAAAACAAGGGGCTGTATTTTCCAGCATGCGTCAGAATACTGCATCGGGCCCACATGGGGGTCCCAGCTCACCCCTGTCATCAGCGCGCCCTCTGGCGCAACCTTCCAAGAGGTGGCCTCCTAATTGGTCGCCTCTGCACTCGTTGTCCTTTTAAAATGGTGGGCGGTCTCCCGATGCTGCAGGTCCAATGAGAGGGCAGCAATGATGTCAGGCTGGCAGCCCCACCAGGAGAGGTGGCACTGCCAAGGCAGGCAGGCAAGTTTGAGGGCACCTCAACATGGAGGCGCTCTTGGCTGTTGGCATTGAAGTTATAAATTGAAAGGCTCAAAGCAGGTACGGCCATCAGGTTGGACGGGAAACCCCTTTTTTCCAGCCTATTCACAGATTCGGCTGCGGTCTTTCATCCCCGTGGCTCCATCATTGGAGGTTGACCCCCTGGCCTGCCACCAGGAGGCCGCTTCAATTGAGCTGGCAGCCTCTGCACATGGTGGGGAGCCATTCCAACATTGGTAAAAGGCAGTCACGGAAAATGGCTCCTTGGTGGTGCCTTAATTGGACTAATTGGCTGCCCGTCTCCATGAAGCAGGCAGCGACCTGGTTCCCAGTCTACCCCTGGGAAAGGTCCCGGAGGCGGGAATGTGTCAGTGAGCTATCCAAACGTGGCTCCCCACTATTTTCCCAGCAGCTCCCCAGCCTCCAATCCCTTCTCCACGGGGCTGGGAAAATCCAGCCTAAGCAGGAATTCTTATTAGACTTCTGGTGCATGATTACCACAATATGGATCGAAGCAGAAAGGACATTGTAAGCTGAATTTCGCGAGTCCATTGCAGGTGCCAGCAGCAAATCCAGAAGTGGGCATTGTTCCCATTAGTCACGTGTGCGGTCGGCTCACTGAAATCACGTGGCAGGGCCCAGCCACTTATACGGCGGAGGTGGGATTCGAAGTGCCAAATATGGCGTCAGATGACTCCAGAAGACAGTTGCTGGCACCATATTTAAAGCTCTGCCAGCCCTGCTTGCATTGCTGACTTAGACTCATTTGCAGTTTCTTGGTCTCTGCTGAAGCCGTTTTTGTAGTAACTCCTGGACACCTCACCCCTGGTGAAGGACGCCGCAGGATGGCAGAGGCAAGGCAAAGGGTGGCCCCATGGTTTAGTGATGCCTCCCTCGAGATTCTCCTCTGGTCAGAAAGGGAAAGGTGGGCGATCATGTTCCCCAAAAATGGCAAGAAGAGGTCCTCCCACCTGACCAAGCAAGAGTGGACGAAGATATCTGAGGAAGTCATCAGCCGTGGTGTCACCTCCCAGACATAGGTACAGTGCCACAAGAGGGTCAGTGACCTCCTTCGTTCTGCCAAGGTGACTGCTCCATACCTCTCCTTTTTACGGGTTGCATGTGGCTTTGCAGGAGGAAGTGTGACCTGGAGAGGGAGGCACTACAAAGGTGCTGACTTAAGCATCACCTCATCCTGACAGATGCATGGCTGCATCTCGACCACAGGCCACTTTCTTTCACAACTCACACCCATTAACTCCCCTGAGAGCTCACAGGAGAATGAGCTATATAGGAAACCACAGTTGGAGACACAGGACTGCGACTAGCAGAACTATCATGTTGATTTCTCTGTGAAGTATAACTATCTCCCTCTTGCCACTTGCAGGACAGAGGGCTCTAACAGCAGGGATACATCATGGATTGGCGCAGGGATACCAGATCCCTCTCTCAAGAGCTGAGGAGGAGGCACCGGAATTAGCAGTGACCCAAGGCGGCCGCCCAGTAGGTGTAGGTGAGTGAGACTAGAGTCTCTGCGCAAGAGAGTGAAGATTGGCTTCAAACGACATACTGGAGAATTCTGGAGACCCACACCATGCATGGTTGGCATGTCAAGATCTGTATACCGTAACCCACATATGTTTGTGTTCTCTCATGCAGGTCAGCTTCTGCAGGAGACTCCAGCAGAACGGGGAGATCATTCAACCTCTGAGGAGGAGCAGTCAGAGGATGCACCATCACATGACTCTCCTGCACCTTCCACCAGCCCAGATACTTTCACTTTGGTGGGTTTCTGCTTGGCTGTAGAATCAGGGTATTCTGGAGTTGCAGAGAGGAGTAAGGCAACATTTGGTGGAGATTCAGAGGCAATGTGCAGCGAACGATGGAGGAGACCATCCATGCCACGAGTGCTGCCATGTCTTAGACGTGCGAGTGCATGGCTTGCTCCATCAAGAGGTTGGTGACTGTCATGGAGAGCCAGATCCCACAGATGCATGCAGACCTACACACCATTACCTTGGCCATGAGCTCAACACAGCAGTGGCAAGGTGAGAGAAGGACGAGGCACCTGGAGTCTTCTCCAGCTCCTCGTCCTTCTCTGATCAGCAGGGAGGTTCAAGTGAGCTTTGAAAGGGAGGAGGAGAGACTACCCTCCACGCTGGGGCTTCCCTCAGGGTACTTTGAGTTTGGACAGTGGCTGTTCAGCCCCTCTGTTGGTGAGCCCAGTTCATGTAGCCACAATGCCTGAGGAGAGTCCTGCACTTGTGCCAGAAATCCTAAGGCAGCCAGAGCCCTCCAGATCTCAGGCAGCCAGAGGACAGCTGCCGAAGTCATCACAGGCTAAAGGGCAGCTTGAGTAGCAGCCTGCCTCCAGCCTAGCTGCTAGAACAGGGGTCAAACCTCGTAGAAGCACTTAAAAACATATAAAGAAAACCATTTGGACACACTTGGGGTTACACGGGTGTTTGAAATTTGCCCTTTGTTTTGTCTTATAAAGTTTTTTCATTTTTGAAGTTAACTTTTATTGTGGAAAACGCTCACTCTATCATGCCTTAATCGTGAGATGGTGACTTCCCCCTTAGTTGATGCCAATGTAGGCACAGCCCTCATTTGATTAGTGTCTCCCATGGGCCACCATACGTGGTAAAGTTGGGCGCTAGGCACGGAACACAAATGTAAAGGAGGTGACAGGCTGAATGTATTGAGGTGAGTCTTTATTGTTATCACTCTAAGAGGCCATTGTGGTGGCTGAAGCATGTGAATATGAGACTGTCTCTTGCCTCTTTGGCCTGTTGCTCAATGTGCCTGGTCTCTGGTGAAAGGGCTTCAACATCCAGTGCTGCTTGCTCATCTCTGTCCTCCGCGTCCTCCTCCTCAGTGGAGTGCTGGCAGTCAATCATGTCCTCTTCGTGCAAGGCCTCCGCACGCTGCAGTTCACGATTTTGCAAAGCACAGCAGACCACCTGGACCCTCGCTGGAGTATACTGCAGGGCTCCACTGAATTGATCCAGGCAACAGAATCTCATTTTCAACAGCCCAATGGCCTGCTCAATGGTCGCTCGGGTAGAGCCATGGCAAGTGTTGTATCTCTCCTCTGCTGCACAAGTGTGAGTAACCATGTCTTCAATGGGTAGCCCTTGTCCCCGAAAATCCATCACTGAAGGCAAATGGGGGCCGGAAATGCTGCGGCACCTGGGGCAGTCGAAATATGTAGACATCATGGCTGCTTCCCGGGAAGCGGGCACACACCTGCAGGAAACACTTTTGCTGGTCGCAGACAACCTGAACGTTGATGGAATAAAAACCCTTCCTGTTGATGAAGGTGGCTGTGTAGTACAAGGAAGGGTTTGAAAGGATTAATGTTTGAGATAGTGTAAGGAATACCTACCACCATGATGATGGAAGAGATCACATGTGAGAGAGACTGGAGGGAGAAACAGCATGGATTCAGAGGAGTCATACAGACTTATGTAAAGCTGTATATAGTTAAAATGTAATAAGTTAGTGTTAAAATTACTGAAGAGTCAGTAATCTCTCCTAGCTAGACTAACCAAATACACAAACGGTGGCAGACTAACCAAACATACAATATGACGAACAGTGATGGTTCTCACTATACAAGACCTAGAAGAATTTGAAGAAAGTTGACCTGGAAAAAAAAAGGTACCAAAACTGCAGAACTCGAGGAGAGGCTGTGAGAAAGCTCCAGAGCTGCTCCGTGGATGAAGGAGGCAAGGAGAGTTGGGGAATCGGCTTGTCGAGGCATTCAGGCTGCACCACAGAGGCGGGTAGTATGCGAACAGTGTCCTGCAAACAAAGCAGAATGTTTCCACTGGAAGAAAATAGGCCATTTTGGGAAGATGTGCCAGAGGAAAATCTTTACTCTCACAGCTTCGAAAGAAAAAGTCTTCAAGCAGAGAGCTGTTAATGAAATTGAACAACCTCCATCAGGAGAGAAATCAGAAAACTTCCTTGGTGAGATCAGTGAGCCTAATCAATCATTCTGGTCTGCAGATAAATATGTCAACGGACATATCACCAATTTTAAACTAGACACTGGAACAAGTGTAACAGTTTTATCAGACAATGAACTGTGGTTGCAATACCAGCAACCAACAGAAACTCAGTTACATGGCCCAGGAGGGATTGAACTGAAAGTCAAGGGAAAGCTAAAGGCAATACCCCAATACAAGGGAAAGTAGATATTAGAAACACTGTATGTTCTATGGAATCAGGAATTTTCTCTTTTAAGTAGAAGATTTTGTATTGACCTTCATCTTATAAGAAAAGTGGAAGAGGTTAAGTTACAAGAATCCAGGAGTCACTTTCAAAAAGACTTTACAAAATTATTTACTGGTCTAGGAAAACCGAAGACCAAATACAGCATTATGTTGAGAAAAGAGGCTAAACCTGTATGTTTTTTCACACCATGGAAGATACCACACCCACTAATGAAGCAAATCCATCATCAGCTAGAGGAGATGACCAGGATGGGAGTCAATTCTCCTGTCACTGAACCTACAGAGTGATGTTCGGGAATGATTCCAGTTCCTAAACCTATCGGTACTCTTCACATTTGTTTAGACTTAACTCAACATAATAAGGCTGTGGCAAGAAAAGTTCATCCGATGTTCTCAGCAGATGAAAGTTTGGCAAAGTTACCCAAAAGTACCATGTTCACAAAGCTTGATGCGCATAGTGGCTTTTGGCAAATTCCATTGGATAAGAAGTCAAGGTTGTTGACAACCTTTGTTATTCCATTCGGAAGATTTTCTTTGAAGCGTTTACCATTTGGAATAACATCAGCACCGGAAATATTCCAAAGAACTATGTCAAACATTCTATAGGGCCTTAAAGGAGTAATGTGCCTCTCATGCTCGGCCCCCATCTGCCAAGAATGAGGCACAGTAACTTTGTCATGAACATTGATTTTAAACTGTTACTGGAGTGAAGAAAGGACTTGTTGAACAGATCAGCCGTGGCTGGAAAAGTCATTTGCATATTAATAGTCAGTGCTTGGAAGGACAAAGGACCATTCCCTGATACATTCAACCAACAATGGACCTTGTTCACCAGGTTTTGTGTGTAAGAGGAGCATTCCAGAGACTGTTAAGGTGATACAATCCAAGAAGCGGTCAGACCAGTTAGTCACATGACTAACCTGCTTGGCAACCTGGGTTTTTCTAAATTGTACAAATATTTTGAACTCAGAAAACCTGTTTACTCCTGGTCTGAGAAGATCTCTCCTCTCTGCATCCATCTCTTTCTCACAAGCTTCTGAATCCACTGAAGCCACATGAACCCCAAGAGAGAAAAGTCTTCTACAGTGAACAAGGTTTAAGAATAATACTGGGCCCCAACGAAAAGCAAGATCTACCTACAATCAAGGACTCTACAGTGAGCTCAAAGAACCATAACAAAAACTCTTCAGATATTGCCTCAAACTTTTCCACTTTATTTTTCTTCTCTTTTCTGTCTCTATTTGCATGTGTGTATCACGTATGCATGCTAGTGTGGGCGCGTTGTGTATCCGTAGGTGTCAACCGAATTAGAGTTTAAGTTTAAAAAATTTCAACTCTTCTTCTTTAAACCTAAGCAAACCTGTTTGTGCTGTTTTCTATGCCTTATAATTGGAAAGTGGTGAACAACGATTCACCTATGGGGAGCTAAAAACATGATATGTTTAAAATTAGACCCTGTTACGGCAAGACCAGGTGAAGGCTGAGAGGGAACCTTAGACACCTTTCTCACTTGGTTGTAACATATTCCAAAGAATTATGTTGAACACTCTACAGGGCCTTAAAGGAGTAATATGCCATTTGGACGACATCTTAGTCCATGGTGAATCCATTGAAGAACATGACCTGAGGGTTAGAGCAGTTTTGAATCATCTACAGGGTGAAGACCTGACACTTAATGAAAGGTGTGAATTCTCACAAACGTCTATTTGTTTCCTAAGTCACATTGTCAGTAGCAACGGCATGTGGCAGACCCGCAGAAGATAAGAGCCATTCGTGAATTCCCATTTCCTGCGTCTGTCCAAGATC
This sequence comes from Heterodontus francisci, assembly GCF_036365525.1. NCBI lineage: Eukaryota > Metazoa > Chordata > Chondrichthyes > Heterodontiformes > Heterodontidae > Heterodontus > Heterodontus francisci. Next base: position 65,863,295 of record NC_090385.1, read on the forward strand.
TTCAATGATTCCTTGGAATGGTTAGTCTGTTGGCAAACCTTTTACCCAATATATCACAAGTTACTGAACCCTTGCATCAACTATGAAGGAAAGCTCAAGCTTGGTGTTGGGATGCACATCAGGAGCAAGCATTTCAAAGGATAAAGGAGATGCTGATTTTGCCAGATATCTTGATGCAACCCCTCACTCTCAACCACAATTGCAGCAGACACCTCATCTACAGGGATAGGGGCAGTCCTTATTCAAGAACAGCCAGATGGATGTCGAAGACCGGTTTATTATGCGTCACGAGCATTGTCTGAGACTGAGACGAGGTACGTTGTCATAGAGAAAGAAGCTCTATCAGTCACCTGGGCTTGTGAGAAGTTCTCAGATTATATTATCATCTGAAAGGTTGTAATAGAGACAAACCGCAAACTCCTAGCTTCCTTACATTGAAAGGATGCCTCCGAGAATCTAGAGATCCCAGTTGAGGCTAATGAGGTTCATGTACGAAAAGGTATATGTACAGGGCAAGCAACAAATGACAGCAGATGCATTGTCCAGAGCTACTGTTGACCATCCTACACAACAGGATGTTAACTTTATAACAGAGATTGAGCCATATTCTCAGTTCACTGTATCACAATGGTCGGCAAGCTCAAAAAAGCTCCAAGAAGTTCATCATGCTCAGATGCAAGATGAGGAATGCATTTATATCTGCCAATGTTGCACACAGGTTTGGCCGCAGCAGCATCCCAGTGGTAAGGTGATGAAAATCTTTTTCGAACAAAGAAGGCACTTTACTATTGTGGATGATTTGCTGGTATATGATGAGAGGCTGGTGATTCCGGACTCTCTCTGGGTAGACATCTTGGAGAAAATACACCAGGGCCACATGGGTATAACAAGATGTAGAGTGCAGGCTCAGTCATTCGTGTGGTGGCCGGGAATATTGAGAGATATAGAATAAATGATTTCTAATTGCCAGGTATGTGTCTTGCATAGATAGGATCAGAGAGAACCCCTTATCTCGACCCAATTTCCAACCAGACTGTGGGAAGGTCTGGGGATGGATCTATTCATGTTTGATGGAAAGTTCTACCTCATTGTCATTGACTATTTTTCAAGTTAGATTGAAGTCAAACATTTGTACACAACGAGTACTGAGATAGTCATTCGAGCTTTATTGGAGATCTTTGCAACACATGACATTCCTGACCAGATAGTTTACGTTAATGGACCACAATTTGCAAATGACTACTTTACGCATTCTGTGTAAAACTTTGGATTTGTACATTTCACAAGTTCCTCTAGATATCCTCAAGCTATTGGTGAAGCTGAAAGAGGAGTCAGAACTATCAAAGTACTGTGAAAGAAAAATAAAGATTTTCAAACAGCACTCTTAAACTACAGATCTACTCCATTGCTATGTGGATTAGCACCATCAGTCCTGTTACATACGAACATATGAATTAGGAGCAGGAATTCGCCTCTCGGCCCCTCGAGCCTGCTCCACCTTTCAACAAGATCATGGCTGATCTGATTGTAACCTCAAATCCACATTCCCGCCTAACCCGAATAACCTTTCACCCCCTTGCCTTACAAATTTCAAAGTCTCTGCTTCCACCCCCTTTTGAGGAAGAGAGTTCCAAAGACTCATGACCACCTGACAGAATTTCTCCTCTGTCTTAATTGGGCGACCCCTTATATTTAAACAGTGACCCCGGTTCTAGATTCTCCCACAAGAGGAAAGATCCTTTCCACATCCACTCTGTCAAGAATCCTCAGGATCTTATATGTTTCAATCAAGTCGCCTCTTGCTCTTCTAAACTCAAGCGGATACAAGCTTAGCCTGTCCAACCTTTCCTCATAAGACAACCCACCTATTTCAGGTATTAGTCTAGTAAACCTTCTCTGACCTGCTTCCAGTGCATTTACATCCTTCCTTAAATAAGGAGACCAATACTGTACACAGTACTCCAATGCCCTGTATAATTGAAGCATAACCTCCCTACTTTCGTATTCAATTGCCCTCGCAATAAACAATAACATTCTATTAGCTTTTATATTTACTTGTTGAACCTGCATATTAACCTTTCCAAATCATACACTCGGACACCGAGATCCCTTTGCATCTCAGAGCTCTGTAATTTCTCACATTTAGATAATATGCTTCTTTTTTATTGATAGGATGGAAGCTTCAAACACAACTTCCCATTCTACCCAAAAAGATTACTTCCAGGGTTAGAAGTCCAGGATTATCAGAGAGTTCAAGACAGAGAAAAGTCTTGCCAAAAGCAACAAGTTTGTAATTATAATAGGAATTATCGTACTAGGAACTTAACTACGTTGAGGGAAAGAGACCAAGGTAGAGGAGTAATCGTCCAGAGAGATGATAATCAAGAGTGATTTTATTTTGTACATACTTCAGAAGGTACTATAAGAAGAAACAGGAGAAATCTTATTTCTTTTCATCAGATGTCAATCAGTCATACATTTGGACAAACCAGATGTTGAACCTGAAATTTAGAAAACACACCGGATACTACAAACTGCAATGAAGGCTGTCCAAGTCAAGAAACAAGAGTTCAGAGAAAGACGATCAGGGACAGTTGTGAAGCCTCCTGACAGATTGAATCTGTGATGTCAGAGAAATGGGGAGAGATGGGGTAGTATGTAATAATAAATATGTGAGTGTATGTAAATATATATATTTGGAAAAGACTTGGGGGGATGTAGTATAAGGGTCTGAAGGGTTAATGTTTGAGACAGTGTGAGGAATACCTCTCACCATGATGATGTAAGAGATCACATGTGAGAGAGACTGGAGGGAGAAGCAGTATGGCTTCAGAGGAGTCATACAGACTTATGTAAAGCTGTATATAGTTAAAATGTAATAAATGAGTTAATGTTAAAATTACTGAAGACTCAGTAATCTCTCCTAGCTAGACGAACAAAATACACAAACGGTGGCAAACTAACCAAACGTACAACAGCTAGCTGGTCCGTTGGAGCCTTGATAACCACATGTGTGCAATTTATCACACCTTGCACCTGGCGGAATCCAGCGATGGCCCCAAATTCAATAGCCCTCTCAGCCTGACTGTCAGGGTCGGTCCAGTGGTGCACAGAGTTGCTGACCCTCTTGATCAGGGCATTTGCCACCTCCTTGATGCAGTGGTGGGCAGCTGCCTGGGAGACATCACACATGACCCCAGTGGATCCTTGGAATGACCCAGACATGTAAAAGTTAATTACTGAATACCATGCTGATTTTCAAGGCCACAGGCATAGGGTGACCACTGAATCCAGTAGCTCGCAACTCATCCTGCAGCACAGCAGCTTCCTTGGAGAGCTTTAGTCTTCGCTGACAATGCCGCACGGACATTTGGAGGTCGCTGATTCGAGTCTGGTACACTCTTTGGTGCAGGGAGGCCCTTCGTGGCATGGCTGGCTGCTGTGAAGCTTCCAAGGCAGGTGCAGCTGTCTCCTGGTCCTTCCTCCATTGGAGGCACTGCATCACGTCATGGGGGTCCAAAAAGACCCATGACAGGTGATCAGTAGGCCTCCAGAGTGCTGTCTTTGCAGACACAAACCTGCCTTGGCAGCTTGCCTTACTCTTCTTGCCTGTCTCGCTAATGGCCCTCAGTACCCACCCTTGCTGGTTGCCAATCCTCTCACCTGATATTATGGCCATCCGCCCCTCTCAGCCAGCAATGTGGCCATCCGACTGTCTCACCTGAGACCATGCCCCCACAGTGCACACTACCCGAGGACAAGCCCTCCCGGTACTGCCACCCAAGACCAAGCCCACCCATGCAGAGTGCACAGCACTGTAGGCCGACAATGGCCTCCATTCCCCCATCTTCCCCTATGCAGTGCTGGTCATGGCTGCTTACCCGTCATAGTACTGAGGCCTCGGTACCACCAGCTTTCAGCTCATTAACATATTTTACTGCTGCTACCGACACTAGAATTGTTGGCCAGGAGCTGGAATGTGGTGCTGCAACAACCAGTGAAGAAATGTTGGCTGTCTGTGAAACATGCATACTTTTTAAGAATACGATGGGGAATTAAATCCCATTGTTCATTTTGGCTAATAGAAGGTCAAAAACACAGCTGCAGAGATGATAACAAAGAACCAGCCAAACAGAAGCATTCTCCTTTGTGGGTCTCCCCTTCAGTGCCATTCCAAATCAGCACTTAACTGAGGCACTCCAGTCACATTATGTGGAGGCCCACTAACTTGCATTTTTTTTTAAGAAAATAGGAGCAGGAGTTGGCCATTCGGCCCTTCGAGCCTGCTCCACCATTCATTATGATCATGGCTGATCATCCAACTCAGTAGCCTGTTCCCGCTTTCGCCCCATACCCTTTGATCACTTTAGACCCAAGAGCTATATCTAACTCCTTCTTGAAAACATAGAATGTTTTGGCCTCAACTGCTTTCTGTGGTAGCGAATTCCATAGGCTCACCACTCTCTGGGTGAAGAAATTTCTCCTCATTTCAGTCCTGAAAGCTTTACCCTGTATCCTTAGACTATGGCACCTGGATCTGGACTCCCCCACCATCGGGAACATCCTTCCTGCATCTACCCTGTCAAGTCCCGTTAGAATTTTATAGGTTTCTATGAGATCCCCTCTCACTCCTCTGAACTCCAATGAATATAATCCTAACCGACTCAATGTCTCCTCATACGTCAGTCCCACCATTCCAGGAATCAGTCTGGTAAACCTTTGCTGCACTCCCTCCATAGCAAGAACATCCTTCCTCAGATAGGGAGACCAAAACTGCACACAATATTCCAGGTGTGGCCTCACCAAGGCCCTATATAATTGCAGCAAGACATCCCTGTCCTGTACTCAAATCCTCTCGCTATGAAGGCCAACATACCATTTGCCTTTTTTACCGCCTGTTGCACCTCCATGCTTACCTTCAGCGACTGGTGTACGAGAACACCCAGGTCTCACTGCATATTCCCTCTCTCAGTTTATAGCCATTCAGATAAAAATCTGCCTTCCTGTTTTTGCTACCAAAGTGGATAACCTCACATTTATCCACATTATACTGCATCTGCCATGCATTAGCCCACTCACTCAACTTGTCCAAATCACCCTGAAGCCTCTCTGCATCCTCCTCACAACTCACCCTCCCACCCAGTTTTGTGTCATTTGCAAATTTGGAGATATTACATTTAGTTCCCTCGTCTAAATCATTAATGTATATTGTGAATAGCTGGGGTCCTAGCACCGATCCCTGGAGTACCCCACTAGTCACTGCCTGCCATTTGGAAAAAGACCCATTTATCCCTACTTTTTGTTTCCTGTCCGCCAACCAATTTTCTATCCATTGCAATACACTACCCCCAGTCCCCTGCGCTTTAATTTTACATGCTAATCTCTTATGTGGGACTTTGTCGAAAGCCTCTGAAAGTCCAAATAAACCACATCCACTGGCTCCCCCTCATCAACTCTACTAGTTACATCCTCAAAGAATTCTAGCAGATTTGTCAAGCATGATTTCCCTTTCGTAAATCCATGCTGACTCTGTCTGATTCTACCACTGTTCTCCAAGTGCTCTGCTATAAAATCTTTGATAATGGACTCTAGAATTTTCCCCACTACCGACGTCAGGCTGACTGGTCTATAATTCCCTGCTTTCTCTCGACCTCCCTTTTCAAATAGTGGGGTTACATTAGCTACCCTCCAATCTGTAGGAACTGTTCCAGAGTCGATAGAATCTTGGAAGATGACCACCAATGCATCCACTATTTCTAGGGCCACTTCCTTAAGTACTCTGGGATGCATACCATTAGGCCTGGGGATTTATCGGCCTTCAATCCCATCAATTTCCCCAACACCATTTCTCTACTGATACTGATTTCCTTCAGTTCCTCTCTCTCACTAAGTCCTGTGTTCCCCAACATTTCTGGTATGATATTTCTGTCCTCCTTTGTGAAGACAGAACTAAAGTATGCATTTAGTTGGTCAGCCATTTCTTTATTCCCCATAATAAATTCCCGTTTCTGACTGTAAGGGACCTACATTTGTCTTCACCAATCTTTTTCTCTTCACATACCTATAGAAACTTTTACAGTCAGTTTTTATGTTCCCTGCAAGCTTGCTCTCGTACTCTATTTTCCCCTTCTTAATCAATCCCTTGGTCCTCCTTTGCTGAATTCTAAACTGCTCCCAATCCTCAGGTCCGTTGTTTTTCCTGGCAAATTTATATGCCTCTTCCTTGGATCTAATGCTATCTCTAATTTCCCTTGTAAGCCATGGTTTGACTACCTTTCCAGTTTTACTTTTGTGCCAGACAGGGATAAACAATTGTTGCAGTTCATCCATGCGCTCTTTAAATGTTTGTAATGGCGTATCCACTGTCATCCCTTCAAGTAACGTTTCCCAATCCGTCATGGCCTACTCGTACCTCATACCTTCGTAGTTTCCTTTACTAAGATTCAGGACCCTTGTCTCAGAATCAACTACGTCACTCTCCATCTTGATGAAGAATTCTATCATATTATGGTTGCTCATCCTCAAGGGGTCTCGCACCACTAGATTGTCAATTATTCCTCTCTCATTACACAATACCCAGTCTAGGATGGCCTGTTCTCTAGTTGGTTCCTCAATGTATTGGTCCAGAAAACCATCCCGTATACACTCCAAGAATTCCTCCTCTACAATATAGTGACTAATTTGATTTGCCCAATCTATATGCAGATTAAACTCACCCATAATTACAGACGTTCCTTTATCGCATGCGTCTCTAATTTCCTGTTTAATGCCATTCCCAACATCACCACTACAGTTTGGGGGTCTGTGTACAACCACCACTAACGTTTTTTGCCCCTTAGTGTTTCTCAGCTCTACCCATACAGATTTCACATCGTCAGAGCTAATATCTTTCCTCACTATTGCGTTAATTTCTTCTTTAACCAGCAATTCAACTCCACCACCCTTTGCTTTTTGTCTGTCCTTCCTAAATACTGAATATCCCTGGATGTTCATTTCCCATCCCTGGTCACCTTGCAGCCATGTCTATGTAATCCCGACTATATCATACCCGTTTACATTTATTTGCGAGATTAATTCATCCATTTTATTGCGAATGCTCCGCGCGTTAAGGCACAAAGCCTTAAGGCTTGTCTTTTTAACATTACTTGTCCCCTTCCCACTATTTTTCACTGTGGCCCTGTTTGATTCTGGCCCTTTATTTCTCTGCCTATCACTTTTCTTATTCCCCTTACTGTCTTCTGTTCTTGTCTTTGATCCCCTCCTCCTCTGATTCCTTGCAAAGGTTCCCACCCCCCTGCCATTTTAGTTTAAACTCTCCCCAACCACTCTCGCAAATACTCCCCCTAGGACATCAGTCCCGGTCCTGCCCAGGTGTAACCGGTCCAGTTTGTACTGGTCCCACTTCCCCCAGAACCGGTCCCAATGCCCCAGGAATCTAAAACCCTCCCCCTCACACCATTAGCCATATATTCATCCGATATATCCTGCTATTTCTACTCTGACCAGCACACAGCACTGATAGTAATCCGGAGATCACGACTTTTGAGATCCTACTTTTCAACTTACTTCCTTGCTCCCTATATTCTGTTTTTAGGACCTCATCCTTTTTTATAACCCATGTTGTTTGTACCAATGTGTACCACAACCACTGGCTGTTCACCCTCCCCCTTCAGAATGTCCTGTAACCGCTCTGAGACATCCTTGACCCTAGCACCAGAGAGGCAACATACCATTCTGGAGTCTCTTTTGCCGCCACAGAAACGCCTATCTATTCCCCTTACAATTGAATCCCCTATAACTATTGCATTCCCACACTTTTTACTCCTCCCCTGTACAGCAGAGCCAACTGTGGTGCAATGAATTGGGCTGTTCCTGCTTTCCCCTGAGAGGCCATTCCCCCCAACAGTATCCAAAGCAGTATATCTGTTTTGCAGGGGAATAGCCACAGGAGATTCCTGCACTGCCTGCCTAGTCCTCTTGCTCTGCCTGGTGGTCACCCATTCCCCTCCTGCCTGTGGGCTCTGAGCCTGCGATGTGACCACCTCTCTATAGTGCTATCCACAATACTCTCCGCCTCGTGGATGCTCCACAGTGTTCCCAGCTGCCGCTCCAGCTCCAAAATCCAGGTTTCCAGGAGCTGCAGCTGGATACATTTCCTGCACACATGCTGGTCCCAGGCACTGGAAATGTTCCTGGTTTCCGACATGGAGCACGAGGAGCACACCACAGCTTTGAGCTCCCCTGCCATGATTTAACCCTCTAAATTAAATTAAACCTTCTGGAAGATCTTAATGTCTAATAATATCAGTTACTCTAGGGCCCTTCTTCCCTGGTCCTTGTTACTACAGAACTCCCTAAAAAAAAACACTACTTACTATATTTGAAATAAACTTTAAACTTTTCTTACCTGAGATACTTACCCAGCTATTTAGAGCTATTCCCTACAGCAGTGACTCACCAACCAATCACCTTGCAGCTCTCCTGTGACATCATTGTTGGCTGTTTTTTTCAAATCTCCGGCGCGCTGCCGCTACACTTTGAAACTCTGCTGGTCTCACTCAGTCTCCCTCCTTCCCAATGCACTTTTAAACCCTGCCGGTCTCATTCAGTCTCGCTCCTTCCCGCTGCCGCTGCACTTTTAAACTCTGCCGATCTCACTCAGTCTCGCTCCTTCCCGCTGCTCTTTTAAACTCTGCCGGTCTCACTCAGTCTCGCTCCTTTCCGCTGCTTCATTGAACTTAGGGCCTTGGGAGATCCTGCATACAGTTGATATGCAGGATCCTGGTACCCTTGGCACTTTCTTATGTTGTCCAAATTTATGGAGGTTGAGAGTTGCCCAGTCGTCAAAACCCCCCTCTCGGCCTTTCTGGTGGGGTCCAAAGGAGTGCAGGACACGACGTTTGGCACCAGTATGGCTGCAGGAACTGCCGGAAACATGCCAAAGGTGACACATGACCGCCTACGGGGTTCCGCTCCGGATTTTCTGTTAGGGTTTACTCCCTTAGCCTTGGTCTCTCCCGAGACGCCCACAAGGCAGTGGGCATGCGCCTATGCTCAACACGTCAAGCACATAGTAAGCCCCAGAGCTTTGGGCAAGGATAATTTGGGACCCACACTGCTTTGCAGCACAGTGCTTCAGACCACATTGTTGGCCCCTTTGGTCCTTCCAGCACCAACATGCTGCAGAAACATTAGGGCTGATTTTAACCCTTCTGGCTCAGTGGGAACAGGACAGGTGGGTGGTTAAAACGGCTGCCAGGCATTTCCCGCTGCATGCCCGATCTGTTCACGCCCACCACCATTGTAATCCCACCAATTCTGGTCGCAGGCGGGTGGGGACCTCATCAATTTTTAAATTCAGACCCAAACTGATTTTAATGCGAATGGCAGTAGGGATGGCAAGTGCTGAACTGGCTCCAGAAGAGGCCCAGGCAAGTTTAATTTTTATTTTTTTATCTACATGGTTTACTCGTGAGCCAGGAGGAGGAGGAGTAATTCTCCGAATTCCACAAGGAAACCTCTGGCCTCTTCTGCCCCAGGCTTCCCTCCTTCTCCCTTGACTGTGATCACCTCCAGAACTCCCTGCATTTCCCCCCACCCCAACGCTTTAGCAGTTAGCTTATTGCCAAGGACCATTCCCATGGCAACAGTATCCTACCACTCAAAATCCCACTCTGACACACTGGCCACTGCACCATTACTGCCAGGTTCAGGTGGGAGCCTGCACTGGAATATGGTAATGAGCCTCTGCATCTCTTGTCCCCAACATTTGGGCAACACTGTAAAAAACATAAACAAACACTGCCAGTACTTGACATGCCACAAAATATAGGCTTTCCTTTCCCTATCTCTATTACAAAAGTGTGATGCTAGAATTTTGCACCACTGATGAGTTAGGGAGACACTATACAGCACTTCAACTTTTGAAAATTAACATAACTTTGCTCAAAATACTGGGAATAAATTCTCTACTTAAGTAATTTATTAAAGTCCTGTGTGCCACTTTTGGACTCTCAGAGTTATTTACAAATTCATTGGTGAAAGCAGCTTACAGTTATCTTAGCTTGCACTTCTTTGGAAAAAGAGAGTAATGAAAACTCTTTTGAGAATTGTTCTTTCTTGCTGTAAATTTTTCATTTGAGACCAGTGTTGCATACAATAAACCTGATCCTTCACACTTCTCTGGAAAGCAGCTTTTGGTGCTGCTTTTTACAGTTTGTCTTTGAAATATCAATGAGGTTGTCAATGGATCTTACACATATATTAGGATATGAACAGAGAAAATTTAAAAATAACTATCAGATAGTTAATTATTAGAATAGTGCTTGTTGTCAACTGAATTTAATACTGTACTTTCAAAGGCATTTTCAATTTAAGTTGTCAAAAAAAACCTGATTTACTGGACCTTCATATATTGATTTATTATTTATAGAGAAAAGGTTGTTTCATTTGATACGCTGGCAAGTCAATGCAAAAAGTACTTGCTTTCAGATTTTGGCATCTGTTGGTCTAATTAGGACTGTGCCTTGCTGCAAGTTGCACAGAGGTTAGCTGCAAAGGATGTATGTGCAGAACTCTGCTCCTGAGTGGCCAATTCCATAGGACTATCTATTCACTCAGAATGTTAGAAAGATTCGCACAAAGGTTTTAAATGTTCACAAGAAATCCAACATATTCGGAGCACGTTTATAATTTGGCTTTTACTGAGCTAGTATCAGTGCAGCCAAAGCATCGTGAGATTGCCTCCTGTCAGGATTTTACACTTCTTGGCTTTAACAGAAGTTAGATTGTGACCTTACTTCCAAGTGTTATGACCACTCCTGTCTCAATGTAGTGTAGGGCGTGAGAGTCCTCTTCTGAAGCCACTTCACATTGATGCAAAGATGACAGATGAACTGCACATTTGAAGAAGATTGCTTTGTTTTGCTCCAGTTAACTTTAAGGATATCTGACACAGATATTAATTTATCTGAAGCATCTTATGATACACACATAAAAAGTAGATTTAATTAAAAAGACCAAATTATCAAGGAATAATTTTTGTTTTATTAGTTATTTTGCTTACTTGGGATCAGATTCTCGAAAAGTTACAGCAGTGTGCTAAACTTTACAATGTCTAGATGCATGTTGTAAGTTAATAATAGCTACATGTACAACAATGCTAAAAAATGCCCATGGATTTCTGATTCAGACCTTTGTACCTTTGTACAATAACTTCATGCAAGCATCTTATCGACACCCTCAGATGGTACTCGTTCTGAATAGATCTGAAACCTGCTTTGGCTCTTTTGCATTTCCCTGAAAATTCAGACATGAAACTAATCAGTAGGGGGTGCTACAAATCCATAAGCTGCATGTGAGTGAGACATTTCCTCTGTTTCAGGGTATCTTACTAAGATAGTCAAACATTTGTAGTTAAGACACCAGATGGCCTTCCCTCTGAGAAATCTAAGTCATTACACAAAAGATGCAGGTTAAACTAATTTCTCCTGTAATTTCAATTTTCAGCCACAACACAAGTTGAGTATTTCACATCTCTTATTTTTAAATGCACATTTCCATTGTACAATGTCTAAAATTAGTTCAGCAAAATCTCACAACTGATGGCATTACTATAGGTCTAGGATTATCACACTAGTATATTTCCATTTATTGCTTATTACTTGGAAGACTTCCTTTTCTCATTAATTTATCTTCTTCAAATAAATGTAGTTCTTATGCTTTGGATTGTTACATGTTAACTATTCTCTAGCTTAAGAGATATTTCCCAAATGGCAGTAATTATCGGACATTGTGTTGTTGTACAAACATACCTAATATGCCATTGGGACAGGTAATCAAAGCAGAACATTAGTTGATTTGTTCCAAATAAGTCATGCATGATTTGCCCCATGTGAATATGGAATGGAATGAGATAGGCTGACACACTGGGCGGAATCTTACAGTCTTTGAAAATATTCTTCCATCGTGGACAAATGTGGGTCCCGACCCCTATGGTCTGTGAGTCTTGCCCGCCTGCGAGATCTTCCCAGAGGCAGCTAATTAAGAGGCCACCTCTGGGAGCCACATTCAATTTAGGACGGAAGGTGGGTTTATGAGGCTTCAGGCCTAGTCACAGATCTGCAGCTTTGGAAGGCTGGCAGCTCCACCGGGAGAGGTGGGCACTGTGAAGGCAGAAAGGAAAGCTTGAGGGCGCCTCAAAATGGAGGTGCCCACAGACACGTTGCAAAATTAAAGTTAATGAGGGCTGATGCCAGTAGGCCCCTCAAAGCGGAGGGGAAAGCCCCTCGGAACAATTGTTTTGGGCGGCAGCTGCAGTCTTTCCTGCCTGCAGCTCTGTCACTGGAGCATGGAGCCTCTGGCTCCAATGGCTACCCGACCTGCTGCCAGGAGGCCACCTCCACTGAGCTGCCAGGCTTGGCACTCAGCAGGAGGTCGCCCCAACGTCAGGAAAATCCTGGTGGAATCCTCCCCGTCCCCCTAATTATCCTCTGTTGGGCAGGTAGCTACTTCCATTGCTCACCCACCTTCGGCAAGGTTGCCTGGTGTTGACCTTTCCTATTTCTCTCCCAGTCCTGCCCTGAAACCCACCTCTGCACATCTCATAAGATTCCGCCCACTGAATTTAAACATCGAGGTGCATTTTCCCATTCATGGGCAAAGGAAGATTCAGCTGCACTTATAGATTCCAGGATCCCAGATAAAGAATGTCCTGGTCTTGGACTCCCCTCCCCTTAGCCTCACCCTCTCTGAAGCAAGTGACCTTGCTTGAGGTGGACGGAAGCTCTGTCCCAGAACAGGCCCCATTGAAACTTGGAGGGAAGGCACATATTGTTTCCAGCTAAATTTCCAGCCTTTCTGCCATGCTCCCACTGAAATTACACTGGGAATGCATGAGAAGGGCTGTTAATTTTATGATCCCATTAATTCTCAAAAGCTACATTCATTCAAATGGACAGCGCACAGGATGGGGAGCGACCAGTTGGCATGGGTCTCATACACCCAATCTTTGTAGATCTCTGCGCTGCACAGCAGAGCCTCAGAGGGAGGCAGGGCCAGGCAGCGACTGAGCAAACTGTTGACTAGGGAAGCTACAGCAGCCAGCCGCACCACAAAGAGCCTATCTGTGGCAGAGAGTGTACTGGTCTAGCCTCAGCTACCTCCAAATGTCTGAGCGGCAGTGTAAGTGAAGACTGTGGCTCTCCAGGGAGGCTGTCATCGATTTATGCACCATGCTGCAGGCTGAGATGCGACCCTTGGGCTTTGGTGGACATCCAATGCTCGTGGGCCTGAAGATAACTATGGCCTCAACTTTTACGCCTCCGGCTCTTTCCAGGAATCTACTGGGGATATGTGTGGGGTTTCACAGACAGCAGCCCACCGCTGCATCAAGGAAGTGACCAATGCTATGTTTAAGAGGGCCGGCGACTATGTGCACTACCAGACTAGCCCTGACAGTCAGGCGGAGAGGGCTATCAGCTCTGGCGCCTTTGCTGGATTTCCCCAGATGCAAGGTGCCATTAATTGTACACATGACCATCAAGGCTCCCACGGACCAGACAGCCACCCTCATCAACAGGACAGGCTTTCATTCTATCAATGTACAACTGATCTGCGACCATCGAAATTGTTTCCTGCAGGTGTGTGCCCGCTTCCCAGAAAGCAGCCATGACACCTATACACTCTGGCAGTCCCAGGTGCTACAGCATTTCCAGCCCCCTGCTCACCTTCAGGGATGGATTCTCGGGAATGTGGGCTATCCATTGAAGACATGGCTACTGACGCCTGTGAGGACCCCTCACGATGGAGCAGAGGAGAGGTACAACACCTGCCACGGCTCCAACCGAGCGACCATTGAGCAGGCCATTAAGCTGCTGAAGATGAGATTCTGGTGCCTCGATCAATCCATTGGGGCGTGCAGTATGTCTAAGCGAGTGTCTCGCATATCATGGTATACTCTGCAAAGGTAGGAAGCCTTGCATCAAGAGGGCATGATTGAATGCCACTGCTGATCTAACAAGGAGGATGTGGAGGAGGATGCTGAGCAGGCAGCGGGGGAAGATGAAGCCCTTGTTCTGGAGGCGAGGGCCATTGAGAGACGTGCGAGGGAGGCTCGTAACTAACATACCTCTTTCCTATCGCACTCCTGTGCCCTGCTCCCAGGCTCACCAGGCGCATGCATACAGCTGAGGTGATGACCATACGCAGCCTAACCCTGCACTGGCAGCCCATTGAGGGAGCATGTGTGGAGGTGACATCTGACAGGGCAGCAGGGAAAGCATGAGAGATTCTTCATTTGTTTACAAGTTCACAATAACCAATAACAAGACCAAGTTGCACACACATGAGAAATCCCAAGTGCGTTAGGTGCTCTTCCATGTGCTTCTACAAAGTGCTACTCCTGCACTGGCAGCTGAGGTGGAGGCAGGCTGCTGAACTTGCTGCTCCGTGGCCTGGACTAACTTTGGCAGGCATCCTCTGGCTGCCTGAGGCTTGGAGAGCTCCGGCTGACTGAGGGATACCTGCACAGGTGCAGGAGCCTCCTTAGTTGTCGCAGCTACTGGAACTGGGGTCATTGGGGGAGGGGCTGAGGAGCCACTGCCCACATTCAGAGTGCCATGAGGGGATCCCCCAGATGTGGAGGTCAGCCTCTTCTCTTCCCTTTCAAGGCTCACTTGAACCTCCCTGCTGACCATAAAAGGACCATAGAGAAGACTCCAGGCGCCTCGACCTCTTCTTGCCTTGGCTCTGCAGCTTTGAGCTCATTGCAAAGGTGAGGGTCTGCAGGTCAGGGCACATCTCCGGGTTCTGGCTCTCCAGGAGGGTCACCAACATCTTGATAGAGGAAGCCATGTGCTTGCACGCCGAGACATGGCAGTACTCAAGGCATGGATGGACTCCTCTGTTGTCCGCACGTGACTGCGCATTGCCTCTGGCAGCTCTGCCAGATGTTCTCAACTCCAGTATATTCTGTGCTGCCCACACCAGATGCTCATCATCAGCTGGGGGCTCATAATGGGCCTGGCCTTCCACAGTCCTTCCAACTGTCAGTGGCCTCACCTGTCACAGTCTCTGTCAGTTGCTTGGGTGTGTGTGGTGCTCTCATCCGCTTGTGACCCTGAATCTGAGCCTGAGCGCATACCCACCAACATGAGAGTATCTGTGCTGGTGCAGGGTGCAGGGGAGTGGTCTGAGTGCAAACTCTGGGATTCTTCCTCCTCATCCTCACAGGATGACAGGATTACAGTGGCACCAGCAGATGATCTTTCCTCCAAGGTACCACGATCTGCATGAGAAAACACAAACATTTAGGGGTTCCGCTGCATGGATCTGACAAAGCCAACCATGCGTGATGTGGTTCTCTAAAAGGGTGGTGGTGGGCACATGAACACAATGCCTCCTCACTGTCTTGGGTCGGCACTCCAGTCTCTTTGTCTGTGATGGAATGGCCCCCTGGGAGCCCGCTAGTTCCAGGGCCTTTTCCTCTGCCGGGGTCAGTTCTTGGATGTCCGGGATCCAGCCTCCAGTCTTTGCCCTTTTCTAGTGTTGTGGGCCGTTTTCTTCTGTGAGCAGAAAGAGGGGCATTGTTGGTTTTCCCATTAGGACCAGTCAGACGCTTGTTCTGGTGGCAGCTCCTTGGTCCCAGTTGCTCCCAAATGCCTCCTCCTCCTCACATCCGCTCTCAAGGGATGTGAGAGTGGCGGGGGGCAAGCTAGGACAGAATGCTGACTATCTTGGAAATGTAGCCATACATCTGACATGATCCGCTGTGGCCTCAGCCCTTTGCCATCCCCTTTACATCCACTCCCTGACCATGTCACACACCCTCCCGCGTGGTCACACACAAGCCCCAAAGATGGGATAGGTATGTAGGACTCACCTTGGAGGAACGAAAGAGGTCATTGACCCCCTTGCAGCACTGGACCCAGTTTCGGAGGGTGACTGCATGGCTGCTGACCTCCTCTGCGATCTCCATCCAGGTTTGCTTGGTAAGGCGGAAGAGTCTCTTCCTGCCGTCCTTTGGAAAGAGGAGTTCCCGCCTTTCCCTTACAGCCTGGAGGAGAATCTGCAGGAAGGCATTGCTGAACAGTGGGGCCACCCGTTATCTTCTGCCTGACATGGTCCGTCTTGGCCCCCCATCAGCTCCTGGCCTTATGAGGTCTTGGTCATCAGCACATAGGCCCCGGATCTCCAGCCGGGGGGGTCAGCAGCACAGCAGCACAGCAGCACAGGGACTCCAGGCAGGGGTGTGGGGGAGGGTGTTGGTCAACACAACAGCCCCGGGACTTCAGCCATAGGGGATCAGCAGCACAGGGTCTCCAGAGGGCAGCACAGCAGCACACAGGCAAAGCAGCAACAAACTCACGCAGGAAAGCAGCAGTTCAAGCAGGGCTGGCAGAACTTTAAATATGGTGCCAACGCCTGCATCCATCTTAGCTGTGACGACACCATTGGTGTCTTGTTGCTTGCCCCTGTCCTCCAATGGGATGGGTCCCGGGCCTCCTGCATTCAAATGGACCGGCTGGTTGCAGACAAGACATGCAGTGACGCTACCCTCATCCAGTGCTGCTGCCGGGACCCACAATGTGCTGATAAAATTCAGCCCATCAACTTTAAGTACAGCCAGCCTTTTTAATACCTGCTCTTTATCAATTTTTAACCCATCCTGTGTCTCAACTACCTCCTTTTTCACTATGTCTTAGACAGCATCTTCTTCCTTGGTAGATGCAAAGTACTCATTTAGTACCTTAGCCATGCCTGCTGCCTCCATGTGTAAATATCATTTTAGATCCCTAATCAGCCCCACTCCTCCTTTGACTGCTGTCATGCAGGCCCCCACCTGCCAAGAATGAGGCACATTAATTTTGCCACATGGACATTACATTTCATATTGTTGCTGAGAAGAAGAGAAGGCTTGTGACAAGGGGTTGCCGGGCCTCTGGCTGGAAAGGACATTTTTGCATATTAACAGACAGTGTTTGGGAACTAAAGAGCTATCGCCTGCTCCAATACAATCCACACACAGACGTGGTCAAACCAGTTAGTCACAAGACTAACCTGCTTGGCAGTCTGGGATTTTTTCTGAATTGTACAGTTTTGAACTGAGAGCCCTCAGAAAGCTCTTTGCTCTGGATTGAAAAGACCTCTCCTGGCTGGCTCGCCACAGCCTCTCCTGTTTGCTCCCATCTCTTTCTCACGGAACTGAATCCACTGAAGACACATGAACCCCAAGAGAGAAAAGTCTCCTACAGTGAACAAGATTTAAGAAGAATACTGGGCCACAACGAAAAGCAAGATCTACCTACAATCAAGGACTCTACAGTGAGCTCGAAGACCCGTAACAAAAACTTTTCAGATATTGCCTCAAACCTTTGCACCTTATTTCTTCTGATCTTTTCTGTCTCTATTTGCTTGTGTGAATCGCGTATGCATGCTAGCATGGACGTGTCATATATCCATAGTTGTCAACCGAATTAGAGTTTAAGTTTAATACATTTCAATCTTTCTTCTTTAAGCCTAAGAAAACCTGTGTGTGTGTGTGCTGGTTTCTTTGCCTTATAATTGGAAAGCAGTGAACAAGGATTCACCAAAGGGTAGCTAAAAACACAGTGTGTTTAAAATTAAACCCTGTTACAGTAAGACCAGGTGAAGGCTGAAAGAGACCCCTAGACCTCTTTCTCACCCTGGTTTAAGGTGATTGGCAAAAGGAGCAACAACGACATGTAAAACTTTTTTTATGCAGTGAGTGATTAGGATCTGGAATGCACTGCCTGAGAGTATGGTGGAGGTACATTCAATCAAGGTCTTCAAAAGAGAATTCGATCATTATCTGAGGAGGAAAGAAAATTGCAGGGCTACGAGGAAAAGGTTGGGGAGTGGGACTAGAAGAGTTGCTGCTACAGAGAGCCAGTACGGGCATGACGGGCGGAATGGCCTTCTTCTGTGCTGTAATCATTCTATGATTCTTATTATGAACACATGATTAGCATTGCTTTTTAAGGTTAGATTTGTTACTTTATGGAGCCTTTCTTGTCTTTGTGGTTGTGAACACAAGCTGTTTGCTTTATTCTGAAATTAGTCTCTCAGGTGCAATACATACACACAGAAAAGACACAAGCTAATCAATTTTAAACCTACTGACAAGGCAGGGGTTAAATCCCTTGGCAACAACCCATTTGTGTTTATATCTTACAATAATTGACAGCTTTATTTGGTAGTGAAAGTTGGCTATTTGATGACACTTGTTCCAGTTTGAACTTTAAAGGAGGGTAGGTGTACCTAATGCAGTCTGCAGCAATCCCCACTTCCTCTGGATTCATCGATGTAGCAGTGAGCAGCTGAGCATTCTTTGCGAATAAATTGAGCACCATGTGCAAGTTTGGTTGTGGATGTGAGTCCAGGTTTAGTATATATAGGAGAGTGAGTGAAGAGTTACATATTTAATTATTTTTATTTAATTGAAATCAGCTGCTACCATTTAAGGTCTCTTTTCAATAAACTCGATGCTTAGTTTTCATCTGAGTTGCATGGTCCAATAGAGTGTCAAATTCTTCTGCTATCAAAAGGCTGGGTGAATATTAAAAGTTAATTCCAGTGAGCAAATTATAGTTACAAGGTTCTGTTTAACCTTTGGGCAATGTTACATCGCTAGGTATTGGGTGGAAGGTCAAACATTAATTCATAGGGAACTTACAAGATCAGTCCTTGATGTTGAGCACAGGAGAAATATCTGGTGAGGCCCTAAAATAGTAGCAAGTTAAATTTACAAAAGGAAATTAATAATGGTGATGCACTTACTGCAAGTTTATACAAAATAAACCCAGATACTTCGCAAGAAGTGCTGGTATTGTGATTCCTTCTGGCTTTTTTCACGCACCAAGAAGGCCAACCAGGAAGTCTGAGGCCAGCTCCAAATTGAGCCTCGGGCCTCATTAATATTAATTCAGATTCAGTCTCCAATAATATTCATTCCGTGAGCTGCTGGCACCTGTCACGCCAACACAGGCAGCTCGTCCATTTGAAATAAATATCAAGCTACTTGCCTTGCCAGCAGTGACCTGGGGGTAAGGAGCAGTAACTGGGGGTAGTGGCGATTGGGGTGCTGTGGAATTGGGGGAGTACTCATATCTCTCCTGGCTCCACAGTGACATTTAAGGCAAAATCTAAAATAACTAGCGACTGAAACTTAGGCTGCGGGGGCACTGACGAATCCAGAGCTGATTAGGCCCAGCTCCTGCTGTAATATCCAATTTCCCAGAGAGGGCCCAATGCCAGTTTTAGGCAGTTGCCAAGGACTGTTGTAAAATGGGCAGACCTAATCATCAGTTCAGACGTCTTTCAGGCTTCCTTTGTGCAGGGCATTGGTTCCCTGAAATTGGCCTTCATTGCGCCCAATTGCAATGAGGTCCCATTTCTACCTCGCTGTGTCTATTTTGGCTATACAGCAAACATTTTGTAAACTGAAATGAGAAAATACAGGGCACGGCTTGTAGGAAAATATTGCAGTACCTTTTCAACAATTATAAACGTCTTGCAATCTGGTGTAATGTGCTTCATATCTATGGGAAACAGAAGGTAGCAAGAAACTTCAGTTGTGAAGACAGTTGTTAGTGCCCAAACTATAAAGCAAATTTATTTTTACATTATGCAATATTGACAGCAAAAAATGTAGAGGTAATGTTATTTAGTAATTCCTCTGTATTGTGTGGACAGAACTCATGATTGCAAAAAACTTCTGGTATCATTGCAAGCCTGTTAAAATAGTTCTGAAAATATTTCAAAATATAATACCATAAATATATTTTGAGTTTTTGTAATTGAACTTATCCTTCCCCAAATTATATCACTTTACGATTACTAATATCATGCAGATGGATGAGTGATCCTGCAGTCCTGTGGCATTGTGTGTCTTGAGGAAATGGAAAGACAGTGTGACATTGCATAATATTCATTGTCTTGTACACATCAACATAATTACACACTTGCCAATATTTAGCAACAGGTTTTGTGAAGAGTAACTTTTTAAAGGAACAGATTAGTCTCTGAAAAATTTACTTTTAATGCACAGACTACTCCTTTACTGTCCTGTTATGAGGACTAACTGAACTTTAACAAAAATACCATAGTATTTTCATTCTTGCAGCTAAGAGGATGGTCCTGTCAAATGTCATTCCGCTATAGCTGACCACAAGGTGGTGTCTGAGAGCAACCCAGATCTCTGATTTTGCTCAATGGGAGATTGCTGTATGCCCACTTGGCAGCTCCTCACGATAAACAGTTCGAATTGGGAACTCAAAGGCCGGAATTTTAGCTTGTGGAGGAGGCTCCGCCCATCGTCAAAACAGTTGGGTGTGAACCCGCCTCCGCCGGGCCTGGAAGCCACGCACTGATTTTGCATGGCCCAGGCCCTTGGTTGGACAAGGTCGGGCCTTCCTTCCCCCAAGGCAGGAAGTCCCGCCTCCAAGAGCTGCCGGCCATTCAGCAAACTAGCAGCTGTTCAGCCCCAGCAGCGCCACCAGGAATGGTGGCCACTGTTGGGGCTGCACCCAGCCAGAACCGGCAAGATGGAGCAGACCACAAAATGGAGTTAAGTGTGTGGGGCCTCGGTGGGGACAATTGTCTGGGCCTCGGTGAGGGGGTTGGGGGTCGCTCGAGAGGCCGGGGGAGATGTTCTATCAGGGGTGGCTTGTGCTGCAGTGGGGGGGCCCTCCGTGAGGCACAAGGTGCCCGATTAGGAGGCCCCCCCCCAGCCAGTATGGAGCCCACAAGTATTAACTGGGCGACCTCTCCTGCTGGCGAAGTGGTCATTCGCCGCTGGTAATATACCAGTGGGGCAGGTAGGCACTGGGGATGGGGCCTCCCGCCTGACACTCAATTTTACAACCCCCCCCCATTCGCCCCCACAAACCCACTCCTGGGTGGGGGGTGTAAAATTCTGTCCATAGTGTGGGAAATTGTGAGCATGGGCCTCTGTCTTTCTATTCAACTGGTTCACGAATGTCCTTTAGCAAAGGAAATCTGCTGTCCTTACCTTGTCTGGCCTACATGTGACTACAGACCCACAGCAATGTGGTTGACTCTGAAATGGCTTAGCAAGCCATTCAATTGTACAAAACTGTAACAAAAAAGTTGTAAAGGAAAAAAACCAGACGGAACAACCGGCATCGACCTAGGCCCCAGAAACAACAATGGCAAACCCAGCCCTGTCGACCCTACCAAGTCATCCTTACTAACATCTGGGGCCTTGTGCCAAAATTGGGACAGCTGTCCAACAGACTAGTCAAGCAATAGCCTGATATAGTCATACTCACAGAAACATACCTTCCATACAATGCCCCAGACACCACTATCACTATTATAAAAGCAAAATACTGTGGACGCTGGAAATCTGAAATAAAAACAAGAAATGTTGGAAATACTCAGCAGGTCTGGCAGCATCTGTGGAGAGAGGAGCAGAGTTAACGTTTCGGGTCAGTGACCCTTCTTCAGAAGTAGCAAATATTAGAAATGTAAAAGGTTATAAGCAAGTAAAGCAGGGGTGGGGTATGAGACGCATTAACAAAAAACTTTTTTTCTTCCTTTCAGGTATCAAGGAATGCAAGCTCCTGCAGCTGATGGGGACTAATGCCCCTCCAGATCCTTCTTCCCCTTCACGTCCCTCTGACCCCACTCCTTCTGATCTGACCCCTTGCCATGTATTCAGTATACCCTCTGACCTACCCCTCTCTGACGCTGTACGTTCTGTACTCAGCAAAGGTCTCAGTTTTATCCTCTTACGCCCCTACCTCAATGAATTTCGCGCTTGGCATGATGTTGATTCTTCTTCCATCGCCTCCGCCTCCGGGCTCACTTCTTTGACCAGGAGTCCTTCCCCCGATCAGTAGACCCATTCATCCGCCTCCAGCATTCTCCCTCTACCAGGACCCCTTCCCCTGGCCTCTTACCCACTCTTGATCTTTTCATTGAAAACTGTCAGTGCGACATTGGTCATCTCAGTTTCTCTGCCCCCCTCACTCACTCAAACCTGTCCCCCTCTGAACCTGAGGCACTCCGTTCCCTCAGGTCTAACCCCGACATGGTCATCAAACCTGCAGACAAGGGTAGTGCTGTTGTTGTATGGCGTACCGACCTCTACCTTGCAGAGGCTCAGCGCCAACTCTCAAAAACTTCTTCCTACCTCCCTCTGGACCATGACCCCACCACCGAACATCAAGCTACTGTCCACAGCACTGTCACTGACCTCATCTCCTCTGGAGATCTTCCCTCTACAGCTTCCAACCTCGTAGTCCCACAACCCCGGAAGCCCACTTCAACTCCTTCCCAAAATCCACAAACAGGACTGTCCCGGCAGACCCATTGTGTCAGCCTGCTCCTGCCCTACTGAACTTATTTCTTCCTATCTTGACTCTATCTTTTCTCCGCTGGTCCAGTCTCTTCCCACCTACATCCGTGATTCTTCTGACGCCTGATGTGATTTTGACAATTTCCAGTTTCCTGGCCCCAACCGCTTCTTCTTCACTATGGACGTCCAATCTCTCTACACCACCATCCCCCACAAGGATGGTTTGAGGGCTCTCCGCTTCTTCCTTGAACAGAAGCCCAACCAGTCCCCATCCACCACCACCCTCCTCCACCTGGCTGAACTTGTTATCACATTGAACAACTTTTCCTTCAACTCCACTCACTTCCTTGAAGTAAAAGGTATTGCAATGGGTACCCGCATGGGTCCTAGTTATGCCTGTCTTTTTGTGGGATATGTCGAACATTCCTTGTTCCAGTCCTACTCAGGCCCCCTCCCCCAACTCTTTTTCTGGTACATTGATGATTGTATCGGTGCCGTTTCCTGCTCTCGCCCCGAACTGGAAAACTTTATCAACTTTGCTTCTAATTTCCACCCTTCTCTCACCTTTACATGGTCCATCTCCAACACTTCCCTTCCCTTCCTCGACTTCTCCATCTCCATCTCTGGGGATAGGCTGTCTACTAATATCCATTATAAGCCCACCGACTCCCACAGCTACCTCGACTACACTTCTTCACACCCTGCCTCCTGTAAGGATTCCATTCCATTCTCCCAGTTTCTCCATCTCCGACGCATCTGCTCTGATGATGCTAACTTCCATGACAGTGCTTCTGATATGTCTTCCTTTTACCTCAACCGAGGATTTCCCCCCACTATGGTTGACAGGGCCCTCAACCGTATCCAGCCCATTTCCCGCACCTCTACCCTCACCCCTTCCCCTCCCTCCCAGAACCCCGACAGGGTTCCCCTTGTCCTCACTTTCCACCCTATCAGCCTCCATACCCAAAGGATCATCCTCCGCCATTTCTGCCACCTCCAGCATGATGCCACTACCAAACGCATCTTCCCCTCCCTTCCCCCGTCAGCATTCCGAAGGGATCGTTCCCTCCGTGACACCCTGGACCACTCCTCCATTACCCCCACCACCTCATCGCCTTCCCATGGCACCTTCCCCTGCAATCACAGGAGGTGTAATACCTGCCCATTTACCTCCTCTCTCCTCACTATCCCAGGCCCCAAACACTCCTTTCAGGTGAAGCAGCAATTTACTTGTACTTCTTTCAATGTAGCATACTGTATTCGCTGCTCACAATGTGGTCTCTTCTACATTGGGGAGACCAAACGCAGACTGGGTGACCGCTTTGCGGAACACCTCCGCTCAGTCCGCAAGCAGGACCCCGAGCTTCCGGTTGCTTGCCATTTCAACACTCCCCCCTGTTCTCATGCTCACATCTCTGTCCTGGGGTTGCTACAGTGTTCCAGTGAACATCAACGCAAGCTCGAGGAACAGAATCTCATTTACCGATTAGGCACACTACAGCCTGCCGGACTGAACATTGAGTTCAATAATTTCAGAGCATGACAGGCCCCCCATTTTACTTTTATTTTCAGTTATTTTTTTCTTTTTCCTTTTATATGTATATATTTTTTTCTTTGTGTTTATTTTATTTTATTTCATCTTAGTTTGTTCAGTTTGCTTATCCACTGTTTTTTTTTCATGTTTGTACTTGCAGCTGTTCAATTTTCAGTCCATTAACACCCTATCTGTACTAATGCTCTGTCTTTCAACACACCATTAACATATTGTTCGCCTTTGCTCCACGACCTTCTGGTCAGCTATTCTGTGACCTTGTCCTATCTACACCTTCTCCTTTGTTATCTCTTGCCCCACCCCCATTTTACTTGCTTATAACCTTTTACATTTCTAATATTTGCTAGTTCTGAAGAAGGGTCACTGACCTGAAATGTTAACTCTGCTTCTCTCTCCACAGATGCTGCCAGACCTGCTGAGTATTTCCAGCATTTCTTGTTTTTATACCACGATCGCTATTCTTGGGTATGTCCTGTTCCACCGGCAGGACAGACCTACCAGTGGTGGAGGCACATTGTTATACAGTCAGGAGGGAGTTGCCCTGGGAGTTCTCAACTTTGACTTCGGATGCCATGACGTCTCATGGCATTAGATCAAACATGGGCAAGGAAACCTCCTGCAGATTACCATCTCCCTCAGCTGATGAATCAGTTCTGCACCATCTTCAACACCATTTGGAAGAAGCACTGAGGGTGGCAAGGGCACAGAATGTACTCTGGGCAGGGGACTTCAAAGTCAATCACCAAGAGTGGCGAGGTAGCACCACTAATGACCGAGCTGGCCAAGTCCTGAAGGACATAGCTGTTAGACTGGGTGTGCGGCAGGTGGCGAGGGAACCAATAAGAGGGACAAACCTACTAGATTTTGTCCTCACCAATCTACCTGTTGCAGATACATCTGTCCATGACAGCATTGGTAAGAATGACCACTGCACAGACCTTGAGAAAACAAAGTTCCATCTTCACACTGAGGATACCCTCCATTTACCACCGTGCTAAATGAGCTAGATTCAGAACAGTTTTGGCAACTCAAAACTGAGCATCCACGAGGCGCTGTGAACCATCAGCAGCAGCAGAATTGCATACAACCACAATCTGTAACCTCATGACCCGACATAGCCCTCACTCTACCATTCACATCAAGCCAAGGGACAACCCTGGTTCAATGAGGAGTGTAGGAGAGCATGGGAGGAACAGCACCAGGCATACCTAAAAATGAGGTGTAAACCTGATGAAGATACAACACAAGACTTCTTGCAAGCCAAACAATGAAAGTAGCATGCAAGTAGCATGCAGACAGAGCTAAGTGATCCCACAACCAACAGATCAGATCAAAGTTCTATAGTCCTGCCACATCCAGTCATGAATGGTGGTGGACAATTAAACAGCTAACTGGAGGAGGAAGTTCCACAATTATCCCCATCCTCAATGTTGGCAGAGCCGAGAACATCAGTGCAAAAGACAAGGCTGAAGCATTTGCAACCACCTTCAACCAGAAGTGCCGAGTGGATGATCCATCTCGGCCTCCTCCTGAGGTCACCAGCATCACAGATGCCAGTGTTCAGACAATTCAATTCACTCCATGTGATGTCAAGAAACAACTGAAGGCTATGGGTCCTGAGAACATCCTAGTTGTGTACTGAAGACTTCTACTGCAGAACTAGCCACAGTCCTAGCCAAGCTGTTCCAGTACAGCTACAACACTGGCATCTACCCGACAATGTTGAAAATTGCCCAGGTGTGTCCTTTCCACAAAAAGCAGGACAAATCCAACTTGGCCAATTACCACCCTGTCAGTCTCCTCTCAATCATCAGCAAAGTGATGGAAGGTGTCATTGACACTGCTATCAAGCAGCACTTGTTTAGCAATAACCTGCTCACTGATGCTCAGTTTGGGTTCTGCCAGGGCCACTCGGCTCTTGTCCTCATTACAACCTTGGTCCAAACATGGACAAAAGAGCTCAACTCCAGAGGTGAGGTGAGAGTGATTGCCTTTGATATCAAGGCAGCATTTGATTGAGTGTGACATCAAGGAGCTCTACCCAAATTGGAGTCAGTGGGAATCAGGGGGAAAACTCTCTACTGGTTGGAATCATACAGAGCACAAAGGAAGACGGTAGTGGTTGTTGGAGTCCAATCATCTTAGTCCCAGGACATTTTTTTATTCATTCATGGGATATGGGTGTCGCTGGCTAGGCCAGAATTTATTGCCCATCCTTAACTGCCCTTGAGGTGGTGGTAGTGAGCTGCCTTGTTGAACCACTGAAATCCTTGAGGTGTAGGTACACCAACAGTGCTGTTAGGGAGGGAGTTCCAGGTTTTTGACCCAGCGACAGTGAAGGAACAGTGATATAGTTCCAAGTCAGGATGGTGTGTGACTTGGAGGGGAACTTGCAGGTGGTGGTGTTCCCATGCATCTGCTGCCCTTGTCCTTCTAGGTGGTAGAGGTCGCGAGCTTGGAAGATGCTGTCGAAGGAGACTTGGGCGTTGCTGCAGTGCATCTTGTAGATGGTACACACTGCTGCCACTGCATTGGTGGTGAAGGGAGTGAATGTTGAAGGTGGTAAATGGGGAGCCAATCAAGCAGGCTGCTTTGCCCTGGATGGTGTCAAGCGTCTTGAGTGTTGTTGGAGCTTCACCCATCCAGGCAAGTGGAGAATATTCCACCACACTGCTGACTTGTGCCTTGTAGATGGTGGACAGGCACTGGGGAGTCAGGAGGTGAGTTACTCACCACAGGATTCCTAGCCTCTGACCTGCTTTTGTAGCCACAATATTAATGTGTCCGGTCCGGTTCAGTTTCTGTTCAATGATAACCCCCAGGATGTTGATAGTGGGGGATTCAGCAATGGTAATGGCATTGAACATCAAGGGGAGATGGTTAGATTCTCTCTTGGTTGAGATGGTCATTTCCTGATACTTGAGTGGTGCAAATATTACTTGCCACTTCTCAACCTAAGCCTGGATATTGCTGCATCTGGACATGGCTGCTTCAGTATCTGAGGATTCGCGAATGGTGCTGAACATTGTGCAATCATCAGTGAACATTTCGCTTCTGACCTTATGATGGAGGGAAGCTCATTGATGAAGCAGCTGTAGATGTTTGGTCCTAGGACACTACTCTGAGGAACTCCTGCAGCGATGCCATGGGACTGAGATGATTGACCTCCAACAATCTCAACCATATTCATTTTTGCTCGGTGTGACTTCAACCAGTGGAGAGTATCCCCCCTGATTCCCATTGACTCCTGTTTTTCGAGGGTTCCTTGATGCCATACTCGGTCAAATGCTGCCTTGATGTCGAGGGCAATCACTTTCACCTCACCTCTGGAGTTCAGCTCTTCTGTCCATGTTTGGACCAAGGTTGTAATGAGGTCAGGAGCTGAATAGCCCTGGGAGTCCTCAAGTTGCAGGAGAGAGACAAAATGTCTGCTCAGTCCCCAGCAAGAACCAAGAAGTTTAAAGGAACTACCTGTTCTCTCAGCAAGCAGAGAAATACTGCTACCTGCTTTGTTTGAATGACTGAGTGACTGTCATATGACAAGCCCCTCCCCATTTGTCTGCAGCAGAGGAGAAGCAACTGGACTGGAATATGAGCAGACCTTATGTGGGAGTTCCCCCGCCCCCCCCCCCCCCTCTCTCTATCAGCTTGAAAGCTTTCAAATCCTGCTTGTTGACTGACCACCTTTGCATACTCCAGCTACAATCAGAAATCCTGTTAGCATCGCTATCTCCAAGAGACTCACCGAACCGGTCATTTACCTCTTCAAACTAAAAGCCTCAGGACCACTGAATTCAAATAGAAGCCAGCCAAATCACCAATCTTCACAGACTGTTTACCCTTTTCTATGGACTCTAACTCAACCAATCTACCTTTCCCCACTCTGCAACCTATTTGTGTGTGAACCTCCAGAGTGTGAATGTGAGTGAAAGTTGACACGTTGTTTATTATTTTATTAATTTGCTTTAGGTACAATAAAGTTAACCTCTTTCTTTGATAACTCCAGAAAACCTGTCTGATTGGTTCTTGTTATGATCACAGCAAGTAAGTAAGTAATCAAACTCCTACTGAATTGGCCAGTACATCCACTTTAGGAAAGAATTAAACCTGTTGTGGTCAAACAAGAAGAGGGAAAAAGAGGGAAGCCCTTTTACCCCTCCTCACTTATCCATAACAATATAGAAGTGGAAAGCTGCATAATGTGAGAGTGTTGGACAATACTAGAGAAAGAAATAGTTCGATATCAAATAGGAGCAGACTGAGAAGGGCTACGAAGAATCCAAAGGCAGGATTACAATGCATGTATGTAAACGTACAAAATGCAGTGAATAAGGTTGGCGAGCTACAAGCATAAATGGCACTATGGGAATATGATGTAGTGGCAATGACAGAAATGTGGCTTAAAAATGGTGAGGACTGGGCACTTAATATACAAGGACCTAAAGTGTTCAGAAAAGATAAAGAAGGAAAAGGGGAGATGGGGTTGAGAGAATATCCTTGAGAGGGCAAGGACAGAATTCATTTTGTTAAAGTTGAGAAGCAATAAGTTATGACCACATTCCTCGGAGTATTCTACAGACCTCCAAATAGTGAGAAAGAGTTAGAGGGAAATGCAGGGAAATCACAGAGATGTGCAAGAACTATAGAATGCTGATATTGGGGGACTTTAATTACTGAAGTATCGATTGGAATAATTTTAGAACAAAGGGAAAGGAAGGGAAGGAATTTCTGGATTGTGTTCAGGAGAACTTCATTGATTAGTATGTTCTCAGCCCAACTAGAAAGGAGGCATTTCTGGATCTGGTGCTGGGAAATGAGGTGGGCCAAGTGGGCCAATTGGACCAAGTGTCTGTTGGGAGCACTTGTGTGACGCTCACGTAAAGCGATTGAAACCAGAAGAATGCAACCTGAAGAGTTATAAAAATGGACTTTTCTTTTGAAAAAAGTAGATAATGTGCTTTAAAAAATGGCTGCCAAAGCTCCAAAGACCTTGCCTTTGTATATTCTATCAAGGACAAAAGAATATATTCAAAGCTAAGAGGTGTCAATACACCCATCCTGAATACACTGAATGGTTTCTTCTGAAACAAAGAAGGTGTGACACAGCCACATCCTGGGTCATTGTTGGTCAACACAGGGAGGAAAATCTCTGTCTCCCAACAGAGACTTTAGCTTTAAAGGTAGCTCTCTGGAGAGAGAGAGAGAAAGAGAGAGAGATCCTGGAAAATGCATCACCAAAGCTTGTCCAGCTGAGTGCTGGGAGAAAATCCAGCAAGCTAAAAAGAAAGTGCCCTGCTGTGAATTCAAAATTCCAACTCATGCAGCAGAGAATTGGAAGTGATTCCCTGTCTTCAAACAGAACATTCAATCAACAGAGAAATCTAACAACACCTCAGGCCTGCAATGAAGAGAACTTACCTCTTACAGAATTCAACATGTTTACCATGAACCACAAAAACCTACCTCACTTCAAACCACTTACCCCTTTTCCTCTCTATCTGTCTCTTCTTGTGTGTACGCACGCACGAGTGAATACATGAGTGAGTGCAGTTGCGACATTTCGGGATAAGGCATTTGCTCAATAAATAATTAATTTTCTGTTTTAAACCCACAAGAAAACATGTCGCTGTCTGTTTATTTGACAAATAAAATACAATGGGCTTAAACCCTAATAACAAACACACTTGGTGTGAATTGAACAGTGAGAACCAGCCAAACCCCTCACCATGTGTCCGTAACAAGATTGATCATTGTATCATAAGGTTTAGACTTATAATACAGAAAAGCAAGGTGCGATATCAGGTAGAAAGGCTAGATTGGCTAATTTCAATGCAGTGAGAAGGGACCTAGCCAGGATAAAATGGAACCAAATACTGACAGGAACAACTGCAACAGGACAATGGGTTATCTTTAAGGAAGAGATGCTTCAGCTACAGACTAGGAACATTCCAATAAGGGTGGAAGGTAGGGGAACCAAAACCAGGGCTTCACGGATGACGAGGGAGATAGCGATTATGATGAAACAAAAAAAGACTGCATGATGCATGTTAGGTGAATTCGTCAAGTTTGAACAAGCCAAATATAATATGTTGAGGGGGAGGTGAAGAGGAAAATAAGACTGACAAAGAGATAATATGGGAATAGAATGGCAGTCAACATAAAAGGGAACCCAAAAATCTTCTACCAGCATGTAAATAGTAAACGGGTAGTAAGAGGTGAAGTGTAGCCTAATAGGGACAGAGAGGGTAATATATGTTTAGAGGCACAGGGCAAGCCTAGAGTACGTAATGAGTATTTTGTATCAGTGTTTACTAAGGAAGAGGAATATGACAAAGTATCAGTAGAAGCGGAGAGAGTAGAGGCAATGAATAGGGTAAATACTGAGATTGAGGAGGTGCTGGAAAGACTGGCTATGCTAGGGTAGATAAGTCACCTACTCCAGATGGTTTGCGTCCCAGGTTGCTAAAAGCAGTGGGGATGGAGACAGCGGAAGGGCTTGCCAAAATCTTCCAATCTTCCCCAGATATGGTGGGAGGTGCCAGAGGATTAGAGAATGGCAAATGCTACATCCTTATTCAAGAAAGGTTGTAAAGACATTCCTAACAACTATCGGACAGTTAGTTTAACATCAGTGGTGGTGGTAAGGTTTTATAAACAATAATCAGGGAAAAAAATCAACAGGTGCTTGGAGAGGTTTGAGTTAATTAAGGATAGTCAGCATGGATTTGTAAAATGCTGGTCATGCTTGACTAATCTAATTGAATTTGTTGATGAAGTAACAGAAAAGGTCACCACACTTTAGGAAGGATGTAAGCGTCCTTGAGAGGGTGCAGAGGAGATTTACCAGAATGGTTCCAGGGATGGGGGATTTTAATTGCAAGATTAGGTTGGAAAAGCTGAGGTTGTTCTCCCTGGCGCAAAGGAGATTAAGGGGAGATTTCATTTCAGGTATACTAGATTATGACAGACTTAGATAAGTTAGACAAGGAAAAACTGTTCCCATTAACTGATGTTACAAGGACTAAAGGACACAGATTTAAGGTATTAGGCAAGAGATATGGGGGAATATGAGGAACAACATTTTTATGCAGAGAGACTTAGCAGTTGACAGAAGCGCAAGGAGAGAGCCAACTGCGTAATAGCCCTGTCAACCAATTTTATCTGCAGCACCTGTGGAAGAGTCTGCCACTCTAGAATTGGCCTTTATAGCCACTCCAGGCGCTGCTTCACAAACCACTGACCACCTCCAGGCGCTTACCCATTATCTCTCGAGACAAGGAGGCCAAAGAAGAAGGTAATGACCTGGAACTCACTGCCCATGAGGGTGATGGAAGCAGAGACAATCAATGATTTCAAAAGGAAATTGGATGGCACTTAAAGGAAATAAACTCCAAGCGGTATGGGGATCGAGTGAGGGAGTGGGACTGAAAGGATTGATCCGCAGAGAGCTGGCATGAATTCGATGGGCCGAATGGCCTCCTTCTATGCTATAAATGACTCTGTGACACTACGGGTGGAACATGGCGACCTTTCCCCATGAGACCCCCGCTGCTGCACTGCTGCGATTATGTGGCAGGCGGCCACTTAACATATTGACAGCGGCCGTACCCCCAATCATGTGGCAGGAGCAGCATTGGCGATGCCATTCATGGCGTCACTTGATGCAGGAGCAGGTGCTGGCACCAACCCTGTGCACAGTACCACATAATGCAGAGTTGACCCCTTTCCCACCTCGGTGACACCAGCTTCTCCTGCATGGCAAACTGAAGGCGCGAGTGTTGCTCAATGTGCTCAAGACTGGGAACTGAAGGTAAGATCGCAGGAATTAAATCAAAATTTATGCAGAGAGATATTTTAAATATGTAAAGTAGGGTTCCACCGCAAGGCAGCAGAGGTGCTACCACGGATCCTTGCCGCTGCCGGGAAGATCACACCTGGCAATCCCGACATCGGCTTCCATGGCGGCTGCTGCCACTCCAATTCTCTGGCCCCCCCACCCGTGCCACTACGAAACCTGATGTCAAGCTGGGAACAAAATCCAGCCCTATGATTTTATGAGAACAGGCTGGGATCTTACGGGCCCCCTCGAGGCGGGGTCAGAGGACAGAAGGGCATGGAGAATCGTGACAGGTGGCAGGAGGGTGGCGAGGTGGAGGGCTCGTTGCCTCAGCATTGCCCAGTGATCTTCCCAGGGATGGGATAGGCTGATGATGGCCTTCCCACCCAGAGGCCAATTGAAGCCCTTAAGTGGCCTATGAATGGCCAATTAAAGGCCTCTTCCCACCGCCACTGGGATCTTACCAGTGGCAGGGGGGCCTCTGCTGCACAGGGAGGATGCCTTGTAAAATGAGGCAAACACCCTGTGGGCTTGGGGTGGTCCCTCCTGTGTGGGCAATTCATGATCCATGGAGGACACCCATGGGAACAACTTTACCCGCCCGGGGCCCTCTACCCTGGACTGAATATCCACCCTCCGACCCCGCCTAGCCGGTGACTTCTGGAGTTGCCCCGGCGACCCCACCTCACTTACCTGTGTTTTGGGTTTCCACCGCTTGGCCTGGGTTCGAGGCCTCTGCAGTACTGGCCGTGGCCACCGCTCCCAGTGGCGCTGCTGATACTGCTGAGCTACTGGCCCTCTGACTGGCCAGCAGATCTTGGAGGCGGGATTCCCGTTCCTTTAAAGTCTCTAAAGAGACGGGGATCCCGCCTCCTAAAACTTTGACTCTAAAAAGACCGGAAGATTGCTCCGGGGCTGAGGGAAGGGACATGAAAATGCAGAAGTGAGGATCCCCCCGCCTTTTCGGGCTGGCGCCGCGAGTCCCACCTCCTGCACAAAAGCCAGCCCATAGAATGTTATTGCATAGAAGGTGGCCTTTTGCCACGTTGTGCCTGTGCTGACTCTTTGAAAGAGTTGTGCAATTAATCCCACTCCTCTGCTCTTTCCCCATAGCTCTGTAATTTTCTCCCTTTGATGTATTTATCCAATTCCCTTTTGAAAGTTACTACTGATTCTGCTTCTAACACCCGTTCAGGCACTGCATTCCAGATCATAATAATTGTGTAAAAAAATCTCCTCATCTCACCTTTGTTTCTTTTGCCATTGATCTTAAACCTGTATCCTCTGTTTATGACCCTTCTGCCACTGGAAACAGTTTCTCCTTATTTACTCTATCAAAACCCTTAACGATTTCGAATGCTTATATTAAATCTCCCCTTTTCCTTCTCTGCTCTAAGGAGAGCACTGAATGGGTAAGTTGATTGTTGTTTTTCTTATGTTGGGAGGCCAGAATTTTTCCCTGTTGGGATCAAATTCCATGACTCCACCTTCTTTTGCCAAGATTAAGATCGGACTGTTCTCACACCTACACTTTTTGGGATTTTCTTCTCCCTGCTGCTCTCACATGCGTTCAAGTCTTCAGAAGAAGGAATTTTCCTCCACTCAAGATCAGGTGGCAGGTTGTTCAACCTTGCCCGTCTAAGAGTGAAGACCAAAGTACAGAAAGTCCTCATCAGGCAACTCCTCTTTGCTGACGATGCTGCATTAACATCTCACACAGAAAAGTGTCTGCAGAGACTCATCGACAAGATTGCGGCTGCCTGCAACGAATTTGGCCTAACCATCAGCCTCAAGAAAACGAACATCATGGGACAGGACGTCAGAAATGCTCCATCCATCAATATCGGCGACCATGCTCTGGAAGTGGTTCAAGAGTTCACCTACCTAGGCTCAACTATCACCAGTAACCTGTCTCTCGATGCAGAAATCAACAAGTGCATGGGAAAGGCTTCCACTGCTATGTCCAGACTGGTCAAGAGAGTGTGGGAAAATGGCGCACTGACACAGAACACAAAAGTCCGAGTGTATCAAGCCTGTGTCCTCAGTACCTTGCTCTACAGCAGCGAGGCCTGGACAACGTATGTCAGCCAAGAACAACGTCTCAATTCATTCAGCCTTCGCTGCCTCTGGAGAATCCTTGGCATCAGGTGGCAGGAACGTATCTCCAACACAGAAGTCCTCGAGGCGGCCAACATCCCCAGCATATACACCCTACTGAGCCAACGGCACTTGAGATGGCTTGGCCATGTGAGCCGCATGGAAGATGGCAGGATCCCCAAGGACCCATTGTACAGCGGGCTCGTCACTGGTATCAGACCCACCGGCCGTCCATGTCTCCGCTTTAAAGATGTCTGCAAACGCGACATGAAGTCCTGTGGCATTGATCACAAGTCGTGGGAGTCGGTTGCCAGTGATCGCCAGAGCTGGCGGGCAGCCATAAAGGCGGGACTAAAGAGTGGCGAGTTGAAGAGACTTAGCAGTTGGCAGGAAAAAAGACAGAAGCGCAAGGGGAGAGCCAACTGTGTAACAGCCCCGACAGCCAATTTTATCTGCAGCACCTGTGGAAGAGTCTCTCACTCTAGAATTGGCCTTTATAGCCACTCCAGGCGCTGCTTCACAAACCACTGACCACCTCCAGGCGCTTACCCATTGTCTCTTGAGACAAGGAGGCCAAAGAAGAAGAAGAAGAAGAAGATCGGACTTTGCTGTTACCTCATTTTCCTTCCATGCAGACATAATTTAAATTGTACACTTTTTCTTGGCAGTTTGTTGGCAATAGAAGCACATTCCTCATGAGTGTCCCTATCTGAGCCACCTTAGAAGAATACTTTCACTTTCCCCTCTGTTTCAGTCAGCAGTGACATGCACTGTGCTATCACAGTACTGTGACAACTTTAATAATCTTTAATAATCTTCAGTTAATGGCTGCTATCAGGTAAATAGAAAGCATTCAATTTGAAACTTGTTTCCAGTGACAACTCTGGAGATGAAACGATAAAAGTGAATTAATGTTAGAGGCTAGATTTTGGTGAAGTCTTATATGTATTAAATATATGTTGTTTGGAGCCCAGAGCTTTCCTTTGAGCTTTAATGCTTTTCTCTAGTAGTTTCTGTCACAGACTGGTGGAGATGAATCAGGTCAGCACATCAGCTTTAATAGGTGAATGCTTTGCAAAGCATCCTGTGGGAAGCTTTGTGCTTTCCTAATCTAGGGTCAAAAGAATAACTTTCATATGCTATCCAAAGGTATCAAAGGAGCGTTCCAATACACCAAAGATCACTATAACAATGACTTCGTAGCACATGTAAAGCATCATTCACCAGTGCCAGTCACAAAGAAGCAACATTTATATTTATAAAAGAAAACAATTTGCAAAATTAATCTCAAAGGTCTTCATTTTATGTCAGCAGGTCTATTGTTTTGATTACAGGAGCACGAGGACGGTCGGCTAAATGAAACCTCAAGTTTTTCTGACATAATAATCTCCAAGGTTCAAGCTTCAACAATTTATAGTTTATACCTAGCATAGGAACAGGCTTACAAAATGACGGATTTGTGAATTAATTCGGAACAGCACTCTCTTTAATGCATACTTTTAATTTGGTAAGTGCCAACCTTATTAAAAGTCAGTGCAGAATATAATACAGCATTTTAGGTGCTTTATAAGCAGAACCAGAAAGCGATTTGTCCAGATTTTGAGCTGATAATGACAGTAGAACTGTTAGCATTCATTGTCATTACTCCTCTGAAACTGACAGCAACTTCTGGAGTCTGCATAAGCGTAGTTTAACATGGGAATCCTGAAGTTGCTGTCAGTGATTCTACACTTCCCCATAGGGTGTACTGTTGAAGTCCTCCCAGTCTGCAAAAAATTAGAACCACTGAACGAACGAGAACTTCCACTTTTATGCTATTAGTTTCGCTGAAAAAAACCCTTGAAAAATTTACATCTTGTTGAATGAAGCGTAACTGAGTTTTTAATGGCATACTAACTTCATAATTACTGCTGAACAGCTTCACAGTCCCTGAAAAACACATTTTATTATTTGTGGAATGTCAGATTGCTCTATTATGATAAAAAGATTCACATTTTAAAATATTTTTTTAAAGACTATGATGTTTCAGCTTTTATCTTAATCCCATGTGTATATCCCAATCATTTATTTCAGTCTCTGTAAAATGTTAATTAAAAGTGAAGGATAACCAGTGCATTTTACTTTCTGGTTTACTGTCTGTGAGAATACTTCAATGTGGTTATCTGCTTACCCTACATGATGACATCACTGTTGCTTGATGCCTGGAGATCCCTTTAATTTGGCACCAGATGCAAACTGATGTTGGGAAAGGGGAAAACCATGCCACACAGATCGCTAAATCTTTGTGGGCAGCTTTTGTCAAGATCAGTGGCAAAGCGACGGCATTTGCCGCTGATTGCGAAATCCAGGCCATTATTTCCTGAAACAACATTACTAACGGACCTTCTGAAACTCGAGTTAACGTTATTTGCAGACACACTGCTTTCTGTTCTACCTGTTTGCATAGGTGCTATTGTATTGCTCGAATAATGTAAATGATTTGCACAGAAAAATAGTGAAGTGAAATTGACTATATTTCACTTCTCTGTGCAATAATACTGCCATAAAATGACTGAATAACAAGTATTAGATCTCAACCAGGGCAGAAATATTGTGTATTGATACGCAACTTAAAATAACATTACAGGAATCACAGATACCTGCATAGAGTTACTAAATACAATAACAGCATGATCTAAGAAGGTGCATAACAGTACATTTTTGAGGTACACTGTTTACATACAACATGCATAAAATACAATGAAAAGGTGAATAGATAGTATCAGTCTATCTGATTTGTAAACTATTGTATTAACTATAAAACAGTGGTGGTGATAGACATACTAAAATAACAATACGTGTCTGTTAAACAATATTGTCATTGTCAGAAGTAGCAATGTGTAAAAGACACATGAACAGTCACACTATCAAGATTGTAAAGAGATTTTACAGGAAGATATTAATAAACATGCAAAATGAGTATGTAATTGGAAAATGAACTTTAATGTACAAGGATGGTGGAGCAGTGGTAATTTTACTGTGCTAGTAATCCAGAGGCCCAAGCTAATGCTGTGGGAACATGAACTCAAATCCCACCACGGCAACTGATGGAATTTAAATTCAATGAATTAATTAATCTGGAATTAAAAAGCTAGTCTCAGTAATGGTGTCCACGGAACTATCAGATTGTTGTAAACCCATTTGGTTCACTAATGTCCTTTAGGGAAGGAAATCTGCCATCCTTACCCGATCTGGCCTACAGGTGACTCCAGACCCATAGTAATGTGGTTGACTACCCTCTGAAATGGCTTATCAAGGCACTCAGTAGTAGCAAACAAACACAGAAAAATTGAAAAGAAATAAAACAGAATGGACCAGCAGGCATCAACCTCGGCACCGAAACCAACAAAGGCACAACCTGTTCAGTCTGGCGATTTGTGCCAAAAGTGGGAGAGCTGTCCCACAAACTAGTCAAGCAACAGCCTGACATAGTCATACTTACCAAATCATACCTTACAGCCAATGTCACAGATTCCTCCATCACCGTTCCTGGGTATGTCCTGTCCCACCAACAGGATAGACCCACTAGCGATGGTGGCACACAGTGGTATACAGTTGGGAGGGAGTTGCCCTGGGAGTCCTCAACATTGATTCCAGATGCCATGAAGTTCATGGCATCAGGTCAAACATGGGAAAGGAAACCTCCTGCTGATTACCACTTACCACCCTCCCTCAGCTGATAAATCAGTGCTCCATCATATTGTAGTAATGGACAAAACCAAAGAAGAGCTTGATCGAAATCTCATTCACTGATGGCAGTAACTCATCACAAAGGGCTCAGTTTTAACACTAAGATGTGCCAGGTAAATGCAAGTCAGATCAATTTCTTTGGCTCCACCTATTCAGGTTGCAGAATCTGTCCTGACCCAGCCAAAATCGCAGATGGAAAGCATATGCTTGCTCCACAACTCGGGCGGCACAGTGGCGCAGTGGTTAGCACCGCAGCCTCACAGCTCCAGCGGCCCGGGCTCGGTTCTGGGTACTGCCTGTGCGGAGTTTGCAAGTTCTCCCTGTGACCACGTGGGTT
The DNA here is from genome assembly GCF_036365525.1 of Heterodontus francisci. Taxonomy (NCBI): domain Eukaryota; kingdom Metazoa; phylum Chordata; class Chondrichthyes; order Heterodontiformes; family Heterodontidae; genus Heterodontus; species Heterodontus francisci. Next base: position 65,901,189 of record NC_090385.1, read on the forward strand.
TCCTCCGGGTGCTCCAGTTTCCTCCCACAGCCAAAGACTTGCAGGTTGATAGGTAAATTGGCCATTGTAAATTGCCCCTAGTTTCGGTAGGTGGTAGGAGAATTGAGGGAAGGTGGGGATGTGGTAGGGAATATGGGATTACTGTAGGATTAGTATAAATGGGTGGTTGATGGTCGGCACAGACTCGGTGGGCCGAAGGGCCTCTTTCAGTGCTGTATCTCTCTATGACTCTATGACTCTATAACACCACTTGGAAGAAGCACTCAGGGTGACATGGGCACAGAATATACTCTGGGTGGGGGACTTCAATGTCTGTCACTAAGAGTGGCTCAGTAACACCACTATGGACAAAGCTGGCTGAGTCCTGCAGGACATGTCTGCCAGACTGGGCCTGCGACAAGTGGTGAGGGAACCAACAAGAAGGAAAAACCTACCTGACCTCATCCTCACCAATCTACCTGTTGCATTTTCATTTGTCCATGACAGTATTGATAAGTGTCCTTGTGGAGACCAAGTCCTGTCTTCAGACTGAGGATACTTCCCATCGTGTTGTGTGGCACTACCACCGTGCTAAATGGGTTAGATGCAAAACAGATATAGCAGCTTACAACTGGGCATCCATGAGGCCATCAGCAGCAGAACTGTATTCAAATACAATCTGTAACCTCATGGCCTGACTATTACCATCAATTCATGGGATCAACTCTGGCTCAATGAGGAGTGCAGGACAGCATGCCTGGAGCAGCACCAAGCATACCTAAAAATGAGGTGCTAACCTGGTGAAGCTACAACACAGGACTACATGCATGTTAAACAGCAGAAGCAGCATGCAATAGACAGACTTAAATGATGCCACATCCAATGGACCAGATCAAATCTCTGCAGTACTGCCACATCCAGTCGTGAATGGTGGTGGACAATTAAACAACTAACCAGAGGACGTGGTTCCACAAATATCTTCATCCTCACGATGGGGGAGCCCAGCACATCAGTGCAAAAGACAAAGTTGAAGCAATTGCAAGCATCTTCAGCCAGAAGTGCCGAGTGGGTGATCCATGTCACCCTCCTCCTGAGGTCCCCAACATCTCAGATACCAGTCTTCAATCAATTCGATTCACTTCACGTGATATCAAGAACTGGCTGAAGGTATTGGATATAGCAAAAGCTATGGGTTCTGACAACATCCCGGTCTTACTACTCAAGACTTGCGTTCCGGAACTTCTGCACCCCTAGGCAAGCTGTTCCAGTACAGCTACAATGCTGGCATCTACCCGACAGTTTGAAAAATTGCCCAGGTGTGTACTGTCCACAAAAAGCTGGCCAAATCCATTCCGGCCAATTACCGTCCCATCAGCCTACTCTCGGTTGTCGTCGATAGTGTTATTAAGCGGCACTTACACAGCAATAACGTGCTCACTGGTGCTCAGTTAGGGTTCTGCCAGGGCCACTCGGCTCTTGTCCTCATTACAGCCTTGGTCCAAACAGCTGAATTGAAGAGGTGAGGTGAGAATGACTACCCTTGACATCAAGGCAGCATTTGACCAAGTGTGGCATCAAAGAACCCGAGCAAAATTCAAGTTAATGGGAATCAGGGGAAAACACTCCACTGGTTGAAGTCATACCTAGCACAAAGGAAGATGGTTGTGGTTGTTACAGGCCAATCATCTCAGCCCCAGGACGGGCTGGAGGATCTAGAACATGGGATCGTAGTCTCAGGATAAGGGATCAACCATTTAGGACTGAGATGAGGAGAAATTTTTGTCCTCAGAGGGTTGTGAATCTTAGGAATTCTCTTCCCCAGAGGGTGATAGGTGGTCAGTTGTTGAGTATATACAAGGCTGAGATCAATAGATTTTTCGGCGTTAATGGAATCAAAGGAGATGGGGATAAGGCATGAAAGTGCAACTGAAGTAGGTGTGTGTGTGGTGGAGCAGGCTCGAGAGGCCATATTGCCTACTCCTGCCCCTCTTATATTCTTACACCTATCAGGCAAGATTGAACAGGCTGAGCTGCGAAGACTGAGGAGAGACCTGTTTGAGCTCTTCAAGATTATGAAAGGGTTTGACAAGGTAAGATGTAGAGAAAATCTTACCACTTGCAGACAAGACCAGAAGTAAGTACCAACAGGGAATTCAGGAGCAACCTCTTTTACTGAGAATGTGGTTAGAACTTCAAATTTGCAACCACATAGAGCAGTTGAGGCAACTAGCATAGATGCATTCAAGGGGAAGGTAGTTACACAAATGAGGGAGAAAGATATAGAAGGATATGTTGATAGGGTTAGATGAAAAGGGGTGGGTGGAGGTTTGTGTGGAGGATAAACGTGGGCATGGGACTGTTGGGACAAATGGCCTGTTTCTGTGCTGTAAATACTTCGTAATTTTTGATGGCATATAATCTGTTGAATAATCTCAAGCTTTGATGGCATTATTACCACCAGCAGTTTATCACTTGGAATATAAAAGTACAGCAACATGCTAAAAAGTTCATTCTAATTTAACATTGAATTCCAATGTACCAAATCCATGTGCTTTGAAAAGACCAAGAGGAAAAGTTGCAAAGCATCAAGCAACCTCCTGAGAGCATTAACTCATGAGATATGCAAAGAACAAAGAACAGTACTGCACAGGAACAGGCCATTCGGCCCTCCAAGCCTGTGCCGATCTTGATGCCTGTCTAAACTAAAACCTTCTGCACTTCCGGGGACCATATCCCTCTATTCCCATCCTATTCATGTATTTGTCAAGATGCCTCTTAAACATCGCTATCGTACCTGCTTCGACCACCTCCCCCGGCAGCAAGTTCCAGGCACTCAGCACCCTCTGTGTAAAGAACTTGCCTCACACATCCCCTCTAAACTTTGCCCCTCGCACCTTAAACCTATGACCCCTAGTAACTGACTCTTCCACCCTGGGAAAAAGCTTCTGACTATCCACTCTGTCCATGCCGCTCATAACTTTGTAAACCTCTATCATGTCGTCCCTCCACCTCTGTCGTTCCAGTGAAAACAATCCGAGTTTATCCAACCTCTCCTCATAGCTAATGCCCTCCAGACCAGGCAAGATCCTGGTAAACCTCTTCTGTACCCTCTCCAAAGCCTCCACGTCCTTCTGGTAGTGTGGCGACCAGAATTGCACGCAATATTCTAAGTGTGGCCTAACTAAGGTTCTGTACAGCTGCAGCATGACTTGCTAATTTTTATACTCTATGCCCCGACCGATGAAGGCTAGCATGTCGTATGCCTTCTTGACAACCTTATCCACCTGCGTTGCCACTTTAAGTGACGTGTGGACCTGTACGCCCAGATCTCTCTGCCTGTCAATACTCCTAAGGGTTCTGCCATTTACTGTATACTTGTATTTGATCTTCCAAAATGCATTACCTCACATTTGTCTGGATTAAACTCCATCTGCCATTCCTCTGCCCAAGTCCCCAACCGATCTATATCCTGCTGTATCCTTTGACAATCCTCATCACTATCCGCAACTCCACCAACCTTTGGGTCATCTGCAAACTTACTAATCAGACCATCTACATTTTCCTCCAAATCATTTATATATAATACAAACAGCAAAGGTCCCAGCACTGATCCCTGTGGAAACACCACTAGTCACAGCCCTCCATTCACGAAAAGCACCTTTCCACTGCTACCCTCTGTCTTCTATGACCGAGCCAGTTCTGTATCCATCTTGCCAGCTCACCTCTGATCCCATGTGACTTCACCTTTTGTACCAGTCTGCCATGAGGGACCTTGTCAAAGGCTTTACTGAAGTCCAGATAGACAACATCCACTGCCCTTCCTTCATCAATCATCTTCGTCACTTCCTCAAAAAACTCAATCAAGTTAGTGAGACATGACCTCCCCTTCACAAAACCATGCTGCCTCTCGCTAATAAGATAATTTGTTTCCAAATGGGAGTAAATCCTGTCCCGAAAAATCCTCTCCAATAATTTCCTTACCACTGACGTAAGGCTCACCGGCCTATAATTTCTTGGATTATCCTTGCTACCCTTCTTAAACAAAGGAACAACATTGGCTATTCTCCAGTCCTTTGGGACCTCACCTGTAGCCAATGAGGATACAAAGATTTCTGTCAAGGCCCCAGCAATTTCTTCCCTTGCCTCCCTCAGTATTCTGGGGTAGATCCCATCAGGCCCTGGGGACTTGTCTACCTTAATGCTTTGCAAGACGCCCAACACCTCCTTTTTGATAACGACATGACCCAGACTATCTACACTCCCTTCCCTAGACTCATCATCCACCAAGTCCTTCTCTTTGGTGAATACTGATGCAAAGTATTCATTTAGTACCTCGCCCATTTCCTCTGGCTCCACACATAGATTCCCTCCTCTGTCCTTGAGTGGGCCAACCCTTTCCCTGGTTACCCTCTTGCTCTTTATATACGTATAAAAAGCTTTGGGATTCTCCTTAATCCTGCTTGCCAATGACTTTTCATGACCCCTTTTAGCCCTCCTCACTCCTTGCTTAAGTTCCTTCCTACTTTCTTTATATTCCTCAAGGGCTTCGTCTGTTCCCAGCCTTCTAGCCCTTACGAATGCTTCCTTTTTCTTTTTGACTAGCATAGAAAAAAATCAGTTTTTATTTTATTATTTATAAATGTATATTTTGAGTGAAAGCCAGCACTAAAATTAACAACTTGCATCTATATAGCACCTTTAATGTAGTAAAATGCCCCAGTTTCTTTACAGGAGGGCAATCAAACAAAAATTGACACCGGCTAACATAACACTCGAACAGATGACCAAAAGCTTGGTGGAAAAGATAGCTTTAATGCAGCGTGTTGAAGGAGGAGAGAGAGGTGAAGAGGCAGAGAGGTGCAAGGAAGGAATTCCAGAGCTTAGGACTTTGACGGCTGAAGGCATGATCGCCAATGGTGGGGCAAAGAAAGTAGGAGATGCACAGCAGGCCAGAACTGGAAGAAAATTAGAGTACTTGGAGGCTTGTGGAGTTGGAGGAAATAGGGAAGTGCCAAGTCATGGAGAGATTAGAACACAAGGATGAAAATGTTAAAATAAAGACATTGGTGGATTAGGAGACAATGTAGGACAGCAATCTCAAGAGTGAATGGGGCTTAGTGCTAGTTGGGACATGGGCAGCAGAGTTTTAAATGTACTTATGTTTATGGAGGGTCAAATATAGGAGGATGACCATTGGGCTTGTTTTCATTTCAATGCACACGGTACTACCATACCATATGTGTAAGGCCAAAATTCAGAGATACTACATTAACTGCCAATTTCTATTATCCAGAAGATATCTTCTCCATTATAGCAAGTAATGAAGGTTTCACTGTCACAATATTTATTTTGCTTCTTATGTATAACTCAACTGAATGCAACTGGGATCAAAATTGTAAGAGAGAAAAGAAACAAATAGCTTCTTGGATTACAGCAACCCTTTTCAAAACAAGATTTGCTCACTTTCATTTAGAGTGGAACAGGTTCTATCTGTTAGGGCTAAGTGCCTTGCTTCTCAAATCTAACTTTTGGGTATTTTGAAAGTCTGTCGTTCAGCTTCAGAATTACCAATTGAAAAAATATTACGTTCTGCCTTGAAGCAAGCAAGCCAGAAGATAAAACACAAACCTTTACAAGACACAAGGGAGACATTGAAGTCCTGAAGGCAATTCATAGAAGATCCATGCAAGAGAGTGAAATAAACATGCATTATTTGATGCTTTATCATGTCCTCATAAGACTCTAAAATTTGTGAGTTGAGGTTGGAACATTGGCTGGGACATCAAGGGAACTCAAACAAAAACAGAAAATGCTGGAAATACTCAGCAGGTCATCTGTGGAGAGAAAAACAGTTAACATTTCAGGTCTGTGTAACCTTTCAACAGTTACACAGTTGAAAGGGTGGAGGGCAGGAAAGATTAAATGACAAAAGCTTTCATGGTACAAAGCCTAAGCGGGTAGTAACGGGACAAATGAAGAAACAAAAGATGTGTCCAAATGAGATGTGAAGGACAGGATAGGAGCCGTCTGAACACAAAGTAAAGCGGTTAAGAAAGAAACAAGGGGCTGGATTTTGTAGTCCTAACACTGGGAGCGGAAAATGGCGGCCAACCCCCACAGGACCCGCCACCGTAATCCCACGGTGGGCAGCCAATTTACATATTCATGCCAACCAACCCCCTGCCGCGAGGGGTGGAGGGAGCATTGGTGACACTGTTCACAGCATCCCATGTGGAAGCAGATGCTGGCGCCATTTTTAAAGGCTGCCAGTCCTGCAGACAGTTCAACAAAGTGCAGAGTTTCCCCCTTCCCTATACACAAAGTACAGAGTTTCCCCTTTCACCCCCATACCCATCAGAGTGCAGAGTGGCCTCTTCCCCACCTTGGTGATGCCAGCTTTCCATGGATGGGAAAGTGAAGGCGCGTGAGTGCCACAGGTCGTGGTGAAGATCGGGGACTGAAGGTAAGACCGCTGCAGATTAGATTTTAAGCAATGCAAGCATGTAATTTAAATCTTTAAACCAGGGTCCAGTCACAGAGCAGCAGAGGGGCCGCCACGGATCTTCCCCGCCGCCAGGAAGATCAGACCTGGCAAAATTGGCACTGCTGTCGCTCTGCTTCTCTGGCCAATCCCGCCACAAATCCTGGAACAAAATCCAGCCCAAGGGTTGGGGAAAATTTTTTTAAAAATGAACCAGCAAAACAAAACTAAAAAAAAAGAGGGCAGAGGTTATTATCTAACAGAACGCCAATGCTCATTTTCAAACACTGCCACAGAATCTTTTTGTTCACTTGTCAGGCAGACTATGCCTCAGCTTGGTGTCTCTGTTCAAAGACAAGGCCTTTAACAATGCAGCTATTTCTCAGTATTGTAATGAAGTATCAGTCTAGATTATGCTCAAATGGGGCTTGAACGTTTTGACTTGGAGTCTATAGTCGTCCCCCTTGGCTGTCCCTTGATTCGAGGATGATGTCTACTCGAGGTTGTGCGTTTCTGCCATGGGTCTTCCTATTCTGGATGGCAAAACCATTTACATGGACACGAGGGTCGCTTTCAGCCTTTCCATTCCAGTAGAAGGTGTACCCCCACCCCCCTCCCCCCGCTTGTTTCTTCAGCTTCCCCTCCCCAGGAAGACAGGTCTCACCGAGGGCAGTGATGTCAATTTGGAGTCTTGATGATTCATGTTATCCGATTGCAGTTCTTCCTTCCGGATGGTCACTCTTGAGATTATCCATGAGTGTTCTAACATTCCAAGTTTCAAATGTAAAGTTTTCTTTCTTTGACCATGAAGATGGTAATCCTGCAGGGTGTGGTTCTCCAGCCAGGAGAAAGTGGGACAGGCCATTTTTAGGGCCCCTTTTCTAGCTCTCTCCCCAGTTGGGGTGAGCAGAGGGTATCCTGAAGAGGACTGCTCAGTCGCAGATGCTGCTGCTCAGACACCTCTGTCCCAACACAGGTGTCCAACGACCATCATGCAGCTGTCGCCTGTGTGCAGATTCGTGACTAGGGACTCGCAGGTTCACAGTCCTGTCCCCATCGGCAATTCCCCATCGTTACAGGACTTGGCAAATGGACACTGATAGAAATCTGCGTGTGACTTTGTTTAATGTGAGGACCTTGGTGCACCGTCATTATCCAGACGATCTTGACAGGTTGTTGTTCAGATTTCAGTGATGCGTCAAATCACGATGAACAGGACCACCTTGCCGCTGCAGCCTTCTTCCGCCTTCGCAGCCAGTGAGACGCACAGTCTTTCTTCTCTGTCTTTGAGGACTTTTTGGACTGCACTTTGTCTGGCACTTCCCCCCGACCTTGCCGCCATGGGAGGCCCTACCAGGAGCAAGGAGCTCCCGATGGCAGCACTCAAGGGATCGTCGGAGTGCACAAGCCTCTGCACCATGTCAAGATGGCGATCCACGGAGGGAGGAGGCTACAGTATAACAACTGAGCCAAGCTGATGGATGTGTCCGAGTTATCAGAAAAGACTGGAGTAACTAGGATTTTTTAGCTTTTAAAGGAAATGACAGAGAGGTGATTTGGAGGGTTCAGGGATGAAGGTGGCAACCTGGAAGCAGGAAGTGGCAACCTGGAGCTGCTCCCTTCACACACCTGGAGGACAAGATCTCACCTACATTTGTGGTGATCTGGGCCCTGCCAATCAGTGCCTTCAACATTACCAACAACATCATCAACAGCTAATGGCTAAGGGAGTAAACCTGACAAAATCTGGAGTGGAGTCCCATTAGGCGGCTGGTGTTTCATTCAAGTTAGATACTTCTGGCAACTCCTACAACCAAATAGGCCCCAGACATATAGGCTTTTGTCTTTCCTCTGGACACCAGCCTACAAGGTTGGGGGGGTGGTGGGGGGGTGCAGATGTTAGGCAAGTCTGCACCTCCTAAAACCATGTCTAGGCTACGCAGCAAACAAGAAAGGTAAACGTTCGGCTTGGAAGATGGAATGTGAGGATTATGTGTCCTGTAATGAAGAATGACCCACACTTCACAGCAAATGTACAAAAGACAGCCCTGATTGACCGTGAGCTATACAAACTTGGTGTTGACATTGCCGCTCTACAAGAAACCAGATTAGCCGACACAGGCTCTAAGTGAGAGGCTAATTACACCTACAGGCATGAAAACAGCACTGAAGATTGCCATGAGCATGACGTAAGCTTTGAGGTGAGCAACCAGCTGACACAGTCTATCGATCCACCAGTAGCAACCTTGGAGCGCCTCATCCCCCTACAACTATCTGATTGAGGCACAGTATGCACATCACATCATATGCACCTACGCACCGACTCTAATTGCCAGCATCTCAGATAACGAGCATTTCTATGACTCCCTAGGTGACATTCTGAGGAACATCCCAAATGGCGAGAGGCTGTTCATCCTGGGTGACTTCAACACACGTGTTGGGGCAGACAGTGATTCATGGCCAATGTGCCTCAGTCGTCATGGAGTGGGCAAGATCAACGATAATGGACAATGCCTTATTGAGCTTTGTGCCCTGAATGAACTCTGCATCACCAACACCTTCTTCCAAGGTGAACATCACCACAAGGTATCATGGCGTCACCCAAGCTCTGGACTTTGGCACCAACTAGACCTAGTCATCACGAGGAGGCACGATCAGCACGCACCTACAACAGCGCAAATTGCGACACTGACCACTCTCTTATCAGCAGCAGAGTGAAGGTGCACCCCCGAAAATTCCACAACTAAATGTGATGGTCCGCCATGCATCAACATCCCTTGCACAAGCAATGCACAGCACTTCACACTGTCGCGAGAACGCTTGCTATCCGCCAAAGCCTTAACGAAGCACCAATTCTGGCATTGATAAAGCTTGGAAGGCACTAAGCTCAATCAATCTATGAAACAGCAGAAGCATCATTTAGTAAAGGCAAAACTCGCAACAGGACTGGTTTGAGACCCACTCAGCTGAGATGATATCTATCATTGATGAAGAAAAACAAAGCCTACATGATACACAACATAACCCCAACAGTTAAGATACTGCACAACCTGAAAGTAGCCAAGACAGCCATGCAAAAGACAGCGAGATACTGTACAAACAACACTGGATCAACTTATGTCAAGAAATCCAAACTGCATGCAACAAAGGAAATCTACGAGCTATGTACAAATGGATCAAGAGGGTGCTTAACCCTACCATCACCAAAGTTTTTCCCCTGAAGTTGGCAGATAGTGAAGTATTCACCGACAGAAGCAAACCGATGTCCCGCTGGGCTGAACCCTACTGTGAGCTGTACTCCTGTTAGTTGGACATCTCCCAGTCTCCGTTTGATGCTCTCCCGCAACTTCCTGTCATAGATGAGTTAGATGAAGAACCCTCAACACTGGAGCTCAAGAAGGCCATAGACCGCCAAGCGAACAGAAGGGCAGCGGGCAAGGAGACGGAAAGTCCCATCTATTGCCACACCTTTATAACCTTCTCCTTCTCTGCTGGAAAGTAGGCTCTGTTCCACAGGAGATGTGTGACGCCAAAACCATCACATTACATAAAAACAAAGGCGACAGAGGAGACTGCAATGACTATAAGGGCATCTCATTCCTTAGCATCATGGGGCAGAGAGGGAGGGGGAGAGTAGTGGGGGAGACAGGGGGAGAATGAGGGGGGAGAGAGGGAAGGGGACAGACAGGGAGAGAGGGAGGTGGGGGAGAGAGAGAGAAGGGGAATAGAGAGAGGGGAATGGGAGAGAAGGGGAGAGGGAGGGAGGGGGCAGAGGGAGGGGGAGAGAGGGCAGGGAAGGGGCAGAGGGAGGGGGAGACACAGAGGGGAGAGAGGGGGAGGCACAGAGGGGAGAGAGGAAGGAGAGGGAATGGGACACAGAGGGGGGAGAGAGAAGGGGACAAAGAGGGGAGAGGTCTGGACACAGAGAGGAGGGAGGGAGAGGGGAGAAGATATAGAGAGAAAGAGATCAAGATTAATTCTGATAGATGGACATCTATCCGAATTCTCTGCATTGCTCATCAAGTGTGCAGTCAGAGGTTGACTATTTATGCAAGCAGAAACAATGCCAGGTATAGAAACATAGAAAATAGGAGCAGGAGGAGGCCATTCGACCCTTCGAGCCTCCTCCGCCATTCATTGTGATCATGGCTGATCATCCAACTCAGTAGCCTGTTCCTGCTTTCGCCCCATACCCTTTGATCCCTTTAGACCCAAGAGCTATATCTAACTCCTTTTTGAAAACATACAATGTTTTGGCCTCAACTGCTTTCTGTGGTAGCTAATTCCACAGGCTCACGACTCTCTGGGTGAAGAAATTTCTCCTCATCTCAGTCCTGAAAGGTTTGCCACGTATCCTTAGACTATGACCCCTGGTTCTGGACTCCTCCACCATCGGGAACATCCTTCCTGCATCTACCTTGTCAAGTCCTGTTAGAATTTTATGGGTTTCTATGAGAGCCCCCCTCACTCTTCTGAACTCCAGCGAATATAATCCTAACCAACTCAATCTCTCCTTATACGTCAGTCCCGCCATCCCAGGAATCAGTCTGGTAAACCTTCTATAGCAAGAATATCCTTCCTCAGATAAGGAGACCAAAACTGCACACAATATTCCAGGTGTGGCCTCACCAAGACCCTATATAATTGCAGCAAGACATCCCTGCTTTTGTACTCGAATCCTCTCGCTATGAAGGCCAACATACCATTTGCCCTTTTTACTGCCTGTTGCACCTGCATGCTTACCTTCAGCGACTGGTGTACGAGAACACCCAGGTCTCGCTGCATATTCCCCTCTCAGTTTATAACCGTTCAGATAATATTCTGCCTTCCTGTTTTTGCTGCCAAAGTGGATAAACTCACATTTATCCACATTATACTGCATCTACCATGCATTAGCCCACTCGCTCAACTTGTCCAAATCACCCTGAAGCCTCTCTGCATCCTCCTCACAACTCACCCTCCCACCCAGTTTTGTGTCATCACTAACTAGGGAGAAATGTGTTTTAAATCAGACTGCGCTTTGATGGCATTAGTTTGGCTATACAATTTATATACAGAAAATTGCACCATGTCCGTGGCTGAATCAAAATTTTGTCAAATGTCCGTGGTGCAACATTTTGGTGCCTATCCCTGTGGTACACACTGCTGCCAGTCAATCATGGGATCTGTTTTGTCTTGGATGGTGTCGAGCTTCTTGAATGTTGTTGGAGCTGCATTCATCCAGGCAAGTGGAGAGTATTCCATCACACTCCTGACTTGTGCCTAGTAGATAATGGACAGACATTGGGGAATCAGGAGGTGAGTTATTCATCTCAGAATTCCCAGTCTCTGACCTGCTCTTGTAGCGACAGTATTTATATGGCTGGTCCAGTTACATTTCTGGTGAATGGTAACCCCTCGGATGGTAATGGTGGGGTATTGCCATTGAAAGTCAAGGGGAGACGGTTATATTCTCACTCGTTTGTGATGGTCATTACCTGGTATTTGTTTGGTGTGAATGCCACTTGCCACTTATCAGCCCAAGCCTGAATGTTGTCCAGATCTTGCTGCATGTGGACACGGACTGTTTCAGTATATGAGGGGTTGCAAATCGTACTGAATGCTGTGCAACCATCACCACTTCTGACGTTATGTTGGAGGGAAGGTCACTGATGAAGCAGCTGAAGATGGTTGGCCTAGGACACTACCCTGAAGAACTCTGGCAATGATGTCCTGGAGCTGGGATGATTGGCCAACACCCACAACCATCTTCCTTTGTGCTAGGTATGACTGCAACCAGTGGAGAGATTTCCCCCGATTCCCAGTGACTTGAATTTTGCTAGGGCTTCTTGATGCTACACTCAGTAAAATGCTGCCTTGATGTCAAAGGCCGTCACTCTCACCTCACCTCTGGAATTCAGCTCTTTTGTCCATGTTTGGACCAAGGCTGTAATGAGGTCTGGAGCCACATGGTCCTGGCGAAACCCAAACTGAGCATCAATTGGCAGGTTGTTGCTAGGTAAATGCTGCTTGATAGCACTGTTGATGACATCTTCCATCACTTTGCCAACAATGGAGAATAGATTGATGTGGCGATAATTGGCCGGATTGGATTTGTCCTGCTTTTTGTGGACAGGACAAACCTGGGCAAATTTTCACATTGTCGGGAAGCTGCCAGTGTTGTAGCTGTGCTGGAACAACAAATAAAATAATTGCATTTGAATATGAATATGTTAAGCATTCATTTACTAATATTTGCAAAGTGTAATTTGAAGGTCATGAGCTAAAGACTGGCAATTATTCATTCAGTTCTTTGTGGAAAGGATTTCTTGCCTGGATGTTTTATTACTTGTCCTTTGTTTATGTTAGCATAGCCTGTGGCAGAGCAGTGAATGACAGAGCACAACTTCAAAATTTCAGCGTTAATCTATGCTTGCACTAAATCCTGAAGTTGCTTCAGATTCAGAGTGATAATGACAGCGAATGCTGATAGTTCACCGTCAAAAACCCACATATTCAAGGCGGTTAGAACAATAAACAGAAGAACAAGGGTGGTTTGTGATCTATGCATTCAAGTGAAAGCTCTTGATTTTAAGTATCTCAATGAAATGGCTTCTGATGTCCTTAGCCACTTTAAGTGTATCACTGCTGGTGTAGGACGTTCAGATTCTACTTGTGTTGCATTATAACACAAGTATTGCCTGTAGCTGATACTCCTCTATTTAAATACTTATTTGAAATCCAGATTCTCCAACTGCAGCAAACAATGTGATAAAAATAATCTACAGAATTTATTACGACTGCATAGTTTACTCTGTTCATTTTAGTACAGAAAGTCGACATGAGTATGAAACAGGGAACAGAGCTTTAGAATCACAGCTACCACTTGGTTAAAATTAGTGAATGGAAGAATTTATGCTCCTAATAGACATTATCAAAAACATCTACGCACCTCCACTCTCTCAATATTCTAAATGTCAGATCGATAACTGATCATGTGGTGCCATAGTCTTGATGGTACCAATATTCAGTCTGAGTTTGTGGATTGAATTCACTGTTATTGAACCATGCTTTTGGTGGATATTCCTGATTCCCCAAGAGCCATTCATCTTCCTTGAACATGACCAGTGCCCAAGAATATTGCAAGATAAATACATTCTTCCATGATTATTAACACAGATCATTAAGTCCATATATATATTATATATATGTATACATACATAAAGAAAAGTCAGGTCAAGGAAGGCTCCAAACCAAAAATATTAATCTAATTTCTTACTGATGCTGACAGGATATACAGTATTTTCTAAAGTTAGTTTACAAAGCTCCATGTTGGTCTTCATGCTAACCCTCAATCATCTTACACATTGCTCTTCAGATAGATCACAATAATTCGTTGTTGACCCATCTCTTCCTCTACCTAAAAATGGTTGTCCTTACTCTGCTGTTCCTCTGCCCCATCCACAGATGCTGCATTGCTCCTCAAAGGACCTACCACGATTCATGTGGCAAGAGTTTTAGGAGCTGCTGGCGCTGGCACGGAGCTGGGCAGGTATTAAAATTAGTGCTGCTGGCCGGCCTGCAGATTCCCTAGCTCCATCTCACCTCTGGGCTGATTTCCCGGAGGTGGGATAGGGGTCTGGCTGGACTACCCACCCACAAGTGGCAGGTAGCCAACTGAACTAAATAAAGGCCTATAGCCAGAGGGTGACTGGGTGTTCCAGGCCCCCGCAGGCAGAGTGGGACAGTTTAGCTACCTGGAGGTGGCCTTCTGGCAGCAGACCAGGGGGAACGGAGCTCCAGACAGACTTAGAGGTATTCCCTGTCTGCCTGGATTCAACAGCAGTCATAGGCGTATGGTTTCCACATGCAGAAGTTATAGTAAGAAATTGGATTGAATTTAAAATAGAATGGATTGTCATTCATTATGGCCATGTAATATCTGCCTTCATTGGCAGTTATAAAACTATTTAATGGACCTTTCTCTAGGACTCTAGAGTAAAATACACTTTCAGTATATACCAGAGTTGGAGGCACTTAGTGATGTAATTACTATAACAAGATTCTTTCTTAATTGTTCTTTAATGGAATTCATCTTTAATGTCTTATACAAATCATACCTTTATGAATTTAGACTATCTGAAGTAAACATGTAATGTTCCAATCTGCCTAATTGAAATTCTACCTGAACAATATTTAATGCAATTTCTTCTTAATTGATGGTTGGATGTTCTTGTAGTTTTCTGCAACTAATATTTCTCCACATAGATTAATATTTTTAAATTGTATTTGCTCTTGCTTAGAATGTTGTTGTTGGCTCCAGAAGGTTACACTGTAATCAAGGATGAGTTATTTTATTCTACTGTGTTGTTGCAAACATTAACACCAATCTGAATTTTTCGGGGGGAGAAAAGAAAATTATAGGGGAAAAATGTATTTGCGTAGCACCACTTTGATGCTGTGTACAGAGATCAATCAGCCTCACCCAGCTTCTCTTCAGCTAAATTCCCCATATGACACCATGCCTTAAATGGTCACCATGCTGAACCGATAAGTTTAATGGGTAACTGAACCTTGATGAGATGCAACTAATCACTGAGCCTGTGTTTTGGACTGAAATGGCTCACATGCTTAACAGACTGTAAGTGGCGACTTTGTAACAGACAATAATGGTGATGGCAGATGGTTTGCACTGTTTTCATGATTTAAAAGATTGCCTGACTTAAATGTGTGTGGTTTCAGTGTTGGGAATGCTATCTATTTGCACCTGATTGGTTCAAATATCAATTTACAAACAGCAACAAATCACTACTGAACAATATTAAATACATGTAGAAAAAAGAAAAAAATCCCAGCCATTTCCTGCTTTTTTTCTGACCTTGTTAACCTAACCTTTCAAAATGGGGAGGAGCAGTGTTTTACTTCATGATTTGATAAGGGTTATAAGGATTTTGTGGTCGGCAGTGAAGGATTGGCACTTGCCCTTCACTGCGCTGACATTGTCCAGCAATTTTGCAGGCTTTTGAGTTGTCATTGGGTGTGTAGTACAAAGCGCCGCCCTCCACATGGCATTTGTGGCATGCGTGAGCGGGTTAAGCAACAGCCTGGCTCTTCAGCCAATTAGATTGAAGAATTCTCATGAAGACACGCAGGGCATAAATTGGTTAGCCCTAAAAAATAGGCACAGGGATTGTGATGCATGATTAATTTGTGTCTTGTGAGTGGAATGCAGGCAACACGACAGCTTCATACTGTCTGCTAAATGATTTATGCGTGCAGCCAATGCTTCCTATGCTGTTCATTAGCTGCATGCATCAGCAGGGGGCTCAATATCATTAGTAACATGCACATCCCAAAGCTAACCTCCACCACTTAAAGCTAGCATACACCTCTTAAAGGGAAAGTGCCTTGTGGCTGGGACTAGGAGTAGTTGTGCAACTGAGTCGGACTTGACAAAGCGGGATCAATGGCTGGGAGTGAGTGGGTGTCTATGTTTTCAGACATTGCACTGGAGGTCTTGGTGGAGGAGGTGGAAAGAAGGAGAGCTGTCCTGTATCCACAGTGGATTGAGAGGCCCTCCGATATATAATGAGAAGACTGTGGGAACATATAGCTGTGGTGGTCAGTCCCAGCATATAGCCCCAAAGACCTGGATACAGTGCTGGAAAAGTTTAACTATCTCACACGAGGGTTCAAGATCGGTGAATGCATTTTCAAATGTCATATCCTACTAATTGCATTACGAGCCTCAACCACTGCTCAGTTCACTTCACCCACATCACTCATCTACCATAATCCGTACCGATCAGGACTCATACCTAACATTCGTACACTGAACATCGTTGCAAGTGTCAAGTCCACCTCTCACAGATTACACACACTGACAGCTATTGAACTATGACAGCCACATCATCCAAACAGATTGTGCAACACTCACTGACACACCTCCCTCTGTCTTGCAGGAGAACATGCTATACAACCAGAGGCAGCAGGAACTAAGAGGAGGGGGGAGAAGTGTGTATGCATGTTTGAGTCCCTATGGGAGAGACAGTGCTGAACATTTTGGGCAGGGCCATGGCTGGACCTGTAACCATCAAAAGAGCTGAAGCCATTGAAGATGAGAGTATCGCATACATAATCCTCCTTCCCACATTGTACTCTCCCTCGCCAGGACATCATGACCTGCCTGCTCTGCATATTTTTGGCAGCCGCTTGCTGCATGCACAATCTCGTTTACAAATATGGCATCCAGCGCACTTCACGTCAAATATCTGAGCGCATGCAGAATACATCATTTTGGAACCTTACAGGCCTCATAACACCTAAAACTGCAAAATCCGGATCAAGGTGCTTTTCAGGAAAGTGTTTATAATTTCACTACACCTGGTACAGAAGTCTCCCCCTCCCTTAACTGAGTAGTAAAAAGACACTTAGATCTTTGAGGATGAATGTAAATCTTAGTGTGTGCCAATTCGAAAAGGATGGAGGGGAAAAATCATAATTGTGCAGTAGAGGGTGCTATACTATAACTGCTTCGATAACATTTTACTTTATAGAGCAACCTTTCATGAGAGACTGCAACACTATCTAATTACTAAAAGAGCAGTGTGATTGTCGACATAGGAAGAGAGATTTATAAAACAGTCTTGCATTCCATGCACAATTGCATTATATTTTGCAACCGTATCAGGCATTAGGCTTTAAACAGATGCTAGTGTTAGTTCTGCAGGGAGCACAAGCTGTGATGTGTATGTACTTGCTGAGCTGAACTCTGCTGCTACTGAGCTTAGAAAAGAGCTGTCATTTTTCAATGCAGATCTCAATGTTGCTTGTTATCCTAGATCCTTATATTTTATAAGCTTGATTTAAATAGTTAGGATTAGTCTACAAAAAGGCCATTCGTAACATGTGGAAAATACAATAGCAATTCACAAAAGATGAAACACTGCACAGCACAAAAAATAAGCATTACCACGCAAGCATTTCTATTCTGGAAAGCTACAGAAGCATTCAAGACAGATAGTTCAGGACACTACCAAGATTGAAAAGAGTGGGAGAGAAGACAGAGGGCTGAATTTTATCAGCCCCTCGACGCCGTGGGTCATGGCAGGGAGGCCCGTAAAATGCTCGAGGGAGCGGCCCGCCACAACCCACGATGCTGAGAAGGCCCCCGCTAGATATTAGCAGTCGCGGCGAGGCCTCAGTGCGGCCGCCCCCACCCCCCACCCGGCCGCTTGGTGGCGGAGCCTTCATTAAAATACTAAAATGAGGATAATTAACATTCAAATTAACTTAACTGCCGACGGCAGCTGTCCCACACCGATTTTACAGATAACCCGACGCACCTTGCACATGCCTTCGGAATTCCGTTGGTGTTCTGAGGCGAGACACTGATGGGGAGAGGGGAGGAATAGGTTATCAGGGAGGTTGGGGTGAGCAGGGAAAACAGTTATTATTGGTTGCAGGAATGGTGGGAAGGTGTTGTGGGTCAAAGGGAACAAATTTCGGGGGGGAAAGTTCAGGATCTCTGGGGGGAGAGGGCAATTTATATATAGATTACCCATTGAAGGGTGGGAGATGGGATATTAAGTTGAATTAAAATTTTATTTTTATATCCCAGAAACTGGGACCTTTAAAAATTTAAATGTCACTGAAGGGCTTGAAGCCCTTTAAAAATGGCGCCGGCACCCGCGTGGTGGCACCAGATGCCGTTGCTGGGGATGAGGCGGGCGCCCCCTGTACGTCATCGGGGGCGGCTGCTCCGCCCCCTCCATTTAAATGAGCCCCCGCACGTAATGTTGGAAGGCCGCCGACTTCAAAGCGCGCCGCCGCAGAGCGCTGATAAAATTCAGCCCAAGGTAAACCAAGGAGTAGGTGGTGAGTGTTGCCCCAAGCTTTGGTTTTGAAAGTCTGTAAGTTGTAAGAGGAAAGAAAGCTTGAGGGAGCTGAAGAGTTGCACATTTTTCAGGTTCTAGGAAAGAATAAGAAGGTAAAAAAAAGGAGCAGGCGTAGACCACACAACCCATCAAGCTTGTCCTGCCATTCAGCATTATCATTTATTTATTTTATTTAGAGATACAGCATTGAAACAAGCCCTTCGGCCCACCGAGTCTGTGCCAACCAACAACCACCCATTTATACCAATCCTCAGTACCTTGCTCTACGGCAGCGAGGCCTGGACAACGTATGCCAGCCAAGAGCGACGTCTCAATTCATTCCATCTTCGCTGCCTTCGGAGAATACTTGGCATCAGGTGGCAGGACTATATCTCCAACACAGAAGTCCTTGAAGCGGCCAACATCCCCAGCTTATACACACTACTGAGTCAGCGGCGCTTGAGATGGCTTGGCCATGTGAGCCGCATGGAAGATGGCAGGATCCCCAAAGACACATTGTACAGTGAGCTCGCCACTGGTATCAGACCCACCGGCCGTCCATGTCTCCGTTATAAAGACGTCTGCAAACGCGACATGAAATCGTGTGACATTGATCACAAGTCGTGGGAGTCAGTTGCCAGCATTCGCCAGAGCTGGCGGGCAGCCATAAAGACAGGGCTAAAGTGTGGCGAGTCGAAGAGACTTAGTAGTTGGCAGGAAAAAAGACAGAGGCGCAAGGGGAGAGCCAACTGTGCAACAGCCCCAACAAACAAATTTCTCTGCAGCACCTGTGGAAAAGCCTGTCACTCTAGAATTGGCCTTTATAGCCACTCCAGGCGCTGCTTCACAAACCACTGACCACCTCCAGGCGCGTATCCATTGTCTCTCGAGATAAGGAGGCCCAAAAGAAAGAACATTAATCCCATATTCCCTACCACATCCCCACTATTCTCCTACTGTCTACCTACACTAGGGGCAATTTACAATGGCCAGTTTACCTATCAACCTGCAAGTCTTTGGCTGTGGGAGGAAACCAGAGCACTCGGCAGAAACACATGCAGTCACAGGGAGAACTTGCAAACTCCACACAGGCAGTACCCAGAATCGAACCCGGGTCGCTGGAGCTGTGAGGCTGCGGTACTAACCACTGCACCACTGTGGCAGATCTCAGGCTTCAACTTCACTTTCCTGCTCCCCATATCCCTTGATTCACTGAGAGACCAAAAATCTGTCTATCCCAGGCTTAAATATATTCAACGATGGAGGATCCACTACCCTCTGGGGTATAGAATTCCAAAGATTCACAACCAGTTGAATGAAATGATTTTGAGTAGGAAATGGTGCGATGAGTCTTGATGTTGGCATGCTAAGGACAATCATTTCGGATGGCATGTTTGGTGTTTAGGTTGAACAACAGATATTTGTTCAGAAGAGTATGGCTACAGTAGCATTGATAATAGAGGCAAGAAAGACTTTAATAGTGAGAGAGACAGAGGATAGTGAGACCGAGATCAGTTCATCATGGGAAGTAAAGGAAGCAACTATAAAACTGTCAATTTGCAATGATGCCAGTTACCATGAATAGTTCTTTAAGTCAATTCCCAAATAATAGAGACCAAAGAGACTACTACAGCATTTGACAGAAAATTTACTGAAAAGTTAATGTGGACACCTGAAACATTAACTCTGTTTCTCTCTCCATAGATTCTGCCTGACCTGCTGAGTATTTCCAGAATTTTCTGTTTTTATTTCAGATTTCCAGCATCTGCAGTATTTTGCTTTTGTATTGCTACCTAAAATGGTCTATCGTGGTCATAATGCAAAAGTGGCATGAACTAAAATAATTCAAAAAGGAAAGGGTCCCACTTGATGACACCTTGATACAAGCTACTAGAAGATCATTCACAATTGAAGATGTCACTCAGTAGGAATTAAATGCCAGAAATTTATGCAACCTTTAAGGAATATAGGTATAATAGGCTTGATTAAGTAGAATTTGGAAATAGTTAGTGTGTTATGCCTTTAGAGTTAAAGATTGAATAAATGGTTAGTTTTCAGAGCTCACTGAACTTGTCCTTTAAACATTTCAAAGTCTCTGTTAGAATAGAATCTCTGTTATCAGGGGTCTCTGTTAGAATAGAATTGCAGTTATTAGGGGTTTGGGAGATAAATACAAACATTGAAATATTCAGTGTGACCTCAGTAAGAGGTAGCAATAAAACGCTTTTGGTTTATGGGGTTGTTGTTCAGACAGGTCGGTTCTGGAGTTTGCTGTGGATACCATGGAAAGATAATTAACAATAAATGGAATGTACTCACAGGAACAAGAGAGGTCAGGTAAACACAATTACGAACATTTTGACCAGATAAAAACTCACAAACAGCAAATTCCAGTAAAACATTATATTACAGATATGGATTTTAAAAGGGAACACAGAAAGGTCACATCTAATGCAGAAGTCATATGATACCTTAGAAATGGTATAAAAATACAAGGTTCTAAAGCAAACACTTAAGAGTGTTGGATTCTTGACAGCACTTCTCATCCCATGCCTTATTCGGGGATTTAAGGTACAAGTTTACTTTAAATTTTGATGGATATTCTGGATATTCTAAGATAATTTTTCTGTAACATTAGCAAGGTTAAACTTTTGGATTCTATGTTAGAAATAAGAATATGTGTTACATCTCTCAGTAATGTTTGATATTGTGATATACTTATCCACTTAAGAAGTGTATTGTATGTTAAATTCTTTAATAAATATATTAAAGTGAATAAATCGTCTCATGTAGTATTCTGTATAAAACTACATGCACCCCTTCTCTGTGTCTCTTTAAGTGGAGAGATATGTATTGAAGAGGGTTTCCCAGACCCTTATAATATCTGGGATATTTATGGCTTAGCCATAAAAATCTTAAAAGTTGACTATCCGAAAGATGGTAAAATTCTCTGTTGGTTTTTTTTCTTTGAGGGAAAGCTAGTGCAATTCTTTGGACCCAAATAAGTGTCAGAGAATTTGTCTGGTTTGAACTTGATTAAAGGAAATTCGTGGGGATGTGCTCCTGATTTGGTTTAGTCCCTAAAAGGGGTTAAAGTCATAAATCACTTCATCTTAAAGGGAACTTGCAGCAATTAAATAGATTAAATAGAAATATACACCCACCTCATGCCATGGCACTATTTTGCCAAATATATTTTCTACATATGTAGTTTATAAGCTGCATCTGAACAAAGAATCAAACCAAGGGTTTTTGTGAATCTTGCTGATTCTCTGGAGTTAACATGCTGTTGTGACATTGTCTCAATGATATGTTTAACTGATCAGTACATTGATCATCTGACACGCACAGGATGATAGTGTTCACTGGTTGATATTCACTCAGTCCTCTTCTGATTTTCAGCACAGAACTGATCTAAAGCGCGTTAAAGTGATTTTTGACCTTTAAGGGGGATGGCAAAGCATGACATCTACATTGTTGGTCTTATGATTAATCATTACAGACCAACAATGCTGCATTCTTATTAGGCCTGTACCACCTGATCATGTGAATGTCAGTCTGATCTGAGCATGTGAACTAACTATCCCAGGACAGAACATCAACTCCTTTGGATGGTGGAGGGGTGGCAGTGGCAGGGGGTGGGGGGGATCTGTTGGGGGGAGGTGTTGGTGCTGGGATATGGGGATGCCAGTGTTGGTACTTTGGGGAGGAGAGGAGGGTGTGTTGACTTTGCTCTCAGGACTGGAATACAGATATTGTTTGTAAAGTAGTCATTTTCTCTTAAGCAATGTTTTGTATAAAGCATAAAAGAGTATAAATCCAGATTCCTCAGTCTCCATGTTGGCATTTGGTAAAGTAGGGGAAACTTGAGGAAGAAAACATAAAAACGGACTGTAAAAGCTTCTATAGGTATGTAAAAAGGAAACGTTTGGCTGAGACAAATGTGGGTCGATTAGAGGCAGAGACAGGAGAATTTATAATGGGGAACAGAGAAATGGCAGAGAAGCTAAATGATTACTTTGTGTCTGTCTTCACTGAGGAAGATACAAGAAATCTCAGAGAATTAGAGATCCAAGGGACTAGGGAGAGTGAGGAATTGAAGGAAATTAGTATTAGTAAGATGGTTGTATTGGAGAAATTAATGGGGCTGAAGGACCTGCTATTCTACATCCCAGAGTGTTGAAAGAGGTAACTATTGAGATAGTGGATGCATTGGTGATCATCTTCCAAAATTCTACAGATTCTGGAGCAGTTCCTGCAGATTGGAAGGTAGCAAATATCACTCCACTATTTGAGAAGGGAGGAAGAGAGAAAATAGGGAACGACAGACCTATTAGCCTTACATCAGTAGTAGGGAAAATATTAGAACCTATTCTAAAGTATGTGATAAATGATAATAATGATCTGATTAGGCATAGTCAACATGGATTTATGAAAGGCAAATCATGTTTGACGAACCTGTTGGAATTTTTTGAGGATGTTACCAACAGAATTGATAAAGGGAAGTCAGTGGATGCAGTATACTTGCATTTTCAGAAGACACAGAGTAGGAATAAATGGGTCATTCTCACGTTGCAGGCAGTGTCTTGTGGGGTACCACAAGGATCAGTACTTGGGCCCCAGCTGTTCACAATATATATCAATGATTTGGATGTGGGGACCTAATGTAATATTTCCAAGTTCACAGATGACACAAAACTAGGAGCGAATGAGTGTTTTGAGGAAGATGAAAGTGGCTTTAAGGGGATTTGGGCAGAATTAGTGAGTGGGCAAGAAAGTGGCAGATGGAATATAATGTGGAAAAATGTGAGGTTATCCATTTCGGTAGAAGGAATAGATGTGCAGAGTATTTCTTAAATGGTAAGAGTTTAGACAGTGTAGATGTACAAAGGGACCTGGGTGTCCTTGTCAATAAGTTACTGAAAGCTAACATGCAGGTGCAGCAAGCAATTAGGAAGGCTAATGGTTCGTTAGCCTTTATTGCAAGAGGATTTGAGTACAGGAGTAGTGAAGTCTTGCTTCAATTGTATAGAACCTTGGTGTTAGACCGCACCTGGAGTACTGTGTGCATTTTTGGTCCCCTTACATTAGGAAGCATATTATTGCCATAGAGGGAGTGCAACGAAGGTTCACCAGACTTGTTCCCGGGATGGTGGGACTGTCCTATGAAGAGAGATTGGGGAAATTGGGTTTGTATTCTCTCGAGTTTCGAAGAATGAGAGGTGATATCATTGAAACCGACAAAATACTTAAAGGGATAGACAGGGTAAATGCAGCTAAGATGTTTCCCTTGGTTGGGGAGTCTAGAACCAGGGGACACAATTTCAAAATAAGGGGGAAGCCATTTAAGACAGAGATGAGGAGAAAGTTCTTTACTAAAAGGATTGTGATCTTTGGAATTCTCTACCCCAGAGGGCTGTGGAAGCTCAGTCATTGAGTATGTTTAAGGCAGAGGTTGACAGATTTCTAAGTACCAATGACAGAAAGGGATATGGGGATAGTGTGGGGAAAAGGCATTGATGTGGATGATCTGCCATGATCGTATTTAATGATGGAGCAGGCTCGATGGGCTGAATGGCCTATTCCTGCTCCTATGTTCCTAGAACTTTTTTACACAGTAAGTAGTAATGACCTGGAACTCACTGCCTATGAGGGTGGTGGAAGTGGAGACAATCAATGATTTCAAAAGGAAATTGGTTGGGCTGAGGGAAATAAATTTTCAGGACTACGGGATAAAGTGGGGGAATGGAACTGACTGGATTACTCTACAGCTGAACCAGCATTCACTGGAAAGGCCAAATGGTCCTCTTATGTGCCATAATGACTCTTTGACTCTATGACTCTATATTTCAGTGGCTACGCAGCATCTTCACATTCATTTTATAACATTTGTTCTCAAAATTTCTGTAGTATGCCATTAACTGAAAACAAAGCTTTTGTATCAAAATCCTTTCCTAGTCTGTCCTACATGTGACTTGAGAACCACAGCAATGGGGTTAACTCTTAACTGCCCTTTGAAATGGTCTAGCTAGCCATTCAGTTATATCAAAGCTCTACAAAACAGTCGAATAAGAATAAAACCAGACAGACCACCTGGCATCGACCTACGCACCAGAAATGACAAACGAGCACCCTGCTCAGTCGACACTGCAAAGTCTTACTCACTAATATCTGGGGACTTCTGCCAAAACTCGGAGAGTTGTCCCACAGGCTAGTTAAACTCTGGGGTCCTGCATATCCAGCCACGAATAGTGGTGGACAATTAAACAACTAACTGGAGGAGGATGCTCCAAAAACATCCTCATCCTCAAAGATGGATAAATCCAGCACATCAGTGCAAAACACAAGGCTGAAGCATTTGAAACTATCGTCAGCCAGAAGTGCCAAGTGGATGATCCATCTCAGCCTCCTCCTGAGGTCCCCACCATCACAGATGCCGATCTTCAGCCAATTCCATCAACTCCACATGATATCAAGAAACAGCTGAAGGCACTGGATGCACCTCAGGCCCTGACAACATCTTGGTAGTGGTCCTGAAGACTTGTGCTCCACAACTGGCCATGCCCTTAGCCAAGCTGTCCCAGTGCAGCTACAACACAGGCATAGGCATTTACCCGACAATGTGGAAAATTGCCCAGGTTTGTCCTGCCCACAAAAAGCAGGACAAATACAATCCAGTTATTTTCAGCCTCATCTGTCTACTCTTGGTCATCAGCAAAATGATGGTAGATGTCATCAACAGTGCTATCAAGCAGCACCTACTTAGCAACAACCTGCTCACTGATGTTCAGTTTGGGTTCTGCCAGGGCTGCTCTGCTCCTGACTTCAGTACAGCCTTGGTCCAAACATGGGCAAAAGAGCTGAATTGAAGAGGTGAGTGAGTGTGATTGCCCTTGCTATCAGGCAGCATTTGAACGAGTGTGGCATCAAGGACCCCTAGCAAAACTGGAGTCAATGGGAATCGGGGGACAACTCTCCACTTGTTGGATTCAAATGAAGATGGTTATGGTTGTTGGAGGCCAACATCTCAGCCCCAGAACATCGCTGCAGGAGTTTCTCAGGGTAGTGTCCTAGGCCAAACATCTTTAGCTGCTTCATCAATAACTTTCCCTTCAACATAAGGTCAGAAGTGGGGATGTAAGCTGATGATTGTGCATTGTTCAGTACATTCGCAACTCCTTAGTAACTGAAGCAGCCCATGCCCTCATGCAGCTAGAACTGGATAACATTCATGCTTGGGTTGTTGATAAGTAGCAAGAAACATTCACATCACAGAAGTGCCAGACAATGACCATCTCCAACAAGAGAGAATCTAACCATCTTCCCTTGACATTCAATGGAATTACCATTGCTGAATCCTTCACCATCAACATCCTAGGGGTTATCATTGACCAGAAACCTAACTGGACCAGCCATAAAAATACTGTGCCTATAAGAGCAGGTCAGAGGCTGTGGTGAGTAACTGATCTCCTGACTCCCCAAAGCCTGTCCACCATCTACAAGGCACAAGTCAGGAGTGTGATGGAATACTATCCACTAGCCTGGATCAGTGCAGGTCCAACAACAGTCAAGAAGCTCGACACCATCCAGGACAAAGCAGCCCACTTAATCAGCACCCCATCCACCATCCTAAGCATTCACTCTATCCACAACTTGTGTACAGTGGCAGCAGTGTGTACCATGTACAAGATTCACTGCAGACACTGCAGGTTCCTTTGATAGCACCTTCCAAATCCACAACTTCTACCACCTAGAAGAACTAGGATAGCAGGTGCATGGGAACGCCACCTGCAACGTCCGCAAGCCACACACCATTCTGACTTGGAACTATGTCACCATTCCTATACTGTCACTGGGTGAAAAACCTGAAACTTCCTTCCAAACAGCACTGTGGGTGTACCTACGCCACATGGACCATTGCGGTTTAAGAAGGCAGCTCACCACGTCTTGTTCAAGGGCAATTAGGGATTGGTAATAAATGCTGGCCTTGCCAGCGATGCTTACATCCCAAGAATGAAATTAAAATCATATACCAGTTACAAATTCATAAAATACATTTTCCATAATAAAATAAGAGGCATGGGAATAAGATTTGAATTATTCTTCTTTCAAAAAAGTAGGTCCTTGCACAGTATCAAAGCATCAATACTGCAAAAGAATAAAGAATGTGCAGATTCTGTTGATGAAAGGTCACAGACCTGAAACCTTAACTTTGTTTTTCTCTCTCTACAGATGCTGCCAAAAGTGCTGAGTATTTCCAGCATTTTCTGTTTTTATTCCACGGAATATAGGCCTAGAGTACTCAATCTCTGCTCATAATGCAATCTCCTCATCACAGGAACCAGTCTAGTGAATTTCCATTGCACTTTCTTCAGGGCAAGTACACCCTTCCCAAAGGTAAGGAGACCAAAACTGCACACAGTACTCCAGGTGGATCCTCACCAATACCCTGTGCAATTGTAGCAAGACTTTTTTACGCTTATACTTCAATCCCTCCTCAACGCTTACTTTCCTGTCTAACTTTGTATCATCAGCAAACTTGGATACGTTACACTCAGTCCCCTCATTTAAGTCATCATTATAGATTCTAAACAGCTGAATCCCATTTACTGATCCTTGTGGTACACCACTAGTTACAGCTTGCCAATGTGAAAAAGTCCAGTTTATTTCTACTCTCTTTTCTGCCCATTAACCAATCTTCAATCTGTGCTAATCCCATGCATCTTAATTTTATGTGATAACCTCTTTTTTAGAGATACAGCACTGAAACAGGCCCTTCGGCCCACCGAGTCTGTGCCAACCATCAACCACCCATTTATATTAATCCTACACTAATCCCATATTCCTACCACATCCCCACCTGTCCCTATATTGCCCTACCACCTACCTATACTAGGGGCAATTTATAATGGCCAATTTACCTACCAACCTGCAAGTCTTTTGACTTGTGGGAGGAAACCAGAGCACCCGGAGAAAACCCACGCAGACACAGGGAGAACTTGCAAACTCCACACAGGCAGTACCCAGAATTGAACCCGGGTTGCTGGAGCTGTGAGGCTGCGGTGCTAACCACTGCGCCACTTGCCGCCCATGTGTGGCAACTTATTGAATGCTTTTTGAAAATCCAAATATACTGCATCCACTGGTTCCCTATTATACATCCTACTAGTTACATCCTTAAGAAATACTAAGGGGTGTCAAATATAATTTCCCTTTCATAAATCAGTGTTAACGTTTCTTAATCATATTATTATCTTCTAAGTGCCCTGTTTCCACAGCCCTAATAATGGATTCTAGCATTTTGCCTACTACTGATGTTAGGCTAACTGGCTTATACTTCCCTGCTTTCTCTTTTCCTCCTTTCTTAAGTAGTGGGGTTATGTTTGATGCTTTTCAACCTTGGGAACTGTTCTGGAATCTAAGGAATTTTGGAAGATAAAAACCAATGCATCTACTATCTCTGCAGCTACCTTTTTCAAAAACCTCGGATGCAGATCGTCAGGTGCAGGGGATTTGTTGCCATTTGGTCCCATTAATTTCTCCAGTAGTGTTTCTTTACTTATACTGATTTTCTTAAATTTCTCTTTCTCACTGGATCCTTGGGTTCTCATTATTTCTGGAATGTTATTTGTGTTTTCCACAGTGCTGACAGATACAAAGTATTTGTTTAATATCTCTGCCATTTCCTTACACCCCATTATAATTTCGCCTGTCTCTGCGTCTAATGGACCGACATGTACTTTCACTAATTTCTTCCTATTTACATATCTATAGAAACACACAATCTGTTTTTATGTTTCTCGCTAGTCTACTCTCATATTCTCTCCTCTTTCATTATAAATGTCTTGATTCTCCTTTGATCAATTTTAAAATCCTTCCAATCTTAAGGCTTACTACTCTTTTTGGCAACAATGTAAGCCTCTTCCTTTGATCTAATACAGATTTTAACTCCTCTTGTTAGTCATGGTTGGACCACTTTTTCTGTGGGGTTTTTGTGCCTTAGAGGAATGAATATTTGTTGAAAATTATATAGTCATTCTTTAAATGCTAGCTCATTGCTTGACTACCAACATATTCTTTAGCCAATACACTCCTCATGCCTATGTAGCTTGCTTTGTTTAGATTTAAGACCCTAGTTTCAGACTTAACTCACTCACTTTCAAACTCAATATAAAATTTGCCCATAATATGATCACTCTTCCATAGAGGTCCCTTTACTACAAGGTTGTTGTGACTGTGAAAAATGGCTTGTGTGGAGAGGAGGGAGGGACAACATTTGTGGAAGGTGAATGTAAGGCTCAGTGTGAGATGGCACAAAAATGACAGTGAGTGTTGGCTGTTCACAAGAGGAAGTGAGGAGGTGCCTGGAGAGTGAGGAATGATTTGAGCTGCAAGGTGTGTTAGTCTGAGGAATGCTGTGCTGGAGAATGCTGGGAAAGTCAGAGTGTGGGGAGTTGGCAGCGGAAAATGAGATATCACTCACCTTTCCTCTCCTCCTGAGACTTTTGAATCTCTTGGGGCACTGTCTCCAGGTTTGATGAACCACATTCATGCTGCTCACTTCCCCAGCCAATTCCATCCATGCCTGCTTGGTTTGAGAGGCTGGCCTCTTCCATCCCTGGCACAAATCGCCTTACTTCAGGACCTCCAGGTAAGAGTCAGAGAACCAGGGGGCAGCCTTTCCAGGTCTCCTTTTCATTCCTGTGGTTGTTTCTCTCTCAACTGATGCTGCCTGACCTGCTGAGTATTTCCAGCATTTTCTGATTTAATTTCATATTTTGTTTTTATCTCGATAGGATAATGGAGTAATTTAAGAAACAATTTTATATTACAGTGGGATAGAGAATTAGGATCTCTTTAAAACGGTGAACTAAGATGAGCCAAATGACTATCCTCATTTGTAACTGTCCTGTATTGTTGTTAACACAGGAACCAATCTGCACACAAGATGCCACAAGCAGCAAATTAGATAAATGACTAGCTAATCTGTTTTGGTGAAGTTGGATAAGGGATTAATGCTGGTCAGGAGACCAGAAGAAGTCCCTGCTCGTGGTCACACCATGCCATGTGAATATTTATATCCACCTGAGCAAACCTTGGTTCAAAATCCCATCTGAGAGATGGCATTTCTCACAATACGGCTCCTTACTGCTAGAGTCGAGTGTAAACACACAACAAGAAATGCTGGATTCACTCAGCAGGTCTGGCAGCATCTGTGGAAAGAGAAGCAGAGTTAACGTTTCGGGTCAGTGACCCGAAACGTTAACTCTGCTTCTCTTTCCACAGATGCTGCCAGACCTGCTGAGTGAATCCAGCATTTCTTGTTTTTGTTTCAGATTTCCAGCATCCGCAGTATTTTGCTTTTATTTAAACACACAACCTTCTGATTCAGAATTAGGAATGCCAAAGTGACTCCTAATGATAGCATGTGAACAAACCATATCCTTAGGTTATCTGTTAATTAACATAATATTTCACAAAGTTAGTCAGATTTTAAGTCAGTTTGCTTAATGGCTCACCTCCCTCTAAATTTTACTATTCTAGCATGAAGAACATAACAGAAAGGGTGAAGGAATGTAAGCTGTATAATAAAAGTCCTCTCTTCCATCATAAGGATGGGACAATGATCCAAGAATATTTTATTGCAGGATGAAATGGTGATATTTGGTGTCTTGTATATGCTATAAATACTCCATCACAACTGTCAAATTAACATTCTTTTTGATAAATGAATGGCTTAATGTGAAAACTCTATACTGTGCCAGATCAATAGAAGACTGATCCTTCAGGGAAACACCAAGCAGATCAAATTGTGATATCAATGTACAAATTAAGCTTTGTGCCCACATGCATTATAAATCAGCCATACAGTAATAATACCCTAGATCATTTATTCAAATACCAACACATTTCCCTGTGGAAGAAAGAGAACAAATATGGCATAAGCTCAGTTTTAGAAATGAACAACCTCCAAAACAACTACAGATTTATTTTCTCTGTGAATAAGATTTAGACTATCAGAACATAATGCACTTTTAACCCCTTGAGACAGAACTATTGGAGCTCAGCTCCCACCACTATCTAAAGGCAAAGTTAATACCATTCACTATATCACAGAATTACCTTCTGCTACTTTGAAATGAGCCATATGGTGTTGTCACAAACAAAAGAGAAGGCAAGGACAAAAGTTACAAATATTAGATCTAACAGATAACGTTACAAATAAAATGATGTGCTTCAGTTGTTTGGTGAAAACTATCTAAAATCAGAAAATTATATTTTTTGAAGTTACTGTTTTATGATGGGTGATGTTGTGATTTGTGAATTTTGCATTTATCAATTTCTAGCTTGAACAATGTAGGTAATGGAAGTACTCTACATTGAAGGATTAATAAAGATTGGCTGTGAAGGTTAATCTTTTTCATTTTGAAGTGTGTGGTATAGTTAGATACATTCTATTCTCTTTCCTGTGTATCCAATATCTTTAGTAAACATTCAAATTTTTAAATGATGTTAATCTAGAAGCTATTGTGAGTTGTGAAGAAAGCATTAAACTACAAAAGGACACAGACAGATTAAATGAGTGGGCAAATTAAAGGAAGGTGCAGTTTAATATAACAAAGTGTGAAGCTATACTTTGAATGTGAGAAGGGCAGACAGGAATATAATCTAAATTGGAAATGATGGGAGTGGAGGGAGGGAAAAGGGCAATGAACAAAGAGATTTAAGTTCTGATGAAAGGTCATCAACCTCGTTAAACATTAACTGTTTCTCTCGCCACAGATGCTGTCAGACCTGCTGAGTATTTCCAGCGCTTTCTGTTTTTACTGCAGATTTCCAGCATTCACAGTATTTTGCATATTTAAGGATCTAGGTACATAAATCATTAAAAAATTAGATTGCAGGTTGCATAGTGGATCAAAAAGATTAACGGATGCTGGGCTTCATCACAAGAGATTTAGAATATAAAGGTAACTGAGTATTACTGTA
This sequence comes from Heterodontus francisci, assembly GCF_036365525.1. NCBI lineage: Eukaryota > Metazoa > Chordata > Chondrichthyes > Heterodontiformes > Heterodontidae > Heterodontus > Heterodontus francisci. Next base: position 65,932,494 of record NC_090385.1, read on the forward strand.
TTTATACAGAGCATTGATCCAACTTTATTTCAAATATTGAAACTCACATTTGGACACCCCACATTAGGAAGGTTAAACTGTATTTGGTGAAAGTCTGGTGATGACTCAACAGGATGATAAAGTGGTGTGAAGAAAGTAAGTTATCATAATGGAATGGCTAAATGAACTATATTCCCTGGAGTTGAGCAGGTTCTTGGATGATTTGATTGAGATGTTTAAACTAATGAAGAGAATTACCAGGGTAGACAGGGAATGACTTTTCCCTGCTCCAGGGTGATCTAGAACAAGGAGGCATTGATGGTAATTTTCACTTTCGGCACAGGCAAAAAAGAGACAGTTGCAGATTGGCTGCCCATTATACACCTTGCCCAAATTTGTTTTCCATGCCAGATTTCTGTTTGTGCCCAGAGTTAAAATCAACCCCATTATCTTAGAATTTCAGCCAAACAGGAGTAAAAATAATGCAGAAAAAAACTCACAAAAAGAATTATGAGAATGTGGAATGCACTGCTCCATATAAAAAGTCAATAGAAGCATATGAAAGACAAATACTTAGGTCAGATGTAAGGACATTAAAAGCCATGGAAAAAAGGTCAAAGAATTGGAACTAAAAAGACAAAGCTGCCTTGGCCCACTCAAAAAGTGAATTGTGTAGACCTTGGGCAGCTAACTGGTGGGAGATCTTCAAAGAACTTGTCTGCAGAACCCTCAGATATTCAATGTGAATGGGATGGTAGGCAGACGGTAGTAGCCCAATCTTTTGTGATAAAGCTTATTTTAGGTTTTTTTTGGAGGATGATGAGGATTTTTTTTTCATTTGATAATGTTGTCACCTTGTGAGTGTGAAGTTTGTTTTTCTTTTGGTTACTATAACTACACGTGCACCCTCAGCTATGGGCCAGGACAGCTCCAATACTAATCTTGCAGCCTCTGCACACAGACTTCATTATCTCAGTCAGACTATTATAAATTGCAATTATTTCATAAATACGAAATAAATGAATATACAATTAGTTATTTACTATTAAAATGACCAACATAAATATTGTGAATACTAAACCCTTTGCACACTTGGTCCCTATGCATTAATAATGAAAACATTGAGTATTTCAAGTGAGTTTTCATGGAGTTCATTTACTTCCTGAGCAGTTTGAAGTCAAGATTATGGTCTTACTTAAATTGCAGCTCACTGCCTACTTCAAATATAATTCATTAAATAAGAAAAGGCTGCCAAGCATACTTGTATCTTTCATTAAATGCATCAGCCTTCTCTGACCTGATGAATAATGTAGTCCAGAGATATCACGGCAAGGTTATGATCTTAAACTTAATATACATTTTTGGAATTATGTGACTTCTGGCTGCTCATGGAGGCAGAAGCCTTGCATTTCAGATAATTAGTGGGTTTAGCACTGTGATTAATCTGCCCAAACCACCACTATCCCGAAAATGTACTCCTCGGAACATGAATTGAATAATTAATATAATGCTAAATGCGTTTATAGAATATACCAAATGATCTAATTAATTTTATCTTCTGAAAACATTGCTTTTGACATTTTCGAGTGAAAGTACAAACTGAAGTAAAAGGATCTGCCCGCAACCCGCATCTGAACAGCATTGAGTGCTCTTCATGTGTGTTTCAATGCATGCCAACAGCTCCACTCTTTCTATGGTCAATTCTTAATGTTTAACGAGAACAGGGTGGGGGTGGGGGGCATCCATATTCCCTTAAAATTAAAAAAGTTTCCATTTAAGACTTGAAAATTCTCAAAAAGTCTAATGGACCTTATGACAATTTTAAAATGCAGCTTTGTTATATAGAAGTTGTTTCAAACTTGATGTGGAATGACATGGTCTGATGGGGAGGGGCTCTCACATCAGTTAAGCTTAAGCACGCTTAATGTCAAATTAGGACCTACCGCTGATTTGTGCTGCTATTTTTCACTTCAATCTGCAACTGAAGCATCAATGCAAAATTTTAGAGTTAATCAGCAGCAGAAGTGAGAATCTTGATGGATGTAAGCTAACATCTTGAAAAAGATGGATAGGGTTATAGCTACGATGGGAATAGACAGTTTGCAAAAAAATCAATGCAAGCAACCTTCTAGTCACAGGTGGAGAAGAACTGAAAACAATCTCCATGAATAGAGAATATGAAGAGGAGATGTAAATAAGAAAAAGGAACTCAGGTGCAATAATCATGAGCAGCAGCTTTGAATGATTAAATCATAATTAAGCAAATTATACAAATAATTCTGGCAGCAACCACAAAACATTTTCCCCACGCTTATCATTGCATTTGTCAAAGCCAAATTGCATTGGATTACAACTCAGATGAACTATCTGAACACTACAAATAATTATGGAATGACAGTTTCTTACTGTGACCAATAATAGTGAGGTTTTATGGACAAGATATTACACAAAGAACATTATTCAAATATCTTGGTATTAGAAGTAAATCTTATTATTTGGTTTTATCTTTGCTGTATGACAAAACTGTTAACATTTTCACATAATTACTGAGCAGTGAAGGGCTATGACTGTTCTGGAATGGGGTGCATAATTCCTGCTTAAAAATAATGGGGGAACATTATTATGTATCAAGCGTGCCAAGCCTGCTATACTCTCAGCACTACATGAACTGCTATGCCTGTGCTGGGACGAGGGAGCAGTACCCCAGGACATGCGCGATGCCAACATCATCACCCTCTATAAAAACAAAGGTGACCGCGGTGACTGCAACAACTACCGTGGAATCTCCCTGCTCAGCATAGTGGGGAAAGTCTTTGCTCGAGTCGCTCTGAACAGGCTCCAGAAGCTGGCCGAGCGCGTCTACCCTGAGGCACAGTGTGGCTTTCGTGCAGAGAGATCGACCATTGACATGCTGTTCTCCCTTCGTCAGATACAGGAGAAATGCCGTGAACAACAGATGCCCCTCTACATTGCTTTCATTGATCTCACCAAAGCCTTTGACCTCGTCAGCAAACGTGGTCTCTTCAGACTACTAGAAAAGATCGGATGTCCACCAAAGCTACTAAGTATCATCACCTCATTCCATGACAATATGAAAGGCACAATTCAACATGGTGGCTCCTCATCAGAGCCCTTTCCTATCCTGAGTGGTGTGAAACAGGGCTGTGTTCTCGCACCCACACTTTTTGGGATTTTCTTCTCCCTGCTGCTTTCACATGCGTTCAAATCCTCTGAAGAAGGAATTTTCCTCCACACAAGATCATGGGGCAGGTTGTTCAACCTTGCCCGTCTAAGAGCGAAGTCCAAAGTACGGAAAGTCCTCATCAGAGAACTCCTCTTTGCTGACGATGCTGCTTTAACATCTCACACTGAAGAGTGCCTGCAGAGTCTCATCGACAGGTTTGCGGCTGCCTGCAATGAATTTGGCCTTACCATCAGCCTCAAGACAACGAACATCATGGGGCAGGACGTCAGAAATGCTCCATCCATCAATATTGGCGACCACGCTCTGGAAGTGGTTCAAGAGTTCACCTACCTAGGCTCAACTATCACCAGTAACCTGTCTCTAGATGGAGAAATCAACAAGCGCATGGGTAAGGCTTCCACTGCTATGTCCAGACTGGCCAAGAGTGTGTGGGAAAATGGCGCACTGACACGGAACACAAAAGTCCGAGTGTATCAGGCCTGTGTCCTCAGTACCTTGCTCTACGGCAGCGAGGCCTGGACAACGTATGCCAGCCAAGAGCGACGTCTCAATTCATTCCATCTTCGCTGCCTTCGGAGAATACTTGGCATCAGGTGGCAGGACTATATCTCCAACACAGAAGTCCTTGAAGCGGCCAACACCCCCAGCTTATACACACTACTGAGTCAGCGGCGCTTGAGATGGCTTGGCCATGTGAGCCGCATGGAAGATGGCAGGATCCCCAAAGACACTTGTACAGCGAGCTCGCCACTGGTATCAGACCCACCGGCCGTCCATGTCTCCGCTATAAAGACGTCTGCAAACGCGACATGAAATCGTGTGACATTGATCACAAGTCGTGGGAGTCAGTTGCCAGCATTCGCCAGAGCTGGCGGGCAGCCATAAAGACAGGGCTAAATTGTGGCGAGTCGAAGAGACTTAGTAGTTGGCAGGAAAAAAGACAGAGGCGCAAGGGGAGAGCCAACTGTGCAACAGCCCCAACAAACAAATTTCTCTGCAGCACCTGGCGCACAGTGGCGCAGTGGTTAGCACCGCAGCCTCACAGCTCCAGGGACCCGGGTTCGATTCTGGGTACTGCCTGTGCGGAGTTTGCAAGTTCTCCCTGTGTCTGCGTGGGTTTCCTCCGGGTGCTCCGGTTTCCTCCCACATGCCAAAGACTTGCAGGTTGATAGGTTAATTGGCCATTATAAATTGCCCCAAGTATAGGTAGGTGGTAGGGAAATACAGGGACAGGTGGGGATGTGATAGGAATATGGGATTAGTGTAGGATTAGTATAAATGGGTGGTTGATGGTCGGCACAGACTCGGTGGGCCGAAGGGCCTGTTTCAGTGCTGTATCTCTAAACTAAACTAAACACCTGTGGAAGAGCCTGTCACTCCAGAATTGGCCTTTATAGCCACTCCAGGCGCTGCTTCACAAACCACTGACCACCTCCAGGCGCGTATCCATTGTCTCTCGAGATAAGGAGGCCCAAAAGAAAAAAAGAAAAAAGAAAAATAATGGGGGAACATTATTCCTCCCTTCCCTCATGCTTGTATCTATGTAGAAGGACTGTGCAATGCATGTGGAAAGCATAGTTCCTGACTTACTACTGTCAGAAAAAAACAGACAGTGAATGAAGTAAAGCCATTCACAGTAGAATCAGCATCACACCTGCTCTACATGAGCCTTCTCCAACCCTACTTCATTTAATTATATCAACATATCATCTATTCCTTTTTCCCTCATGTGTTTATCTAGCTTCCCCATAAATGCATCCCTGCTATTTGCCTTAACGACTCAGTTACACTCACGTAAAGTGCAACAATTGAAAATACAGAAACTCAAACTGAAGAGTTATAGAAATGGAACAAAAACAGAAAGTTTTGGAAATACTCAGCAGCAAGGTCAAAGACCTGAAACTTTAACTCTATTTCTCTCTCCACAGATGCTGCCAGACCTGATTATTTCCAGCACTTTCTGTTTTTATTTAAGATTTCTAGCATCCACAGTATTTTGCTTTTAGTTATAAAAATGGACTTTTCTTTTTAAAAAAGTGGACAATATGCTTTAAAATGGGTGCTGAAGGCCTTGTATATTCAAACTGTCTTCATGTCTGGCAAGGACAGAAGGATACATTCCAGAGATAAGAGGTGTCAATTACACTCATCCTAAACCCATCAAGAGACATTTTTTTTAATTGAATGGGTTCCTCTGAAACAAAGAAGGTGTGAAGTAACCACATCCTGGGCCGTTGCTGGTGACCACAGGGAAGAAGATTTATGTCTCTCAACAGAGACAAAGTGTGAGGGACCTTTAGCTTAAAAAGTAGCTCTCTGGAGAGATAGAAGAGAGCATCAGGACAAAACATCACCAAAGACTATCCAGCTAGGAGCTGGGGAAAAATCCAGCAAGACGGTGGCCTGCTGTGACTTCTACACTTCAACTTGTGAAGCAGAGAACTGGAAATGATCTCCTGACTTCAGACTGAAATTTCAACCAACAGAGAAATCTACAAATAGCACAGGTCTACAACTTTAAAGAAGAAATTGATCTCCAAGAAGATTCAACAGGTTACTGTGAACCTCAAAAATCTACCCCACTTCAAACCCTTTACCTCCTTTCCTCTCTATCTCTTGTGTGTGCATGCGAGTGAATGCGTGTGTGGGTGTGGTTGCTGTTGTGACCATTTCAGGAATGAATATTTACTCAATAAATGGTTAATCTTCAGTTTTAAACCTACAAGAAAACCTGATGCTGTTTGTTTATTTGACATATAAAACACCCTAGTAACAAAACTCTTGCTGCGGTCAGGTGGGAGTTTAACAGTGGGGACCACCCACACCCCTCACCATGTAGCCGAGTTCCAATTTATAACTACTCCCTCAGTAAAGAGGCTGCTGCTTGATTTCATTTTCGAGTTATTAGTGACTATCTTATATTTATGGCCCCTAGTTTTGGTCTTCCCCACAAGTGGCTACATCTTCTCTAGGTCTACCTTATCAAACTCTTTCATAATTTTAAAGGGCTCAAACAGGTTCCCCCTCAGCCTTCTCTTTTTTACAGAAAAGAGCCCAGCTTGTTCAATCTTTCCTGATAGGTATCATCTCTCAGTTCTGGTATTCTCCTTGTAAATCTTTTTTGCACTTTCTCCAGTTTTATATCTTCTTTCTAATAACAACTTATATTTATATAGCATTTCTAATGTAGTAAGACATCCCAAGGGGCTTCAGAAGACTATTATGAAACAAAATTTGACAATAATATTAAAAGGAGCTATTCGGTCAGATGACCAAATACTTCATTAAAGAGGTAGGTTTTAAGCATCTGAAAGGAGGAAATCGAGGCAGAGAGGTTGGGGCAGGTCTCCCATATCTTAGGAGCCAGGCAGCTGAAGACATGGCTGACATTGATGGAGCAATTAATATCGGAGATGCTGATATCTTGGAGGGTTGTTGGACTGGAGGAGATTACAGAAATAGGGAAGGGTGAAGCCATGGAGGAATTTGAAAACAAGGAAACAAGGCTAGGATTTTTAAATTAGGAAGTTGCCTAACCAGGAGCCAATGTAGGTCAGCAAACACAAGGGTGATGGATGAATGGGAGTTGGTGCGAGTTAAGACTTGGGCAACAGAGTTTTGGATGACTTCAAGTTTACAGGGGGAAGAGCATGGAAGCCAGATAGGAATGCATTGGAATAGTCAAGTCTAGAAATAACAAAATCACGGGTGAGGGTTTCAGCACCAAATGAACTGAGGTAGGGGCAGAGTTGGGCGAAAGAGTTGGGTGTCGTAAAGTGCATACGGGGAAACTGAAGCTGTGTTTTAGGATGATGTCATCGTGGGGCAACATGTAGATGAGAAACAGGAGGAGATCCTTGAGGGATAATAACGTTTACAGTTTGGGAGTGGGAAGAGAAGCCATTGCATGTGACACTCTGCCTATAGTTGTATATAGAAGAATGAAACCAGGCGAGTGCAGTCCCACACAGCTGGATGGCAGTGGAGGGGTGTTGTAGCAGGATGGTGTCGTCAAACCATGTCAAAGGCTTCAGACAGGTCAAGAAGGAAGAGGAGGTATAGTTTACCATATCACAGTCACATAGGATACCATTTGTGACTTTGATAAGAACTGTTTCGGTACTGTGGCTGGGGAGAGACAAGAAACCTGATTGTCGGGCTTCAAATATGGAGTTCTGGAAAAGATGGGGAGGATGTTGGAGACAACAGTGCATTTAAGAACTTTGAAGAAGTAAGGGAGGTTGGAGATGGGGCAGTAGTTTGCAAGAACAGAGTGGCCAAAGGTTGATTTTTGAGTAGGGGGTGATGACGGCAGATTTGAAGGGGGGCAGCACTTGAAAAGAGGGATCTGTTAACAATATCGGCTAACATGGTGACCAGAAGGGAAAGTTGGGTACTCATCAGTTTAATGGGATTTGGGTTGAAGGGGCAGGAGGTGGGTCTCATGAACAAGATGAGCTTGAAAAGGACATGAGGGGAGTGAGGAGAGAAACTTGAGAAAGATGTGAGTTCAGAGTTAAGGTAGGTGGGAACATTGGAGGAAATGTGGCCAGGTGGGCTAGGGAAAGGAAGGGAAGTGACAGAAGCAGCTGATTGGATGGTCTCAATCTTAGTAACAAAGAAGTCCATGAGCTCCTTACACTTGTTGTTGGAGATGAGGTTGGAGGAGACAGGGAAGAGGGGTTTAAGAGGATGGTTTTAGTACAGAAAGGAAGTCGGGGGTTATCTTTGCATTCCAGGATGATCCTGGAATATTGAGCAGTTTTGGTAGAGGAGAGCAGGACCCAATAGTGCTTGATGTGATCCAGCCAGATTTGACAGTGAATGGCTAAATCAGTTGTCTGCCATATTCGTTCAAGTCTGCATCCCTGGACTTAAGGGAGTGTTGATGAGAATCGTACTGGGGGAACGGCCAGGATGCGAGAGAGAAATGGTTTTAATGGGGACTATGGCATCAAAGGTGGAAGTGAGGGTGTGGTTGAGCAAATAGGTAGCTGCAGAAATTTCATTGTGAATAAAGGACCAAAGGCTAGGCATTTGGGACTTTGAAAGTGCAGTTGCAAGTGAATTGGGAGAGAGTTTTTCCAGGGGCAGACGCAGAGGAAGTAGGGTTGGGAGGGAGAAGGGGGAATTTGGCTGAGAGTGACACAAGAACATGATCAGAGTTAGGCTTCTCTGTGATTGACATGGTGCAAGTAGTGAGGCCACTTGAGATGTCAAGGTTTAAGAGGGTGGTCGTGAACATGGGTTGGTGGGTGTAGTATAAGGGTTTGAAAGGGTGAATGTTTGAGATAGTGTGAGGAATACCTCCCACCTTGATGATGTAACAGATCACATGTGAGGAAGACTGGAGGGAGAAGCAGTAGGGCTTCAAAGGAGTCACACAGACTTATGTAAAGTTACATATAGTGTCATGCAGACCCCCACTTGCTAAGAATGCGGCATATTAATTTTGTCATAAGAACATTGATTTTAAATTGCTGCTGAAGTGAAGAAAGGACTTGCTAAAAAAAAATCACCAGGCACTTAGCTGGAAAAACATTTGCATACTAACAGGTAGTGCTTGGAGAGACAAAGGACTATTCCTTGGTCCACTTAACCCAAAATTGGCTGTGATCACCATTGAAGGTGAGGAAGCTCACATTCCAGGATGACTGCTAAGATGGCAGAATCCACAAACAGAAGTGGTCAAACCAGCTAGTCACATGACTAATCTGTTGGGCAACCTAGGGCTTTTTGAATTGTGCCACAGAGAGAGGCAGAAGGCAGTTTTGAACTGGAACCTGAAACAGGGAAGCCTCTCTTTCTCTCTCTCCCTCTCTCGTATTCTCCAAAGCCACCGGACCCACGGAAGACACGCAAACCTTGAGAGAAAAGACTCCGACCTCGAAACAAGTTGAAGCATGCACTGGGCCCCAATGAATTGCAAGTCTGACTGGCAACCAAAGACTTCACAGTTAACTCAATGGACAGTAAAATAGAAACCCATCTATTGCCTCAAACTTTTCCCCTTTATTCTTTTCTACTTTTCTGTCTCTATCTGCATATGTGTTTATCGCATATGCATGTAAGCGTGGTCGTGTCGCATATTCGTAGTAGGTAACCGGATTAGAGTTTAAGATTAATAAACTTCTACCTTTCTTGTTTAAAATCTAAGAAAACCTGTCTGTATTGATTTCTTTGCCTTTCAATTGGAGCAGTGAACAAGGATTCACTGAGGGAAAGCTAAAAACACAATGTTTTTAAAATTAAACCCTGCTACGGTTAAACCAGGCAAAGGCTGAGAGGGAACCCCTAGACTCCTTCTCACCTGGTCGTAACAATAGTTAAAATGTAATAAATGAGTTAATGTTAAAATTATTGAAGACTCAGTAATCTCTCCTAGCTAGTGTAACCAAATACACAAACAGTGGCAGACTAACCAAACATACAATATGGTGAACAGCAGTGGTTCTTATCACACAAGACCTAGAAGAATTTGAAAAATACTTTAAAGAAAGCTGATCTGGAAAAAAGGCAGCAGAACTGCAGAACCCGAGAACAGGCTGTGAAAAAGCTCCAGAGTTACTCCATGGATGAAGGAGGCACAGATTCGGGGAGTTGGCTTGCAGAAGCATTCAGGCTGCACCAGGTTGGTGAAAAAATACCAGTCCAGTGATCGCAGGCTTTGAGTTGGAGAAACAAGTAACATTTGGGGATCTGGTGATCAACCCTTAAAAAGGGTAAAAATTTGTTCCTAACGGCACTAGGCAGGTAGCACCGGGAAAACCAAAAGTCCTTAGCGAGGGCAGATCCAAGGTCGGCGCCATTACACATGGTGACCGCGAGAAAAAAACAAAGAGGCTGAAAATAGTCAATACACTGAGTGAAGGGAGTAAAAAAGAGTATAGCAAAAACGTTGCAAAACTGCATTTAAAGAAAGAAAGAAATATACAATCTAGCGGCAAGATTTTACAGGGAGGAATGGTGACATAGCAGGAGGCAGCGCGAGGCTGAAAAGCACGGAAACTTTCGATACTGGAGAGAAAATTTTAAAAAGAAAGCAAACAAAATAGAAAGCCATGAATCTTAAGTTCACAATACCAGAGAGGTTTGGACATATGGAAGGACCAAATTAAACTCAAAATTGGTCACTCTGGAAAAAAGATTTTTGAGATACAGAATTGCCTCCAAATTAGATAGTCAGTCTGAAGCAGAGCAAGTTAACCTTATTCCATTGGAGCAATAGCAGATGATGTTATTGCAAGACTAGGCATTAATGAGATGTCAGACAAATTTGCTGAAGTTTTAAAAGTCTTTGATAGCTATTTCAACCTGAGGAGCAATAAGATTCTGGAAAGGGCAAAATTTAACAGCAGGATCCAGAAAGCAGGTGAAACAGTTGATGCTTTTATTAATGACCTTTACAGACTAGTTGAAAGGTGTCAATATGGAGACCTAAAAGCAGAATTAATGAGATTGCATTGTAGTAGGTATTACTGATGAATCCCTATCAGATTTATTGCAGTCTAAGGAAAACCTCACCTAAGAGAAACCAATTAAGCTGGTGAGACAAACAAAGGCCCAGAAGAAGAACAGAGAAATCCTGAGAGGTGAAGAAAAACCTTGGTTCAGGAAACCTCCAGCGACCGTACAGTTTCTTAAGCACAGGACTGTAAAAGAAGCACCAGAATAGAAGGTACACTGGGGGTGGAGGGGGTGGGGGTGTGAATGCAAGATGCTATGAAACCCTGCCAGCACTGTGGCACCAAAAAGACCCACAGGCGTGAACAGTATCCTGCAAACAAAGCAGATTGTTTCTACTATAAGAAAATAGGCAATTTTGGGAAGATGTGCTAAGTAAAATCTCTACTCTGAGAGGTTCGAAAGAAAAAGTCTTCAAGCAGAGAGCTGTTAATGAAATTGAACAATCTCCATCAGGAGGGAAATCAGAAAACTTCCTTCGTGGGATCAATGACTCCAATCATGCATCCTGGCCTGCAGATATATATGTCAATGGACATATCACCAACTTTAAACTAGACACTGGAGCAAGTGTAACGGTTTCATCAGACAATGAACCATGGTTATCAGCGCCTTACCTGCAACCGACAGAAACTCATTTACATAGCCCAAGAGGAATTGAATTGAAAGTCACGAGAAAGCTACAGGAAACACTCGAGTACAAGGGAAAGCAGATATTTGAAAGACTGTATGTTCTACGGAATCAGGAATTTTCTCTTTTAAGTAGAAGAGCTTCTATTGACCTTCATCTTATAAGAAAAGTGGAAGAGCTTAAACAATCCAGAAGTCACTTCCAAAAAGACTTTCCAAAATTATTTACGGGTCTAGGAAGACTGAAGACTGAATACAGCATTACGTTGAGAACAGAGGCTAAACCAGTATATCTTTTCACGTCAAGGAAGATACCACACCCACTAATGAAGCAAGTCCAACATCAGCTGGAATAGATGACCAGGATGGGAGTCATTTCTCCTGTCACTGAACCTATAGAGTGGTGTTCTGGAATGGTTCCAGTTCCTAAACCTAACGGTACTCTTCGCATTTGTGTAGACTTCTTTTCTTTTGGGCCTCCTTATCTCGAGAGACAATGGATATGCGCCTGGAGGTGGTCAGTGGTTTGTGGAGCAGCGCCTGGAGTGGCTATAAAGGCCAATTCTGGAGTGACAGGCTCTTCCACAGGTGCTGCAGAGAAATTTGTTTGTCGGGGCTGTTGCACAGTTGGCTCTCCCCTTGCGCCTCTGTCTTTTTTCCTGTCAACTACTAAGTCTCTTCGACTCGTCACAATTTAGCCCTGTCTTTATGGCTGCCCGCCAGCTCTGGCGAATGCTGGCAACTGACTCCCACGACTTGTGATCAATGTCACACGATTTCATGTCGCGTTTGCAGACGTCTTTATAGCGGAGACATGGACGGCCGGTGGGTCTGATACCAGTGGCGAGCTCGCTGTACAATGTGTCTTTGGGGATCCTGCCATCTTCCATGCGGCTCACATGGCCAAGCCATCTCAAGCTCCGCTGACTCAGTAGTGTGTATAAGCTGGGGGTGTTGGCCGCTTCAAGGACTTCTGTGTTGGAGATATAGTCCTGCCACCTGATGCCAAGTATTCTCCGAAGGCAGCGAAGATGGAATGAATTGAGACGTCGCTCTTGGCTGGCATACGTTGTCCAGGCCTCGCTGCCGTAGAGCAAGGTACTGAGGACACAGGCCTGATACATTCGGACTTTTGTGTTCCGTGTCAGTGCGCCATTTTCCCACACTCTCTTGGCCTCACTCTCTTAACTCAACTTAATAAGGTTGTGGCATGAGACATCCATCCGATGTCCTCAGTCGACGAAATCTCGGCAAAGTTATCCAAAAGTACCATGTTCACAAAGCTGTATGTGAATAGTGGCTTTTGGCAAGTTCCATTGGATAAGAAGTCAAGGTTATTGACAACCTTCATTATTCCATTCGGAAGATTTTATTTTAATTGTTTATCATTCGGTATAAAATCAGCACCGGAAATATTTCAAAGAGCAATGTCAAACATTCTACAGGGCCTTAAAGGAGTAATATGCAGTTGGCAGGAAAAAAGACAGAAGCGCAAGGGGAGAGCCAACTGTGGAACAGCCCCGACAAACACATTTTTCTGCAGCACCTGTGGAAGAGCCTGTCACTCTAGAATTGGCCTTTATAGCCACTCCAGGCACTGCTCCACACACCACTGACCACTCCAGGCGCTTACCCATTGTCTCTCGAGATAAGGAGGCCAAAGGAGAGAAGATGCCACATAAACGACATCTTAGTCCTTGGGGAATCTGCCGAAGAACATGACCTGAGGGTTAGAGCGATTTTGAATTGTCTACAAGAGGGTGGCCTGACACTCAATGAAAAATGTGAATTCTTGAAAATGTCTATTCGTTTTTTAGGACACATTGTCAGAACCAACAGCATAAGGGCAGACCTGCAAAAGACGAGAGCCATTAATGACTTTCGACTTCCTACTTCTGTCCAAGCTCTTCAACCATTCCTTGGAATGGTTAATCAGTTGGCAAAATTTTTATCCAATCTAGCACAAGTTACTGAATCCTTACGACAACTATTAAAGAAAGCTCAAGCATGGTGTTGGGATGCACACCAGGAGCAAGCATTTCAAAGTATCAAGGAGATACTAATTTCGCTGGATATCTTAGAATATTATAACCCCTCACTACTGATCACAATTGCAGCAGACACCTCATCTACAGGGTAAAGGGCAGTCCTTTTTCAAGAACAGCCAAATGGATGTCGAAGACCAGTTTATTATGCATCACGAGTATTGCGTGAGACTGAGATGAAGTACGCTATCATAGAGAAAGAAACTCTCGCAGTCACGTGGGCTTGTGAGAAGTTCTCAGATTATATTATCGGCTTAAAGACATTCATAGAGACAGTCCACAAACCCCTAGTTTCCTTACTTAAGAAAAGGAGCTTGCTAGGATGCCTCTGAGAATCCATAGATTCCAGTTGGGGTTAATGAGATTCTAGAATGTAGAGAGAACTCTGGAGAATACAGGCCCAGTTTCCTCAATCTCTCCTCATAAAGTAATCCCGCCATCCCAGGGATTAGTCTGGTGAACTTCCATGGCACCCACTCTATGGCAAGTATATCCTTCTTTGGGTAAAAAGACCAAAACTGTACACAATACTCCAGGTGCGGTCTCACTAAGGCTCTATACAATTGCAGCAAGACATCTTTACTTCTGTACTCAAATCCTCTTGCGATGAAGGCCAATATAACATTTGACTTCCTAATTGCTTGCTGCACCTGCATGCTAGCTTTTAGTGACTCATGAACAAGGACACCCAGATCCCTTTGGACACCAACACTTCCCAACCTCTCACCATTTAAGAAATACTCTGTCTTTCTGTTTTTTTCTACCAAAGTGGATAAGTTCACACTTATTCACATTATATTCCATATGCCATGTTCTTGCCCATTCACTTAGCCTGTCCAAGTTCACTTGAAGCCTCCTTTCAACTTTATCACAACTTACTTTTCCACCTAGTTTTGTGTCATCACTTGGGAGGAGATGGGGTAGTATGTAAAATAAAAAAAAGTCGAAACATATATGTGGATAAAGACTTGGGGGAGATGTAGTATAAGAGTTTGAAAGGGTTAATGTTTGAGACAGTGTGAGGAATACCTCCCACCATGATGATATAAGAGATCACATGTGAGAAAGACTGGAGGGAGAAGCAGTGGGGCTTCAGAGGCGTCACACAGATTTATGTAAATCTGGATATAGTTAAAATGTAATAAATGCATTCAGGTTAAAATTACTGAAGAACTCAGTAATCTCTCCACCTAGACTAACCAAATATACAAGTGGTGGTAGACTAAACAAACGTACAACAGGGCATTTATATGAAGGGAGAGATTAAGGGAGGATAAGAGGGAAGTGAACTCAGAGGAAAGAATAATAAGTTGAGACGGAGGTTAAAATCACTAAGGATGAGAAGTCGCTTGGTACAGAGGCTGAGGAGGAAAACAGTGACTATATCTCGGTGAGAAAAATTTTATTGTATTTGGAGGGTGGTAGAGAACAAGGATTTTAAATGAGAGGTGAGGGGGTGAAACAAGGTGAGAGACTGAAAGGATGAGAAAGAGAGGAGTAGAGGGACAGATCAAGGTGTGATTTGGTAATAACAGCCACACTGTTACTGCCACAATCTGGGTGGGGCAAGTGGTGCAAGGTATAGCGAGGCAGGAAGCTTTATTTAGGGGGAAGGTCTCATCACCCCTCTGCCAGGTTTCAGTCAAAGCCATGATGTCAAAGCAAGTATCCACACTAAGCTGATAGATGGCTAGGGCTTTGTTCACAAGCGACTGGACATTCTGGAGATAAGTAATCCACTGGCAGAGTCCACAGTGACAGCACTGGGAGGAGTGAGTGGAATGGGAAGGAGATTGGTAAGAAAAGCCCCCAGTGGGCAGACTGGGCGGGAAGTCGGTGAATGAGTAGGATGGGGCAGGTGGGATTGCAACTCGTACAAAATCAGTGACAAGAGTCTCGATGGGCCTTTTGGAGGATGCCAAGAGAGGTACAAAGGGAAGCTGCAGGTTTATCTAAGAGGGAGTCAAACCTGGACTATCAGCAGGAGAGTAGGAAGGCTTGGACTTGGGAGAACAGAATACCCAAGATGAGAGAAAGGAAAGGAGGCTTGACAACAGGGGAGAGGGATTTAGGAGGAGTAAAGTGAGAAGTAGAATGAGAAAAAGTGGAAATACAAGTGATGGCCTTGGGTCCGGAGTGGCAGCCAAAGCTTATACACAAGTGGACTCGGGGAAAACTCAAGTTAAATAGGCCTGGTTACATAGCAATTCATATGTGCATAATACTCCAAGTGTGGCCTAATCAAGGTTCAATACAAGTTTAGTGTAACTTCTCTACATTTTGATCCTATCCCTCCAACAATAAACTCTCGTGCTTGGTTTCTTTTTTTGATGGCCTTATTTACCAGCGATGCTAATTTGAGTCATTTGTATACTTATACTTGCAGAACCCATTCTCTAACCCATTTAGATTCTTATTTTCCAAGTGATATGTGACCTTATTTTTCTTGCCCCAAAATATAATTGCAGAGATGGGGAGCAGCAAGGCCATTGAAGGATTTGGAAGCCAAGATGATGATTTTAAAGTGGATATACTAGAATTATGAGCCACCGGAGGTCAGTGAAGACTGGGATGATGGATGTATGAACTTTATGTGGGATAGGTTAGGAGCTGTGGAGTTCTGGATAAATTGGAATTTGTATAGGGCAACTTTGGGGAGATCAATGGCCTTTAAAAAAGTTAAAGATACATAAAGCTTACAAAGCTGAATTCACATAATCAGAATAACTCTGATGCAGGGACTCAACCACTGTTGCAGAAATCAAGGTTATTTTCAATCCTCATTAGCATGCCATTAGTCCACTTCCTGTCTGGAATGGGTGGGTGGGAAGCAACTACAAGTCACCAGAAAATTGGGCACTCCTGCTCCTCCGGGCCCCACAAAGAAAGTAAAAAAAAAGTTAATTGTTTGGGCCTCTTCACCTTCCTGGCAGGTCCTTACTCACTTCAGCCTGGTGGGAAGGCCACAGTACCTTCTCTGCTCAGGCCTGAATTAAAATGGCAGGTTAGGCCCAATGACATAATTGGACACTGATCTGCATATATAAGGAAGGATTTTTTGGCTTTAGGCAGTTGACTTAGCCTCAGTAATATAGTGCATCCACCTGACCAGAAGCCTGCATAAAAAATTTGGTCAGATGGATCTGGTCAATTTCAGGGTGGGTAACCTTGAGGATTTTATCTGCCCACCTGCTTAGCTTCCACTGGGCAGTTAGCTTTAAAATCACCCCAAATTTTTTCAGTCTTAGTAAATTCTTTAACTTCTGCTTATAACATCTTGTTCCATACCTTTGCATGGAACCAATTTTTTTATGATTAAGCCATTAAAATGAGTGAGGCTATCTTTAAAAATGAACATTCGATCAAGAGCTTTTTAATCACTGCAAATACTTATTACATTACGTATCACTTAAGGTATCAACTGAAATGTAAAGGTTTGTGAATATTCTAGATATCTGACAGATGAACTGCAGTTGTTACCTTTAACTACAGTTACCTTTAGGAAATAATTAGTACTATCGATATTTTCTAAATAATACATAACAATGCCAGCAATACAGACCTGGCCATGGAGATCAATGAATGCTTCCGAAATACTAATCCTGCATAGATCTACAGCTGACTGAGAGCAGGATTTAATCTAGCAGTAATAAACCAGATGACTGATGTAGTCTGAAGAGATATTGATCAGTCCAGATGTTCAGCATTGACGGCCACTGAACTGAAGAAGGATCAAGAGAACTGCCAGGTTTTCTGAAATTTAATACAATCTATGACTGTGTCACATATTGGAATTCCGCATTCAATATGTTTGAATGTAGCAGTGAATAAAAGATATCATTAGAAACATGCTGTATGATGATAGTGGTCGGGATTGCATTCTGGGGTTGGGGCTCTGATGTCACATTCACTTCCGGGACCCGAGCCTGCACTGCGTTGGCAATGTGCACGCGTTGCGATTTTGTTATGGAAATGAGCTAATTGGCCTAGAGTCAGTTGTGGCCAGTCCCCCTCGGTGGATGGAGGACAGGCACAGTCCTGTTCAGCAGGGCAGAGATGCAGAGCCTAGGGAGTCACGAAACAGGCGGCTGTACCTGGAGAACCAGTGTGAGATATGTGCCCACATGTTGGAGTTACCTGAGGCACTGTGGAGTCATGGAAATGGAGGAGTCGATACATTTCATGTTCTCCACAATGTCCCAGTGCTTCGAGTGCATGAACCCCTCCATTGAGAGAGTGGCCAACCTCATGGAGAGCCATATGTGGCATCATTCATAGTGGAAGCAGGAACAGCGCACTGACATGCACAAAATGCATCCCATAGTCTTACTATTGACTGTTCGGTGTGAGCATATGGTACAATGAAGCATGGATTTGATGCCAGCTGCACCCCAGCTGGTGGCTCCCTCCAGCAATCAAGAGCGCCATTAAAAGGGCTGAGGAGGTGACAGATGGCAATGAGAAGCCACCCCATATGGGGTTCCATCATCATCATCTGCCTCCATGGCTCCTCTGATGGATGAAGCATCTGTAGAGTTACGCCCTGTGACAGAGGCTGCTGCTACAGTGATGCCAATGCAGCAGCTTTCGGAGGTGCTCCCCAAGCACGTCCATGCCGAGGCCAACCGTCATGGTCATCTCGGTCTCAGACAGGCATTAACGAGCAGTCTGCCACCACCTCATCCTCAGCCACAGGGGGAGAACCTCACGGGAGTGGCCGTGAGCACTGTCCACCGTGTCGGTAATGTCACTTTGTGGCTCAATTGGGTAGCTCTGTTGTAAATAATTTCACACTGTAATTCAATAAAGCACTGGGCATGTTGTTGCACTAAGGCATACTTGTGTGTCTTCATTTCATCATGGTGACAGCTGTCATGAACCTTTGGATGACCCTCAATGAGGGCACACAAGTCAGCAACCATCTGCCTGGACAGGCACAGCCTTCTATGGCACTGGTGCTCCAATATGTCCAGGTAGCATCTCTGTTGGCAGTAAAGTCTCTACTGAGGGTCTCACCATCATTGGCTTCCTGCCCTTGTTCCTGACCCTGTTTTTTTTTCCAAAAATATACTTTATTCATAAAATCTGTAAAAAAAATACATTACAAAACAGTTCAAAACAGCATCAAGTTGACATTCCAACAAGTGCAAAGGACATCAGTGTTCTTCAATACAGAAGTGAGTTGCCTTACAACCCTTCCATTCCATTTTACATGCCATGTATATTTTACAGCAAAACCATATTTGGTGTATACAGTCCAAAGGGTTTCCCATGAGTCCAGCTCCTTGGTTCACTATGGCGGGAGGACCTGACTCAGTGGTCTTTCCCCATTGAGCCTTTGTGGCGGCTGCCCCAAGCTTTAGTGTGTCCCTCAGCACGTAGTCCTGGACCTTGTAATGTGCCAGTCTGCAAGTTTCGGGCAGACCAAAGAGCGTCTTTAACCGAATTGATGGTCCTCCAGCAGCAGTTGATGTTTATCTCGGTGTGTGTCCTTGGGAATAGCCCATAGAGCACAGACTCCTGTGTTACAGAGCTGCTTGGGATGAACCTCGACAAAACCACTGCATCACTTTCCATATGTGCTTTGCAAAGGCACATTCCAGAATGAGGTGGGCAACAGTCTCTTCCCCACCATAGCTACCTCGAGGGCAGCCTGCGGAGGCGGTGAGATTCTGGGCGTGCAGAAAGGATCTGACGGGAAGAGCCCTTCTCACCACCAGCCAAGCTACATCTTGGTGCTTGTTTGAAAGTTATGGCGGTGAGGCCTTCTGCCAAATGACTTTGGCAATCTGCTCGGGGAACCATCCGACAGGATCCACCATCTCCTTTTCCCATAGGGCCTTGAGGACATTCCGTGCAGACCACTGCCTCATGGATTGGTGGTCAAAGATGTTTTTCTGCACAAACTTTTCCATGAAGGGTGGGTGGTATGGCATGGTCCAACTGGATACAGCATTGTGTGGCAATGTGGCCAGACAGCCTTTGCAACACCGGGGACAGATAGAACCTCAGCACGTAGTGACACTTGGTGTTTGCATACTGGGGCTCTACGCACAACTTGATACAGCCGCACACAAAGGTAGCCATCAGGATGAAGTCAACATTGGGTATGTTTTTTCTGCCTTTTTCCAGAGGTTTTAACATCGTGTCTCTTCGGACTTGATCCATTTTACATCTCCAGATAAAGCGGAAAATGGCTCGGGTGAGACACAGGAGTGAGGTATGGGCCAGACCTGTGCCACATACAGCAACAACGTGATCGCTTTGCACCTGATGACCAAGTTCTTACCCACAAAGGAGAGAGATCGCTGCTCCCACATGCTCAATTTATGGTGTGCCATAGCTACTCGCCCCTTCCAGGTTTTGGCGCACGTCCCGGCCCTTCCGAACCATATCCCTAGCGGTAGTCTGACCTGACGGTGAAGGGGACAAGGCATCGGTCAGCCCAGTTCCCAAAGAACATGTCCTCGCTCTTGCTGCGATTTACTTTGGTTCCTGAGGCCAGTTCAAACTGGTCACAGATACTCATCAGTTTGCGAAGGGACAGCAGAACCGAGCAGAAGACGGTGACGTCGTCCATGTACAGGGAGGATTTGACCTGAGTGCCTCTGCTGCCTGGGATTGTCACTCCTCTTAAGCCTGCATCCTTCCCAATGGACTCAGCAAAAGGTTCGATACAGCAGACAAACAAGGCAGGAGAGAGAGGACAGCCCTGTCTGACTCCAGATTTGATCGGGAAACGTTCTGATTCCCACCCATTGATTGAGACTGTGCTACTGATGTTTGTGTAGAGCAGTTTGATCCAATTGTGGATTCCCTCCCCAAATCCCATTTTGGAGAGCACGTCCATCATGTACGTGTGCGATATCCTGTCAAAAGCGTTCTCCTGGTCCAAGCTGATGAGGCAGGTGTCCACCATCCTGTCCTGTACACAGGCGATCGTATCCCTGAGTAGCACGAGACTATCAGAGATCTTCCTGCCGGGTACAGTACAGGTCTGATCAGGGGGAATCACTAACTCCAGAGCAGACTTGACTCGACTGGTGATGACTTTGGACGGAATCTTGTAGTCTATATTAAGTCAGTGATATGGGCCGCCAATTTCTGATTTCTGCCCTCTCCCCCTTCCACTTGTAGATGAGGGTGATGATGCCTTTCCTCATGGATTCTGACATGCTGCCGGCCAGAAGCATACTCTCGTACACTTACAGCAGGTCTGGGCGGATCCAGTCCCGCAGAGTCAAATACAACTCAACCTGTAAGCCGTCGCTTCCAGGGTCTTACTCGTCTTGAAGGACCAGACGGCCTTTGTCAGCTCGTCCAGAGTTAACGGTTTGTCCAGACTCTCCCGCATGCTGTCATCGAAGACCTCTGTGATAGATGACAGGAAGGACTGGGAGGCCGTTCCGTCTGTGGGCTTCACATCGTACAACCCAGCATAAAAGGATTTGCTGATCCTTAGTATGTCAGACTGCGAAGATGTTACCGAGCCATCCTCTTCCTTCAGACTGCTGATCACAGAGCTCTCTCTGTGTACCTTTTGGAAGAAGAAATGTGAGAACATCTCATCTTGCTCAACGGAGCGGACTCTGGGCTGGAAGATGATCTTGGAGGCCTCCGTGGCAAAGAGCGAGGCCTGCTGGCTCTTCACCTCTTGGAGATCCTTCTTGACCTCGACCCCATCGACTGCAGCTGGAGCAGATTTTGCATTCGTTTCTGGAGTCGGGACATTTCCCCCTGTCTCTCTCTTGCCCTCTGAACACCTTTGAGGATAAAGAACCTCTTGCTGTTTGCCTTGATCGCTTCCCACCAGTGCACAGAAGATTCAAAGAGGGGTTTGACAGTTCTCCAACCTTTGTAATCCCTTTTGAGCTCCTCAATGTTCTCTGGGGTTAGCAGTGTAACATTCAGCTTCCATGACAGTCGGTCAGTAACAGGAAGTGGTCAGAGAAGAACACCGGCTTGACGTCGGTGGATCTCACCGTGAAAGCACGGGACACTAACAGGAAGTCAATCCTGGAACGGGCAGACCCATCCGGTCTGGACCAGGTGTATCTACGCTGTGCTCCATCTGCAGTTTTGCTGAAAATGTCGTGCAGCTTGTCATCGTTTACTGTTTCCATTAGTAATCTGGACATAGCGTCCAGTTTGCTGTCGTCACTGCCGGATCGTCCAGCTGCATCAATGATGCAGTTGAAGTCACCGCCAAGAATGACCGGCCTGGATGTTACCTGCAGCAGTGGGAACTGCTGGAGGACGGTCAGTTGCTCGCTGCATTGAACCGGGGTGTACACACTGATTAACTGGAGCGAAGCAGTGTTGTACAGTACATCAGCTACGAGGAGGCGACCGCCCACCACCTCCTTAACTTCGGAGATGGTGAAGTTGCTTCCCGGCAGCAGAATATCCAGGCCGGAGGAATAGGAATCATTTCCCCCTGACCAGATTGATGGCCTGTGGGAGCACAATTGCGACCATTGCCTGTAAATGCTGCGGTGCACTCCTGCAGAAACAGCAGGTCGGCTTTGATCTTGGCGAGGTAGTCCAAGGTCAAAACACATTGCTTGGTGGATTTAACGCTACGCACCTTAATCGAAGCAATCTTTATACCCATTTAAAGCTGGATGTTGCTTACCACACCAGGTGTCCTTGCAAGTCCCACTCCTTGGGTATGTTCCTGCACACGCATAGTGTACACAAGCTGTTGCACATTTGTTGGACTCAGAAACCACCCCCCCCCACCGCAAACCCGGTTACTCATGGGGGTTTTGTTCCGCTGAGGTGATACTGGGGGGGGGTCTTGTAGGCAGCAAGGTTTGGGCTGTCTTCTGCTGGTGGTGCCTTTCCCCTCTGTCCCTTCTTGAAGACATCACTGCTCCTGGCTTCCTGGAACTGGAGTGCATCAGACACTTCGCTGCTCTCGGTCTCCTGGAGCTGGGGTGCGCTGGGCATCTCGCTGGGTTCAGCGCTTTGAGGTTGGGTCGTGCTGGACCTGTTACAGCTTCCAGTGCCCCGGAGCTAGGGGGCTTGCTCTTCCAGCTCTTTTGAGTTCTGCTGCTTCTTTTGCAGGTGCCGTCTTTCCGGCTCTTCCTCGTCCAATGAGGAGGAGCTGCCAAAGTCTGTCTCAGTTGATAGCCTCCTCTTGCCACTGGTTTGGGTGGTGACCTGTTCCTTTTTTGGAGGCTTCCTCTTTGTGGTTTTCCTTTTTACCACTTGCCACTGACCAGTTTGCCCATCTGCTGCCCCCTCCTCCATTGATTCTGTCTATCGAGGAGGAGTTTCCAGGCACGGGGTAGGTGCTGGGTCACTGGTTGCAGCTGCCTCCCCTTTCTTCTTCTCAGATAGACTTTCCTCGCTGCAGGAAGGATTGCTGGTCTCCCTCCCAGCACCAGACGCAATCACCGTTCCTTCTCCCGGCCTTTCCTTGGACCTTGCCGCCTGTGCATAACTGAGGCAGCATTTGGGGCAGGTTTTGTAGAGGTGGCCTGCCCCATCACACAGGTTGCAGGACTTACTCTGTTTACAGTCCTTGGTCTGATGGCCTTCCTTCTTGCAGTTCTTGCAGATGACTGTGCTACAGTTGGCCACCATATGACCAGATTTGCCACACGTTCGACAAGCCATTTTACTCAAAACATAGGAGAGCACAGGATCAAAGGCAACTGATCATGTTCTCTCCTCTGCCAGGTAAGTATGTGCCCCTGTTGCCATGGGTCTGCCTCTGCTCCTGGAGATGCTGAACCTCATTGCTGGTTGACCCTATCTTGGAGTGGCTTAATCCCATAACCTTTTATGTCCTTCTTTCCTTTCCATTGAAATGTGCAGTCTTCCTTAGCCTCCCTCTCATGAATGTGTGAGACCTGTAAGCAGGGGGATCTGTTAACAACCTCCCCGCAAGAGGCCATCCCTCCATATCCCTTGCCAGCAGTGAGGAGAGATGACAGATAATTCTCTAGACTCTCTGCAACTGTTGCCTGTGACTGGGGGCCTTTTTTAAGCCTTCCCTCTTTGATCGAGCCTTCTACTGCTCTCCTGTCGTTCTGAGCAGTTTCCCACTTTGTTTTCACCTCCTCCCTGTTGTGGTTTAGACCCCCCCCCCCGCCGTTACTCCAAATGAATACTGAAATCTGACTCTTAATGAGTTAAGTGGCTTACGTGGCCATTTAGCAATGTTGGGCAGCTTGGCTCCTCTGGCTCTCGGCGGAGCCTTTTAAACTTGGAGCATGTCGGTTCCGCAGCAGGAAACCGGCACGCTGACGCAAAGGGTGGGTTTAAGCGCCCGCCTGCCCTCTCAAACGATTAAAAATCCTGCCCAGTATGACAAACAGCCAACTGACCTCAGAACATTGCACAGCCTCAAGGAAAAACTTAGTGAAGGCTTACATACATGCTAAAGACTACAGATTACTGCCAATATTGGTGGACAGATGCTCATGCAATCGCATGACTTTCCTCTAAATTAAATAGGTTAATACTTGCATTAAAACAGCAGGCTGAGAGATGTCCTACGATTATATTATGAATTTGCCCAGCAACAAAATATCTCGCCTTAAATGTCTTGCATTAATAAATATGAATGCGGGAAGAAACATCTAAACTGGTTCTTTACTTATCCACTCAACTTCACGCTCAGTACCTTCATCCTCCAGGAGGAGAAGAAAGACTTTAGCATTCATCAACTTCAAGCAGGACCTGCACAGACTATAAAAGAAAAGAATTAAACAGGATATAATCAAATCTTCTGTAATTACTGGCTTCCTAGGCACATAGTATAAGAGATTTGAATTACTAGGATATGTTGGGTTTAAAAGGAATGCTCAATAATATCTGTCTGATTCGATCTGTGATTTGATAAACTCTTCCATGCAGTTGGCCCAGGAGATGGACTAGGTCCACGTAAAGTCACATTTAAAAATCAGGAAAAAAAACACACAGCAAGTATACTTCCACTTAAGTTCAGCATTGCATATAAACAACATGCATCATGAAATAAAAACAGAATGTGATGGAAATACTCAGGTCTGAAAGCATCTGTGGAGAGAGAAACGGCTGGAATTTTACAGTTCCCCAACAAGTGGGCTGGTGGTGGGGGTGGCGTGTAAAATTGAGTGGGAGTTGGGGGAGGGGGTGCGGCGGGGCCATTCCAGACCCCCTCCTGCCCCCGTTGTAATTTTATGTGGGGTGGCAGTGGCGAGAAATGGCCAGCCTGCCCCAGACCAATAAAGCCAATTAAATGGCCAATTCACTGCCACTTAAGGGTCTCCTCCTGCCGCCACGGGTATTTTACCCTCTGTGGCTGGATGGCAAAGGCCCCAAGAACCCCACCTGGTAAAACCAGGCGGCCTTCTTGCGGGCTTGGGCGGGGGCCCTCCTGATCGTGCACGCTGTGCCCATGGAGGGCCATCCCAACTGCCCCCCAACACACAACTGCTCCAACTGCCCCCTCAACCAACCCCCTTGCCTCGCCGGGGCCCAGCCGATTGTTCCCGGCAAGGCCCTAAAAACTTACCTCCTTTCCCAGGCATCTTCCTGTTGCCTCCGAATGCTGGATGCAGTCTTAGCAGTGGTCACTGCTCCCGGTGGTGCTGCTGGGGCTAAGAGTTGACAGCCCGCTGATTGGTCAGCAGCTCCAATAGATGGGACTTCTTGTCTCAAGGAGGTGGAAGTCCTGCCCAAGACCAATTAAGGGGAGCAAATAATCCCAGCATGGCTCCCCAGGCCCGGCGGAGGCAGGCTCGCCGCCGACTTTTAGGTGGGTGGGTGGGGCTTCCCGTCCAATGTAAAATTCTGGTCAATGTTTCAGGTCTGTGACCTTTCATTGTTGTGTTTTCCAGTACCTGCAGTATTTTATTACCATGAGAATTGAACTAGAAGAATTGTTTTTCAATCCCATGATTGGTGCTATATTGTGACTGAAACAGGACGAGTTCACTATTCAATCGATGCTATGTCAAGAAAACATTTTCTGTAGCTCCATCACTGAACTTACTGTTCCATGAAATAATTTTGTCGCACTAAAACTATCATCGTTAAGGACAGAGCTAGATACAATTCACCTGAATGGTAAAGTCTTCCTTCCCAAAAAAATCATCAGTGCTACAGTTGGATGGAGGAATATTTCTATAAAAGTTTGGTGAAGAATCTAACTGTGAGATTGTTGCCGAGGAATCCTGTGCTCAGAGTGGTGGAAAGCGGTGACTTGCAAAATGGACTGATAATGGGCTTACTCTGACAGTAATAGTCAAGAGACTACTAACGTAATGTCATCTTAACCCAGAGCTTGTGCCTTTTGGAGCTCAAAGCTTGAAGTCTAGGTGGAATAACAGTCAAAATAAAACGAAGAATTGTGCTTCAGCCTGCCAATCGTCCAACTACTTGAGTAAGTGGAGTTTACGGAAATGGGTTGGCTAACAGATATTATGATGATAACTTCAAGTTCATGATTGCTTCTTGTAAATTGTAAAGTGAGTGTTGTGTGGTGAGCTAACTAACTTGAGTCAAATAAGATCTAAAGTTACATACTTACTAAAACTGTTACATAAGAAATTGACTTCAGCTGCCACGATACTGCAGGGATTAGCTTTAGCTTTACTAATTCAAAGAGTCAGATTGGTAGGTTCAAGATGTTATATATGTTATAAGTATGTTTGTAAAGGGATAGAAGGAAAAACTGCAAATTCTGGAAACTAAAATTGAAAGCAGAAATACTGGAAATAGACAGCAGATACATTAACACCTGTAAAGAAAGATGGACGAGTTCATGTTTTGAGAGCCGTCATAAAGAATCAAAATTAGAGATGGGATACATGTTAAACTTTGGGCTGAATTTTACCAGCCCCTCGACGCCGCGGGGTGGGAGGGGAGGCTGGTAAGATTCTGTGGGGAGAGGCCTGCCTCGACCCACGATGTCCAGAAGGGCCTGCCGCAGATTACAGGCAGCTGGGGGACCTCAGTGCGGTCCCCTGCCACCTGGCGGCGGGCCTTCCATCTAAATATTTAAATGCATAGTAATGACATGTAAATGACCCTCCCTGCAGGCAGTGGCTGTCCCACGTCGATTTTACGGCCGCCGTTCGCTCCTCGCGCGCCTTCGGAACTCCTTGGGTTCCAAGGCAAGAACCTGGTCGGGAGGGGGAAGAAATAAAATTTTCAGGGCGGGAGGGGTGGGGGAGCGGGGAAACCACTTTTAATTGGATGTGGGCATGGTGGGAAGGGGTTGAAGGGCAAAAGTTAGAAGGATGGGGAGTAACGTTCAGGTAGGGAAAAAGGCAAATTTTGGTTATCTCGGACAATGAAATGACCATGGGGGGGGGGGGGGGAGTTGGGGAAGGGCCTCCATCACATAAGTGTTTATTTAATACAAATTAAAACTGATTCACCTTAAAAAATTCTAGTTTTTGCTGAGGGTTTAAGTCCTTTAAAAATGGCGCTGGCGCCTGTGCGGTGGCGCCGGACGCCATTGCCTGGGACGTAGCTGACACCTTTCACGTAAATGAGCCCCCACGTGTAATATCGCAAGGGTTCAGGGATGGCGCATCCGTGTAGGATGCATGCTGCTGTCAGAGTGTGCCACCACAAACTGCGGCGCACTTGTAAAATTCAGCCCTTTGATCCATCATTTTTCTTTTGGGCTCTGATGTAGCCCTTGAATATTTCCAGTATTTTCTGTTTTTATGTTTGCAAATATAGTAACTTTCAATAGACAAAAATAAAGTGTTGTGACACAAATAGTAGGAAAATGAGATAGCACAATTTAAGGCGTTAAACTGAATAATTTCATCTCAAATCAGCAACAGGACATTGGATTTTTAGCTGTCATGAAATAAGTTATAAGAGTATTAAAAAAAGCAAAATGGTTGTGGCAATATTCTTTGCAAATATTCCATTTTGTTCAAAAGTCAACTTCTGAATATTTAGTTGCCATATTTTGGTATTTTTGACTTGTGTTCAATTTTGAAAAGGATTTGTGACTCCATAAGCATACTTCACCTTCTCCAATTTGAACACATTCATCCAGAAGTATTTCTATTGACATTTTTGCAGCTATGTGCAATTTTTAACAAGTTTGGATCATTGATCCAAAGGCTCTGTGAATTGTGTGAGGCAGCAGCAGGCCGACATAATTGACTGTAGTTTCCAACTGAACCGTTGTTGGCCTTCCTCATTCAAACATCTTGTCAGAAAGTCCCTCATGCCATTGAGAATGTAACACACACTGTGTACTTGTAGCATTAGTCCTTCTGTTAAATAGGGTAGTTACATAATCTTGCACTAATTCCAGATTTCTTTTCTTCAAAAGCCAAGTTTGATGCAACATTTTAATGGAACTGCTTCCAAATCAAAGACTCGTTGACACCGAGAGGCAGTTTCATTTGTGCTTTTCACATTAATTTCAAACCCAATCTTTCATACAAAGTCAGTTCCTAACATAACATTACTGAATATATTTTTTACTTCGAGTCCCACAAAATATTTCTACACTATTTCTAGGACTTCTTTGCTTAACCGACACAATCTCACTCTCCACTTTTTTTTCTGTTTAGTGCAACCCCGTAACTGTCTCACTTCTTGGCGAAGAAGATCTTCATTGTCAATGCATATATAACATTAAGAAAAAGCAAAATCAACAAAGTATCAATGTCAGTAAATGCCAAATATTAATATTACAGCTAAAAGACAATTAAAATATTGTCAGTATATGATAGACTCAGGCTCAATCGTGCATTATGCTGTCAAGTATTTCTACTTTTACCTGTTTGCATCAACCCCACATGGATTCCGAAAGGAAAGATCTTCCCTGACCAATCTTCCTGATTTCTTTGAGGATGAGGACAATTGAAGAGGACTGTTGTTAAAGCTACAACATTGTGTTCCCAGTTCTTAAAAGTCATTTGATAAAGTTCTGCACAAAGGTTGCTGGTTAAGCAATTTAGGATAGATGTGACTGAAGTTATGAAAACAACAGCTACTTGTTAGAATGAGGGCTGTATTGAAATAAAAGCAAAATACTGCGGATGCTGGAAATCTGAAATAAAAACAAGAAATGCTGGAACCACTCAGCAGGTCTGGCAGCATCTGTGGAAAGAGAAGCAGAGTTAACGTTTCGGGTCAGTGACCCTTCTTCGGAACTGAGTTGGGTGCCCCAAGGCTTGGCATTAGGACCACAATTGTTTTTACTTTAGATACCACTAAATTTAGAGGCGTAATGAAATCAAGCAAGACAGCTCAGAAGTTATACAAAGAATTGGACAAAATATAAAAGTGCATAGAACAAAGGATGATGAAACTTAATACAGCTGATTGTAAATACTGCACAAAATAAGGAAATTGGTAACGTACAGGGATAGGAATTGATCCTGGCCCCATTTTGAGGCTGAAAAGGTTGGTACGGCCCTTGTCTCAGACTTCCCCATGGGAATCTAGGGTAAGTGTGGGGGCAGGGTGGGTAGTGGAGGAAGAGAAGGAGGAAAAAAGAGGATATAGTTTGGGCTGACAGCAACCCACAGAAATGTTGTGGAGCTTGGATGAGTACTCTTTCCCTCCCCAGCTCCACATTAAGGTGAGTTTAAAAAGCTTTACTTATTTATTTGAGGGCAGTTTCTAGTGAACTCTTTAAGGACCACTGATTAGGCCGCATTAGGAACTAAAAGTGTGAGCAGAATAAACCCATCTCCTGCTCCAGGCCAACAGGTGATAGGCCACTCATTAACATAGTTAAGGGGCCTAACGGCAATTTGAGATGCCTGAATATTACTTCATCCAATCTGGAATTGGATGCATTTCAGATGCTACAACATTTGTCCTTTTTGTCCCTGTTTTCTGCCTGGATTTCTTCTCTGTATATCCCATGAATGGTGTTGAAACAGCTAAGGATGAAGTTTAAAGAGACCTAGGAGGCTTAGTCGACTCCACTCACAACAAGTCCAAGCAACGCAGAGAAGCAATCAACAAAGCCAAAGGAATGGTGAATTACCGAGCTAAAATGGTAGTGTACACTTCGGGTGAAGTTGCGATTTGGTTGCAAGGGTAACAAGGGAGAGGACCCTTGATTATATTGAAGCTAATGCAGAGATGAGCTGGGAGGCTGAAATATACAAAAAGGACTGAATTTCACCAGCCCTCCGACGTCAGGGGTCATGGTGGGGGTGGGCCCCAGAAAATTCTTCCGGGTGAGAGGCCCGCCATGACCGCCGACACTGGGAGGGTCCCGTCGCATTTTACCTGCAGCAGTGAGGCTTCGGTGCAGCCCCCCCCGCTGCTCAGTAGTGGACCTTTATTTAAATATTAAATGGGGGGTGGGGGGTGGCAGTGGAAGTGGAATAAACTGTTCCCATTGGCTGAGGGGATGGTGGGAAGGGTTTGAAGGGCAAAGGTGACTAGGTTTGTGGGGGGAAAGTCTGACTTGGGAATAAAGTTTTTTTTGGTGGGAAAGGCCCAAAAATAAAGTATGTGGGCATTGGGGTGGGGGGGAGGGGGAGGGGAGGAGTGGTAGAGGGGCTTTCAGCTTTAGTTGAATTTTTTACAATTAATGTCAAAGAAATGTATCTTTAAAAATGTAAAGTTGGTTGAAGGGCTTGAAGCCCTTTAAAAATGGCGCCGGCACCTGCGTGGTGGTGCTGGATGCCGCTGCCGCATATGGAACCCTGATGACATAAAGGGGGCGGCCGTTCCACCCCCTCCATTTAAATGAGCCCCCATGCAAAATATTGCGAGGGCTCAGCAGCGCACAAGTTGCGTGTGTGCCAAGCCTTCTTTCAATGGCGGCGAGCTTATAAAATTCAGCCCATAGTGTTAAAGGCACAAGTTATCAAGAAAGGCTGCTGAAACTCAGCTTATTTAGCTTGAAAAGGAGAAGTCTGAGAGATGACCTTGTAGACATATAGAAGATTGCTAACAATGTAGAAAAGATAAATACAGGATAGTATTTTAAATTTAATTACAATGGGATAACAAGTAGTCACCAGCTCAAACCAGTAAAAAAACAAATTTTGGACTGATATTAGACGGTTCTTCTTCACACAAAGAGTTGAATTTTATGTTACCGTAAGAAATGGCAGCCCACACGCGTGGGCTTTACTCTGTGGAGCCGCTGCAATATGGCCAGGGCGTACCCCCCCCCCCCTCCTCCCCTGATGACATGGAGGGAGTGGGCGTTCTGCCCCTGGCAACGCTGTCATTTTTAAAGGGCTTTGAGCCCTTCAGTTTAATTTACATACTTAAAGATATATCTCTTTTAAATTTTATTTTAAAAATTAACATAATGTTTCTTGCCCTCTCCCACCCCCCACATGACCATACAGTTAATTCCTAAATCTCTCTTTCTCCCCCCAAAATACTTACCTTGTGTTCCTGACCTTCCCCCCCACAAAGTTTATGAACTTTTCACTTCAACTCCTTCCCACCATCCCCTCCACCAATCAGATTGCTTTGATCCAGTTTCCCCTCCCAACACACTGAAATACTTACCTGCCCCCCCTCCCCACTAGTGTCCCTTATCGGATCGCTGGACGGAGATCCAAAGGTGTGGGAGTGCCAGCCACTGGCACAAATATCGCACTGGGACCGACAGTGGGATGGGTTCATAATTAATACATTACTTTACATAAATTAACATAATCAAATTTTGATCCTGCCGCTGAGTGGCGGAGAGGGCCCAACGAGGCCTCGTCGCCACCGGCAATATGGGGCCGGGCCTTCCCGGCGTTGAGTTCAGAGGCGGGCCTTTCCTGGAGGCACTTGCTCTGCCATGACCCCAAACATCAGGGGTCTGTAAAATTCGCCCAAAGAGTGGTCAACACTTGGGTTGGGTTGCATCCACATACAGTTGTGGATGCAAAAACCATTGAAGCATTTGAGAAACTATTGGATACAATAACAGAGGGAATTGTAGGGTTTTTTTGGGTGGATGAATTAAGATGGACCAAATGATGTTTCTCATCTGTAATTCTCTTCTAATATGATACAATATCGTAGCTATTGTAATGCTTGGAATTTTTAAAATGAATCTGTTAAAGGGTCACTGACCTGAAACGTTAACTCTGCTTCTCTCTCCACAGATGCTGCCACACCTGATGCTGCCAGACCTGCTGAGTATTTCTAGCATTTATTATTAAAGCTCGTATAGTTGGTTAATAGGAAGGTCCTAAAATGTCATTAAGTGTCCCAAACTTATTATGATTTTTAGAGTTCTCTACAACTTGCCACACTGGTCTTTGAAATCAATGCATATTCTGCTATTAAGAAACAGTTACAATTGCTTCCTACAATATTTATAGACTGAAATTAATTTAGTCAACTCATCTGTATGTGCCAGAATAATTCAGAAATATCTGAAGGCTGTCTCTATTCTTCCTGTGTGTGTCGCCTCTGTTGTGTGTTATTTCCACTGACTCGCTGAATTTATTTACTTTTCACTCTCTAGCGATGATTAATCTCAGCTTTGTCCCGGCTGCAGGAAAGAAAAACTTCAGCACTTTCCTCTTATTATAAATAAAACAAGAACCAAACTTCAGAATACATTCTCACTCACTCGTGTGACATTTGGCTGCCATAAATTTTTTATGTCTTAAATTTAGTTTTCGAACAAGCATTTGGGGGGGGAGAAAGACGTCAACAGTTTTGTACAAAACCTTTAGCTTACTGTGGGAATCACTAAATGCCTCTGGGGCCTGCATCAGTATTTCAGTGTGGGTACACATACAGTAATCACTCTCAACTCTAAACACAAAGACATTCTTCTATGATCTCGCCTTTCAATAATAGCAATAATCAAGGCAAAATTTCCACTTTCGGTACACTGTTGTATGACAATGAGAAGTGATTACCTGCTTAATTCATTTCTATTATAACAAATATTAGATACCTCCCTATTATTTTCAGTTTAAGCTCTTTGCCAGTCAGATGAAAGTGTCAGAGGTTTATTGAAATATTCCCAGCCTTTTATACTTGATAATTACATCTCAAATGAATTAATCCCAACAGGTATGTATGGGGAGTTTAGAACATTAACTGGCAGTCTCTGCAGTTATGGACTAAGCAGATATATATATATATATATATATATATAGATAATCAAAAAAAACAAGGAAATGATCTGTGGGCTCAGGATTATTTAGTGTGGATGCTGAGGGAAGTGAAACGGAAAACAATTATCTGCAACTTCCTCTCAAAGGAAAGTGTTTTGGGGTAAAAGGCAAACATTTATCAGTCTTTGAAGGGCAGAGGAAAGAGGAAGAAGGTTGCTATTGCATTCTGTAAAATAATTAGCTATTAAAGGACTAAACAACATATTTAAAGGCACAGCTTAATAAAAAGAAACTTTTGTTATTACAAGAAAGAAAACGCAACATCAAGCTCTGGATACACTTTTGGTTGGATGAGGTACCTGTGTCACCTGTTCTTTTACTCTCAAAGGTAAGAGATTCATTTTCGCTCTCTTATTTGTATTTGCTACAGACCAGCTTTAGGTGTAGAGTCCACCTGGACTGAGTTAACACATTTCTTAATATTTAGTGCACCCAATGTAAATACTGAAGCTGTATCATAACTCATTGCATTAATGCATATCTGGCCCTTACCAGGAACAACAGCCAAGTTGAATTGAACAAGGTGATTATGTTTCCTGAGTTGAGCCTTACTCTGCTAACACATAGCATTTCAGAATATTAATTCTATCAATAAATAATGTCTTTCGACTGCTTTATGGTTGGAGATCCACAAGGTGAGTAAATCAGGCATTTTAAAAATACATCAATAATATACTTTTACAACAATAATAATTTTATTTTTTAAAAATGATAAATAATAAATTATCAAAAATATTTTCAAGGTGTAAGCTGTTGCAACATTAAAAAATCCCTCTCAAAAGATTCAAGAAAATAAATTGAAATTGATTTTGAAGTAAGTGTTTCAGCAGTCCAATTTCTGACACGGTCAGTGGTTTTCTATTCTTTAATCATTTTCTTTCACTTGTTAAATACCTTCAAGGTTTCTGAATCCACTTCAATTATACTACTTCATACCATGGGATTTGAATCTATCTAAATCTACAGTTTGTATGTTAAAAAATAGATATGCAGGGCTTCATTGTCTGCTTGATGAATAGTTCAAATATTATAAGAATCAGAAATCCAAATATCTTCAGGCTTGGCACTGAAACAAATGGTGGGGCTACTTCATTAGTAGTGGAGTTGATGGTTACACAATATTTTAGAGTCAAGCTTTGCATTTTGCATGGAATCAGTCCTGAAACAAAGCAAAGCTTGAAGAAGTTCCAACAAAAACAGTTAATGCAGATTCCTTTTTTCAGCACAACAGAAATTCAGAACAACATTTAAAAAAAAGAGAACTGAAGTTTTATGAATAGTGGGGCATTATATTACCCTCTACTCTATGTTTTTCTTTTATTCAGTATTAATGTCATGAGAAAGTATTTCTCCTTCTTCACAGTTGTATCACTCAAAACAATCAAAATGTCTCCCAGGATATTAGCACCAGAGGCAGCATGGGTTGGAAGCTAAAGAAAATATTGTTTGTGATGTTCCCCGAATACGTATACAAAGATTGTAATTGTATTTTATTGTTAGAGATAATGCTCAGATAGTTTGTCTAGCCAACTCAACACACTGTTGTAAACCAAAGCAGTTTAGTTCTGCAACCAATCCACATCTATTTTTATCAGAAATGTTAACAGAGGCAGAAGTTGCTGACTCAATTAAATAGACAGAGGGTACATAATGGTGGTTAACGACTTCCCGAGACAATACACTGCTGAAAGGCTGTACAAACTCAAACATCTAATGAGTAATAATGAGGTTCAATTTATAAGAAAATCTTTGTTTGGTATTCCACAAAGAGCAGGTCCCTGACTTGATTTAGATGACAATCTTACAACATGCTTTTTAAAAAGTAATTAACTATAATTTGCAGTTAGGGTTCATGACAGATTAATGCTGCCATTCTTTCTCTCATATGGCCACCTGCTGTATTTCAATACCAGTTTATAACAACCATAGTAACAGAGTATGAAGGAATATATGCATTTAGTCAACATATCTATGTAAACACTTTGTGAAGCTAATCTCAGGTGTCTGACTGTCTACCCAAATTTGACATTAGAACTGAGAGTGAGACAGGATGAAAGAATGAATCTCAATTAAAAAAAGGCAAGGGTTACGGTGTGAGAATGCAATCAATACCTATAAAAAGAGAAAAGTGAAAAGTTGCAATAGGAAAATTGGCAAAAAACAAGATTGAATCAGGGTGAGAGAAACTGTCTGGAATAAGAACATTGGCTCCTTATGTTAACTAAACAGCTGTTTGAAATTGACTTGAGGTTTAATGCTGCTGTCAGACGATGGCACCGATCCCCCCACCCACCTCCCACACCATCCACTATTGGGGCCCCAATATGTATTCGCAACTTCCAGACCAGAATCTTTCCAGTGTAATAAGTTTGCATGTGTCAAATAAATAGTAAATAACATATAGGTACATCTAGCAGGCTGTACCACATCAATGATTATTTAGACATAAAATGAAGCAGCGATTACTGTAGTCAAAACCCAGTGCAAGTCTTCCTTAGTTCTGATTTATAATGAAATTTAAAAAATTGCATTTAATGTAAGTTAATAGAGCAGATAAATGGGTGTAATCAATTATAGCAAAAGTATGGAAACTATTCTGATGTCTTAGTCAGGGTTCCAGTATAATATTTCAGACTGTGTATTGCTTTTAGATTTGCAACTTTGGCAACTGTTTTCACTTCTACCTCAGCTGCAACTGTCTGAGCCACAGACTCCTCTACGAACACTTTCAGTGCTGCTTTAGAGTGTGATCAGTCAAACCAAGACTGATCCTGCAACATTTTCCTTTCCATTTCTCTTTGTTTTACTCCCTTATCGATGCTTTACCCTCGCTCTTTGCATTTCTCACTTTATTCATTTCATCTTTTAGGGGGAAGGTGATCAAAATTGAATATGCTAATGCTAGGGGGTGCCGTTTACAGTATTTTGTCCCTAAAAGTGCCATCTTCAAGCATTCCAAAACTGATTAAAGCATGGGTCAGATGCAGAGTAAAGCAGTTCTGTATCAAGTCTTAAATCCGATTGCAAAAAAGCACTGTCCACCACACTTCTGCAACATTTCATTTCTCATAGCAACATCCATGTGATCACTGTAAGAGTATCCAC
Organism: Heterodontus francisci; assembly: GCF_036365525.1. Classification (NCBI taxonomy): domain Eukaryota; kingdom Metazoa; phylum Chordata; class Chondrichthyes; order Heterodontiformes; family Heterodontidae; genus Heterodontus; species Heterodontus francisci. The sequence goes on from NC_090385.1 coordinate 65,968,007, forward strand.
TACTTAATACTCAGAAGTATCAAATTATGGCTAGTTACAATTTGGGATCCATGCCACACCAGTAGTTGCTCACCAGGAGAGTGAGAGAGTGAGCAAAGAGGTTGGGAGGAATTTCTTCATGCAGTGGGTGATTGGAGCATGGAATGTTATGATATAGGGAATGGTTGAGGCAAAGAAGGTTAATTTTAAGTAGAAAATTAAATAAATACTGGAAGCATGGAAGATACAGGAGAATGAAGGGAGATCAGAGTAGTGTGATTAGTTCGCAAAAGCAAGATACTACGGATGCTGGGAATCGGAAATAATACCAGAAAATAGTAGAAATACTCAGCAGCTCAGGCGGCATCTGTGTAGAAAGAAAGAAAGAAAGTTGACATTTCAGGTCAATGATTTTTCATCAGAACTGTAAAAAAGTTAGAGATGTAACAAGTTTTAAGCAAGTGTAGAGGCAGGGAAAGTGGGGAGTGGAGGAAAGAACAAAAGGGAACGTCTGTGAGAGGGCAGAAGGCAGGAGAGATTAAATGACAAAAGGAATGATGGTGCAAGGCAAAGGAAGATGGGAATGGGACAAGTAAAAAAAACAAAAAATGGGTATTGAGGAACAGCGATTGGGGAATAGCAGAATCATTAGCAACAGCTGCTGTCTGTAAAAGTGGGGGCAGAGCTTATGATCTGAAATTGTTGAATCTGTAAAGCTATAAGGTGCCTAACCGAAAGATGAGGGCCGGAATTTTACATCGGGGTGGAGGCCCCGCCCACCGACTTAAAAGTCGGAGGCGGGTCCACCTCCGCCGGGCCTGGGAGCCATGCAAAGATTTTGCATGATCCAGGCCCTTAATTGGCCTTGGGCGGGACTTCTGCCTCCAGGAGTGATGGCCACTGCTGGGACTGCACCCAGCTTCAGGAGGATCATGGATGCTGGAGCCGAAAATTGCTGGGCCCCGACAAGGCAGTGGTGGGGTCGATCAGGAGGGCGGGGGGAGGTGCACCAGCGGGGGCCCTCCGTGGGGCACAGGGTGTTCGATCAAAACTACTGGGTATTACTGGGTAGCCTCCACAGCTAACAAATTAATTGGCCACTGAAGGGCCTTAATTGGTTTGGGGCGGGTGGGCTGACTGTCACTTCCTCCTCCGCTCGTAAAATTGCAGCCTGGGTGGGAAGATGAGGGGAATGGCACCCCCCCCCCACCACACAACTGCCTCCTACACAATTTTACATCCCCCCATGCCCGCCTTCAGCCCGCTCCCGCGGGGGAGGGGTGCGTAAATTTCTGGCCGAGGTGCTGTTTCTTGAGGACTGAGGGGCTGAGGACAGAGGGGCCGAGGACAGAGTGCTTCGAGTGAGAATGGGGTGGAAAATTAAAATGATAGGCGATCGGAAGCTCGGGGTCACGCTTGTCGACTGAAAGGAGGTGTTCTACAAAGTGATTCTCCAATCTGTGCTTGGTCTCCCCAATGTAGAGGAGACTGCATCGTGAGCAGCGAATATGGTATACTAAATTGCAAGGAGTACAAGTAAATCGCTGTTTTACTTGGAGTGTTTGGGGCCCTGGACAGTGAGAGGGAGGAGGTAAAAAGGCAGCTGTTCTGCTTGCATGGGAAGGTGCTGTGGGAAGGGGAAGGGATGTGGGGGGTGATTGACGAGTGGACTAGGGTGTTGTGGACAGAACAGACTCTGGAATATTGAAAGGGGAGTGGAGGTGAAGATGCATTTGTTAAGTTATGCAGTTATATTTGGATTGCTTACACAAAGGCCCAGCATAGATCTGATGGGTCGAATGATATCCATCTGTGCTGCAAACTTCTATAGTTCTTGTTTAAGATATATTTCACAGATTATCGGGACCGGTCAGATCAGCCACAGCATTCTTTTTCCAGTGCAGTAAATTTTTATGTCTCTGTGTTCTTTACAAAGCAGAAGCGTTTCATTCAACCAGTCAGATGGATTTGAAAGTGAGCCCCCAAGAGCAGTGCTTGGAATCTACTCTGCCACCCAGTTCGCTCTCATATTTGAAGAATAATTGAGGTCAATTTGCTGCATGTGCATTATCAAATTAGACTTCAATTTTGACCTTTTGATTGAACGCTACATAAGTTTGATTCAAGAATTAATATGACAGTTTAATCTAAATCATTACTCCATGTAGCATTGAAAGATGGAGCTGAAACGCAATTAATTAATTGTGTTGGTTTGATGTTTGACGATTAAAGGCAATTAATTTATAGCAATGGCAAAAAAATGATGAACTATTAAAAGCATTAGATTTTTCTTTATATACAGTTTTTCAAAATGAAATGATTGTGCTCCATTGCTTAATTGGCAGCACTAATGGCATTGCAGTCTTAAAATTAATCTCAGAATTAATTACAGTGACGGTTCTTCAAAAAATTGTGACAGAAAAATAAAGGTCAATTTTTAGGCCAATTACAAAATGTTAAAACCACTGTTGTGGGCTTTGTGTGGAATGCAGTGGTGGTCACCATGTTGAATAATTAAATACCCGAAATGGGTTGTTACAAAACATTTTGTAATATAGATTATCTCGCACTTAGTGAAATACTACAGGAAACAGGCAAGTATAATACAAAATAAATGAAAGCAAAATACTGCAGATGCTGAAAATCAGAAATAAAAACAAGAAATACTGGAAATACACAGCAGGTCTGGCGGCATCTGTGGAGAAAGCAGCAGAGTTAACGTTTCAGGTCAGTGAAGAAGGTTCAGGTCTGAAGATGGGTCACTGACCTGAATCATTAACTCTGCTTCTCTCCCCACAGATGCTGCCAGACCTGCTGAGTATTTCCAGCATTTCTTGTTTTTCTTTAATACAAAGTAAAGCCTGGAGACCTGACCCGAACCCGACCAAACCCGACTACGTGTCGGGTTGGGTCGATATTCTGTGTCCAGCATTCAGGCTTGGGTCGGGTCAGGTTCAGATTGGCTGTGGTCGGGTTTTGTTTTGTATTGTTTTCTTTTTAATCTACTTTTTGACACAATTTTTTTTCTGTACTAATAACACTTTTGATATTTTCGGGTTGGGTCAGGCATGAAAAAAAATTGAAGGATCCGGGCCCGGGTTGGGTTCGGGTTGGCTGCGGTCGGATCAGGCCTGGGTTGGGTTTTAATTTTATACCCGAGCCAGGCTTTAATACAAAGAGTGTGCGCAAGCATTACTCCAGCCTGGTTAAAAACTCAGTAAACAGATACTGATTAAATGCTGTAAGGATTATAGGGCTGGATTTTGTTCCCAGCCTGATGTCTAGTTCCGTAGCAGGGGAACCGGAAAATCTTGAGTGGCAGTGGCCACTACGGAACCTGACCCCTGGATTGCCGGGCCTGATCTTCCCGGCAGAGAAGCTCTGTGGCGACCGCCCCCCCACCCCCCGACCCCCACCCCCACCCCCACCACCACTCTGTGACAGAACCTGACTTCACATATTTAAATAACATATTTTCATGAATTAAAATATAAACTGCAGCAATCTTACCTTCAGTTCCTGATCCTCAGCATGACGAGCGGCACTCACCCCCCTTCACTTTCCCGTCCTGGGAAAGCTGGCACCACTGAGGTGGGGAAGGGGTGAACTCTGCACGCTGCTGGGTGGAGGGGGGGGAAGGGGTGAACTCTGCACTCTGCTGGGTGGGGGGGAGGGGTGAACTCTGCACTCTGATGGGTGGGGGGGAAGGGGTGAACTCTGCACTCTGATGGGTGGGGGGGGGGGTGGGTAAGAGGGATGAACTCTATGTTATGTTGTGCTGTTTGCAGGGCTGGCAGCCCTTTAAAAATGGCGCCAGCACCTGCTCCTTCAACAGATGACGCCATGAACGGCGTTGCTGAGGCTGCCCCCAGCATGTGATTTAGTGGGGCAGCCGCCATGAATATGTAAAATGGCCACCCACCATGTAATTGTGTCAGTGCGGCTGTGAGGATCCAGTGGAGGACGGCCGCCATGTAGCCCATTATTACTTAAAATAAAAACAAGAAATGCTGGAACCACTCAGCACGTCTGGCAGCTTCTGTGGAAAGAGAAGCAGAGTTAACGTTTCGGGTCAGTGACCCTTCTTCATAATTACTTCTTTGCTGTGAGGTCAACAAACGAATCATTTGTGTAAAGCAATAGTTAAGAGCTCAGCAGGGTGGGTTGTATGGTTATATAAATATGCTGAAGTTTCACTTTAAGAGCTCAGGATAAATGTCACAGAACTTTGTTGTCTTGCTGGTCTGCCTATGGTTGGTATTCCCCCTCAGGAGTTTCAATGGCCGGTGGTAAGGATATTGTCTATCAGCTGTGGAAGGGAATGGTTGAATGGCCTATTGTCATTCCACACTCTGACATGTTCTAGAACTTGCTTGTATTAGGACAATTATAAATGTAATAAGAACCCCATGGTGGTATGAGTTGGGAGGTGACCATTTCCAGTGATATTTAAAGGGATCCTCAGATGCTTTCAGGTGCAGCTTTAAGAAGTGCTGGGAGACACCTTTCTTGCATTAGCTTGTTGTTTCTCTCCACCTCAGGCAATTTGAATGTATTTGTAGTTGCTGTAGAATTTTTTGAACTATTAAAGGGCTTCTAGCACCATATTTCTTTATGCATGAGGGTTCTTCTGGGAATTCCTCTCTGGCAAGATGAGGAGGAACAGCAGCAGCTGGAAGGACAAGAAATAGGAGGTGTGCTCTTATCTGCACCTCACAACAGTGATTATAGGCCCAGGACAACATACCTACAGTTCTCAGAGGAACAGTGCAGAAAGAGGCTTCACTTCTGAAGGGAAGCTATGACAGATTGTGTCACTTCCTGTGACAAGAACTACGATCAACTGCCACAGCTGACACAGCAGTGATCGTTATTCCTGATGGTCACTTGCTCTTTCAGGATCTTCATCGCTGTATCAGACAGCCTTACACCTCTGCTGGAAGTCATGTTGCCTTGCTTGTCTCTGTTCCCTATAAGAAAAAATCCTGCCCCTGTCCCTTTAAAGTGCTGCTGCTGGCCTTTGAGAAGTAGCCGCCTTGATAAATTTCCCACCTCCTAATTGGAGTGCTGTGCAATGGGAACGTGATTCATGCTGGCAGCTTGTCAAATGCATGATAGTTAAGGCTGAGCATCAAAATTGCGCAGCTCCTTCAGCAATTCCTCCATTCAGTCATCACATATGTCCAACCGATACATATGCAACACCAAAATCAACCCTGATACCTGTTTTATCTGATTCATTAACAGATCAAATAATTTGGACTGCTCTCTTTCAGAGTCTACTCTGCTTCTTAGTTAGTGGTCTAGAGAGATAAGATATAGTTTTCATTTAGCCATGAGTCCAATTAAAAAAAAAATTGATCTATTCCATACATATCTGTGGAATTAAAAAAATGAAGAAATATACAATAGGATAATGTTTTCATTCGAAACAGGAGAGACCTCACTCCACCTGATATGTTTCTCTACAACATTTGTGCTGCAATTGCAAGATTTGAATTTACACTTTGGTGAAATCATTTTTTATATTTGTATTTATGATTTCACTACAAATAGTGAGCAAAGACAATCTTCCTTCTTTGAGCTTCTTGGGAAATGTGTAAATGTTGTGCAGAAGTACTTGTTGCATTTTAAGCTCATTACATACACAGAATTCTTTGTTGCTCCTTTGTATGGTCAGTCTAATAGGAACATCTCACCATTGATTCTTTATTTCAGACGACTGCACATTCTATTCAAATCCTTTGGTTGAAGCCTTCGTCTTACATAGGATGTAGTTAAAGTGGTTTCTGTATGAGTGGCCCTCAAGAAAAATATAGGAAGGAAGGAAACAGAAAAGGAAAACCTATGTGAGATAAGATTAACAGGGAATTTAACTGGTATTCTAATTTTTAAAAAAAGTTCTGCGTGTTTGACATTTTCTGTTGCTGTGGAAAAACAAAGTGGACTGGATTTCTCAGTCAGTGGCAAAGCAATGGGACTCATCGCTAACCTTGAAGAAAGCTGCTCACAAAGATCTAGTGATCACTAAGGCATGGATTTCCCCTTTCCCAATGGCAGTTTGAATCTAGTTCCAAGTCAAGGGGATCCCCAGGGGCCCAGCAGCAGTGATGTCATCGAGCAGGGTGGCAGCCAATCACATTGAAATATTTCCACAGACAGCAAATCGGGAATAAGAGAAACACAAATCCTTTCACCATTAATTTTAAATTTTACAGATAGCAAAATAAATGATTGGGACATGCATATGGGATTAAGAAAGAAGTTTAAGTTTCACAAACAAAATTTAAAATAAAATTTAAATATGTGGATTTTTTATCATAATGGAGGAATTTGACATTCAACAAAAAGAAAATTACTCGAACAAGGGTAGTCAGGCTGTTTAGCAGTAATTATGAACTTAGTATGCTGTTAAAAACCCAACTATGTCTCATACAACAAGGTATAACTTCTTCAAATTTTACAGTGAGACTAAAAAGTGGAGGTTCTTGTCAGTTCAATGATTTCTAATTGATTGCGATCTGCGGGGACTTCAACAGCGCACCATCTGGAGAAGCATAGGATCTTTGTCAGCAATCGCTGGATTTCGGCATTGTAGAACTTTTTACTTTACATTTTCTGGTTCGGACAGAAGTATTACAAGAATAATAAAATAGACTCAACACACTGGGCTGGATTTTACCAGCCCCTCAACTCCATGGGTCGTGGTGGGGAGGCCTGTAAAATGCTAGCAGGATATTAGCGGCGGCGGTGAGGCCTCGGTGCGGCCCCCCACCCCCCGCCTGGCAGCGGGGCCTTCATTAAAATATTCAAATGGGGGTAATTAAAATGCAGATGAACTTATCTGCCACTGCCGGCTGTCCCACGCCGATTTTACGGCCAACCGGCTACAACTTGCGCACCTTCGGAACTCCATAGGGAGTTGAGAGGCAAGACACTGGTGGGAGGCGGGAGGAATAAAATTATCAGTGTGGGAGGGAGGGGAGCTTGGAAAACCTTTCTGGGGGGATATGAATAATAAGTGCCTGCTTATTTATTGGCCGGGGTGGGGTGGGGGGGGGGGGTGGTGGTAGGAGAGAGGATTGCAGGTGTCAACAGATCTTTATTTGGTGTTAGCAAAATGCTCCCTTTAAACATATAAATTTCATCTAAGGGCTTGAAGCCCTTCAAAAAATGGCGCTGGCGTTGGCGCCTGCGCAATAGCACCGGATACCATTGCCTCTACGTTATTGGGGGCGGCCGCTCTGTCCCCTCCATTTAAATAAGCCCCCGCGCGTAATATCGCAGGGCAATGTGGAGGCTGCCGATTTCACAGAGCGTGGCGCACTGATAAAATTCAGCCTACTGAGTCAGATATAAAGTTTTATTGAGTTATTCCAGATAGCTAAAAATCATGCAATACAATGCTCCACCCTGCTATGGACTACTTAACACTTATAATTATTTATTTCTGAAATATGAAGCAAGCGAAATGCATACAATCACTTGAAAGCGGTTACCTTCAAGTTGATTATAGTTTCCAGTGACTGAGCTGATCTCTCCTTCCTCTCCGGTTGCAACACCTAAGTTTCTCTAGCAGTTTCATTTCTCCCTTAATTTTAGGAAGAGACCAAACATCATACTGATAGTGGCTTATTGTCCAATTGGGTATTTAGGCCAAAATGTCCAACTACATGCTGACCCCTTTGTTTGAGAAAGCTTGCCCTGGCAGTATTTATCTTCCTTGGACCTCCTTCAGTTATTTTCCATCATGTGCAGGACCACTGCAGCACTTGAGGGTCATGGATTGATTGCAACTCTCATCCATTGAGCTGGCCTACTCCCAGATAAAGGTGTTTTCAGAAGAAGTCAACAGATCATTAAGCTAAATTTTAGTAAAGCCATTCCAGTGTTTAGCTGAGCATGTGTGGTCTCCAGAAGTTGTTGTCAGTTTCAGAGGCATATTGATGGCAAATGCTGACAGTTTCACTGTCATTACGACTGCAAATTCTGAGCCTGTGTTTAATGGCTGTTTGTAATATTCAACTTAAATCTTGCTGACAAAGTGGTGTTGTGATTCCACCTTCCAATTCTCATTTTCTATTCATTCATCAATATTTGTTCATCTTGTGTGATGTTTTAAACTGATTGCTTCTAAATATTTTTGTGTTTGCTGCTGTCATACAGTCATAGAGTCATACAGCACAGAAACAGGCCCTTCGACCCATCGTGTCTGTGCCCGCCACCAAACACCTAACTATTCTAGTCCCATTTTCCAGAACTTGGCCCGTAGCCTTGTATGCTATGGCATTTCAAGTGTTCATCTAAATATTTCTTAAATGTTGTGAGGGTTCCTGCCTCTACCACCACTTCAGGCAGTGTATTCCAGATTCCAACCACCCTCTGGGTGAAATTTTCTTTCCTCAAATCCCCTCTAAACCTCCTGCCCCTTACCTTAAATCTATGCCCCCTGGTATTGACCCCTCCGCTAAGGGAAAAAGTTTCTTCCTATCTAACCTATCAATGCCCCTCATAATTTTGTATACCTCAATCAGGTCCCCCCTCAGCCTTCTCTGTTCTAAGGAAAATAACCCTTGCCTTTTCAGTCTCTCTTCATAGCTGAAATGCTCCAGCCCAGGCAACATCCTGGTGAATCTCGTCTGCACCCTCTCCAGTGTAACCACTTCCTTCCTATAGTGTGGTGCCCAGAACTGTACACAGTACTCCAGCTGTAGCCTAACTACGTTTTATACAGCTCCATCATAACCTCTCTGCTCTTATATTCTTTGCCTCGGCTAATAAAGGCAAGTGTCCCATATGCCTTCCTAACCACCTTATCTACCTGTGCTGCTGCCTTCAGTGATCCATGGACAAGTACACCAAGGTCCCTCTGACACTCCGTACTTCCTAGGGTCCTACCATCCATTGTATACTCCCTTGCCTTGTTAGTCCTCCCAAAATGCATCACCTCACACTTCTTTATTTGCTGTATTTGCTCTTTCCAGATAACCAATTTACTTTTGCAAGATACTTCTATTCCCAATTACTTGGGCTGTCCGATTTCCTATTTCAAAACAGTTGCTTTCAACTTCTGTTGAATTCTGGTGATCTGAATAAAAATGTCTGAGGAATTTAATAATCTCATAGATATCTGCACAGATGGCTCACTGTGCTTACTTTTAATAAAATGTAATTATTGCATTAAACATCGCTTTGCCTGTTGCATAGAATGCAATGCGAAAAACACAAAACATTCTTTTCTGAAATATCGAAAACCAACATAAATCATGAATCAAGTCCCTCTCATCCAGCAGACATTTTGTTCCTTGAATGTTTTCCTCCTCTTCTCCCTGAAAGTGCTGACTCTTGTTGGGTTACTGTTCCACTTCTGGAAGCTCTCTGATATTTTGTGCAAATGGCCAAGCTTGATGTGAGAGACTATGTAGTGAATATTGACAGTTTGTTCAATTGTGGGGGATAGTATAGATGTGCCTGATCCTGCACATTTGATCACTAAACTTTGTAACCAAGTTCAGTTTAGTCAGACATGGATGTGGAAGAAGTTAATTCTTTCCTTCAGATTTTAAATTATTGTACTGATGTTCATGGAAAAAAGCCATCACTTAGATGTAATTAAAGCAATTTTTCCATGCATGGGTCACCAGAAAATATAGGAAGGAAGTAGAAAATTCTTTTGCAAGAATTGGCTTAGTCTCTCTCACCTCTGGGTCAGATGCTTATGGATTGAGCCCTACACCAGATTTCAATGCAGAACCTGGTGTCATAATCAGGTGAGGATGGGTCGAAAGGCTCCCCTCTTATCCCTCTCCTTGTTTGATTGCAACAAGGTTTATTTCTTTTAAACTGGTTATGCTTACCAATTTAGTGAGTGTTTAACCGATTTAGGCGCTACAATCATATAGGAACCACTGGGCAGGTTTTCTTGAGTTTAAACAAGAGGTTTGTTTATTGTACTTAAAATCAAAACCTGATCTAAGCATCTAAAAATGATAAACTACGCTTCAAATTTCACACACACACACACGCAAGAATCACACACACACACAAATAGGTTACAGAGTGAAGACGAGTAGGTTGGTTGGATTAGAGTACAGAACAAATAAAAGAACATGAAATCAAAAGCAAAATACTGCGGCTGCTGGAAATCTGAAATAAAAACAAGAAATGCTGGAAACACTCAGCAGGTCTGGCAGCATCTGTGGAGAAAGAAGCAGAGTTAACGTTTCAGGTCAATGACCCTTCCTCAGAACTGGGTTCTGAAGTTCTGGAGAAGGGCCCGTATCTATTGGTCAAAAGTGAGTTGCTTAACTCTTTCAAATTTGATGTAAGTTTGTTCAGGCTGCTTTTGGAGGGTTTAGAGTTTTTGGTGATGCACCTCCAGTACTAACTCTTATGCACTCAGGATAGCATTTTTGGCCATCTTATAGTCTGATGATCTCTCATCAGGCAACAGTGAATAAACCTCATCGGATTTTCCTGTTAGTTTCCTTTGCAATAGTAGAGTCCAGCTCTCTGCTTGTCACTTAAGCTGTTTTGCAAGCTTTTTCACGTCCCCCTCATTGAACTTTGCTATCAACTGGGAGACCTTTAAGAATTCAGCACTCAATCCTGAGTCAGGGGTAATTCCCTCACTAGTGGTGCCTTTACTGGGTGCATTGAGACTTCCCCTAGTTAGTTCAAGCTGCATTAACTCCCTTTGGGAAGCTGTTTCTTTTTCCCTTTCCTGATACGGTCTCTCCTCTTTCTCTCTCTGGAATTCTAATTCTAGTCTCCCCTGTTCTTATTGTATCTTAGCTAATGTTACACAGTTTTTTTCTGACTATAAGCCTATCTCCGAGTCTTCAGTTTTAAGTGCAAAATGGTTGGCCACAAGTTTTAGGATTTCAGCTTTCCTAAATTTTGGACGGATAGTAATCTGTAACTGCCCAGCTACCTTCCTCAATCCTTCAATAGATAGGGCTTTTAACCAGTCCCAAGTTACTTCACTCTGTTCTAGGAAGGTACTGGCCTCGAATGTGGACATTTTAGTATTCTAGAACTGAAAACCACAAGGAAATCTGTATTGAAGTTTAACATTTTTTGCGAGCAACCGATTTGGTTTCCCAATTCCAATTTCTCATTTGTCTTTGGGCTTTGATCCCAGACGAGAGACCTCAAATTTCTGTTATGATCATATGAGGAGGGGTCAAAAGGCTTCCCCCTTGTCTCTCCTTGTTTGACCACAACAGAGTTTACTTCTTTTAAACAGTGGATATGCTTACCAATTCAGTGAGTTTTTAACCTGTTTAGGTGCTATGATCATAAAAGAATCAATTGGACAGGTTTTCTTGAGTTTAAAAAAGAAAGATGTTAGTTTATTGTACTTAAAATCAAAACCTAGTCTAAGTAAACATAATAAAGTATGCTCCTAATTTCACACACACACACACAGACGCACGAGAATCACACACACACAAATCGGTTACAGAATGAAGAAATTAGTTGGATTAGAGTCCAGAACAAATAAGAGAATATACAATCTGTAGAGTTTGGTAATTCAGTGGTCTTCCAGATGAACTCATGGTCCTGAAGTTTCTGGCTGATAGAGGTGGCCACCTGGTTCAGGATTTTCTGGGAGACAGTGAGGTAGATGGTTTTCTCCCTGGACTCTCTGTCTGCAGCAATGATAGACTTGGATGTTTTGCAGCTCGCAGGCAGGGTTCGAACTTATAGCATTGCCTGGGGAGAGAGAGAGACAGACCCCCCACTTGGGTCCTGCACTGGTTAAAACTCAGATGCTTGTCTGCTGTAGCCAAAAGAGACTCCAAGTTTTCATACAGATAGAGAGACTGTCACATGATTGTCCAGTGCATTCTTTCTTTTGCATCTTAATTAGTTCGATCTTAAGAATTCCGATCTCTCTCTTGGGCCCCATTGTTTCTGTGTTTACTCTTTGAGGTTTGTCTCCATTAGTGTCAATGTTCTAAGATGGCTTTGAATGTCTTGTTAATCGAGGTAAAGCAGGTAGCTCATTCAAAATTAGCAAGCCATTGTTCTGGTGGAAGATTTACCAGATATTCATCCCCACTTTCAATACCTTGGAATGTGAGGTATTTCAAAGCAAATTGTGGTGACCATCTTAGCTGCTCTCTTTTTAAAAGTTTAATTTAGGTTTCCAACTGATGGATTAAAAAAAAAACATAGGGCATCACGTTTTCATGACATTGAGGTAACCCTCTAAACAGGAATGATACATTATTGGAGGTGTTGTGATTTGCATCAGGGATCCCTAGGAGCCCACGAGAAGATTCCAAGGGGTCTGCCATGGCTGCAGTCACCCCACAGCTTCTCCTAACACCTTTAATCCAGCTTCCAGATCATTTCTGAGCTGATCAGCAGCCATCACAGTCAGCACTATACCAGTAATGCGACCCACCTGATCTCTCATGTCTCTCTCATGACCCAATGTTCAACATTAAACCTGTACTGCTGAAAATATTTTAAATATATTTTTCACTGTTTCAATCCAATAATGCAATGTTATTTTATGATTGTGTGATGTATGATTTTTTTTACATTCTCTCCCAGTGTTCCTCACCCCGCACCCCCCACTTCTGTTTCTGGATGTCGTGAGCTGAACAATCTGTTTGAATTAACAGTGTGCATTGTGATTGTGATAGAGAGAGGGCTCTGGATTTTGGAGACAGTGAGGTCTCCAGTATGAGAGACAGAGAGTGAGGTCTCCAGGTATTGAAAACAGTGACTTAAGAACATAGGAACATAGAAAATAGGGGCATGATTAGGCCATCCGGCCCCTTGAATCTGCTGTGCTATTCAGCTAGATCATGGTTGATCTTCTACCTCAACACTATTTTCCCACACTATATCCCTTGATATCTTAAATAGCTAGAAATCTATCGATCTCTGTCTTGAACATACTCAATGACTGAGCCTCCACAGCTCTCTGGGGTAGAGAATTCCACAGATTCACCATCCTCTGAGTGAAGAAATTCCTCCTCATCTCAGTCCTAAATGGCCTACCTCTTATTCTGAGACTGTGTCCCCTGGTTCTAGACCCCCAGCCAGGGGAAACATCTTTCCTACATCTACCCTGTCGAGCCCTGTAAGAATTTTGTATGTTTCAAGGACAATCCCGCCATCTAAGGGATCAGTCTGGTGAACCTTTGTTGCACTCTCTCTGTGGCAAGTATATCCTTCCTTAGATAAGGAGACCAAAACTGTGCACAATACTACAGGTGCGGTCTCACTAAGACTCTATATAATTGCAGCAAGACATCTTTACTCCTGTCCTCAAATCCTCTTGCAGTTAAGGCCAAAGTACCATTTGACTTCCTAATTGCTTGCTGCACCTGCATGTTAGCTTTCAGTGACTTATGACAAGGACACCCAAGTCCCTTTGGACATCAACACTTCCCAATCTCTCACCATTTAAGAAATAGTCTGCATTTCTGTTTTTCCTACCAAAGAAGATAGCTTCACATTTTTCCACTTTATATTCCATCTGCCATATTCTTGCCCACTCACATCACCTGTCCAAATCCCCTTGAAGCCTCTTTGCATCCTTCTCACAACTCACATTCCCACCGAGGTTTGTGTCAACAGCAAACTTGGAAATATTACATTTAATCCCCACATCCAAATCATTAATATAGATTGTGAATAGCTGGGGCCCAAGCACTTATCCTTGCGGTACCCCACTAGTCACAGCCTGCTAACCTGAGAATGACCCATTTATTCCTACTCTCTGTTTTCTGTCCGTTAACCAATTCTCAATCCATGCCAGTATATTACCCCCAATCCCACATGCTCTACTTTTGCTTACCAACCTCCTGTGTGGGACCTTATTGAAAGGCTTCTGAAAAGCCATATACACCACATCCACTGGTTCTCCCTTATTATTCTGCTAGTAACATCCTCAAAAAAACTCTAACAGGTTTGTCAAACATGATTTCCCTTTCATAAATCCATGTTGATTCTGACCAATTTGACCATTATTTTGTAAGTGTCCAGTTATCACATCCTTTATAATAGATTGGATATTGGAGCCAGCTAGAGCTCTGGGTATTGGAGACAATGAGGGCTTCTTCTGAAGAAGGGTCACTGACCTGAAACGTTAACTCTGCTTCTCTCTCCACAGGTGCTGCCAGGCCTGCTGAGTTTTTCCAGCACTTTCTGTTTTTATTCCAGATTTCCAGCATCTGCAGTATTTTGCTTTTGTACCAGGGATCTTGATAACTGACCTCTTTGACCAAGCTTTTGGGCATTTGTCTTAATATTTCCTTTTGAGACTTGTTGTCAAATTTTGTTTGATAATGCTCCTGTGAAGTGCCCAGGGATATTTTACTATGTTAAAGGTGCTATATAAATGCACATTGTGTTATCACACCAATTGATGTATTTACTCACTGAGCCACCAGAGGAGTTGTTGTAATGCCTAAAATCTGTCAACACATAATTTTAGTAAAGGAAACAAAAGGATTTGCATTCATAAATTTGGTTATGTTGTAATTTTTCATGTCAAAATTTCAGTTAAACCTACAGTATGTTATCAAGTTCTAGATTCTTAAACATCGCTTTTGGTTTAGAATTGTTAAATAAGTATTGTGTTGTAATTACTGGACTGAACAAAAAAGCACCTCAAACCAATACCGTTTATGAATATTTTTAAAAGAATAGCATTCTTTGATGTTATTGAGACTATAATATGTGTTTTCATAAAATGATACATGTGTTGGTATTAGTTGCAGTTTCATCTTAGGTTTTGTATGGATTATAGATAGATAAACATGATAGCATCTATTCTGCAGAATTTAGCCAGCTTTATGTGTATTATATTGTATACTGGTACTGAAAGTAATGTTATCAGTTACTGCCCTTTGAATTAATTCCAATCTGCTATTTTTATATATTCTATATTTGTGCATTTGAGTTATTCATAAACATGTTCCACTCTGAGCATTGTGCTCTTCTTGGCCTAGTTAGGTTCTTATTTCGAAGCAGAGTAATTGCAACCTTCAGCTTTCACAGCTGCTAAGTCTGCCTCAATCTCTTGCCTGCTCTTCACTGTCAGGCAACATTGATTTTTGACTTTAAAGTTCAATATTGAAGATGCTTCTTCTTAAAGATATATTGCCTTCACATCAAAAGCTTACTTTTATTGTGTGGTTTAGTGATATTGACTGTCTTTGAAAAGTGAAATCACTGTCTGCTTTACTGTACTTCATCTCCAAGCTGCTAGCAGTGCAAATATCAAATGCTTTCCTAGAATGCAACAGCCTGTGGGGATATGTTAATATTTATGTAGGTCTTCTTCAATCCTTAACCCATGTTTATTCAAAGATATTGTTCATTTATTATACTTCCTCTGGAGTTTCATTTACTTGTCATAGGCGCTAAGATGGGATAACTGCTGGTACCTGTCCCCTGACAGGTTAAAATTTATGGCTGTTGATACTAACTAAGCTAATTGTTCAGATTACCATAAACAAACAACATGCCAGATAAAGCACATTTGCATGGCACTTTCAACAAGTTTTTTTTTTGTTTACTCGATCTTTTTTCTGTGGGCTATAGAAATAAGGTAACACTATTTTCAAAGCACATGCAGTGATATCAAATCAATGTAAAGTATATGAACAGTCCACTAGCTTGACATCATTTCAGTGGCTAAAATAGAAGTCTATACATCTTCCACTCTAACCAAAGTTACAATTTTCCCCTATATTAAATAAACATTACTTGCAGCTTCCACACAGGCTGGCAAACTGCTGCTTCCCTTTCTGTAGCCTTTCCTTTTCTGTTTGGGCTGTGACATCTGTTTTAGATAGTAGGCTTCCACTTAATTATTCTTTGAGTTTTCTTTCCCTAGACAGCACATTATGTTACTTCTAGGAGTAAGTGTTTGGATTTGAAGGGTTCAGAATTGTCATCCTTTGACTCTGCAGTTTGCATATTCAGGCTCCATCAGTGAGCAAGAAAAGAACCTTTTCTAGTCTGAGAGGAGGGAAGAAACATGTAAATAGTTACATATACGACCTGTGGGCTGTTAACGACTAGGGTACATGCTCGTGCAAGTCTGCCAAAGATCAGACCTACACACAAGCAAATTTATACTATCTGCCCACACATTAAATGCCCAAAGGTTACTGTGTTGGACTTTTGTGGATTCCACAATGGATGGCATTGATTAGTTGCTGTTATGAAAGACACACTGCTCTCTGGAATTTCTACTCTTTTAATGCTATAGTTAAGATATTTAAACTTGCTTAGAAAAACCTTGTTCATTATTATTATTGGTATCTCATATCATGTCATAGAATCATAGAGTCGTTTATGGCACAGAAGGAGGCCATTCAATCCATCAAGTCCATGCCACCTCTCCATAGAGAAATCAAGTCAGTCCCACTCTATCCCCTAGCCCTGCAAGTTTATTTCCTTCAAGTATCCATCCAATTTCCTTTTGAAGTCATTGATTGTCTCTGCTTCCACCACCCTCATAGGCAGCGAGTTCCAGGTTTGGCTGCGTAAAATGGTTCTTCCTCACATCCCCTCTGCATCTCTTGCCCAAAATCTTAAATCTGTGTCCCCTAGTCCTTGTACCATCAGCTAATGGGAACAATTTACTTTGTCGGCCTTGTCCAAATCTGTCATAATATTATACTCCTCTGTCAAATCTCCCCACAATCTCCTTTGCTCCCAGGAGAACAACCCCAGCTTCTCCAACCCAACCTTGTAGCTAAAATCCCACAAACCTGGAAACATTTTTGGAAGCATCCACTGCACTCTTTCAAGGACCCTCAAATCCTTCCTAAAGTGTGGTGCCCAGAACTGGACACAGTACACTAATTGTGGCCTAATCAGAGCTTTATAAAGATTCAGCATAATGTCCCTGCTTTTGTACTCAATACTTCTACTTATGAAACCCAAGATCCCATTTGCTTTACTAACCACTCTCTCAGTGTGTCCTGCACCTTCAAAGATCTATGCACATGCATCCCCTGCTCCCTCTGTCTCTCCACAGTCTTTAGAACTGTGCCATTAGGTCTACATGACCGTCCCCCATTCCTTCTGCCCAAATGCATCACCTCACACTTCTCTGTATTAAATTCCATTTGCCACTTGTCTGCCCATACTATCGATACCCTGTTGTAGTCAATTTGTATCATCCTCACTGTTTGCCACACCTCCAAGTTTGATATCATAGACAAATTTTGAAATGTTACTCTCTATTCCAATACCCAAGTCATTTGTAAATATATAAATATCTATATATTTTGAGGAAAACCACACCCACCAAAAATGAGGCATATTAATTTCTAATTTCTTCATATGGAACATTAATTTGAAACTCTTACTGGACTGAGAACATGGTGACACCAGAATTCTAAAAGGACAGTGGCTGGAAACATTTGCATTCTAAGAGACAATTGCCTGGAGAAGACAATGGAACTGCTCCCTAATTCAATTAACCAAATGGATTTTGATCAAAAGACATTGAGTGTGTGAAAGCTAGCATTCCAGAGCCCCTACTGAGGATGTCTACTGAGATTGAAACAATCCACAAACAATCCAGGTGGGGAGCTAGTCACATGACTGGCCTAGGTTTGGTTTGAATTGTGTTCACAGAATAGTTTGAAGTCAGGCTGCAACTGAACATGAAGAGAGAGCATCTCTCTCAGTCTCTCTCTCTCTCTCTGTCATGCAAAGACAGAGACCCACGGAAGAAACTAAGTCAAGACAGAAAATTATTGCCTGAGGTCATGGCATCTGTCCCTTTGACACAGGATGTTCCACCTCCAAGAGCTGCTGGCACCTCTTCAATCCCAGCAGTGCCACCAAGAGCAGTAGCCACTGCCAGGACTGCAGCAGTCCCCCGAGCTGTAGCCACTGAAGAGGCCCCGGCGTGCTGATAAAGTGGGGTTGGGTCTCGCCAGGACCAATCAGCCCTGGTGAGGGATGGGGAGCATTGGATCACGAGGGTGGAGGGTGGTTTTCTAGCAGGGGCAGCCCATGCCGCTGGGGGATGCTCTGTGGGGGACAGTGTGCCCATCAGGTGGGACCCCGCGCACCCCCCCAAGCCCGAAGGGAGGCCATCAGGTTTTACTGGGCAGCCTCCCAGGTGGAAAGGTCTAGATCCACTGCTGGTAAAATATCAGTGGTGGCACGAAGAGGCCCTTAAGTGGCCATTAAATAAAGGGCCAAAAGTGGCCTAAGGACAGGTGGGCCGCCCACCACCTTTCCCGCCGCTAGTGAAATACCAGCAGAGGCGAGTCGGTGGTGAGCACGGCATCACCCCACCTCCCACACAATTTTATGCCCCACCGGCCTCCCGACTCTTGTTCGGGGGCATAGGTGGGTGGGGGGGGGGGGGGGGGTGGCTGGTGGTGGTGTAAAATTCCTGCCATAGAATACACTTGGAGCAGCGTGTATTTAATTACTTACACTGATACAGATTCAGTACAAGCTGGAAAGACTTTACAGTTCTCTCCAGTCAGTATAATATACCACGTGGCACTGGGCTGGGTCACACTTGAGCAAAGAAGAGAACATTTCATTCCCTCAAGCTAGTAAGAGTGAAGCAAAACAGTACACATTTGAAGTTGCATCTCCCGTAGTTCTGAGCTAGATGAACGTAGAATGAGATTGCATTAATCTCTTGTATCCAATCAAACATTCACAACTTTCGTCTTTCAGCTGCTGCCCATTTTTCTTTTCTGGAGTACAAGGAAAATTTGGTTGCCACCTGTAATCTATGATGGATGTTCTAGTTAAAATGTCACAGAATAGGAGCTTGTATGATATTAGTGGTGATAAGTTGCACTTTAAAAATTAAATGACAATCGAGACTGGCATTTCCTTGCAATACCATGGGAGTGCTGCATTTTTGGAGGTGCTATCTTGCTGATGAAATGTTAAAGCAACCAACTTGCTCTCTCGGGTGTGCAAAAAGATCCCATGACATTATTCGAAGAAGAGGAAGGGAGTTTTCCTATCCTGGCCAATATTTATCCCTTAATCACTAATGTTACTTGGATTATCTGACCATTTATCTCACTGCTGTTTGAGGAACCTGAATTGACTGCTGCATTTCCCTTCATTACAACAGTGACTACAATTCTAAGGATTTCATTGGCTGTAAAGTTTTGGCAAATCCTGAAGTTGTGAAAAGCGCCAAAGAAATGCAAGTTCTTTCTTTAATCTAAAAGGAATAGCTACAGATTAAATTTAATATTATTGAATATAATTATATATTGATCTTTACATGATCCAGTAAAAGCTAACACGGAGTATGGAAAACTATTGACAACACCTCTATTATTGCATGAGTTATAATGGTGTTTTAGGTAAGAGTAACTGTGTGTTCTTAAAGGGATACAGGTGATCATCATTAACATTTTATGCGGCTTTCTTCCCAATTAATAATCCTGTGAATTTATCTGTTTTTCTACATGCCATAGATCTCAATTAACATTTCCCAGCCAGCCTTATAAGCTTATATAAAAAGGGCTGTTTTTGAGTTATATTTTTGGCATCGACTGGAATGTGATTCTTCAGATTTTTGAATGTCACCAGACCTGTCAAGATTCATCCATTTTCTGTAAGATTCACATGTCTCAGCTTTGAAAAGTAAACTGCTTCAATGCATCTTACTCTAAAAAAAAATAAACATAGCTCTATACATTTAAATGGGTTTACAATTGGTCTCCAGGTTTTAGATCATAAATCTCACTCCATGGAAGAGCTTATCCTTGAAGCCTCTGCATACCAAGGATGCATTTGAGATTCATTGATTGGGTGTAAAAAAAATAAGATATACTGTATCTGACTTCACTGTCAGTGCTTGACGATACCAACAGCATGATACTATAATCAATTTCTAATGATTAGTTAGCAGCTGTCTCAATATTATGCTGTCTTTGCAGAAAGGTACAGTGTGAAAACAAAATAAGAGAAAAATAGGTTACAAAACATTGAGTAGTTCAACCATTTTGTGGCTTTATAGAGCAGTGTGGTTGGATTTAAGTGATCCAGTTTCCATATGTTACCTGAATTTAACAAGCATTGGTTTTTCATCTTCATAAGAAAGTGCGAGGCAAACCTTTATTTGGGAAAGATTTCTGCAACACTTTTAACAGAAGCACTTTATGATTGCAGTATTGTAATAATATTTCACAAAATCACATACCCAAATAAAAACTTGTTGTCCAAATCTTTCTCATGAGAGAGTGCCTGTTTATTCACAGGACTAAATATGGTTTTCAGTGGACAAAATTGTCTGCTTGGTGTGATCCTATTCTGGTCCGGGTCCCAGCAGAATCATGTAAAAGTAGAATATTTAAGTATTTGGGTTGCAGATCATGTTTTTTCAGGAAAGTTTTTGTTTCAGTTGTTACAATGCATTGTGCAATATTTCAGCCATTCCGGTTGCATTTTTGCCAATGTCATTCGGGAGGTAGTGGAATTTCTTTTTGTCATTGGCAGATTGGGTGAACCAGGGAAGAACGCCTTGCATCATATTTTACTAGTGTGCTGTTCCCCAGCAGAAGATGCTGTTGTATCAGAATTGATTTTATGTCTTGCCAATTACTGAATGTTTGAGTTGTGTTAAAGAGTTAGGCTTGTCATCCAAAACAAAGCAGGATGTCAAAATCTGCTATTCGCCATTTTAAATTTGATGCTGTTTGAACCTAAAAACAATGCAATCAAGTAGTTGACTGAAATACATGGAACATTATTTTGGTCAGTTACTACCTGAAGATGAGTTAGCCACCACCTTGAGAATTTTTGCATACTCATCACGCTGTGACTCACAAATAAATGTCTTCTATGTTATGGGGCAAAATTGGGCAAACCCGAAAACATTGTGCTGCCTGCTTATTACCATGATTGCAGTGTGCAACCAGCCCAAAACATACTGGTAAGTGGCTGTTCTCAGCAGGGGGGCTAAGTTCATGTGAGACTGGCACTACTTAAAGTCAGCCTGCGCCTCTGAAAGGGTGGGTGCGTTTTGGCAACAGTAAGAGCTGAAAGTGGCTGGGGAAGAGTGTTCAAGCAGAAAGAACCTGGAATAATAGCACAACAGGGCAGAAAGTGGAGTTTAAGGTTCTCCAATACAGTACTAGAGACCTTAGTTCAGGATGTGGATAGGAGGACTGAGGTTCTCTACCAGCAGGATTCCAGGAGGCCTTCTAGACAGAGAGCTGGATTGTACCATGGGCTTCAGGACCCCAATGTCGGGATTAAACGGGGTCCCAAGCCTGCACTTACCAGAAGTGTATCCGCCAGCGCTATATTCCCAGAGGCAGCATCTTAATCGGTCGCCTCCACATTCACTGTCCTATTAAGGACGATGGATGAGCTCTCAATGCTGCCATAGGAATCAGAGGCCCAGCAGCTTTGGAGACTTGGCAGCCCCACCGGGAGTGATGGGCGCTGTTGAAGCTGCTTGGGGACCTCGAGGGCACTTCACCATGGAGCAGCCTTTGGAGTGCAGGGATAACTTCTCCAGAGGATTAGTTTCGGCTGCGTGTGTGGCCTTTCCTGCTGGCAGCCACCTCTTTGTAACATGGAGCTTCCGGCTCTGATGGCCTCCCCAGCCTGCCGCAGGGAGGCTGCCTCCATTGAAATGGCGGCCTCCGCATATGGCGGGGTTGGTGGGGGAGGGCCCCTTCGCCAATAGCAAATGCTGTTGAGGCTGCAAAATTGCCCTTAATTGGGCCCTTCCTCATCTTAATTGGCTGCCCACCTTTGTGGTGGGGGCAGCCAACCTGCTTCCCTTCGCCCGCCCACCGGAAACTTTTCTGGTGACGGCAATGCATTAGGGAGCAATCCTTGCCCGGAACCCCACTATTCTCCCAGCTCCCCCCGTCAACAACCCCGTCTCCATGGGACTGGGAAAATCCAACCCAGACATTGAGAAGGCTGCGAGAGCAGATAGCCATATCAGTGTAGTCTGGTGGCACAGTGGCGCAGTGGTTAGCACCGCAGCCTCACAGCTCCAGGGACCCGGGTTCGATTCTGGGTACTGCCTGTGCGGAGTTTGCAAGTTCTCCCTGTGACCGCGTGGGTGTTCGCCGGGTGCTCCGGTTTCCTCCCACAGCCAAAGACTTGCAGAGGATAGGTAAATTGGCCATTGTAAATTGCCCCTAGTGTAGGTAGGTGGTAGGGAATATGGGATTACTGCAGGATTAGTATCAATGGGTGGTTGTTGGTCGGCACAGACTCGGTGGGCCGAAGGGCCTGTTTCAGTGCTGTATCTCTAAAAAAAAACCTGTATGCAGTGCTGCAAGAAATTCAATGATTTCACATGAGTGTTCAAGGTCAGTGAATGCATCTTCAAATGCCGTATCCCACCAACTACACCACTAGCCTCAAATGCTGCTCAATGCATCAGACCCCCATCACTTACCTACCAACAATCTCTATCAATCACAACTCATTTACTAATGACATCAAGGGATAGTGAGAGAATGTGGTGTTGAGGTAGATGATCAGCCATGATCTAACTGAATGGTGGAGCAGGCTTGATGGGCTGAATGGCCTACTCCTGCTCCTATGTTTCGATACTTCATATTCATAACTTCAACTCACCCTCACATATTAAACACTGTTGCAAGCCTTACACCCACATTTCGCAGTTTGCACATATTGCCAACTATTCAAGCGTGACAGACACATCACCCAAACAAATTGTACCACACTGATTGACACAGTTCCCTCTCTCCTGCAAGACATGGGTGGCATGCAACTGCAGTTAGCAGCACCGAACCAGTGGGGGACAGGCACGGTTGCATGTTCTCATCCCAATGGAGGAGGCTGTGATGGACATCATTGGAGCAGCCATGACTGAGGCCATGGCCGGAAGTAGGGCTGAAACCATAAATGATGACAGTATGTTCCTACCTAATCCTCCTCCTCCTTCTCACATCCCACTTCCCCCTCATCACGTAATCTTTTCTGATTTACTATGCAAATAGTTTAAGAATGCACTGCTTGCTTTCCAATGCTCCCCTCACTGCAACTGTACCCTTGTGCCTTACCTCTTTCAGATACCCAAGAACTGTCACTTGGTCAGACAGTGGTACAGCAGCAAGAATTGGAAGAGGTCCAAGAGATTGATGATGAAGAAACATCCTCACTCATTCTCACAGACACCAACTCAGATATTGACACTGCGTGTACTTTAGAGGGAAGCTTAGAGGCAAGATCTGCACATTGTGGGGGGAATATTATGCTGTTCCCTATGGTAGGTTTGGAAGTGGGGACAGCATAAAATTGGGTGGGATGGTGGTGGGATGGTGGAGCGGGCTCCTGCCACCATCCCACCTGTGCTAAAATTTAGTCCCGGGCGGGAAGGCCTTCCCACCCCACTACTAATTGAGGTCCTTAACTGGGAAATTAACCGCAATTAAGGGAAGGGGGGAAGCTCGCTGAGTGCCACCCTCCTGCCCTTGCTACCGATTCTCCTCCCCCCAATACCCTGCGATGACCACCCCGCGAGACCCTTTCCGCTCTGACCTACTTGTGTCCTCAGTCCAGCGACACTCCTTGGCCTACATTAGGTTCTCCTTCAGCAGCAGCCACTGCCTCTGGGATGGTGCTGCAGCTGCCGGCTTCTGATTGTCTGGCAGCTCTCCAAGGGTGGGATTTCCAGGATAGGGGTCCTTGATCCCGTGGAAGGCCTGCTGCTGTTCATTCAAGTGCCTGATTGGCATTAGATTTGGCAGGCTTTCTGGAGAAGAGGCAATGTGGGGATCTTGGCGTTGCTTTTTCTGGCCGTCGAGACCCCCATCGCCAGAATAAAATCCCGGCCTGTGAGATACCGGGCAAGAGTGCCTTTCAGGTCGGATAGGGGGATAGGGCAGCACATATGCCAGCTGACCAAAGGGCCAGAGCATACATGTGTTCTGCTGCAAAGGATTCAGATGAATATTTTGAATTTTAACTGGGAGCCAATCAGCGAGCACAGGGGTGATGGGTGAATGGGACTTGGTGCTATTAAGGATATGGGCAACAAAGTTTTCGATGACACAAGTTTATGGAGGGAAGAATGTGGGAGGATGGTCAGGAGTGCGTTGGGATAGTCAAGTCTAGAGGTAGCAAAGGCAATAAACCTGAAAGTAGTTGATCCCTTTAAATAACACTGTTTGGGGATGGAGGGAGAGGGGTGTCCTTGCTGCCACTGAAAATATGTTCAGCTTTGCAAGGTTAAGACAGAGCATTAGCTGGAGCATTAAGGTTGAAAATGTCTCCACTGGAGTGAAAGCAGCTTTACATGCTGATTGACATCACAATTGGCCTAACCTGCATTCTTCCGGTACATTCTCCCAGCGCCTGTGCTAATGACCTGCCCAAAGTGACGTCCAGCACAGCTTGTACCAGAAGTGTGTCCACACGGTGCGGCACAGATACCATTTTGGATACTGTTGCATGTTCTCTTAACCTTTGTGTTAGCTGCTATTATACACACAGCACTGGCCATTCAAGACGGGATCAGTAACAAGTAACGTGGATTCTTCGTTTAAGGATGGTTCTGCATGTACACACAGGTCTTCACGGTACAGGTTCTTACTTAAGACTGCCCCCACCCAGTAGTCACATGGTGTGTTACATCACAGCTGTTACACTGCTGGCCCGATAACATAGCCACACCTCTTAAAGGTGTACACACAACAAATACAGCACCTGTAGAGTTGAAAATACAGGCACTACACAACATAAATTTGCAGCATATGCCTTTTATGCATGACTTGCACAGTACTTCAGTTGAACATACACAGGCAAGGCATTTTTATTGAAACAGAAGGAGAATGACACGTTCGCTTGATTTAGATGGCATAGCTAAATGTTGATAGAAACAACAGTGTATCTGAAAAGTCAGCATTACTGAGATTCTATCCTTTTTGCATGTTTGCATGTGTCAAAGCTTTTCTTAAGACAAGCTAATAGATATTAACTTCTTGGGACTATTTTTTTCAGTGCTTTTTCACCTTCACTATAGTATGAGGTAGTTTGTTAAGAATATGACCAGATTGCTTGTTGGCTTTGATAAAATTATACAGTGATCGTTTTAAGATCCTTCAATAGACATTATCATCATGCACACCTCCTGTTGGCAACACGCCAAAGCAAGAGTGCAGAATGCCAAAGCATGTTGAAGTATGAGGAAATTATTCACCCTCACTTCAGGGTTGTTAAATATTTTAGTTTCATGACGTATAGATCAATATGTAACTAAATGATGTTAATAACATGATTGATGCATGTAGAGTCAACAAATAGGTTGCAAAAGCAAAATGTGAGATGTGGACTTCAGCCCATTTTATAATAAATATATATACTGTAAATACTGCATCCCACCAATATCCAGATTTCCTGAGATAAATATTAATTTTGTTCCCTTTTCACCTTCAATAAAAGTAAAGAAAGGCTTGCATTTATAGAGCATCTTTCATGACCACCGGATGACTCAAAACGCTTTACAACCAGTGAAATGCTTTGGAAGTATAGTCAATGTCATAATGTAGGAAACATGGCAGCCAATTCGCACAAAGCGGGCTGAATTTAATGTGGCCGTTAAAAGCAGGTATGATGGTGTGGGGGACGGAAAATCACGTCGGAACCGTCTGCCTGGAAATCTGGCATCATGACGTCGGTTCCAGATTATGTCAGAGGCAGGAAAACACCAAGGTCCTGAGGCGGCAGGAATCTCATATAATTGCTGAGCAGATGATTGTAATGAATGACCATCTAATCCACCTCAATTTAATTGTGGGCGGGCGGCACTCACATGCCTTCAGCTTTACGATCGTTAAGAGCTGGCAGCACTAAGGTGTGAGGCTTCAGTGCTGCGATGGGGAGGCAGCTATGAAGAGTGCTGCATAGGTAAGAGGGGCTGTGGAGGCCATTGTTAGACCGTGTTGCTGTGTGCTCTGACAGGGGATTCCGTGTCGTGAGTTTCTGACAAGGGGTTCCGAGTCTCAGAGTCTCTGACAGGGGATTCAGGGTCTCGGAGTCTCTAACAGGGGGCTTCCGAGTCTCAGAGTCTCTGACAGGAGGTTCTGGGTCTCATGATCTATGAAGGGGGTTCCGGGTTTTAGGGTCTCCGACAGGGGCTTCTAGGTCTCTGACAGGGAGCCTTTGGCAGGGGGTCTCTGATATGGAGTTCCGAGTCAGTTGCTCTGCAAGGGTAGGGGTGGCTGTATCGGGTGACCAACCTGTTGTGCAAGATATTTGGTCATCCATAATGCTGGGTGAGAGGGTCGGCTATCAGCAAGGGTGGGCACTGAGGACAGTCAGGGAGTCCGCTGGGAGAAGTGTCAGAAGCTCAGTTGGCAGGACCAGGACCTCTCTGCAATGTCACGGAAACAGGCTAATCTGAATGATGCTTTTTAATCCACCAGCTGGAAACCTGAATTAAATTTCAAAAAAGAAAGAAACAGATAAAAGGTGACTATACAAGCAGCTAAAGATGGCCACCCCAATTTGCATCACTATACTCTACATTCCAATGCATTAAGGTGGAGGTGAATTGTCTGCACAGACCGATTAAGGATAATGGCCTGGGGAATCTGAGTGAACTACCTCCCCTGTTCCTATTAAGAAGGCATCAAGGTATCACATGAATATTAAACTGGTGGAGACGAACCACTTAAACCTAATCGCTTGAATAATGGTACCCTGGTTGTGAGAAGGGAATTCCTAGACATGGACTGACTAAGCTGCAAGAGGGAATACACACTGGTAACCACGATGCTTGAGTCACTGAGTGATAGTTATGTGGCAAGGCCACCATCTGTGTGCTTAAGTTGGTGTTTTCTCTGCAGCGACTAGACAAGCAGCTAGACACTGACAAGAGAAGACCCAAGTGGAGTCCCTCCTTCCTTTCTCTCTCTCCCCAATTCACCTCGCAAGCTTTGAACCCTGCCTGCTGACGGTGACCACTGAGGCATATACCTGCTGCAGACAGAGAGAGACTCCTTGAAGAAAATCAGCCGCATTGCTGACCCCAGGAGAACCACTAAATCAATGTCCAGATCTTCAAATCGGAAGTCTCAGGAGCACAAAGGAAAGTCCCACAATCACCGAATTCAGCCTGAAGTCAGCCGAGCCACCAACCTCCATAGACTGCATACCCCTTTTATTTCTCTGGACTCTAATTCAACCAATCTATCCTTCCCCACTCTGTAACCTATTTGTGTGTGTGTATGTGTGTGAGAAAGTTGGAGCGTAGTTTATTATTTTACTTAGTTGGTTTAAGTACAATAAAGCTAACTTCTTTCTTTGTTAAACTCAAGAAAATCTGTCCAATTGGTTCTTTTTTTGATCATGATTAAACACTCACTGAATTGGCAAGTATATCCACTTCAAAAAGAAATAAATCTGTTGTGGTCAAACAAGGAAAGGGAAAAGAAGGGAGGCCTTCGACCCCTCCTCACCGGATTGTAATAACATTGACAGTGATCTGAAGGCCCACTGGTCACCTGGCATGGGTCTCATACACCCTGTCTCTTTGGATCCCCTGGCGTAAAGCAGCATTTCCAATGGAAGGAGGGCCAGGAGACAGGTGCACCTGTCCGTGTAGCTCCACGACAAGAGCAACATCAGCCAGCCATGACAGGAAGGGCCCACCAGTGCCAGAGTGTGTACTGCACTTGGATCAGCTACCTCTAAATGTCCGAGCAGAATTGTCAGTGAAGACTACAGCTCTCCAGGCAGGCTGTCACCGACTTATGTGCACTGCTGCAGGACAAGTTGAGGCCTATGGGATTTGGGGGTCACCCTATGCCGGTGGCCCTGAAGTTCACAGAGGCATTTAAATTTTATACGACTGGATTTTTCAAGGACTCACCAGGCACATGTGTGGGGTCACACAGGCAGCAGCGCACTGTTGCATCAAGGGTGACCAATGCCCTGTTCAAGAGGGCTGGTGACTTTGTGTGCTACCGGAATGACCCTGACAATCAAGCTGAGAGGGCAATTGGATTCGGGGCCATCACTGGATTTCACCAGGTGCAAGGTGTGATAGACAGCATGAACGTGGTCATCAAGCTCCAATGGACCAGCCAGCCACCTTCATCAACAGGAAGGGCTTCCAATCAATCAATGTTCAACTGGTCTGCGACCACCGAAAGCATTTTCTGCAGGTGTGTGCCCACTTCCTGGGAAGCAGCCACGATGCCTACATACTTCGACAGTTCCAGGTGGCACAGCTTTTCAGATCCCACATCCGCCTTCAGGGATGGATTCTTGGGCTACCCATTGAAGACATGGCTACTCACGCCTGTGAGGAACCCTCCCAATGCAGCAGAGGAGAGGTACAACACTTGCCACGGCTCCACCTGAGCAACGAACAAAAAGGCCATTGGGCTGCTGAGATTCTGTTGCCTCGGTTGATCTGGTGGAGCCCTGCAGTATGCCCCAGCAAGGGTCTCGTGTATCGTGATGATTTGCTGTGCACAATCTAGTACTGCAGATTGGGGAGGCCTTGCATGAAGATGAGATGCCTGAGTGTCACTCTTCCACTAATGAGGAGGAGGCAGAGGCAGCAGCGACACTGGATGTTGAAGCCCTTGCACTGGAGGCCAGGTAGATTGAGCGATGTGCAAGGAGGCAAGAGACAACCTCATAATCACCTGCTTCCAGCCTGTCTGATGCCCAGTCACAGAGAAACCAATAAAGACTCACCTCAATGCATGACTGTCGCCTCCTTTCTGTTTGTGTTCCCTGACACACGCCCAACTGCAGTGCCCATGGGAGATCGAACGTTAATGCCGTAGTTACATTGGCATTCCACTAAAGGGGGAGGGTGAAGTCAGCAGCTCACAATTAAGGCATAATGGAATAATGGTCATTAATTACATGAACAAAAGAACTTTACATTAATCATTACATTTCAGCTGTCAGACACCCATGAATCCCCAAGTGTCTCCAAGTGGCTTTCTTAATTCATTTGTGAGTGCTCCTACGCGGTGTGATCCCAGTGAGAGCAGCTGGCTTGAGGCAGGCTGCTATTCACACTGCCCCTTGGCCTGTGATGACTTTGGCAGCTGTCCTCTGGCTGCCTGAGGCCTGGAAGACCCTCAACTGCCTGAGGGTTTCCTGCACAGGTGCAGGACTCTCCTCAGGCGTCATGGCTGCTGGAATTGGGCTCACTGGCGGAGGGTCTGAGAAGCCACATTCCACACTCAGAGCACCCTGAGGGGAACCCCCAGATGTGGGACTTAAACTCAGAACGCTCCGACTCAGAGGCAAGAATGCGACCAACTGAACCACAGCTGACTCTTCAATGCAAATAGCCATTACATTAGGCATTCAGAAGTATTGCTTTGAAGATTTTTACAATAGTGGCTGATGTGAACCATCCACTGATGTTCCACCAAGAGAAAGAACATGGGCTCCACACAACACCTCCTTTAAGTTCAGAATAGGGACTAGGCTATGTGGAGCCCAGAAACTGAAGCCCAGGTTTCATCATTCTTTGGTGCCAGGAATTGAAGCTTCAATACATAGCACCAGAGCACTGTGCAGATTTAACAATTATTTTATAACCTGTGTGTAAATTATTAACAGTAAATATAGATTGCCATGCTGTTGAAAGTTACACATTGCCACAGGAAGTAAGAGGGATTACTATGATCATCTTCAGTGTATCTGCACCCATTAGACTTCAGCCAGACTCCTGTAGTTATCGGTTAGTCCAAGCTAATTTTCATGTTTTTCACTTATGCACTATGTTTTGGTGGCTTATTTGTTATTGAGTTTTATGCGAGATATTCCACTTTGTTAGCTCTCTGTCAGATTCCGACAATAAAGCCAACAGAAAATATGTTTAAAAAATGATCAGGTAAATGAACAGTTAAAGTTGCAAAATTGCATTCACGGTCATTTACAAACCTTGCCATCCATCAAGATATATATCAAAACAACAAAGACTCTTTCCCCTCAAAATCTTTCAATTATACGCCGAACTCTGTCATATGGTAAATACAATTCAGTTTCTCTGCTTGCTATAGACTAACTAATGAATGAAGCACAGGAAACTCAACATAAACCCAGATATGGAAACTCCTTGGCACATAGTTGTCCATCAAAAAATGATGAAAATCATTCATTCTGCATCGAATTGTGGGCCCAACCCATGTCTCCATCCTAGCCATAACTGTCAATGAGAACACTACTCCAGGATATGAATCCCCCAAGAGGTTATGGAACTAAATGAGGCAGTTCATTTATTTGATTTACCAAATTAGCCCTACTTAATCTCACCCTAACACACATCCCTGTTGCAAACACATCTGTCTATGATGGCATTGGCAGGAATCAGCACTGCAAAGCTCTTGTGCAGATGACATATTTTCTTCGACACTGTGAACCAGCAGCAGCAGCAGCAGCAGAATTGTAGATGACCACAATCTGTAACCTCATGACCTGCCACACTCCTCATTCCTCCATCATGATCAAGCCAGGGACCAATCCAAGTTCATTGGAGGGTAGAAACGTGAATCGGGGTAGAATAATGTTTACCTTAGTATGAGATGGCAACTTGGTGAAGTTACAACACTGCGATGCTAACCAAAGGCAGCAGATTATGTCAATTGAAAAATTCAAAACTGAGATAGATTTTTGTTAGGTAAAGAGATTAATGGACATGGAGAAAAAGACGGTAAATGGAATTGAAGTACAAATCAGCCATGACATAATGGAATGGTGGAATAGGCTTGAGGGGATAACTAATGGATCAGAGCAAAGATCTGAAGCCTTACCACAGCAGTTGAGAATTGTAGTGAGCAATTAGGAATATAATAGGTGACGGAGGCCTTCATGAAAATTTCCATCCTCAACCACAGCAGAGCAACTGCAAGAGACAAAGCTGATGTGTTAGCAAATGACTTCAGTGAAAATGCCAAGGCCGGAATTTTACATTGAATAGGAGGACCCGTCCACCAGTCAAAAATTCAGGGGCAAGCCCACCTCCGCTGGGCCTGGGAGCCATGCCGGGATTTTACGTGCCCAGGCCCTTAATTGGCCTCTGAGACCGGAAGTCCCGCCTCCAGGAGAAGCCGGCCAATCAGTGGTTCGGCAGCTCTTAGTCCCAGCAGTGCCAACGGGAGCGATGGCCACTGCTGAGACTACACTCAGCCACAGCAGTAGGAAGGACGCTGGCTTGGAAAGGAAGTGTCTGGGGCCTCGCTGGGGACAACTGGTCACCATCTGTGATCTTTACCATCATAGATGCCAGTGTTCAGCCAATTTGGTTCACTCCATGTGACAGTGCCGAGTGCACTGGACACAACAAAGACTATAAACCCTAAAAACATTTCAGCTATATTAGTGAAGATCTTCAAACCAGAACTAGATGCATCTCTAACCAAGCTGTTTCAGTGTAGCTAGACACAATCATAAACCTGAAAATGTGTAAAATTGACAGTCAGCTTTCAAACCACACAATTTTGACACAATGACCCTCTCCAACAAGAAAAGGTCCATCCACCTCTCCCTGACTTTCAATGGCGCCACCATCTGCCACCAACGACATCCTAGTAGTTACCATTGAATGAAAGCTTAACTGGACCAGTGCTAATAATAATGACTACAAGAACAGGCAAAAGACTTGGTACACTGTGACGAGAGGCTCACCTTCTAACCACTCAAAGTCTCTTAACTATTTACATTGCTTAAGTCAGGAGTGTGATGGAAAACTCAACACTCGCCTGGTTGACTGCAGCTACAATAATACAGAAGCAGCATCCATGACAGAACAGTCTGCTTAACTGGAGTCAATATTCACCTCCTCCAGTATCTACAGGATGTGCTCCAACAACTCACCTTGCTTACTTTTACAGCACCTCAATCCTTATTGCCAATGGGAATAAGAGTAACAAAATAATGGGAATAGCATCAGCTCCAAGCTATACCCTTTCCTGCCTTGGATTTATAAACCCATTTCTTCATCATCGCTGGGTCAAAATCCTGGAATTCCCTACCTAACATCATTGTTGGAGCACCATCATCACAAGGACTGCTGTGGTTAAAGCAGAAGGCCCAACAGCAGCTTTGCATGGGCAATAAAAAGCAGTTTCGTCATAGTCAACCACATTCTGAGAACAATAAAAATCTTCCATTCAGTGAATCAATAGTTAGCTGCTAGGCAGAGACTACCCCGTGAATGACAAAATTGGCAACTGTGTTCTGTATTCTTCATACTCTGCTCTTTTGTCAGTGAATGAAGACTGATGTAAAGCCAAACTCATACCTCCAAAATGAGTTGTTCAAAACTAAGTATAAGAGATGTACAATAAGTCATAGATATACACGTATAGTCAGGAACTGAACAGTGAGAATTTCAGAGATGAGCATAGAATTCATGTGCAATACAGTCATGACAATTCTGCCAATGCATTGTTGCTCGCTGATTTCTGCACAGCACAATGAAGTAGAGCCGTGAGAGGCTATTAATAACCAATGTTGGTAGAAAGGGAGGAGTCTGAGGAACTGTTGGAACTAGATGGTGATGCTGCCAAAAATAATATTAATATTAAGATATTATGTAAGAGTTTCTGGGTATAGCTCACATGCCTATGTACTTGAATTGTCATAGATAATGGTAAGTGATCTATTGGGTAGTAGGATGCTGTTGTAGCTCTTTTGGGGAATGAGGGCTATCTCCAGTTGCATATGGAAAATAATTTTGTAGAAAGTGGAAAATCTTTACTGTAAGGATTGCTCTTGAAATAGCTGCAAAGATGACATATTGCTGTACATAATCATTCAGAAGAAATATTATAGTCCTACAGTAAGATAAAATATTTACTTAGCGACATGGGGTAAAGCTCTTGTAATGTTTTTTGGGGCTATGCACTAGATATACTACTTGGGTTCAGCATCAATGGCCACTTTCTACAAACCAAAATATGTCATTAACTGCCCAATATCTAGGTTAATGTAGCAAGAATCCTTGCCACTGTGTTTTCGCTTACTGGAATATATTACCACATGATAGCTTACGTCCTTAGTAGGCAGATGAATATACAGTCTATCAGCCTTAGGCTCATGCTGGAAACCAACAGAAACATTTATTTATCATATGAATAGGGAACTGAATAATATTCTGTACAAACAATATATTTATCATAGCCGCAATTTTTCCTAATCTCAAAACAACAAAGATTTTTCTCCTGTGTTACCTTGCAGTATAACTCCAATCTCCGAAATGCAGCCACTCACTGCATATATAAGAACATTTTACCACAGAACCAGACCTAGCTCATCTTCTCTGTTGGCTTTAAACTCTCGGACTGACTTACTGAAATAAAGTCAGCCACAGAAATGCTATTCAAAATCATTTGGAGATATATTATACATTATATTATCCATTAAAAATGGAAACTCTCATAATTATATCAGATTTATTGCCATTGTCAGTATTCAATTATAGAAACATAGAAAAATAGAAAAATAGGAGCAGGAGTAGGCCATTCGGCCTTTTGAGCCTACTCTGCCATTCAATACGATCATGGCTGATCATCAAAACTCAGTAACCTGTTCCTGCTTTCTCCCTGTACCCTTGATCCCATTAGCCCTAAGAACTATATCTAACTCTTTCTTGAATATATTTAATGATTTGGCCTCAACTGCTTTCCGTGGTAGAGAATTCCACAGGTTCACCACTCTCTGGGTGAAGAAATCTCTCCTCATCTCAATCCTAAATGGCTTACCCCTTATCCTTAGACTGTGACCCCTAATAATACTGTTTGTGAATCAAAGCTGAACAACAGACTCATATTGATTGCCTCTGTCATTTAAACGTATTCAGGTAGATTTTTATCTTCACCATGTGGACTATAATGGAACGAAAATCAGGCGCGTTCTATAAAGGGCCAGAAATCCACCCCATCAAAATACTGTCCAGGCAGAAAAGAAGAAAATCTACCCATTATTACAGTTGAGCCACCACTGTTGGATGGGTTCCCATTCAATCACAAAGACATTTTTAACCTATTTATATGCTTTTCTTTCCAATTTGACAAGATAGGAACAGAAATATATCAAGAGAGGCTTCTAAGAAATAATAAATCTAAAGGGACCTCTTTAACATCATAGATTCTAACACATATATTCCCCTGACTTGCAGGAACCACCATTAGAAACCAACATTAGCCCTATGTTTGTTCTGTGGTAACCAGTAAAGAAAGCACTAGATGATCTAACACAGTATAAAGCACTTTAGATTGGTCACAATGTTTTTGGCATTTTTTTAAAATAGCAAGATTGTTCACATTCTTAAAATTAATGAAATTATCTTACAACACTTAACTTCAGTTATGGTACTGAAACAAAACAAAGTATTTCAAAATTAATTACGCAATTATGAAAAAATATAAATTCCATTCAAAGATTTAATGTTACTATTTTCTTCAGTGTGGTATTCACCCACTTCATTCTATAAAATTCCATTTTATTGTATATATAATGTACAATAAAAATCACGCTGATTCTGCATCTTTTATTAATATTGCAGAGTCTGGAAGCTCTATTGAGTGTGGGTGCTAAATTTATTGCATTGTTACTTCATTGATTCTAATCTGTATGTTCTTTATGTCTTCCACAATCCCTTCACAATTAATTCAACCATCCATAAAGCATTAATTAGTGCTCTCTTTAACCCATGTTGCCAAGTATTTCATCTATATTATGTAACCTGCTATTCCTTTTCTCGTTTGTTTCATTTTTACATTCTGCATTACATATACTGCTCTTGATCAAATTTACTTACAGTACTTAAATTCTTAGGGGTATAAACTTATCGTGCTGAATTTTAATCGTGCGTAGTGTTCCTCGGCGGTGCGCTTTCAACTTGGCGGCCTCCCGACACAGAAGGGCCGCCGAGGGAGCAACCCCGATTTCATGCGGGGGTTCATTAAATAGAGGGGGCGGAGCGGCTGCCCCCGATGATGTGTAGGGGTGGCCACTGCGTCCCCAGCAACGGTGTCCACCACCACCGCGCAGGCGCCGGCGCCATTTTTAAAGGACTTTAAGCCCTTCCAATTAATTTTAATTTTTAAAGGGACATCAGTTGTAATTTTTGTTAAATATAAAATTAAGTGATGGAGGTCCTTCCCCAACCCCTCCAATGGTCAGTTCATTGCCTGGAAAGACCAACAATTGATTTTTCATATGCCCGAACTTTCCCGCCCAACCTTCAACCTTTTGCCCTTCAACCACCATTCCCACATCCAATCAAAATTGTTTGCCCCGTTCCTCCACCCCTCCCGCCCTGAACATTTTATTCCTCCCCCCTCCCCACCAGATTTCGAAGGCACGCGAAGGCCGAACAGAGGCTGTACAATCAGCATGGGACGGCCGCCGCCTGCAGGTAAGTAAATTTGAATATCATTAATGTTGATTTGCATATTTATTTTTAAAAATTTATTTATTGGTACAGCACTGAAACAGGCCCTTCAGCCCACTGAGTCTGTGCCGACCATCAACCACCCATTTATACTAATCCTATATGCCTACCCCATCCCCGCCTTTACTCAATTCCCCTACCACCTACCTATACTAGGGGCAATTTATAATGGCCAATTTACCTATCAACCTGCAAGTCTTTGGCTGTGGGAGGAAACCGGAGCACCCAGTGAAAACCCACACGGTCACAGGGAGAACTTGCAAACTCCGCACAGGCAGTACCCAGAATTGAACCCGGGTCGCTGGAGCTGTGAGGCTGTGGTGCTAATCACTGCGCCACTGTGCCGCAGTGATGAAGGGCCCACGCGAGGCCTTATTTGCTTTGCATATGTCCAGCCATGTGTGGAATTTATATCAGCAGAGAAAGGAATGGGATAGATGAGTTGATCTATCTCTTTTAGGTTGCACTATACTTCACTAGGATATGACTATGGCAGTGATAGTTTCAAAGTACATTTGTGTATCCAAAAGCATTCCTTTCATTTCTCATTATCATTGACAATATGGTATTGGCACCAAAGAATTGATTTGTGACTTGGTGCAAAAATGTACTCAAATTTTCCTGACTTTTAGAGCACTCACCTGTCTAAAACCTGTTTCATTTACCTTATATTAAAACAGTGTCCTGATAGCAACGTATGCAAACAACTCCAGAAAAATCATTTGGATTATTGTAGGCTTTTGCTCAAGGATTGTTCATTACTGCATTCCTTGTTAAAAATTTCACTGTTGTATTATTTTAATGAAAGCAAACAGTAACTCCAGTAGATGTTGTGCTTTATTATTTGTTCTACATGAAATGGTAGCTATTAAAATGTACTGAGAACATGTGGGATGACAGCTCACTGAATAAGATTTTAATGGGGTCATCTTGTACTAATGAGTTACTAGACTCTGTGTCCAATTAAATTCAAAGCAGAATACAAATAGCAGCAGTTTTGCTTCTTGTTATGAACTATAGGTTCCTGAAAATATCAACATAATCTGTGAGCTTGTGATGGATAGAAGAGGAATACAAAAGTTATATTTATGATGCTTCAAGTATTGTAGCTATTAGAGAGTAAGGTGCATGGCATTGCTGATTTTAATCAACTCAATTATATGTGGCGTGATGGTGCTGTAAATTAGAGTGACAAGATGGAGTGCCACAGAAATGATGGTGTGGCTTTGCATGCACATCCACAGATGCTGAAATTTTAGTGTCAGTCCTATTATTGTGGAGCAATGCCAAGCAAGGGCCAAATCATCCTTTGGCTCCCCTTTGGACTTGCTTTATTGGCTGAGGCCTCAGTGGAAATTACTCCCAGCTGTTCAACTATGATTGGTAAAAATGAACATTACTTTGAAAGTAGTGTTACTTCTCACATGTACACACAAGTCAAATTTTCTTTGGGGGAGGTAATTAATATGCAGATATCTTTATGCCATTTGTGAACTGACATGAATCACTTGTACCTTATAAGACATCAAATAATGCACAGAAAGGTATCGGTTATTTGACTGAATTTCTTATTTGATTGAATAAGTCACTTCATATACAAAAATGTAATTTTTCTTTCATGTATTTTATGAAAAATAGCTACAATACTTGAAGCAAACAGAATATGGGTAGCGAAACTAAGAAAACCTTTAAAGTTTTTGGTTCAATTTTGTTTCCTTAGTTCAGCTTCAAGCACTTCATTAGTTACTGCAGTATCCTACCATGTTGCCTAAAGCAGAGGTTCTTAACCAGGGGTCCACGAACCCCGAGTGGGCTATGAGAAGTTTTCAAGGGGTCCACAATAGGGGTGGAGGATGGAGAGAAGGAGCCATCACAGTCATCAACCCCATGCTATTTCCAAAGAATCCACTCATTGGATCCAGACTGCCTCCTCCCCATCATAGCAACACCACTTTAGCTTGGGCTTCTATCTGCGAAGCACCACTGAAGCCAAGCCACGCGGTGGGGGCCAGCCTGCTTTGCGCCCCTCTCCCTCCCTCACTATTTCACACCCACGTCCCTCCTTCTGTAGCTGGCAGCAGAGTGGATTCAAGACTGACAATGGCCTTTTAGTGAAATTAAATTTATTTTGAAATTAAAATACCACTAAAGTGGTTTCAAATTTAAACAGGCCTGATGCAAAAGACTCCAAAACCTAAATAGAAAAAGGCAAGGGACTGAAAGGTCAGACCTGCCCTTTGATAGACAGTAGCATTGTCCAACCAGAATAAACTTTGTTTTGTGATGTGAAACAGGGATGTGCTGGAAGTAATCGAGAACCTGGCAGGTGCTGTAGTCACACAGATGTCTGGGATATGTTAAACATTGACCACACTGGAGCTCCTATGAACCCTTCAAGTTCGGTCAGAATGGCAAGGCAGCAATACCATGGGCCCTGCAGGCATTGCGAGAAAAACAATTGGTGCTTTGCACTCAGTTGTGCATGTGAGGGGATTTGTTTTCCAGTGCACTGTCTGATCCAG
This sequence comes from Heterodontus francisci, assembly GCF_036365525.1. NCBI lineage: Eukaryota > Metazoa > Chordata > Chondrichthyes > Heterodontiformes > Heterodontidae > Heterodontus > Heterodontus francisci. The sequence continues at coordinate 66,005,918 of NC_090385.1, forward strand.
CAGGTTTATTTCAGGCTGGTTGTGGATGATGGCACTGTATTTTCAAACACTGAAAGTGTTGTTCCTATTTAGTTTCACAATAAGTATGTAAAACAAAAATAAAAAATATACATATATATTTAATTGTATAACCCATTTTTTACAGTGGGTAAAAGAACTCATTGTATGTTATAGGGAGTCAATTAATTTTTTGTAAAAAGAAGCAAAAAGGTTGAGAATCCCTGGCCTAGGGAACAAAGATATTGCAATTGTCATACAGACCCCCACCTGCCAAGAATGAGGCATACTAATTTTGTCATATTAGCATTGATTTTAAACTGTTGCTGGAATGAAGAAAGGACTTGTTAAAAAAAATCACCAGACACTTGGCTGGAAAAACATCTGCATACTAACAGACAGTGCTTGGAGAGACAAATGGCTATTCCCTGGTCCACTTAACCCAAAATGGACTTTGATCACCAGACATTGAAGGTGAGGAAGCTCACATTCCAGGATAACTGTTAAGATGGCAGAATCCACAAACAGAAGCGGTCAAATCAGTTAGTCACATGACTAACCTGTTGGGCACTGCCACTGGGAGAGGCAGAAGGCAGTTTTGAACTGGAACCTGGAACAAGGAAGCCTCTCTCTCTCTCTCACATTCTCCCAAGCCACTGGACCCACGGAAGACACGTAAACCTCAAGAGAGAAAAGACTGTTACCTTGAAACAAGTTGAAGCGTGCACTGGACCCCAGTGAATTGCAAGTCTGACCGGCAACCAAAGACTTCACAGCAAACTCAAAGGACAGTAAAACAGAAACCCATCTATTGCCTCAAATATTTCCCCTTTATTCTTTTCTACTTTTCTGTCTCTATCTGCGTGTGTGTTTATCATGTATGCATACTAGCGTGGTCGCATCGCATATTCGTAGTCGGTAACTGGATTAAAGTATAAGATTAATAAACTTTTACCGTTCTTGTTTAAAATCTAAGAAAACCTGTCTGCATTGATTTCTTTGCTTTACAATTGGAAAGCAGTGAACAAGGATTCACCAAGGGGGAGCTAAAACACAATGTTTAAAAAAAAATTAAACCCTGTTACAGTTAAACCAGGCAAAGGCTGAGAGGGAACCCCTAGACCCCTTCTCACCTTGTCGCAACACAATGATGAGTCTTCTTTGTCAACTCTTGACTTTCAAGATTTCCTTTATCTATCTTGATCTTTGCAAAGTATCATATTTTTATTTTTTGAATAATTTTTTTCCCCTTTAGCCAAATAATTTAATAACTGGCAGTGCATAACCTAGTTCAATGACTCTCAAGCAATAATCTTCACTGAAAAACCTTTAAGAATTATTTTTATTTTCCATTCCTTAAACCATCCTTTATCACTTGAATGTGTTTTGCTACCATTTCTGTCACGACACTTCATAATACTCTCATTCCCAATAACCAAATACATATTCTCCAAAGTAAGGTTGGGTTTTTAACTTTTTTGAAAAAGTACCAGCCTTCTTACTGTAGTTACTCAGTTAGAGAGAAACAAATTGTCTTTTGCTGCAACTCATCTCATATTAATTCTTTAATTACTATCATAAAATTCAAATTTAATGACCCAATAATATCATCCTGCATATATCTCGAGGATCATAGCCTTCTTTCATTTTACAGAGCTTTTTAAGTAATAAAAATTCCATTAACTTTAATTGTTCAGATGACCCATTGTAGCTCAACACCAACAGGTTGATCATCTACAATATCCTGCAGTCTCAGCAGGAATAGGCCAACGGCAATATAAATTCAGCTGGAAAGGCTGTAGAATATAACTGTGTTACACAGCTCTATATAACAGAACATCATAATAAACATGTATAAATTGGCAAAATAATGCATGTATATAAGTTACATCAAAGCTGTGCTTGCAATATATCCATCTAATGATAAATCTGCTGCTGCACATTGCCTCCTCCCTTTGTGCCCTCCCTTGAAATTTCAATCTGATGTATTAATTAAAAAAAAAACTGAATTAATTCCTGCAAAACTGAAGATCTCAGAGGTCAGTAAATCCACTGATGATTGTATCTTAAAAGTATGTCAGAGATTGCAGAAATATAAGTTGGAACAATATAGGTAGGTGGTAGGGGAATATAGGGACAGGTGGGGATGTGATAGGAATATGGGATTCGTGTAGGATTAGTATAAATGGGTGGTTGATGGTCGGCACAGACTCGGTGGGCCGAAGGGCCTGTTTCAGTGCTGTATCTCCAAATAAATAAATAAATATCCTTTGCACCCACTCAAAGGTAAGCACCAGTCGCTGACCTTGAAGAAAGCTGCCCACAAAGATCGAGCGATCTCTGTAGCATGGATTTCCCCGTTCCTGACGTAAGTTTGAGTCTGGCACCAAGTCAAGGGGATCTCCAGGTGTCCAGCAACAGTGATGTCATCAAACAGGATAAGCAGCCACTCACATTGAAGTATTCTCACCGACAACAAACCAGGAACTGAAAAACACCGAATCCCATCACTTTTAATTTAAATTTTTACAGATAGTGAAATAATTGATTGGGACATACACATAGGATTAACGTAGAAGATAAAATATCATAAATACTTAAAAAAAAAGTATGTGGAATTTCTGATCATAATGGAGAAATTTGACATTCGACAAATATAAAATTACTGTTTCAGGATCAGTGAGGGTGTTCAGCAGTAATTAAGAATGTAGGGCTGGATTATGTGCAGCCAGGGGGTCTCCCAGCACCAGGCCAAAAAGGCAGGGGGTGCCACACCTCGGCCTTTTCGAGTTCCCCCGGCACGATCCTCCATTGTTTCAGAAGCAAAGTTTCTGGTGCCGGGATCTCCGTCCCTTTCAAGACAGGGATCCTGCCCCCAAGAGCTGCTGGTCAATCACAGGGCCAACAGCCCAGCAGTATCGGCAGTGCCACCAGGAGAAGGAACTGCAGAGGCCTTGGACCCGGGCCCAGCGCTGGAACCACGGACCTCAGGTAAGTGAGACAAGGTTGCAGGCGTCAGTCTGGAAGGCCCCAGCGATGGGGGTTGGGGGGCTCAGCATGATGTCCAGGGGGAGGGGGTTCCATGGAGGTGGAGGTTTTGCCAGCAGGGGTCCTCTTCGTCGGTCTATCCCGCCCCTGGCAAAATCATTTGGCTGGGAGCCCTCAGCCCCCTGCTTCCCATCGTGATTCAATGGGACCCCTGCTCTAACCCCATCTCAGGGGGTGCATAAAATCTAGCCCGCATTATGCCATTAAAAATCCAGTTACACCTCATTCAACAAGGTGTAACTTTTTCAAGGGATTTTACAGCGAGACTAAGAGCTTGAGGGTAGAAGTTCTTGTCAGTTCAATGATTTCTAATTGATTGCTTTCTGGGGAGAATCATTGACAGCAACTTTTGGATTTTCATGTTTAACTGTGTATGTGCAAACTCCAGAAGTTGCTGTCAGTTTCAGAGGAGAAATGATGGGGAATGCTGACAGTTTCACCATCATTACCACCGCAAAATCCAGGCCATTATTTCAGTAGTTGATGTAGTCTACATGGACTTCAGTAAGGCTGTTGATAAGGTCCTGCATGGGAGATTGGTTAAGAAGGCAAGAACCCATGGGATCCAAGGCAATTTGGCAAATTGAATCCAAAATTGGCTTAGTGGCAGGAGGCAGAGGGTGATGGTCGTGGGTTGTTTCTGCGAGTGGAAGCCTGTGACCAGTGGTGTACTGCAGGGATCAGTGCTGGGACCCTTGCTGTTCGTAGTGTATATTAATGATTTAGACGTGAATATAGGAGGTATGATCACTAAGTTTGCGGATGATACGAAAATTGGTGGTGTCGTAAATAGTGAGGAAGAAAGCCTTAGATTACAGGACGATATAGATGGGCTGGTAAGATGGGCGGAGCAGTGGCAAATGGAATTTAATCCTGAGAAGTGTGAGGTGATGCATTTTGGGAGGACTAACAAGGCAAGGGAATATACAATAGATGGTAGGACCCTAGGAAGTACAGAAGGTCAGAGGGACCTTGGTGTACTCGTCCATTGATCACTGAAGGCAGCAGAACAAGTAGATAAGGTGGTTAGGAAGGCATATGGAATACTTGCCTTTATTAGCCAAGGTATAGAATATAAGAGATGGGAGGTTATGCTGGAGCTGTATAAAATGCTAGTTGGGCAACAGCTGGAGTACTCTGTACAGTTCTGGACACCACACTATAGGAAGGATGTGATTGCACTCGAGAGGGTGCAGAGAAGATTCACCAGGATGTTGCCTGGGCTGGAGCATTTCAGCTATGAAGAGAGACTGAAAAGGCTAGGGTTGTTTTCCTTAGAGCAGAGAAGGCTGAGGAGGGACATGATTAGAATTAGAATTAGAATTAGACTTAGAACATTACAGCGCAGTACAGGCCCTTCGGCCCTCGATGTTGCGCCGACCTGTGAAACCATCTGACCTACACTATTCCATTTTCATCCATATGTCTATCCAATGACCACTTAAATGCCCTTAAAGTTGGCGAGTCTACTACTGCTGGAGGCAGGGCGTTCCTCGCCCCTACTACTCTCTGAGTAAAGAAACTACCTCTGACATCTGTCCTATATCTATCACCCCTCAACTTAAAGCTATGTCCCCTCATGTTTGCCATCACCATCCGAGGAAAAAGACTCTCACTATCCACCCTATCTAACCCTCTGATTATCTTATATGTCTCTATTAAGTCACCTCTCCTCCTCCTTCTCTCCAACGAAAACAACCTCAAGTCCCTCAGCCTTTCCTCGTAAGACCTTCCCTCCATACCAGGCAACATCCTAGTAAATCTCCTTTGCACCCTTTCCAAAGCTTCCACATCCTTCCTATAATGCGGTGACCAGAACTGCACGCAATACTCCAGGTGCGGTCTCACCAGAGTTTTGTACAGCTGCAGCATGACCTCGTGGCTCCGAAACTCGATCCCCCTACTAATAAAAGCTAACACACCATATGCCTTCTTAACAGCCCTATTAACCTGGGTAGCAACCTTCAGGGATTTATGTACCTGGACACCAAGATCTCTCTGTTCATCCACACTACCAAGAATCTTCCCATTAGCCCAGTACTCTGCATTCCTGTTACTCCTTCCAAAGTGAATCACCTCACACTTTTCCGCATTAAACTCCATTTGCCATCTCTCAGCCCAGCTCTGCAGCCTATCTATGTCCCTCTGTACCCTACAACATCCTTCGGCACTATCCACAACTCCACCGACCTTAGTGTCATCTGCAAATTTACTAACCCACCCTTCTACACCCTCTTCCAGGTCATTTATAAAAATGACAAACAGCAGTGGCCCCAAAACAGATCCTTGCGGTACACCACTAGTAACTAAACTCCAGGATGAACATTTGCCATCAACCACCACCCTCTGTCTTCTTTGAGCTAGCCAATTTCTGATCCAAAGCTCTAAATCACCTTCAACCCCATACTTCCGTATTTTCTGCAATAGCCTACCGTGGGGAACCTTATCAAACGCCTTACTGAAATCCATATACACCACATCCACTGCTTTACCCTCATCCACCTGTTTGGTCACCTTCTCGAAAAACTCAATAAGGTTTGTGAGGCACGACCTACCCGTCACAAAACCGTGCTGACTATCGCTAATGAACTTATTCTTTTCAAGATGATTATAAATCCTGTCTCTTATAACCTTTTCCAACATTTTACCCACAACCGAAGTAAGGCTCACAGGTCTATAATTACCAGGGCTGTCTCTACTCCCCTTCTTGAACAAGGGGACAACATTTGCTATCCTCCAGTCTTCCGGCACTATTCCTGTCGACAATGACGACATAAAGATCAAGGACAAAGGCTCTGCAATCTCCTCCCTAGCTTCCCAGAGAATCCTAGGATAAATCCCATCTGGCCCAGGGGACTTATCTATTTTCACACTTTCCAAAATTGCTAACACCTCCTCCTTGTGAACCTCAATCCCATCTAGCCTAGTAGCCTGAATCTCAGTATTCTCCTCGACAACATTTTCTTTCTCTACTGTAAATACTGACGCAAAATATTCATTTAACGCTTCCCCTATCTCCTCTGATTCCACACACAACTTCCCACTACTATCCTTGATTGGCCCTAATCTAACTCTAGTCATTCTTTTATTCTTGATATACCTATAGAAAGCCTTAGGGTTTTCCCTGATCCTATCCGCCAATTACTTCTCGTGTCCTCTCCTTGCTCTTCTTAGCTCTCCCTTTAGATCCTTCCTGGCTAGCTTGTAACTCTCAAGTGCCCTAACTGAGCCTTCACGTCTCATCCTAACATAAGCCTTCTTCTTCCTCTTGACAAGCGCTTCAACTTCTTTAATAAACCACAGCTCCCTCGCTCGACAACTTCCTCCCTGCCTGACAGGTACATACTTATCAAGGACACGCAGTAGCTGCTACTTGAATAAGCTCCACATTTCGATTGTTCCCATCCCCTGCAGTTTCCTTCCCCATCCTACGCATCCTAAATCTTGCCTAATCGCATCATAATTTCCTTTCCCCCAGCTATAATTCTTGCCCTGCGGTATATACCTGTCCCTGCCCATCGCTAAGGTAAACCTAACCGAATTGTGATCACAATCACCATTGAGGTATACAAAATTATAAGGGGCATTGATAGATTAGATACGAAGAAACTTTTTCCTTTAGCGGAGGGGTCAATAACCAGGGGGCATAGATTTAAGGTAACGGACAGGAGGTTTAGAGGGGATTTGAGGAAACATTTTTTCACCCAGAGTGTGGTTGGAATCTGGCACGCACTGCCTGAAGAGGTGGGAGAGGCAGGAACCATCACAACATTTAAGAAGTATTTAGATGAGCACTTGAAATGCCATAGCATACAAGGCTATGGGCCAAGTGCTGGAAAATGGGATTAGAATAGGTCGGTGCTTGATGGCGGACACGGTGGACCGAAGGCCCTGTTTCTGTGCTGTATGACTCTATGACCCCTGACAAAAAGAAAATACTTTTTTCAGCAATTAAGTACTTCAATCAAAAGCCTCTATCTTTTAACTCAATGAACCTGGCCTATCACTTCAATGGACTACATTACAATGAAAAAATACATTCTGTGCTGAATATTTTGTTACTGTCTGGGGCTTCAAAACTCTTCACTTCTTTCTCAGTCTTTCTAAGGCAGGGCCCAGATTATATGTATGTGGTATTGATGGCGGCACAGGTAGGGGGGGAAAATTCTTCCAGCAAACAGTAAAAATCTTCCTTGAAAAAGATTGAGCTGCACAAAATATTTCATTGGAATAGAATGAGATATTTTGTTATGTAAGATTTGCACTCCATCAGTGTGACTGATCATGTTATGTGCAACACATTTATTGGCCAGAAAAGTTCACCTGCCCTGGAGACATCTGGTGAATGAGCAGCAGAGAAAACTACAGCAAGAGTTTGTTTCAAGTGAAGCTGGAAATTACAAGGCAAATTCAACAACAAAAACAATAACTTGCACTTAACTGGCACCTTTAACATAGTAAAAACACCACAAGGCACTTCAGGGTGTTATACAACAAAATTTGACACTGAGCCAAATAAAAAAAAATTAGGGTAGATGACCAAAAACTAGATCATAGTTAGGGTTTAAGGTGTATCTTAAAAGAGAACACAGAGGAGAGGTGGAGAGGTTTAGGGACGGAATTTCAGAGCTAAGGGCCTTGGCAGCTGAAGGCATGGCTAGCAATGCGTGGCGCGATTAAAATCGGGGATGCTCAAGTGGCCAGAATTAGATGAGCACTGATTTTTTTTTTAACTCATTCATGGGATGTGGGCATAGCTGGCCATGCCAGCATTTATTGCCCATCCCTAATTGCCCTGGAGAAGGTGCTGGTGAGCTGCCTTCTTAAACCACTGCAGTCCATGTGGGGTCCGCACACCCACAGAGCTGTTAGGAAGGGAGTTCCAAGATTTTGACCCAACGACAGCGAAGGAACAGTGATATAGTTCCAAATCAGGATGGTGTGTGACTTGCAGAGGAACTTGCAGGTCGTGGTGTTTCCGCACATTTGCTGCCCTTGTCCTTCTAGGTGGTAGAAGTCGCGGGTTTGGAAGGTACTGTCTAAGAAGCCTTGGTGCATTGCATCATGCAGCTGGTACACACTGCTGCCACTGTAAGTCGGTGGTGCAGGGGGTGACTCTCAGGGAGCAGTCACTCTCACCTCATCTCTTGAGTTCATCTCTTTTGTCCATGTTTGAACCAAGGCTGTAAGGAGGTCAGGAGCTGAGTGGCCCTGAAAGAACCCAAACTGAGCGTCACTGAGCAGGTTATGAGGGGTGATGGCGGAACGTCGTCTCCACAAGGACTGTGTGATGGTCACTCCTACCAGTACTGGCATGGACAGATGCATCTGCGGCAGGCAGATTGGTGAGGATGAGGTCAAGTATGGTTTTCCCTCACCACCTGTCGCATACCCAGTCTAGCAGCTATATCCTTTAGAACTCAGCCAGCTCGGACAGTAGTGGTGCTGCTGAGCCACTCTTGGTCATGGACATTGAAGTCCCCCACCCAGAGTATATTCTGCGCCCTTGCCACCCTCAGTGCTTCCTCCAAGTGGTGTTCAACATGGAGGAGTACTGACTCATCAGCTGAGGGAGGGCGGTAGGAGGTAATCAGCAGGAGGTTTTCTTGCCCGTGTTTGACCTAATGGCATGAGACTTCATGAGATCCGGAGTCGATGTTGAGGACTCCAAGGGCAACTCCCTCTCGACTGTATACCACTGTCCCACCACCTCTGCTGGGCCTGTCCGGTTGAAAATATGAAAATATTTATTCTGCAGAAAGCTAAATAACATTAAATTTAAAATTTGGTCAACAACAGACATCTAGCATAAATTCAGCAACTGAACAGTAGGTTCCATTGGTTGTTAAAAATCCCTATCAAAACCAGAGAAATAAATCATTATAGTTATATGGGCAGAAAAGCCATGAATATCTCTGCATAATTAAAGAAATGCGAGTGCAAAGTATTATCTTGCAATGTGTTTTAGGAAGTATGGGACTTCATTTCATTAAGGGAATGAGAGATATTGAAGTCATGTACAGCTGCTGTTCGCCTTCAATAATTTATGTGTATCATTAATGGAACATTTTATTTCCACCAATGACACAATACAGAGGGAAAGAAAGTATCTTCAATCAATGGCTCACTGCATATTTAATACAAAGTATCTCCAATAAACAAAATAGTGTCAACAACATAGTGCAACTGTGGCCATATTTAATGTGCAATATAATTACATTACAGAGAAGTATTTAATGTAGTTTCACCATCGATTAAAGTTTGAAATCTTGAGTTTTTCCAAATGGAAATCCTCTGAATGACAACCTTAAGCAGAGAGTTTGATTGTAAAATTTTACAAAAAGGTACATGAAAATTGTAATATTAATTTGGTAAAAGAGCATTTTTGATTGCCTGTAAAAATAGCAGGAAACTTCTTATTTGATCAAGCATCACAAAAACCGACAAGTGCTGTCATCATTTATATTCTAAGTCCCATTGGGAGGTCTGCACAGTGTGTTTAATGATAACTTAAGTTCTATATCCCACTATTACAAAGATAAACTTAGAAGGTAATTAGGCTCGAGATTGTGATAGTGACTAAAATGCAATTTGCTTTTAAAAGGTGATTTGCTAAAGATAGATAAATAGAAAATTGAAGATTTGTTAATAACAGGCGCTCTCTCTTTCGTCAGCTGTCACTTTCCTTTCCCTATCTCTGGAAATGTAGCTCTCTCTTATTTCTAAGATCTCAAGCTTTTTTCTTCCCCTTTTATTCAATAGGCACAAGAGTAGGTCATTCAGTCCCTCAAGCCTGTCTGTCATTCAGTTAGATCATAGCTGATCTGTATCTTAACTCTATTTACCGATCATGGTTCCGTATCTCTTCATTCATTTAAATCCTTTTTTTTACTTTCCCCTCTTCTCTTTAGTCATGAAATTTTCAGTTCGCCTGTGGTAATTTTTCCGTTGCATTAGTTTTGCTTTGTTAATTTTTCTGAAGCTTGTGTTTTCCTGTGTTCTGTTCTTTACAATGGCCCAGATTTTGCTGTATTAATAAGCAGTCAGCGCTCACCATTATTACTGATTAAATTGGACAGCAACTTCTGACGTCCACACATGTAAAATTAAACATGGAAACCCGAAAGTTGCTGTCAGTGATAGCCTGTTCCTCCACAGGGTACATTGTTGCAGTCTTCGCCAATGAAATCCACACAGAGATCACTGCGATGGCACGGGCTTTGGCTAATTAAAGACATATAAAATGTTTAACTAGATTTTAATGGTGTAGTAAGTGATAACTACTGCTGAGCAACCTTTCTGGCCCTGAAAAAATCAAAAGTACAAGTGTGGCGTCTCATCACCTCAGAAGAAAATTAATGTTGGAGATTATTTTAGAAATAAAAATTAATTTGCTTATATAGTTCTTTTGTTATCTCTTTGTCTTTCCCCTAATCCCATTTGTATATCCCAATATGTATTTCACTTCCTGTACAATTATTTAAATGCCATTTACATTTCCAGGTTTTTACTTACTGCTTTGCAGTCTGTATGGCTGGAATTTTCCAGGCTTATTGATGACAGGCCAGGCGGAGGAGAGCTGACACAATGGTGGGAGAAGGCATTAGGAGGGGCAACCAATGTCTTCCCGCCTACATGCCATATTGCCTGCAGTGGGAAAGTTGGCAACTCGGCTGCCCGCTAGCTGAGCAATTGAGGCACCTAAGTGACCAATTAAGGGCCACTTCCTTCCTCCGTGGGCATTTTGCCCACATCGGGAGGGCCCACTGCCCAGTAAAACGTGGCAGCCTCTCGGTGGGCTCCAGGGGTGTGGGCAGTCCATAGCCCACAGAGGGTCCCTCCCCCCACCAGTGGCAATGGCCATCCTTGCAGCAATGATGCCGCCAATGCTTCACAAGCCCCCAATCACCAGGCCCCAGCTTCCCTCAGTGTACTCTCTTCAAGGGTTCCCTGCCATTGAAGGACCCTATCCCTGGAGCTGCAGCCTGAGCAATGGCTATCACTAGTGGTGACACTGCTGAGGCTACTGAGCTGATGGCCCTCTGATTTGGCTGGCAACTCTTGGAGGTGGGCCGTTGTCCTTAACTGGCCATCGGCAGCAATATGCCACCCCAGGTCCCACCACCCGCTGAAGTGGGGTTGCCTCCCACTTTTGGCCCCGGCAGTTGGAGTTGCCAAAAATCAGCAAAATTCAGCCCCATGTCTTGGTGAAGATTCTTCAGTCTAATTGGTTGAAAAGCCTCCCTGCTTATCACTGGACTCTCAGAGGTGCTGTTCTCCTCTAGAGAGTGCCGAATTCAAACAGATACAGGATGATTGAAAATCTCCGCTAACAAGCCTGCTAAAAGTGTGTGAGCAACTGTACATGAGGGTAATGGCCAAAGCCTTTCCTTTACAGCTCACAACAAATTACGGGCCATTAAATTTTTGTTTTTGTTTGCATTAAATTGCAGATAACCCTCTTAGATAAGCCTACAGCTTGCTTCTGTACCTCTCTTGGCATCTTTCGAGGGGTTCACTGAGGCACTGATTGCTGCCTCTTTATGAACAGCAACCCAATTGCCCCATCCTACTCTCTTGCTGAACTTACTACCCAGTGCTTCTGCTGGGGGCTAATATTGCCAATCTCCTTCCCATCCAGCTGATTCTGTTCACTTGTGAACAAGGCCCTTGCCATTCAGGAGCTTATTGTGAATGATTGCATCAACGTCATGGTCTAGACGGAAAATGGCTAAGGGGAGATGACACCTTCCCCTAAATGAAGCCTCCCTGCCTGGCTATATCTTCCACCACTTGCCCCACCCAGACCGTCGTGGTGGTGCTGTAGCTCTCATTACCAACTCACACCTTGGACTGTCCGTCCACTCCTTTGGTATCTTCTCATCCTTTGAGCAATTCACCTTGTTCAACTTCTCTCTTCTCATTTAAAATCCTTGTTCTTTTTTCCAAAATACAGTTTATTCACAAAGTTAGTAAATACAAACATAATAGTTCAAATTTGACATTATTTAAAGTGCAATACAGATTATTTTCTTTCACTACAGTACATGAGGTGCCTCACTACACTTGCCGTCACAGATTATATTTGCAAAGTAGATTTACATGATGTGTCAAACATTTTCTGATTTTTAAAATTAATTTATGGGATGTGGGCATCGCTGGCCAGGCCAGCATTTATTGCCCATCCCTGATTGCCCTTGAGAAGGTGGTGGTGAGCTGCCTTCCTGAACCACTGCAGTCCATTCGGGGTAGGTATACGCACAGTGCTGTTAGGAAGGGAGTTCCAGGATTTTGACCCAGCGACAGTGAAGGAATGGCGATATAGTTCCAAGTCAGGATGGTGTGTGACTTGGAGGGGAACTTGCAGGTGGTGGTGTTCCCATGCATTTGCTGCCCTTGTCCTTCTAATTGGTGGAGGTCGCGGGTTTGGAATGTGCTGACTAAGGAGCCTTGGTACATTGCTGCAGTGCATCTTGTAGATGGTACATACTGCTGCCACTGTGCATCGGTGGTGGAGGGAGTGAATGTTTGTAGATGGGGTGCCAATCAAGCAGGATGCTTTGTCCTGGATGATGTCGAGCTTCTTGAGTGTTGTTGGAGCTGCACCCATCCAGGCAAGTGGAGAGTATTCCATCACACTCCTGACTTGTGCCATGTAGATGGTGGACAGGCTTTGGGGAGTCAGGATGTGAGTTACTCACCTCAGGATTCCTAGCCTCTGACCTGCTCCTGTAGCCACGGTATTTATATGGCTTCTCCAGTTCAGTTTCTGGTCAATGGTAGATCCTAGGATGTTGATAGTGGGGGATTCAGCAATGGTAATGCCATTGAATGTCAAGGGGAGATGGTTAGATTCTCTTTTGTTGGAGATGGTCATTGTCTGGCACTTGTGTGGCGCGAATGTTACTTGCCATTTATCAGCCCAAGCCTGGATATTGTCCAGGTCTTGCTGCATTTCTACACGGACTGCTTCAGTCTCTGAGGAGTCACGAATGGTGCTGAACATTGTGCAATCATATGCATACAGATGCATACAGCCTGAGTGTTTTAGATGGATTCCAGTCCTCGTTTTTTCCTATTCTTTCCTGGGATGTGGGCATTGCTGGCTAGGCCAGAATCTATTGCCCATTTATAATTGCCATTGAGAAGGTGCTAGTGAGCTGCCTTCTTGAACCGCTGTGGTCCATGTTGGGTAGGTACACCCACAGTGCTGTGAGGGTGTTCCAGGATTTTGATCCGGCGACAGTGAAGGAATGGCGATATAGTTCCAAGTCAGGATGATGTGTGGCTTGGAGGCGAACTTGCAGGTGGTAATGCTTCCATGCATTTGCTGCCCTTGTCCTTCTAGGTGGTAGAGGTCGTGGGTTTGGAATGTGCTGACTAAGGAGCCTTGGTACATTGCTGCAGTGCATCTTGTAGATGGTACACACTGCTGCCACTGTACATCGGTGGTAAAGGGAGTGAATGTTGTCGGTGATGGATGCCATTAAGGGGAGATGGTTAGATTCTCTCTTGTTTGAGATGGTCATTGCCTGGCACTTGTGTGACGCACATGTTACTTGCCACTTATCAGCCCAAGCCTGGATGTTGTCCAGTTCTTGCTGCATATGGACATGGGCTTCTTCAGTATCTGAGGAGTCCTGAATGAACATAAAACATAGAATATAGAACAGTACAGCACAGTACAGGCCCTTCGGCCACGATGTTGAACCTACTTTAAGATCAAACTAATTACCTACCCTTCATTCTACTATCATCCATGTACCTATCCAAGAGTCGCTTAAATGCCCCTAATGTATCTGCTTCTACTACCACCGCTGGCAGTGCATTCCATGCACCCACCACTCTCTGTGTAAAGAACCTACCTCTGACATCTCCCCCGAAACCTTCCTCCAATCACCTTAAAATTATGCCCCCTGGTGATAGCCCTTTCCACCCTGGGAAAAAGTCTCTGACTATCCACTCTATCTGTGCCTCTCATCATCTTGTACCCCTCTATCAAGTCACCTCTCATCTTTCTTCGTAGGACATGCCCTCCAGACCAGGCAGCATCCTGGTAAATCTCCTCTGCACCCTCTCCAAAGCTTCCACATCCTTCCTATAATGAGGCGACCAGAACTGAACACAATATTCCAAGTGTGGTCGAACCAGGGCCTTATAGAGCTGCAGCATAACCTCGCGGCTCTTAAACTCAATCCCCCTGTTAATGAAAGCCAACACACCATACGCCTTCTTAACAACCCTATCAACTTGGGTGGCAACTTTGAGGGATCTATGGACATGGACCCCAAGATCCCTCTGTTCTTCCAGACTACCAAGAATCCTGTCTTTAAGCCTGTATTCCACATTCAAATTCGACCTTCCAAAATGAATCACTTCACACTTTTCCAGGTTGAACTCCATCTGCCACTTCTCAGCCCAGCTCTGCATCCTGTCAATGTCCTGTTGCAACCTACAACAGCCTTCCACACTATCCACAACTCCAGCAACCTTCGTGTCATCGGCAAACTTGCTCACCCAGCCTTCCACTTCCTCATCCAAGTCATTTATAAAAATCACAAAGAGCAGAGGTCCCAGAACAGATCCTTGTGGAACACCACTGGTCACAGAGCTCCATGCTGAATACTTACTATCTACTACCACCCTCTGACTTCTATGGGCCAGCCAATTTTGTATCCAGACAGCCAACTTTCCCTGTATCCCATGCCTCCTTACTTTCTGAATGAGCCTACCATGGGGAACCTTATCAAACGCCTTGCTAAAATCCATATACACCACATCCACTGCTCTTCCTTCATCTATGTGTTTTGTCACATCTTCAAAGAATTCAATAAGGCTTGTGAGGCATGACCTGCCCCTCACAAAGCCATGCTGACTGTCTCTAATCAAACCATGCTTTTCCAAGTAATCATAAATCCTGTCTCTCAGAATCCTCTCCAATAATTTGCCCACTACCGACGTAAGACTGACTGGTCTATAATTCCCAGGGTTATCCCTATTCCCTTTCTTGAACAAGGGAACAACATTTGCCACCCTCCAATCATCCGGTACTACTCTAGTGGACAGTGAAGACGCAAAGATCATCGCCAAAGGCGCAGCAATCTCTTCCCTCGCTTCCCGTAATATCCTTGGGTATATCCCGTATGGCCCCGGGGACTTATCTGTCCTCATATCATTCAAAATTTCCAGCACATCCTCCCTCTTAACCTCAACCTGTTCGAGCATATCAGCCTGTTCCACGCTGTCCTCACAAACGACCAGGTCCCTCTCATTAGTGAATACTGAAGCAAAGTATTCATTTAGGACCTCCCCTACCTCCTCCGACTCCAGGCACAAGTTCCCTCCACTATCCCTGATCGGCCCTACCCTCACTCTGGCCATCCTCTTGTTCCTCACATAAGTGTAGAACGCCTTGGGATTTTCCTTAATCCTACCCGCCAAGACTTTTATCATGTCCCCTTCTAGTTCTCCTAAGTCCATTCTTCAGTTCCTTCCTGGCTACCTTGTAACCCTCTAGAGCCCTGTCTGATCCTTGCTTCCTCAACCTTAAGTAAGCTTCCTTCTTCCTCTTGACTAGCTGTTCCACATCTCTTGTTATCCAAGGTTCCTTCACCCTACCATCCCTTCCCTGCCTCATCGGGACACACCTATCCAGCAGTCGCAGCAAGTGCTCCCTAAACAACCTCCACATTTCTGTCGTGCATTTCCCTGAGAACATCTGTTCCCAATTTATGCTCCCCAGTTCCTGCCTAATAGCATTGTAATTCCCCCTCCCCCAATTAAATATTTTCCCATCCTGTCTGCTCCTGTCCCTCTCCATGACTATAGTAAAGGTCAGGGAGTTGTGATCACTATCACCGAAATTCTCTCCCACTGAGAGATCTGCCACCTGGCCTGGTTCGTTGCCAAGCACCAAGTCCAACATAATCTCCCCTCTAGTCGGCCTATCTACATATTGAGTCAGGAAACCTTCCTGGACACACCTGAGAAAAACTGCTCCATCCAAACTATTTGCACTAAGGAGGTTCCAATCAATAGTAGGGAAGTTGAAGTCACCCATGACAACAACCCTGTTACTTCTGCACCTTTCCAAAATCTGCCTCCCAATCTGTTCCTCCATGTCTCTGCTGCTATTGGGGGGTCTATAGAAAACTCCCAACAAAGTGACTGCTCCTTTCCTGTTTCTGACTTCCACCCATAATGACTCAGTAGACAAACCCTCCTCGACGACCTCCCTTTCTGCAGCTGTGATACTATCCCTGATTAACAATGCCACTCCCCCACCTCTTTTACCTCCCTCCCTATTCCTTTTGAAACATCTAAACCCTGGAACATCCAACATCCATTCCTGCCCCTGTGATATCCACGTCTCCGTAATGGCCACAACATCGTAGCTCCAAGTACTGATCCATGTTCTAAGTTCATCACCCTTATTCCTGACACTTCTTGCGTTAAAATAGGTACACTTCAACCCATCATACTGACTGCAACTTTGCCCTGTCAACTGTCTCACCTTCCTCACAGACTCTCTGCACTCTGTATCTGCCTATTCAACAGCTACCCCATCCACTGATCCGTGGCTCCGGTTCCCATCCCCCTGCCAAACTAGTTTAAACCCTCCCGAAGAGCTCTAGCAAACCTCCCGCCCAGGATATTGGTGCCCCTCCAGTTCAGATTCAACCCGTCCTTCTTGTACAGGTCCCACCTTCCCCAGAAGGTATCCCAATGATCCACATATCTGAATCCCTCCCTCCTACACCAGTTGCCTGGAGATGCTTGTTATAGATTATCCAAACTTCCGAAGCATATAGGATGTTGGGGGTCAGTGTTGCCCAGTAAAGTCTTAGTCCCGGGTTTGAGGTCTTGGTCCTCGATTACTGTCTTCCTCAGTCAGTCAAAGGCAGAACTGGCACATTGAGTTGAGAGGTTAGTTGAGAGGAGACTCCTGAGATATGAAAAGTGGCCCACGTTTTCCAGGGTCTCGCCTTAGATTTTGATGGACGGAGGATGTTATTGTGCTGTGGGAATGGGTTGGAAGAGGACTTTAGTTTTCTGGATGTTTAAAGTAAGGCCCATCCTCTAATATGCTTCAGTGAAGGAGTCAATGATAACTTGGAACTCAGTCTTCAAATGAACACATAGACAAGCGTCATCCACTGAAGCTCAATGACTGAAGTTGGAGTGACCTTTGTTTTGGAGTGGAGGCAATGGCAGATGAATAATCTCCCATCCATCCTGTAGGTTATCTCCACTCCTGTGGGGAGCTTGCTGGAGTTGAAGTGCAAAATTGTAGTGAAGGAGATAGAAAAGAGGGTTGTTGCAATGACACTGCTTGTTTGATGTTTGATGCCAGTCTTCACTGCAATAGGGTCTGTGGTGGTCCCGTTAATAAGGATCACAACTTGCATGTCATCATGTAGTAAGCAATGAATGATGATAAATTTCTGAGAGCAGCCAAACTTGAAGACTCTCCATAAAACTTCATGATTAATGGAGTCAAAGGCTTTTATGAGGTTAAAAAAAGGCCATGTACAGATGTTGATGCTGCTCCCAATATTTTTCTTGGATTTGCCACGCAGTGAAGATCATATCTGTCGTGCCTCTCAGTGGGTGAAATCCACATTGCGACTCTGGGAGGAGCTCTTCAGCCACTGAAAGGAGAATCCTTGCGACAATCTTTGCTGTGGCAGATAGGAGAGAGACTCCCCTCTACCAAATAGAAGTTAAAATAAAGATATGTCCATGTTGTCAATATACCCAGTCAAACTGATAAGTCTTAGACTGCAAAATCAAATTTGGAAATTGAGAAGAATCAGCAGTCAGTTAAATATTGCATGAACAAAATGAACTTTAAGTGCATCATGAACTCATGATTCACCAAAAAGTGTTCAAAGTAGTATTAGGCCTGATTTATGACATGTGAAAAATGACAGCCACATAACAACTGCTTGTCTCCTCAGTACACCACAACTAAAATACAATGCACAAATAACACTCATTAACACAAAAAATAGTGCATGTTCCACAGATTAGTATATAGGCAATTCTCCATTTGCCAGTGTTGCTACTTTTGATTATTTGCAGTCCTGTCATTTCGAAGCTTCATTTTGAGCATTGATTCTGAGGGCTGGATTTTCATTACGGAAGCAGGAAACAGGAACCAGGTCTGGTTTTGGGTCAGAAACTTGCCTCCTCTGGGAAGCTGATTCAGATTGCAATTTACAAATGGTAAGCCCTTAATTGGTATGGAGATGGGTTTCCTGTCGCCTTAGAGTCAGTGGGTTTGAAAATGGCAGTGGATCAGATCCAGTGTGGGGCTCATGTAGACTTCCAAACCATCACTGACGCTTCTTGTTGTCCTCAGGGAGAGATCGGTCTTCTACAGCAGAGGGAAGCAAGGCAAGTGCTGTTAGGGAGTTCCAGGTTTTTGACCCAGAGACCGTGAAGGAACGATGATATAGTTCCAAGTCAAGATGGTGTGTGGCTTGGAGGGGAACTTGAAGGTGGTGTTCCCATGCATCTGCTGCCCTTGTTCTTCTAGGTGATAGAGGTCGTGGGTTTGGAAGGTACTGTTGAAGGAGGCTTGGTGAGTTGCTGTAGTGCATCTTGTAGATGGTACATACTGCTGCCACTGTGTGTCGGTGATGGAGGGAGTGAATGTTTAAGGTGGTGGATGGGGTGCCAATCAAATGGGCTGCTTTGTCCTGGATGGTGTTGTGCTTCTTGAGTGTTGTTGGAGCTGCAGTCATCCAGGCAAGAGAAGACTATTCCATCGCACTCCTGGCTTGTGTCTTGTAGATGGTGGACAGGCTTTGGGGATACAGGAAGTGAGTTACTCGCCACAGAATTCCCAGCCCCTGACCTGCTCTTGTAGCCATTGTATTTACGTGACTGATCCAGTTCAGTTTCTGGTCAATGGTAATCTCCAGGATGTGTATAGTGGGGGAATTCAGCGATGGTGATGCCATTGAACATGAAGGGGAGATGCTTAGATTCTCTTTTGTTTGAGATGGTCATTGCCTGTCAGTTGTGTGAGGCGAATATTTCTTGCCACTTATCAGCCCAAGCCTGGATATTGTCCAGCTCTTGCTGCATCTGGACACAGGCTGCTTCAGTATCCGAGGAGCCGCAAATGTGCTGAACATTGTGCAGTCATCAGTGAACATCCCCATTTCTGACCTTATGATGGAGGGAAGGTCATTGATGAAGCAGCTGAAGATGGTTGGGCTTAGGACACTGCCCTGAGGAACTCCTGCAGTGATTTCCTGGGACTGAGATGAGTGACCTCCAACAACCACCACCATATTCCTCTGTGCTAGGTATGCATACTACATAATATGATCAATCACCATGCTATTTTATTGGCAGGTCAGAATAATCAATACAAAATGTTGCTGTGTGCAACATGGGCTTGTCTGTCCAGAACAACTGTCTGGCTCATTTTCATGTTAACTTCTTCATTTTATGATATTTTCCTTGGACTTTCAAGAAAAAGCAACTATTCCAAATGGTTTTTATTTTCATAATTTTTTTTTTTACTCTCCTTAGTTACTTTTCCATGTGTAATTGTCCTGCTCCTGGTCTGCTACTAGGTAATGCATAAGACTGGCCCACGATGACTTACCTTAATTTTTTTTTACCTTTCGAGAAAAGCCTACCTGCCAATTGACATATCCCCGATAACATGTTGTGACATCCTGTCACTCAATTTACACTTTTGAAGTGTGATTAAAACTGTACTGCCTATATGACGACACCTGAAATTATTTTAATTTGTGACCACAATCTAGCTGAATTTACTTTATTTTGGATACCGCAGGTAAGAGGTTGTTTCCTATCCTTAAAAAAAGTCACAAGTGTTATGAAAGTGCTTCAAATTTTTAAAATATTTTTTCAAGGATTCGTATCTTAGAATTATGGACATTGGTTCATTTTGGAAAATGAAAAGATTCTATGGATGTGTTTTTTTTTTTACAAGGGTCATTGAGAGGTCTTGTTTGAAAACAAACCTTTACTGGATGTCACATGCCTTAAGCTCAATAAACAACAGAAACCTTAGTGACTTGGGGGAGCTGTTTACAGAGAAGTGACACGTCAAAATTTATGGTGTTCAGGAGGTATCGCTTTTGGGATATTGTTTTGGTTCAGTTGGGGTGTGGACTGTGTTGAAAGCAGTTGGATTTATGACCTGCTGAAAAACACCTAGCTCCTCTTTCGCAACCTCTTTGGAAAAATCCTGATGCCACATTTCTCCTGAGATGCTGCTGGAATGCCTGTCAGACTAATTCTCGACACTACCTGAGAGGAACTGCTCCATAAAAGATCCCAGTGACCCATCTACATGTACTCAGATGCCAGACGGTATACCATTTTTGGGACACAACTTATCTCATCCTTATTCTTCAAGAATTAGCAAGTATTTGGCTAAAGTATTCTTTCTTGTCTTTTTTTTTTGTAAAAGACCTTGCAGAGAAAATTTCTTAATTTTTTCTTTAACCTGTGTGTGTGTGTGTGTGTGTGTGTGTGTGTGTGTGTGTGTGTTGCGTATTTAAAAAGCGAACTTTCATACTTCAATTTGTGTGTTAATGCTTTGTTTCTTTACTGGATAATTCTTGTTTTATAATAAACTGATAACTTTGTTGTTTATTAAAGAAACCTAGTTGGTGTGTTTTATTCTGGGATAAAGAGGAGAGTGTATGATTAACCGTATTGGTAAGTGGGTAAACGTTTAAATGTATTTTGTGACCTGTGGAGAAGTGGAACTGGAGAAAGACAATTGTAACACAAGGCAAAGAAATCTGAGATTTCAGTGTGAAAACTGGAGTTTAAATTCAATTTCAGATTCACTCTTATTTGTCGGGTCTGTAATGATATAAGATATAGCTTTAGATTGTTTAGTCAATGAAGGGAAAATTTTACTCATATAGTTTGTTCACTTCAGTAAGCATTATTGTTTCATTTCAGCTTGAGATGCTCCCTCAACAATCTATCTATCTATGGGTCGGTTTTCGTCATAACCACCTAGACATAACCTGTCAGAGCGAATTGCCTGCCCACAAAGAGGAAATCTGCTCTGCCAGATCACTATCCAGGGAATGAGGACAGAAATATACCCTATATCTTTTAGACAATGGCCTAGCTTTTCTGATTATAATGTTGACAGTAACCCATTTATTGTAAATAGGTCATCATCAACATTAAGAGTGAAAAATCTATGCCAATCAATCTGAGGCACACTGTTGCAGCCAGGGTTAAAAAGTTAGAGTTTGGTCGCTGAGGCAGAACTGCGCTATTGTGAATTAGTACTATTGGTTTAAAATATGAATAAATTTGTTTCTTTTGAGTTTATTTGTGTTTCAAAAGACTTGTAACAAATTCAAATCAGAATTTTACTGGTGCTATTTGTCCCGTGAGAAAAAAATTACCAAGTGACTTATTCTTCAATGGATTAAACTGTACTGAGTCATTAAAAGGTACGACTAGAGCAAAGCTGGATTTGTTTATGTATGAAACAAAAATGAAGAAAAGATGGATGGATATTGACTTTCTGAGAGAGATATTTTTCAAATTGTCATTGAGTTGGTGTTGTGATCAGAATTGTATAGATTCCACTCTTGCAGACTGATTACACAGAGCAGAAACTGGCCAGAAGAGCAAAGAACTCAATTGTAATGGGCTGGCAAAGTGGCAACACACAGCAAGATAAATATTTAGCTTGAATATTCGTTACAGTTTGGGAACCAGCACAGCAAATAAAATATTCATATCATTTTGTTTCTGATAATATTGTAACAGGTGCCAGAACAGTTAGTTTAAGAATCCAAGCAGCACAGCCAGAACACACACTAGAGTTGGCACCAGATGATATATTGGTCATCGTTCCCTTGATTTATAATTTAATACATCTTCAGCATTACAGTACCATCCAATGCATGTATAAAGCAACTAACTATTAATTTAACATTTTAGATTTGGAAGTAAGTTTTTTTCTGGTAAGATAAATAACAGCTGAAACGCATATAGGAAACAATAACGACTAAGTGTCACAAGCTGCTTTTGTATTACTACAACCTTATCACATACTGCAAATGAATGGTTAGAATTTCAGATTCTTTTGCTAGGTTTTTGGTCACTCAGACTGAGCAAGAATTGAGAATTCCCCAAACTCACTTGTGAGTTTGATGGTCACAAAGAAGAATATGATTAAATTATCTCGTATGCTACTGGACTACCAAAGCCAATTGATATACGACCAGATGCCTGAACAATTTCCTTGCTTTATGCCGCTAGTGTTCAAATATATATTGAAGAGGGTGCATGGATGCTATGATAGTTCAGGTGTTCTCTCAACACATTTGATATAGTCCCCATAAGCACAGTCAGTATCCTATGAATGGAAACCTGCACTTAAAGCTGTTGTGATTGGGATAGTGTGCCATGGAGCTAAGATTTACTCTTTAATTTTGGTAGAACACACCAAATTATGTGCAGGTTATGCAAGGTGTTCACCATGTTCTCTTGTCTTCTTTTGAAAAGCGCACGTGCTTCAGACCAATGTAAGATTTCAATAGAACATAAGATCATAAGAAATATGAGCTGGTGTAGGCCATTTGGCTGATATTCTACCTCAATTCCATCTTCCTGCTCTATCCCCATATCCTTAATTCCCTTAGTACCCAAAAATCAATAGCTCAACATCCATGGCTCTCTGGGTTAGAGAATTCCAAAGATTCACAATCCTGTTAGTGAATACATTTCTCCTCATCACAGTCTTAAATGGCTGTGATTCTGTTCTAGATTCGCCAGCCAGGGGAAACATTTTCTCAGCATATACCCAGCATCAGCCCCTTAAAAAATATACATGTTTCAATTAGATCACCTCTTATTCTTCTAAACTCCTGGGAATATAGCCTAGTTTACTCAATCTCTCCTCATAGGACAATTCCCTCATCCTAGGAACCAGTCTCGTAAACCTTCATTGCATTCCCTGTAGGGCAAGAATGCCCTTCCTTAGATAAGAAGGCCAAAACTGCAGGTGTGGCCTCATGAATGCCCTGTATAATTGTAGTGAGACTATACTCATAGTCTAATTTCATTGTAACAAAAGCTAACACGCCATCTGCCTTCCTAATTGCTTACCGAACCTGCATGTTAACTTACCGTGATTCATATACAAGGACACCCAGGTCCCTCTGCCTGTATACATTTCCCAGTTCAGCATCATTCAGAAAATAAATCAGCTTTTTTATTTTTCCTACCAAAGTGGATAACTTCACACTTCACCATATTCTATTCCATCTAACATATTCTTGCCTACTCACCCAACCTGCCTATCTTTGTATCATCAGCCAATTTGGATATGGTATTGTCATGCTGGGCCCCCAACTGCCAATAATGAGGCATATTAATTTTGTCATGAACATTGATTTTAAACTGTTACTGGAGTGAGGAAATGACTTGTTAAAGAGATCAGACGTGGCTGGAAAAGATATTTGCATATTAACAGACGGTGTTGTGTAGACAAAGGACCATTCCTTGACACATTCAACCCACAATGGTTGTTGATCACTGGACAGTGAGGGATGGGGAAACGCATTCCAGAGTCTGCTGGGGTGATGCAATCCACAGGAGCCAGGACTGGTTGGACCAGCTGGTTACATGACTAACTGGTCGTTCCAGGGGTTCTTCGAACTAGCCACGGAGAGTTTGAACTCAGAAAGACAGTTTGCTCCTGGACTGAGAAGATCGCTCCTGTCTGCTCCCATCTCTTTCTCACAAGACTCTGAATCCATTGAAGACACATGAACCCCAAAAGAGAAAAGTCTCCTACAGCGAACAAGGTTTAAGAAGAATACTGGGCCCCAACGAAAAGTAAGATCTACCTACAATCAAGGACTCTACAGTGAGCTCGAAGAACCATAACAAAAACTCTTCAGATATTGCCTCAAACTTTTCCACTTTATTTTTCTTCTGCTCTTTTCTGTCTCTATTTGCATGTGTATCGTGTATGCATGCTAGCATGGGTGCATCGTGTATCCATAGGCGTCAACCGAATTAGAGTTTAAGTTCAAGTTTAATAAATTTCAACTTTTCTTCTTTAAACCTAAGAAAACCTGCTTGTGCTAGTTTCTTTGCCTTATAATTGAATAGTGGCGGACAAGGATTCACCAAGAGGGAGCTAAAAACACGATGTGTTTAAAAACTGAGGAGCGATTTAACGAAAATGAACTGGAAACAGCTACTTGAAGGTAAATCAGTGTCGGAACAGTGGGAGGCATTCAAAGGGGAGACTCAAGGGGTTCGGAATAAACATGTTCCCACAAAGAAAAAGGGTGAGATGGCTAAATCTAGAGCCCCATGGATGTTAAGGAGCTTACAAGGTAAGATAAGGCAGAAAAGGAAAGTTTACGTCTGACACCGAGAACTCAATACTTCAGAAAGCAGAGAGGAGTATAGAAAGTGGAGGGGTGAAATCAAAAAGGAAATTAGGAAAGCAAAGGGAGGGCATGAAAGAATATTGGCAAGAAAAATCAAGCTGAACCCAAAGATGTTTTATTAATACAATAAAAGCAAGAGGATAACTAAGGAGAGAGTAGGGCCCATAAAATACCAAAAAGGTAACCTATGTATGGGGGCAGAAGATGTATGGTTCTTAATGAACATTTTACGTCTGTCTTCACAAAAGAGGGGGATGATGCAGACACTGTAGTTAAGGAGGAGGAGTGTGAAGTATTGGATGTGATAAACATAGGGAGAGAGGAAGTATTAATGGGATTAGCATCCTTGAAAGTTGATAAATCACCAGGGCCAGATGAAATGTGCCCTCGGCTGTTAAAAGAAGCAAGAGAGGAAATAGCAGAAGGTCTGACCATCATTTTTCAGTCCTCACTGGATACAGGTATGCTGCCAGAGGACTGGAGAACTGCTAACATTGTACCTCTGTTTAAAAAGGGAGTAAGGGATAAACTGAATAATTACAGGCCAGTCAGTCTAACCTTAGTCATGGGAAAATTATTGGCATCTATTCTGAGAGACAGGATAAACTGTCCCTTAGAAAGGCACAGATTAATCAAGGATAGTCAGCATTGATTTGTTAAGGGAAGATCTTGTTTGGCCAACTTGATCGAATTTTTTGACGAAGTAACAAGGAAGATAGATGAGAGTAGTGTGGTTGATATGGTCTACATGTTTTTTAGCAAGGCTTTTGACAAGGTCCCACATGGCAGACGGGTTAAAAAAATAAAATCCCATAGGATCCAGGGAAATGCAACAAGTTGGATACAAAATTGGCTCAGTGGCAGGAAACAAAAGGTAATTGTTGATGGGTGTTTTTGCGACTGGAGGGCTGTTTCCAGAGGCATTCCACAGGGCTCAGTACTGGGTCCCCTGCTTTTTGTGGTATATATTAATGATTTGGACATAAATGTAGGGGTTATGATCAAGAAGTTTGCAGACGACACAAAGATTGGCCCTGCGGTAGATAGCGAGGATAGCTGCAGGCAGATATTGATGGTCTGGTCAGATGGGCAGAAAAGTGGCAAATGGAATTCAACCTGGAAACGTGTGAGCTGATGCATTTGGGGACGTCAAACAAGGTAAAGGAATTCACGATTAATGGGAAAATACTGAGAAGTGTAGAGGAAGTGAGGGACCTTGGAGTGCATGTCCACAGATCCCTGAAGGTAGCAGGACAGGTCAATAAGGTAGTTAAAAAGGCATATGGAATCCTTTCCTTTATTAGCCGAGGTATAGGCGGGCAGCCATAAAGACAGGGCTAAATTGTGGCGAGTCGAAGAGACTTAGTAGTTGGCAGGAAAAAAGACAGAGGCGCAAGGGGAGAGCCAACTGTGCAACAGCCCCGACAAACAAATTTCTCTGCAGCACCTGTGGAAGAGCCTGTCACGCCAGAATTGGCCTTTATAGCCACTCCAGGCGCTGCTTCACAAACCACTGACCACCTCCAGGCGCGTATCCATTGTCTCTCGAGATAAGGAGGCCCAAAAGAAAAGAAAGAAAGAAAGAAGAATATAAGAGCAGGGAGGTTATGCTGGAACTGTATAACTCTTGAGTACTGTGTGCATATCTGGTCACCTCATTACAGAAAGGATGTAATTGCACTAGGGTAGGGTGCAGAGGAGATTTACAAGGATGTTGCCAGGACTGGAAAAATGCAGCTATGAGGAAACATTGGATAGGCTGGGGTTGTTCTCCTTGGAACAGAGAAGGCTGAGGGGAGATCTAATTGAAATGTACAACATTTTGAGGGATCTGGATAGAGTGGAAGTGAAGGGCCTATTCACCTTAGCAGAGAGGTCAGTGATGAGGGGGGCATAGACTTAACGTGATTGGTAGAAAGATTAGAGGGGAGATGAGGAAAAACATTTTCACCCAGAGGGTCGTGGGGGTCTGGAATGCACTGCCCGAAAGGGTAGTTGAGGCAGAAACTCTCAACTCATTCAAAAGGTGTCTGGATATGCACCTCAAGTGCAGTAATCTGCAGGGCTACGAACCAAATGCTGGAAGGTGGGATTAGAATAGGTGGATTGTTTATCAGCCGGCACAGACAGGATGGGCCAAGTGGCCTCTTTCTGTGCCTTAAACTTTTTATAATTCTATGCCCGACATCCTGAAGTTGTGGTCAGTTTCAGAGGGATGATATCGGTGAAAACTGACACATCACCATCAATCACCACCCCACCCTCCACAAAATCCTGCCCATTACCGTTGAAGTTCTGCTTTTTAATTTAGACCCTAATTCCTCAAACTCTCTCAGCAGAACATCATTCCTAGTTCTACCTTTGCCGTTGGTTCCTACGTGGACCACGACAATTGGATCTTTCCCCTCCCACTCCAAGTTCATCTCCAGCCACAAGGAAATGTCTTTAATCCTGGCATCAGGCAGGCAACACAATTTTCGGTACAGCTCGTTGTGGCTGCAGAGAACAGTATCTATTGCCCCAAACATACGGTCTCCTATCACTACCACATTCCTTTACACTTCCCCCACTTGAATAGCCTCCTGTACTGTGATCCTATGGTCAGTTTGCCCCTCCACCCTGCAGTCTTTGTTCTCTTCGACACAGGGAGCAAGTACCTCACCTGTTTGTCAAAGTCAAGGGTCGAGTCTTCTCCATCACTACATGCTAGATCCCTACACCTCCCTGATTAGCAGTCACACCCTCCTGTCCCTGACCGTTGACCAGCTCTAAAGTTTTACTTAACCTAAGGGGTGTGCCTGCCTCCTGGAACAAAATGTCCAGGTAACAGTTCCCGTCCCTGTAATAATTTCAATAGAAATAACAATTTGAAGAGATGCAAAACGGGCCACTGATTGCACAAAGTCAAAATTGCTCACAATCAGGCTACAAATGTTTAAACTATCCCCTTTAGAAAGTATTTCCTGCACAATTAGTTATGCAGCAAGGCTTTTGCATGATAAATTTATAATATGATGAGTACATGGCAGATGCCAAATTCCTGTACATGGCATGGAGCTCAGCTGTCAATTAAACTGAACTGAAAATTAAAGACACAAGGGAAATTTAGAATATTTATCTCAGTCCAAAGGCCTCTTCATTCAAAGTGTTATCAATCAACTAAGTTCAAATACACAATGAGACAATCTGTGCAAGATGTCACTTGAGTTGCTTTTCACAGGTGTTCCTGTGAGCATCAGTTCATGAAGAGACATTAGCTTCCTTCCTTTGAAACATTTTCTTTGATGGGTTGGCCATTATGAATAATGAATTCACCTATTACCCCTAGTCTGCAAACTCACAAATATTACCATTTGAAAGAGAGGCTGCTCAACTTCTAAGCAAACACTGATCCAATTAGTTTCGGAGTACAGGCAGTGGCAGCAACAAAGGCCAACAAACACTAACTGAAAATCTGTGAATTAATCTGGGTCAATTTTGTTCATTGGTCTGCCCCCTGGAATCACTAGACTCCCTTTCAACTACAGGTAACTGTTCCTGTGGACTCCTGCTACAGCTCTGTGGCAGGAGTCTGGCAGAACAGCTTGGAAATAAACCACTGCCTGGATATCCTGAGTCTTGACTTAATCTGTGATTTTCTGCTCGCAAGATCCCAGATTTGGAGGGAGTGAGGGGATGAAAGTGTAACTTTGGGTGGTGGGGGAGCTCCATATGCTGTAATTTCCTGCATTCCCAGGCAACACAGCACTGGCCACAAGTGTGGAGGAGTTAGGGAAGGGGGATATGATAGCGTAGGTGTCAGCTTACTGGAAGGCAAGATCCTATACAAGCTTAGCTGCAGAGGACTCCGATGCAGAATTCAAGGGCCCAGGCTGATGAGCATAAATCAGAAAATGCTAGGCGCTGTGAGCAGCCTGCCAGTGAGCTTGCGAGTAATGGCTCAGAGCATAGAGGAGACCAACTCCAATTAGTATTGGGACTTCACCAAGGCATGGAAAACATCTTGCCCAACATGAAGTGTGTGGTCGGTCATCTCCATGAACATAACAGAGATGGAGCCTCCGACACCTACTATGGCAGCTCACATTGCTCAGACAGCTGCCAGTTTGGCTTCGGCGATCAGTATTGACAGGGGCTTCCAAAATGGCTCTTTAATTCTGTACTTTGTTCTCGTGCAGAGCTGGAGGAGTGCTGAGGTCTCAAGCGGATGGTCTTGCCTTCATGGGAGAGGCACATGCTATCCTCTCTCATGAAGACAGCGTGCCTGCTCCCCTGCCACTCACACTGCCTGTGCCCTTGTTAGTGCCACAGAACCAGCCATAGTGCCCCGACCCACGGCGAGATGCTGCAGTCTGCAGCCAGGTCTTCAAGATCCATAGCTGCTCAATGTCACCCACCACTGTTATTTGAAGTGTCCTCAATGGAAGCTATGCAGTCTTTTATCTCCCAGGCTGTAAACAATAGGAATATACTTCATAGGAGCACTAGAATAAATAAACTAACGCACAAGGCAGGCACTAAGGGGTTGCACCAGGTGATTCTTACCTATTCCCGCTAAATATTACAGATGGATGAAATTGAATTGCTGAATTTTTTTTTGTTCTGGATTTGGTGTTGGTGTTAATAGTTATAGTGAAGTGAGGGCAAGACCCATAAGGCTAGATTGAAGGAAGGCAATCAGATGGTGATCGTAAGGATGGTGGTGAGAAGGATTACGAGTCTGTTGGTGTATTGGGGATGGGAAGGATGGTTTACTGTTCTGTTCTTAAAAGTTCTGGCAGCTCAGGGCACTGGTGGTGAATGTTCCCCCTCTTCATGTTCCTCTATCTCCTCTTCTTCCTCCTGGACTTCTAGCTGCCCGTGTGGTGGGAAGGGCTGTTATGCAGCATGCAACAGATGACCACAAATTAGTATTCCAACTCAGAGTTGTCCCATACAGCTCTTTGCCAGCAGTCTATACAGTGGAAACATTTCTTGAGCATATTGACCATCTGCTCCATGATATTTTTGGTGGTTACATGGCTCTCCTTGTATCCCAGCTTGGGGGCCGTGAACGGGTTCCTGACAGGAGTCAAGAGCAATATCGGAAGCGGATAACCCATGTCACCTCAGCAGCCAGCCTGTGACCTGACGGCCTGGTTGGAATAAAGGCAGCACAGAGGACTGGCAAAGGATGACTAAATAATTGGCCAGGAAATTGGGCACAGCCCCAGATGATATGCTGTCTGTGGCTGTAAACAAGCTGGACATTCAGAGAGTAGATTCCCTTTCTATTGAGAAGTATGCCAGGCTAATGATGGGCAGCATGTAAGGAAATGTGGGTGCGGCTTTGGCAAGTTGCACCCTGGAGAACCCTGCAATGCAGGTGAAGCCTTGTGTTCTCTTGTTCTGCTTAACTCTATGTATTGGAAAGATGGTGTAGCTGACATAGAGCCTCAGTGACCTCCCTGATTCAATGGTGAACAACAAACTGGGGGACGCCATTGATGAAACCTGCTGCAGCCTATAATGACCCCGTGGCATAAAGTTGAAGGCCATGGTGACGTTGATAGCCACAGCGAATGCTGTCCATGTCCTGGTTTGAGGCAAAAATTGTGGCTGCAGCAGGTGACATTGCTCAGTGACAGGCTCCTTGGTGAAGTGAAGGCATTTAAGACACTACTTCTCATCGAAATTAAGGTAGGAGAGTGAAAACTGAAAACCTCCTGGGGGTATGGCCGCCTGTGCTGCATCCGCCCCTCTTCTCCCAACTTCTCTGCTCTCTCCTGTTTTCTTGGCTAATCCTCCTTCAGCCTCAAGGCAGACCTGCCAGATCACCCATGGCGGCAACAATGACTGTTGTGAAGGCAAGCAACAACAATCCCAGCTGAATTCGCAAATCAGTTGTGGAAGGCAGAGAATAGACGACGACGACGACGACAACAACAAACCTAGAAGTTAACCAGTAACCTAAAAGGATAAACTAGCAATGAACATGTATGTAGTGGATGAGTCCTTTCCCTGGAACAAACCAATTTTATGAAAGGATCCTACATTCCTACACTTCATATCCCATGTTGATAGTAATTATATTTACAATACCAAAGGCTGGTGCAACCAGAACAAGTCATGATCCATCTTTAGTTAACAGTGTCGCTGTAAAATTTCTCCATTTCGTTTTTGATACTTCCACTCTGCAGAATTTTACAGATGGTAAAACTGAACAGCCTCCCTTTCAAGTTTGATTTTCAATATACATACCTGCAAGCTGTTCTGTGGCCACTCAGGCCTCAAAGGAGTGCCATTTGCACAGTCAGTATTCTCAGTTTAAATAATAAATCAAATTCATTTCCCTGGGAATGATGTGCTTTGAACTGGAACATTATATTAACTTAGCTGGAATAGACAAGTATGTTGACCTTTTTTGATCCTATGCTGTGGAAAAGGAAGCATCAGCTTTCTTGGCCAAGTGTAGTACATGTTTGTCCAGAAATAATACTTCTTTATGAAATAAAACAGTGCATTATTTACAAAGGTCCTATGTTTTATACTGAAATACCCAAACTTGAAAAAATGTAATTCAAATTTCCTATTAACACTAAAGATGCATGGTATTGTGTAGTGTTGGTTTAGGATATGCTGCAGATAAAAGGGTACAGAATGTATCTACAATCTCAAATGACTTGGCTAGGGGAGGAATGGTGAGCATCTTCCTTCATGATATTAAAGTACTTTTGGCAATCAATGTTCACATCTAGCAAATGTTTACCAGTATGTCTTCAGCACTATATCATACTGAACATCAATAAATAGCATCAATAGTAAATTAAAATGTCAAACCAAACAATAGGGCTGCATTTTATTCTGGTGGCAGAGGCCCTGGCGATGGGGGTCCTGGCAGCGGGCCGAAAGGTAGGGGAGACCTCGTCTTGGCCCTCTGTCAGACCCTCAAAGCTATTTAATGGCGGGCAGCCAATTAACTGCCAGTCATCGGGCATGCCGTCCCTTTAAGGGACGAGTTTCCACAT
This sequence comes from Heterodontus francisci, assembly GCF_036365525.1. Lineage (NCBI taxonomy): Eukaryota > Metazoa > Chordata > Chondrichthyes > Heterodontiformes > Heterodontidae > Heterodontus > Heterodontus francisci. The sequence continues at coordinate 66,037,407 of NC_090385.1, forward strand.
CCAGAGCTGCCGGTCAATCTGAAGGCCAACAGCTCTACACTACTGGCAGCGCCACTGGGCACGGTGGCCACTGCAGGTTTCCCCACTGTACCAAAGAGAGATGCTGTGAGAGGTGAGTGGGGTTGGGGTCGCCAGAGCCATTCAGGCAGACCCCAGCGACATGATGGAGGCAGGGGGAGTTGGTGAGGTTGGGGAGGCATTCTTCTGAGGATAGCGGCAATCACCACTGGGGAGGCCCTCCGGGAGACATAGATTTCCCCCAAAGGAGGGATGCCCCCGACCCACTGGGAGGCTGCCAGCCTTTACCTGGCAGCATCTCCATGAGGCGGCAGGCCCTTCTGTCTCCATTAAAATTGAAGTGTAGGCCAGAAGAGGCCCAGGCCATTAATTGGCCACTTAAAAGCCTCAATTGACCTGGGGCAGAAAGTCCATCCTCAGCCTTCTTTGCTCCAGACAATGTCAGGAATGGTGCCCCCTGCCATTTTTATTGGCTGTCCACCTCCATGCCCGTCTTCAAGGGCAGAATAAAATCCTGCCCTGTGGTCTCAGTAACAGAGTCAACTTTCTTAAATAGCAGGAAAGGAGGCCCCTGACCCTTTCACATTACTGCACAGAAATAGAAATCAGCAGAAAGAATAAGAAAGCCCAGACTTTGGGATAAAAGGTGAATCCAACCTTGAACGATGAGCTAAAGCGAAGTCCCAGTGCATTTGGGACCAGTACAGTCCTCTGACCTCAGGGCATGTCACAAGTTGGATATTCAAGCAATGAACATTAGCTGGAACAAGTAGGGATTTCATAGCATTTTTATTTATTTATTTATTTAGAGATACAGCACTGAAACAGGCCCTTTGGCCCACCGAGTCTGTGCCGACCAACAACCACCCATTTATAGTAACCCTACATTAATCCCATATTGTCTACCACATCCCCACCATTCTCCTGCCACTTACTTACACTAGAGGCAATTTACAATGGCCAATTTACCTATCAACCTGCAAGTCGTTTTGGCTGTGGGAGGAAACCGGAGCACCCGGCGGAAACCCACGCAAACACAGGGAGAACTTGCAAACTCCGCACAGGCAGTACCCAGAACTGAACCCGGGTCACTGGAGCTGTGAGGCTGCGGTGCTAACCACTGCGCCACTCTGCCGCCCATGTATGTCCATAGGATGTGTCAAGGCATTTTCTCACCAGTGAATTCCTTTAAAAGTGAATGGTTGTTATGTAGACATGGCCAATTTGTACATAACAAAGCTTCACAAACACCAAATGAGGTAACTGACTAGTGAATCTATTTTCTGGTGGCATTGTCTGATGGGAGGAATGACTGTCAGGAAATCCCTGCTGTTCAAATAATGTATTTGAGATATTTTATGTTTACTCGAACAGGCAGGCAAGGTCTCAATTTAACATTGCATCTAAAAGACAGCACCTCTGACATTGTAGCTATCCTTCAGTACTGCACTTTCAAACAAAATAATGTGTTCAATTCCACAGCTGAGCTTGAATCAACACCTTTCTGACTCATACTACCACTGAACCAAGCTGACACCAGAGACATTTGAAACCCATAAGCTTCATTGGAGCAAGGTGCACAGGAGTTACACTCTAACCTAACACAAAGATCGACCAAGTGTGCAAGGAGTAGTGCAGGTGGGCTGACTCAGTTTGACTAATTTAGGAATATGAGAATTGCTGCAAATAGAGACATGTTGTCAAAGCTTTTCATCTCGCACTCATCAGGAGACTATGAAGAATAACCAATGTAAGGGAAAACAACAACTTATACTACATGAGAAGAGAGTGCTGATTGATTGGCAAATGAACTCTGGTAGAGGCATTGCCATGGAGAATGCACCAGTTTATGGTGACTGATAGTTAACTGCCAAACTTTGTTTGAAATTCAAATTAATACACAGGGCCCTGTTCTTTGCAGACAGAAAGAACATGTACACACATTGTGCCTGTTTCAGCTGAACAAAATAAATGGCAGTCATTTGCTGGTTCATTCCTTAGGGCAATGCCTTGACCAGAGTCAAGCTGCCTGGTTTGAATTTCAAACAAAGCTTGGTAGTTAACTGTCAGTCACTGTAAACTGGTGCATACTCCATGGCAATGCCTCTACCAATCAGAGTTCACTTGCCAACCAATCAGCACTCTCTTCTCATGTTGTTGTTTTCCCTTACATTGGTTATTTTTCATATTCTCCTGATGAGTGCAAAACAAAAAGCTTCAACAACATTTCTCTATTTGCAGCAATTCTCAACTTCTGTACTACCAAATGACAATTTAGGAATAGTTAGCAGTATACTGTTGATGAAGGATTAACAGATTTTTGAGAGGTCATTCCCCCAACAGTTAAATTTCCACTGAGATAGCTTGAAAATATCCTGTAGAGTTTAATTTAGAGCCTTTTATGTAGGATGAAGGCTCCAAGTCATTCATGTGGTGTCATATCCACACTACACATCACTAGAATTAATCAAAAAATTACCCAGTATTTCTTCAAGATAATAAAAGCCCATATTGTCCCAGACGAACAGGCAGCAGCCAGTGCCACTGTTGCATTTCTCAGCTGCAATTCACATTCCAATTGTTAGCCTGTATTTACAATATTTTTGTAGTAGTACATTATTTCCATTTTTATGAACAACTGATTTTAAATCACTTTGTTGAAAGTCAAGTGAATTACATCACACAGTTACCGTTAGAGCTGGTTCAAGAATTTTCAGCTGCCAAAAGTGTGCAGTTTATTATAATGATTAAAAACAAAATACTTACAGTAATATTGTTTCTGTTGGTTTAATAACCTCATATAATGTTACTTTGCCTTTCAAAAAGAGTTCAAGGGCCAATGGCAATATTTTGGATTTCAGTTGAGAACCTCCTGGATGAGATTGGTCTTGGTTACCACTGCCAGTAGCAAGGCATCTCTTTCTCTATCTTGGTACTGAAGCTCCAGCCCTTCCTTCACACACAATCTCATTTCGTCAACCTGTATGTCACATTATGTAGTCAGTTCATGGGGTATACAGCAAACAGGGAGTGCAAATGTTACAGTCCTTGTGCAGTATGCATAACGGACACAATCTGGATGATGAAAATTCTGCTTCAGGTTTCTGAATATTCTTGCAATTGCATAATACAATATTCCTCATAATACATGTGCTTCTGTACATCTGTTTGAACCACAATTCATGTAGTAGTATTCATGTATTTGGCCCATGTCTAAAAGCCTTGGTAAAATGAGGAATACCTATAGGATTTTGTACGAATAACATCCTGCACTTTAAGGGAATACTATTATTTGCAATTAGGATCAGCACTAGGGATGGACAATATATGCTGGCTTTACCAGCAATGCACATATTCCCAAAATGACTTCAAAAAGCTCAGAATTGGCACGGACCATATAATTGTATCTTTGGGCCCAGATGTGCTCTGAAAATATTCTAAACACATTAGAATATAAAATGTTACTGTTGGATTGCAGCTCACACCTGTGAATTATTGGGGACTGGACATTTGCTGAAAACAATGGCTGTTCCTAAGATTTTCGTGTGCTGCCACTTTGTCTCCATAGCAACAGTGATTGCACTTCAAAGTAATGAATTATATATAAAGAGACATGAGAAAATGCTATATAAATGCAAGTGTGACCTTCTTTCAGTAGATATTCCTCTATCTGCAGTATACTTTCACATTGCAGGCTGCATAAAATCTCAAAATCTCATCTGATAAAAACAGAAAGTGCTGGAAATACTCAGCAAGTCTGGCAGCCTCTGGAGAAAGAAAAAAAAGAGTTTATGGGCTGGATTTTAAGAGCCTGCCGCTGATCTCAGCAGCGAGCTCAAAAAATGGCAGCCCACACGTGCGGGCCGGACGCCAAAGAGCCGCCTCAATATGCCGGATGGCGGCTCATTTAAATAGCTGGGGCAGTCTGCCCCCCCAATCATGTGGAGGGGGGGGTGGGCTGTCCGTCCCACGGCAACGGCATCAGCTGCCTATGCGCTGGCGCTCGCACTATTTTTAAAGGGCAGCCAGCCCTGCCAGTCAATTTGAATTTTTAAAGCAGTATCCTGCCAAAATGTATCAAATAAACCTCTAACGCCCGTTTCCCACCCCCAATAGTAGTTACATTAAGTATTTGCTCTTCCCGCCCAAACACTTACCTTTTAAATCTGACTTTCCACACCTCGCAGACTGCACAAAGTTGAAAGTTCACCCCTTCCCACAATCCCCTGCACCCATTTGAACCTGTTCCCCACCCACCGCACTGAAAATCTTACCCCTCTCCCCCTCCCCACCAGTGTCAAGCCAGCTTTCCCCGGACGGGAATTGAAGGTACAGGAATGCCAGCTGACATGCTGAAAATCATGGCAGGCCCGAAACATTTAAGGTAAGTTGATTTAAATTTATGCACATCAGTATATTTAAATTTTTGAATCTAGGTCCCGTCGCCCTGCGGTGGGAGGGCCGCCACAGAGCCTCGCTGCTGCCGGATGGATCGGGCCGGGCCCTCCCGGCGTCGACTTTCACGGTGGACTGCTGCTGGAAACATCTTCCAGCACCACCACCCACCCCCCGCCCCAAACCGGCACTGAGCTCAACATCATGGGCTGGGTAAAATCCAGCCCAATGTTTCAGGTCTGTGAAATCTGTTCTGATGAAAGGTCACAGACCTGAAACGTGAACTCTGTTTCTCTCTCCACAGATGCTACCAGAACTGCTGAGTATTTCCAGCACTTTCTCTAATTATTTCAGATTTCCAGCATCTGCAGTAATTTGATTTTATCTCAAAAATCTCTTCCCTTTGTTTGGATGAAGCCTATTGCTCAGAGGTCATTTTATCTTCTGTTGCTAAGGTTGCTATCAATCAGACCTGGGCACAGACTGCTCATAACAGTTACTAAATTATCAAACGCTTTGGTTCTTAAACATAATATAGGTTGACTTTCAATGTTCAGAATAATGAACATACATGGCTTAATCTTCACTCCTATGGTTTTTGATGTCACACTCTCCAGACCTCTAGTGAATTAATGTCTTGGCAGCCAGCCAGTATCTACTGTATACACTGAATGGTGCTCTAATGCTGCTCTTAAATGAAAACATTCACCCCGACTTTGGCATAAATCCAGCACCAATTTTTCTGGAATTGATAACCTTCTTTGCTTTCATAAGACTCTCCACAAAGGTACTGACATGTTGAGCTGAATTTTTGCCGTAGAGGTAGGAAACACGAACCGTGTATGTTTTCGGGTCAGAAACCTGCTTCCGGTGTGAAACTGATTAAAGTTCAGATTGTCGCATGGGGAATCCCTCAATTGGTATGGAGATGGATTTCCTGTACAATTAGAGCCAGTGGGAGCAGGAACGTAGGTGGGTCAGATGAAATGTAGGACTTGTTTAGACTCTCACAGCAGCCATCACCAAGGCTGCTGGTTGTCTTGAGGGAGAGATTTGCAATTTGTGTCAAAACGTTCCAGTGCGTCAGGGGGAACTGAGATGTCACGGGGGGCTGGAGGCCTGCTACTAGGGGTGGGGCAGACCCTCGCTTCATCGATGCCACCTGGATCTAATGCTAGGGGCTGTGAGGGAAAGGAGGATGATCTTCTTCCCGGGAGGGTGGCAGGAGAAGACCATCTCGTCGTGCAGCAGGGGCACCTCTCGGTTCAGCATCATCTCCCTCCACCTCCACCCTCACTACCTGCTCCTGTTCCACCCCGATGAGCTGTCTCCTTCCAGGCCCTCACTGTCCTCAAGGGCCACAACTCTCTGAAGCCCATGTAATGGAAAACACAGCAAACCACCACAATGACCAAGACCCTTGCAAGAGGGCATTGGAGGGCACCACCTGACCAGGTACCAGAATTGTAGCTTCAGAAGCTCAATGACCTGCTTAATGGTTGTCCTGCTGAGCAGGTGGCATTGGTTGCATCATCTCTGTGCCCGTCGGGTGCTCCCGTAGAGTGGTCAGTAGCCATCTCTTCATGGATATCCCTTGTCCCCTAAGATCTATCTACGTACTTTGGGGGTTAGAGTGAAGGTCTGTAGCACCCTGCCTGGCGGAGGACGAAGGAGTCATGGCAGCCGCCAGGAAAGTGAGCGCACAAATGGAGGAAGCTCTTGTTGTGGTTGCAGATCAGTCGGTTCCCTGTTTCACCCTCCCCCCTCCCTGGTGATTATTGCCAACGCCGATTATTAATGGCATCTTGAAATTTTTACGCACTGGTATTTTAGGCACCCCCCGGGCACCTGACTTCAGGGTCCCCAAGAATTCAGCCTGTTGAATCAATTCCAGTGCAACGACTGGAGTCAATACAAAGTTGATGAATCCAGTCAACCTATTTATTGACACCAATTCAATTCCCCCCTGCACCCTGTGAGTCTGTGCATTGCCCCAGCAATGAAGTTGATGTGTGTGTCGTTGGGAGGTGCAACAAGCAACAATTGCTTGCCTTTATATAGTGCCTTTAATGAAGAAAAACATCTAAAGGCACTTCACAAAGGTTACAAAGGAAATTGGACTAAAAATAGAAAACGCTGGAAATACTTAACAGGTCAGGCAGCATCTATGGAGAGAGTAATAGAGTTAACATTTCGGGTCAATAACCTTTCTACAGAACATTTCAGATTTCCAGCATCCACAGTATTTTGAATTTGTTGAAGGAACTTAGACACTGAACCAACAAGGAAGAGATTAGGAGAGTGGAACATTAGCTTGGTGAAAGAGTTGGTACAGTTAAGAGGAGTGATAATGTAATGAGGGTGGAAGGGTGGGAGAGGTTACAGAGAAAGGGAGGGTTGAGTTAAATATAAGGATGATAACTTACATTTGGGGGTTTTGGAGCCACTGTAGGTCAGTGGGGACCTACCAAACATGTTGAATGCTTTGGTTTCACCTGAAACTCAGTGGGGCCAAAATTGGATAACCCCTGAAAGCTGGCATGGGGATTATGATGTGTGATTAACCCACGCCTGTTCCTTCTGATGCAGGAAGTATGCAAAATTCATGCTGCCTGTTCATTTACATGATTGTGGTGCATAGCCAAGGTTAAGTGTGCTGTTGAATGGCTGCACATCTCAGCAGGGGGCACAAGTCCTGACAGGCTAGCACGAGCTCAAGTTAGCCTGTGCTACTTAAAGCCAGCCTGCACCATTTTGACAGGTGCAGGAAGTCATTCAAAAAGTAAGTATATCCTGGGAAAACCAGGAATATCACAGCATGGCAGAGAGCATATTCTAAAGATCTCCAATGCAGCACTGGAAGTGGACAGGAGGAGAGAGGTCCTCTATCCACAGAGGAGCGGGAAGCCCTTTAATCAGACAATGCAAAGGCAGTGCAAGCAGATAGCCATCATGGTCAATGCCAGCAGTGCAGCCCCAGAAACTGGATGAGGTGCTGCAAGAAGTTCAATGAACTCGCAGGGTCAGTGAGTGCATCTTCAAGTACCATAATATCTGCACCACTAGCCTCACACACTGCTCAATACACCAAACCCATCAGCTACCAAAAGTCTTTATCAACCATGACTCATAATTCACATTCCTAGCTTCACCTCACCCTCACACTTATACCACTGCTTCAAACTTCACATCCACATCTCACAGCTTACACACTTTGCCAGCTATTCAACCATGACAGAAACATCACCCAAACAGATTGCACCACACTTCCTGATGCACTTTTCTCTCTCTTGCGGGCAAGGTGGTACACAATCAGAGGCAGCAGCACCTTACCCTGCGGGGTCAAGCATGGCTGCATGTCCTTATCTTAATAGGCTGATGGAGATGGTGCTTACTATCATTGGAGTGGCCATGACTGAGACTGTAGCCAATGGCGGGGCTGAAACCATCGAAGGTGACAGCATGCTCATACCTCATCCTCCTTCTCCTTCTCACGTCCCACTTCCTCTTCATCCCACAATCTCTTCTGATTTACAAGCTGCAGATGGTGTAAGCATGCATCTCTTGCTTTCCCTACCTCTCTTCACCACAAAGGTACCCTTGTGCTTTTCCCCTTTCAGAAACCCAAGAGCTGTCAGCAGCCAGACAGTCATGCAGGAGCAAGAACTGGAAGAGGAAGAATAAACTGATTGTGAAGAAACACTGTCACTTAATCTCACACTCACAGCCACAAACTCAGATACTGACACTGTGTGTACTTTAGAGGGTAGGTTAGAGGTGGGATCGGCATGTTTTGAGCCACCACGCACAACTTGCATGCAAGCCGTGCCGGGGGAAAGGATAGCACAGGTGCCAGCTCACCGGAGGGCGAGGTCACACGTGAGTTCTGTTGCAGAGGCCTCAGATGCGGACTTCAATCTGACTGAGCACAGAGATAGGCTGATGGATACGCACACAGAAATGCTTGGTGCATCGGCAGGTCTACCAGAAGGTCTGTGGTCACTCTCAAGGAGCATGGAGGAATCCAGTACCAACCCCTTGCACATGGTTTTGCACAGAGCTTGGAGCCCATCGTATCCAGTTTGGAAGTGGAATATTGGGTGGCTTCATTTATAAAGTTGGTTTGGAATGTTCGTTTTGTGGTGGCTTTTATTTCAGCATTGTGATCAAGCGAACATTGTGGTGGTCCATAACAGAGGGAAAGTAAGGTGGTAAATGGGGAATTAGGGCTGGGTTCACTGGTATTGCAGTCGGATGAGACATCCATAGACAGCCCTGCCAGAAAGGGGCTGTGTTTGTTGCCGCTTCCCTTGTTCTTCTTCCTCCTCCTCCTCAGCTGTTTGCCATATACCTGGAGACAAGGCCTGTGCCTTCTTGATAGTGAGGTTGTGCAGGATGCAACAGACCACCATGAATCTTGACACGTGCTCTGGTGAGTAGTGCAGAGTCCTCCAGAGCTGTCCAGGCTGCGGAAGTATTGTTGAGCACCCCAATGGTCTGCTCGATGACATTTCATGTGGTAGCACAGCTGTCATTATATCCATGCTGCCCACGTGTGCGTGTGTTTTCATTGGAATCATGAGTAAGGTGGTCAGCTGAAAGCCCTGGTCACCTAGTAGCTACTCTCTGGTTTCTCGTGTTGTCACAAATGCTGATAGTACAGGGGACTGTCCACAGAATGAAGGCATCATGACTGCTGCCAGAATACTGGGCATTAACCTGCATGATGCAATGCATATAGTCAACACCAGCTGGACAATGAGGGAGTGAAATCCCTTCTGGTTGCGGTACATTGCTGAATTTACATGTGGTGCCCACAGAGCGACATTAGTGTTATCAATAGCACTCTGCACCATGTGCTCACACTGCCTGCTTCTCTCTGGCAAGAGACAATGAAATATATTAAACTCTCTTGGCATACAGAGCCTCAATGACCTCCCTTGTACAACAGTGCATGGTGAACTGCAAGATGTTAGAAAAATCACCTGCTCCGGCCTGGAAGGAGCCAGACGCAAAAAAACTAATGGCCACGGTCACTTCACAGCTACTGGCAATACTGTCCTTGCTCTGCTCTAAGACTACAGGTCTGCCTGCAACAGATGTCAGATGTCAGTGAGCACCTCCTTAATGTAACGAAGACATCATCCGCACTGTTTCTTGCTAAAGTTGAGGTCAGGGAATTGCTCCCTTAAGGCCCTCGGTGATATGACATGCTGCGGAGAGCCCTTCTCCTCCTCTACACTCCCTTTTTGAGCAGCTCGTCCTGCTGACAAAGGGTCATCAACCTAAATCATTAACTCTGATTCTCCCTCTCTCAGCAGTAAATACTGCTGAGTATTTCCAACATTTTCTGCCTTTATTTCAGATTTCCAACATATGGAGCACTTCGTTATTGTCTTCCTTTGTGTTGACTCTGCACATTCTCCCTGTTATGCTGCAGGCTCAGGGATTTGGAAACTACTGCATCCATGGGCTGAACACAAACCTTGACAGGAGAACCAAAGGCTTTATCAAGTGCCATACCAAACCCTGTAGACTTTCGGTAGTAATACAAGCCTCCAAACTTCTACTAACTCAGCAACATAAGAACATAGAAAATAGGAGCAGGTGTAGGCCAGTCAGCCCTTTGAGACTGCTCCACTATTCAATAAGATCAAGACTGATGTTCCACCTCAATTCCAGCAGAAGCAGCCAGTAGAAATCAATCAGCAACTAACCTGAAACTAGTTGATGATCCTTTTAAATAGCATTGGTGGGGGGATTCTTTCCTGTAGGTGAATGCATGTTCAGCTGTGCATTGTTAAGAGAAGGTATTAGCTGAAGGCTTGAGCTCGAAAATGGCAATGCTAGAGTGAAATCAGCATTGAACAGACTGACATCATGCCTACTCTGCATACTTCAGGTGCATGCTGTCAAAGCATGCTGTAATGACCTACTCAAAATGGCATCTGGTGTAGCCTGCACCAGCGCACCAGAAATGTGCATACAGAATTTATTTTGGACCTGAAGTGGCACCTCAAGCACCAAAAATACCGGTGGTATGTAACCGAATTTGTGGCCATTGTATCAGTACATAGTCAGAGTCACTTCAAAGCACATTGAGGGTAAATCACCAGGTTCAAGAGAAGCAGAACAGTTTTCATGTTGCTTTACTTGCTCGGGAATTGGCTGTTGCAGTACAATAGCAGCATTAAATGGTTCCAAGTAGTTCACCAACGTCTGGCAATTTCTAAACAAAAGGCTTTTGTAGGCAAAGTATGAAAAATCTAAATTAAACAATGCAAACTTTTACTAAAAAGAATTTTTTAAAATCTAGCTTTCTTGAACTAAATCATAGCCTGAGGTATTCTTCATTACTGCTGCAAACTATAGAACTGATATCTGTGGAGTGAACAACTTGCCTTTATGATGATATTTTTTGACAAAACAAGGGCTTCCTGCAGCAAAATATTGTCATTATTTATTTGTTGTAATGGCAGTATATTTCATAGATTAAATTAAGATGATTCTAATGAGGAACTTTCTCAACTCTGAGCATTACAGTTAGGCTTTGCTTTTGAACTCACCATGAATTTGTGTTGTGCTTTACAAGCTATTGTGAATGGCCACAAGCACCATTTGGGTGTCTTGTAACTGGTCCTGAGACACTGCTAGAATTGTAGCAGTGATTGGTCCTAGTATCAGGGAAGAACATTTGCTTTACCAGTAACCATGACTGGACTTTGAGGATGGAGTTGCCTTAGGGAATCACTATGACTGAGCCAGGGATATGAGTTGCGTAACTCTGGATAAACTGTGAGCTTCTTTGCAATCTTCCCCTGCCCATTTTCTTAGGTACAAAATTTTAGTTACTAGTTTCTTCCCAACAAAATGTCAATTTTGTTTTTAAAAACAAACACACATAATTATATATAAACTCCCTTTTCACTTATCCAGTTTCAAACAAATAAAAAAAGCTACAGTTGTTGATACACAGATGGACACATAGTGCAGCTCGGCCTTGATTTTAACTCAGGGCAACTTTGACGAGTGGGTGGGCTGGGGGTAGTGGTGAGGTCAGGGTAAGTGATTAGCTCGTAAGTCTACTGAGATGTTAGCACTTGGGTCTCATTTACACATGCGAGATTGGCTCCCGCTCAAAGTTGGCAGGAATTGCTGCCTGGCTAAAACGCGGGAGAGGGCATTTCGGCAGCAGGAGGCGAACCAGCAGGAGGGGTTCACTAATATCCTTTAGGGAAGGAAATCTGCTCTCTGTACCAGGTCTAGCCTACATGTGAATCCAGACCCACAGAAATGTGGTTGACTCATAACTGCCTCTGAAATAGCTTAGCAAGCCACTCAGTTGTATCAAACCACTATGGAAAAGTTGAATAAGAATAAAATTGTACGGACCACCTGGCATCGACCTGGGCACTGGAAATGACTAAGACACAATGCTGCCCAGCCGACCCTGTAAAGTCTTCCTCACTAACAGCTGGGAACTTGTGCCAAAAATTGGGAGAGCTGTCCCACAAACTAGTCAAGCAACAACCTGCCATTGTCATACTCACCGAACCATACCTTACAGCCAATGTCCCAGACTCCACCATCATCATCATCCTTGGGTATGTCCTGTCCCACCGGCAGGACAGACCCATGAGAGGTGGTGGCTCAGTAGTCTACAGTCAGGATGGAGTGGCCCTGGGAGTCCTCAACATTCACTCTGGACCCCATGACATCTCATGGCATCAAGTCAAACATGGGCTAGGAATCCCCCTGCTGATTACCACCTACCACCCTACTTCAACTAATGAATCAGTGCCCTTCCATGTTGAACACCACTTGGAAGAGGCACCGAGGATAGCAAGGGCACAGAATGTACTCTGGGTGGGTGACTTCAGTGCCCATTGTTATAGTCATGGGCTAGAAGGTGTGAATGACTTCCACTTTTCATCTATCAACTGACCGTAGACAGTGTTTTTAAAAAAATAAATATTGTTTTAGTCCGAATGTTTTAGAGGTCAAATAAACAGAAAAATGACAGGTTTTTTATTGGATTAAAAGAAAGGTAAATTATTTATTAAATAATACCTGAAAATATTCACAACCTCACCCACTCTCATATGCACACACATACACACAAAAGAGATAGAAATTAGAGGATACATGCATTTAAGTCCAATTGTTGTGAAAGAGTTCACTTTGAAACCTTCATGCTTTTCCAGGAGGATTTTTTTAAAATAGCGGTACAGGTCTGGTGTTCCTTTTCTTGGATCACTAAAGTATTGCAGACTCTTCTGGTAAGATTCAATATAAGTCAGTGGTGCGAAACCCTGTTATGATTACTCAGGTGGGGAGTTTTTAAGATCACATAGCAGTCTCTGCCTCTGTGGTGTCATGAAGACCCCACCTACCAAGAATGAGGCATATTAATTTTGTCATATGAACATTAATGTTAAACTGCTGCTGGAATGAACAAATAACTTGTTTCAAGAGATCAGCAGTAGCTGGAAAATATTTACATACTAAGAGACAGTGCCTGGAGACAATAAAATGGGTCTCTGATCCAATTAACCCAAATGGATTTTGATTACCAGACACTGAATGTGTAAGAAAGCCAGCATTCTAGGGCATCTGCTAAGATGGAGAATCCACAAATGCAGGAGATTGTTAAAACAGCTAGTCACATGACTAATATAAAAGCAAAATACTGCAGATTCTGGAAATCTGAAATAAAAACAAGAAATGCTAGAAACACTCAGCATGTCTGGCAGCATCTGTGGAGAGAGAAGCAGAGTTAACGTTTCAGGTCAGTGATCAGAACTGGCAAATATTAGAAATCTAATAGGTTTTAAGCAAGTAAAGTGGGGGTGGGGCAAGAGATAACAAAAGGCAAGGTGTTGATAGGACAGAGAGTCACAGAGAATGACTGACCAGAAGGTCATGCAGCAAAGGCAAATGGTATGTTAATGGTGTGCTGAAAGACAAAGCAGTAGTGCAGAGGGGGTGTTAATTTACGGAAAAATGTTATATTAGTCCTATGACTAACCTGCTGGCCCAGGTTTTGTTTGAACTGCTCATAGCACAGTTTGGGTCAGATTGCAACTCTCCTGGCTAGCTCTTTTTCCCTCACAAATCTCCAGATCCACTGAAGACACTTAAACCTCAAGAGATAGAAGATTCCTACATCAAATTGAGTTTTAAAGCACGCACAGGGCCCAACGAAATGACCAGACTTACCTGCAATCAAAGACTCTACGTCGAACTCAAAGGACAGTAAATAAATCCCAGCTGTTGCCTCAAACTTTTCCCCTTTATTCTTTCTACTTTTCTATCTCTATCTGCGTGTGTGTGTTTATCTCGCATGCATGCTAGCGTGGTCACGTCGCGAATTTGTAGTCGTTTTAACCGAATTAGAGTTTTAAGGTTAATAAACTTCCACCTTTCTTGTTTAAATCTAAGAACACCTGTCTGGTTGATTTCTTTGCCATTACAATTGGAGAACAGAGAACAATGATTCACCGAAGGGGGAGCTAAAAACATGGTGTTTTAAAAATTAAACACGGTTATGGTTAAACCAGGCAAAGGCTGAGAGGGAAACCCTAGACCCCTTCCTCACCTGGTCGTAAGAGTGGCTTAACGATGTTACAGGTAGTGTTTTCTGCTTGGTTGGAATGGATCACTCAGCTTCCTCACTGGCTGGCTTTCTGATTCTGTCTTTCAGAGAGTTCTTTTTTTTATAGAAAAAACCTTATCAGGCTTGGTTTCGGTCAGGTGACCATAGATGCTCCCCTAGTGTGTTCGTACAATGTCTTTCAATGTGTAGCCATTACTACACAATGGGGTTTGGATGTGGCTTATCTGGATAAAGTGGTGTTATGTCTCACCTATTATCTTGGCTTTGAATCTGGAGGCTCCCTGTCTTTGAAGGCTTTTGCCAACCCAATTCTTGAAGAAGATAGGAGCCATTTAGGATTGAATGGACTGTTCAGTATTTTAACGTGGCTTCCCCAGGACTAGTCCAGACGTGATGTTGGGTTTAGCCTCCAACAGTCACTATATATATTTGCAGAACAGGAGAGGTCACTTGACCTCTTACTCCATCTTGTCTGCAGTAAAAGTGTGTCCATTGTTTGGAGCTCAGTTCATCAGTTCATTTTTACAGTTCATAATTGCTCCAGTTCACTTTCGTTCATAACTGTTCCTCGCATGAGCATGATACCATCATCAAAAGTGGCTCAGTAGCACCATGACGGAGCAAGCAGGCTGAGTCCTGAAGGATATATCACTAGACAGGGCTTGTGTTAGGTAGTGAGAGAACCAACAAGAAGGAAAAACCTAGCTGATCTTGTCCTCACCAATCTACCCCTGGCAGATGCATTTGACCAGGACAGTATTGTAGAAATGACCATTGCACAGTCCTTGTGGAAATGAAAACACCCTCCATCATATTGTGTGGCACTATCATATTAAATGGGGTAGACCCAAAACAGATCAAGCAGCTCAAGACTGGGCATGCATGAGGAGCCGTGGGCCATCAGCAGCAGCAGAATTGTACTCAACTACGATCTGTAATCTTATGGCCCAGCATATTCCTCACTCTACCATTACCATCAAAGCAGTGTTCAACGAGGAAAGTAGGACAGCATGCTAGGAGCAGTACCAGTCAGGTGAAGCTCTCACACAGGATTACATTTTGCTAAAGAGCAGAAGCAGCATGCTATAGACAAAGCTTCGCGATCCTACCATCAATGGATCAGATCAAAGCTCTGCAGTCCTGCCGTGTCCAGTTGTGATTTGTGGTGGACAATTAAACAACTAACTGGAGGAGGAGGCTCCACAAAAATCCCCAATCTCAATGATGGGGTAGTCCAACATGCCAGTGCAAAAGACAGGGCTGATACATTTGCAACCATCTTCAGCCAGAAGTGCCGAGTGGATGATCCAACTCAACCTCTCAGGAGGCCCTCAGCATCACAGATGCTGGTCTTCAGCCAATTCGATTCACTGCACGTGATACCAAGAAATGGCTGAAAACTCTAGTTACAGCAAAGACCATGGACTCTGACAACATCCCGCCTGTCGTGCAGAAGACTTGGGCTCCAGAACTAGCCGAGCCCCTAGCCATGTTGTTCCAGTACAGCTACAACACTGGCATCTACCCAACAATGTGGAAACCAACAACATAGTTAGAACTAGGAATGATGTCCTGCTGATAGTTTGAGGAGTTAGGGTCCAAATTAAAATGCAGAGCCTCAAAGGTAATAATCTCTGGATTATTATCTGAGCCACGTGCCATCTGGCATAGGGTCAAGCAGACTAAAGAGTTAAATGTGTGGTTCAAAGAGTGGTGTGAGAAGAAGGGGTTTTGATTCATGTGACATTGGTACCTGTACTCGGGAAGGAGGGAACTGTTCTATTGTGATGGCTATACTTAAACTGAGCTTGGATCAGTGTCCTGGCGAATCGTATAACTAGGGCTGTAGATAGGGCTTTAAACTATAACGGAGGGGGTAATGTTTCAGGTGAAGGGAGATTTAGAATTCGAAAGAGAAAAGTTGAGGCAACAGAAGTGTAGCGACTTGGATAAAGAAAAGCAGAGTGGGACAAGAAGGGACAAAGCATTTATTGATAATAGTGCATCAGTAAATAAGGTCCATGCAAAGAATAGTAATAAAAACAAACTAAAGGCTCTTTATCTGTTTGCATGAAGCATTCACAATAAGATGGATGAACCGTGGCAGAAATAGAAAAAAAATGGTTTAGATCTAAACACCATTACACAAACATCTTTACAATGTGACCAAGGTTGGGAAATAAATATCCCAGGGTACACGACATTTCGGAAAGACAGACAGAATGGAAAAGGAGGAGTAGCCCTGATACTAAAGGATGATATAAAGATAGTAGTGAGAAGGGATCTTGGCTCAGAATTTAGGAAGCATAATCAGTCTGGGTGGAGATTAGGAATAACAAGGGTCAGAAAACATTGATGGGAGTAATTTTTAGCCCCCAAAACAGTAATTATACCATTGGACAGAGCATGAAGCAAGAAATAATTGGAGCTTGTGAAAAGGCAATGTAATAATTGTGGGGGACTTTAATCTTCATATGGACTGGACAAATTAAGTTGGCAAAGGTATTCTGGAAAATGAGCTTGTGGAACCAGTTAGGGATGAGGACGTAACCAGTAGGATAGATAAAGGAGAACCAGTAAATGTAGTATACTTGGATTTCCAAAAGGCATTTGATAAGGTAACACACAAAATGGTAATATGCAAGATAAGAGCTCATGGAGTTGGGGGTAATATATTAACATGGATAGAGAATTAGTTAACAGACAGGAAGCAAAGAGTAAAGAGTGACTGCCCTCGACATCAAGGCAGAAGTGTGGCATCAAGGAGCCCTAGCAAAATTAAAGTCAATGTGAATCTGGGGGACAAAATGTCCCCTGGTTGGAGTGATAGCTAGCACAAAGGAAGGTGGTTGTGGTTGTTGGAGGTCAATCATCTCAGCCCCAGGACATCACTGCAAGAGTTCCTCAGGGTACTGTCCTAGGCACAACCATCAATGACATTCCCTCCATCATACGGTCAGAGTAGTGATGGTCTCTGATGATTGCACAGTGTTCAGTACTATTTGCAATTTCACAGACGCTGAAGCATTCCATGTCTGCATGCAGCAAGACTGGACAACATTTAGGGTGGGCTGATAAATGGCAAGTGACATCCACACAAGTGCCAGACAATGACCATCTCCAACAAGTGAGAATCCAACCATATCCTTTAATGTTCAATGATACCACCATCAATGAAACCTCCACCATCAACATCTTGGGGATTACCATTGACCAGAAACTTAACTGTACCAGCCATATCAATATGGTGGCTACAAGAGCAGGTCAGAGGCTGGGAATTCTGCAGCGGGTAACCCCGTCCTGACTCTCCAAAGTCTGCCTACCATCTACAAGGCACAGATCAGGAGTGTGATGGAATACTCTCCACTTGCCTGAATGAGTGCAGCTCTAACGAAACTCAAGAAGCTCGACACCATCCAGGACAAAGCAGCCCGCTTGATCAGCACCCCATCAACCATTGTAAATATTCATTCCCTCCACCAGCGCACAGTGGCAGCAGTGTGTACCATACACAAGATGCACTGCAGCAACTCGCCAAGTCTCCTTCGACAGCACCTTCTAAATCTGCGACCACTACCACCTAGAAGAAGAACAAGTGCAGCAGGCACATGGGAAAACCACCACCTGCAAGATCTCCTCCAAGCCACAGGTCATCCTAACTTGGAACTATATCGCCATTCCTTCATTGTTGCTGGGTCAAAATCCTGAAAACCCCTCCCTAACAACACTATGGGTGTCCCTACACAACATGGACTGCAGCGGTTCAAGAAGGAAGCTCACCACCACCTTCTCAAAGGCAATTAGGGATATGCAATAAATTCTGGCCTTGCCAATGGCACCCACCTCCCATGAACAAATTTTAAAAAACCTTGTTGTAGTGTGGTGATGGGGTTGGGGGGTGGGGGGCTGTGGGGGGGGTGAGGGGAAACCAGAAGTAGGTGCGGCCCAGGTGCTATTTGTGGGGCCTGAAAGAAGCATTCCTTATGCTCCTGGCCTGCAAGGAAACTAAAAAGAAATTAAATTCACTCTTACAGCAGATTTGGCCTGATGGGGCATAAACTATTGCTTCTCTGTTCAGTTCTGAAAAGGCTGTTCTGGGCACTTATGCTGTAATCGGAGTTCAATTGGCATATTTAAAGAGCACCTCTCTTCTTGGGTGGGTATCCTTGCCATCTGCAATTTAAAATTGAAGCTGGCCGGGTCAGGGAAAGGACTGATAAAGTCCCCAGTTCCATTTTAACTGCCCCCACCTTGCTTCTGCCAGGGCAATGGATGTTTAATTAAGGTTTTCATTTTTTTGTGATGTTGACAACGATGACTTAAGTCAATCCTAACCAATGCATGAGAGTAACGTAAAGCAGTTATATAAAGAGAACAAAAGTAACATAGGGAAAAAATTTCACTGTTTAAAGTGAACAGTGGAAATCGCCACTCTTAAAGAGCACAAAAAAAAACATCAGTCTTGAAATTTTACTGTAATAGTGCACGAGAATGGCATGTGGAAGTTTAAAAAAACTGTTTGAACTCTTAGCAATGTCACAGTGTTTATTCTTCCCATTCTGACATACTAAATGCCTCATATATCTAACCAATTCTATCTGTAGGCTGGCTCAATAAACACGTGGATTC